>NC_140581.1:472586571-473186571 GCF_964204655.1 Triturus cristatus | reverse complement strand
GGGGCGAGCCTGAGCATTGCCTCCTCAGATTCTAGGAAATAAGATTAAGGACTTCAGAGCCATGCTGACCCAGGGAGGAGAAGAGAATACCAACAGCTCCTGTGCTGGTCGTTGGCCCCTGCAGTGCTGACCTTAACCCTAGGAGCATTGGTCCCACACCTGAGTGGTCTGCTTGTCAACAGTCCCTAATCAAAGGCCCCCTTAGACCTATTGGCTAACAGTTATAATTAATCTGTCCTTGTGTAACGTAACTGGTACTCATTTAAAGCGCTCCAATGCCTTTGGGTCGAGGTCGCGCTATATAAATCTGTACACAAAAAAGACGAGCTGTTATTACTTACCTAATTTAGCCTCTGCTCTACCTCTGGGGACTTCCTGGACTCTGTGTACACAATAACTCATTTTGGTATAGTATATACAGAGTCAGCTTCCTGCACCTTTCCTCTTTTATCCCTTCATTATCCTTTTTTAATCCAAATAACACTGCTCAAATCAAATTAACTATATATTTCCCTATACTAATTCACCACAAATCCGTTTTGGGTTCCAGAGTAGCGTGCTACTCTCCGAAAAGCAATTCAACACCTCATCAGGGGTAGCAAGCGCTATATAAATGCAAACCCTTCCCCTCTTCCATTCGGCCGCTGTCCTTTTCAAAGTAAAATATACTAACTTGTCCCCTGCTCAAATTAATTTAATTTTTTTTGTTTTATTTATTAAGTTTTGAAAACAAACAAGAAGTTAATATACAAAAAATAGGGAACATATTAAAACAAATCAGCATAAGCGATCACATTGGTGCATAAAATTGAAGTGGAAATTACAGCCTTCATACATGCATCAATTACTTAAGTAGTACAGGGGGGGAGGACACATATATCAAAGTATTAGCGATTGTATATTTGTCTGGTTACAGACAAATATACAATCTGCGGTTACCCGCTGACTGCGGTTACCCGCTGCTGCCCCTCCCCCCCCACCCCCTCTCCCCCCACCCTCAACTCTGGCCTTCTGGTCAAGTCTCCTTCCCAGCCACATAGTTCCGGTAAAACCCCAGAAGCTTTTTGGGCGACTCTGTGGGGTAAGTAGTTCACTATACAATTCTAATTGCGTGTTACAGTACACCATGTCATTAGACCAGCTAGAAATAGTGGGGAGGGGTCCCCGGGCCCATCACATTGTGACCCTGCGCTTTACCAGGAGTAGCCCTATATCTACTAACCAACGAACATCCTTCAGCAAACACATCGAATAACCCAGCTTACTGACCAAGCCAATATTATTTTTGAAAAAGTTGTTAATGGCCTCCGACATTTCAAATTTAAAAACTTTATTTAGCAGTGAATATGGCGGGAACCATCATGTAAAAAGAGCAGGTCGTCTCTGCTGGCTGTCCATGTCTAAAACAATTGGGGAGTGGTCAGAGTAAGAAAAGGTGTGGAACTCACATGTTCTAATCTGGGAATAAAGGGCCCTAGAGACAAGCCAGTAATCAATCCTGGTATTAAGATCTCGTGGAGCAGAATAGTATGTCAAACCTCCCTGCGTAGGGGAGCACGTTGGCCAGACATCTAGCACATCCAGTTGGACAGCTGCGTCCGAAATGGCCCTGGCTGCAGCTGAGGGGCGCCGGGTCGGCCCACCTGAGCAATCCAATGCCGGATCCAACACGCAATTCAGGTCCCCCCCCAATAGCAGCGGCAGCGATTCATATTCGTTCAATCGCTAAACTAAATCTTGATAAAATTGTGGGTTGTCATAATTCAGTCCGTATATATTAACCACAATCACATCTAGTCCCCGTGAAGGAAGTGGCCCGATTCTGCTCACTCACGATCACCTCTCTGCCTTCTATGAAAGCATGAAACCCGAAGACCACCCTCAGAGGCACCCTGATCTACCGACCTCCGGGACCACGCACTCAATTCAGCGAGGACATCGCCGACTTCGTCAGCCCGCACGCCCTCCCCTCCGCTGACTACATCCTCCTGGGGGACTTCAACTTCCACCTGGAGAACAACAACGACTGCAACACCAGCACCCTGCTCGACAACCTCGCCAACCTTGGACTCAAGCAGCTGGTGTCCACCCCCACCCACCTCGCCGGACACACACTCGACGCCATCTTCTCATCCAGCAAAGACATCACCTTCAGCCACGCCACAGAACTCCACTGGACAGATCACAGATGCATCCACTTCACCTTCAGAAAAACGACGACCCACCACCAACAGCAACAGGTTGCCCGAAGAAGCTGGAACAAGATCACAGCCGACCAGCTCGCCGCCTCCCTGAGCCAGCACCCTCCGGCCAGCTCAGCGAACCCCAGCCAGGCCGCCGACAACCTCACGAAGTGGATCAGCAACTGCGCGGACGAACTCGCCCCACTGAGGACCCCGCCCAGCAGACCCGGCAGCAAGAGAGCCCCATGGTTCACCGACGAACTCAAGAGCTCCAAGAAGAACTGCGGAGCCCTCGAGAAAGCCTGGAGAAGGGAACCCACGCCGGACAACAGGACCACCCTCAAGCTCGCCACCCGGAAACACCACCAACTGATCCGCATCGCCAAGAAAACGGATTTCAAAAACCGACTGGACAACAACGCACACAACTGCAAGGAACTCTTCAACATCGTGAAAGAGCTCTCCAACCCCAACGCCGGAAACAACGACATCACCCCTTCGCAAGACCTCTGCAACTCCCTCGCCTCCTACTTCCACAACAAGATCGCGGACATACACTACAGCTTCAGCACTCAACCGACGCACGCCACGACCGCAGCATCGCCACCCACCACCACCCTCCGCGCCTGGACCCCGGTCAACACCGAAGAAACCGTCCACACGATGAACTCCATCCACTCCGGATCTCCGACCGACCCCTGCCCTCACCACGTCTTCAACAAAGCCGACGCGGTCATCGCACCCCACCTGCGGGACATCATCAACTCCTCATTCGACACCGCCACCTTCCCCGAGAGCTGGAAGCACGCCGAACTCAGCGCTCTACTGAAGAAACCTACAGCAGACCCCACCGAACTCAAGAATTACCGCCCCATCTCTCTACTCCAGTTCCCAGCCAAAGTCATCGAGAAGACCGTCAACAAACAGCTGGCCACCTTCCTCGAGACGAATGGATCCCTCGACCCATCGCAGTCCGGATTCCGTGCCAACCACAGCACCGAGACCGCCCTCATCGCCGCCACTGACGACATCCGAACCCTGATGGACAACGGGGAAACAGCGGCCCTCATCCTCCTAGACCTCTCCGCGGCTTTCGACACGGTCTGCCACCGCACCCTAGTGCAGCGCCTCAGCAACGTCGGAATCCAGGAGAAGGCGCTGGAATGGATCGTCTCCTTTCTCGACGGAAGAACACAAAGAGTCCGCCTACCACCGTACAAGTCAGAGGCCACCAAAGTCATCTGCGGCGTCCCTCAAGGATCCTCACTGAGCCCGACTCTCTTCAACGTCTACATGAGCCCCCTCGCGGCCATCGCACGCCAACACAACCTCAACATAATCTCCTACGCCGACGACACCCAGCTGATCCTCTCCCTGACCAACGACCCCGCCGCCGCCAGAGCCAACCTGCACGAAGGGATGAGAGAGGTAGCCGAGTGGATGACGACGAGCCGCCTGAAGCTGAACACAGATAAGACGGAGGTCCTCATCCTGAGCTCCTCGCCCTCCGCCTGGGACGACTCCTGGTGGCCCCCCGCCCTGGGCACCGCACCCAAACCGACGGACCACGCACGCAACCTGGGTTTCATCTTAGACTCCTCCCTCTCCATGACCAGGCAAGTCAACGCCGTCTCCTCGTCGTGCTTCAACATCCTGCGCATGCTTCGGAAGATCTTCTGGTGGATCCCCACAGAGACCAGGAAGACCGTCACCCAGGCCCTCGTCACCAGCCGACTGGACTACGGCAACGCACTCTACGCCGGAACCACCGCCAAGATCCAGAAGAGACTCCAGCGCATCCAGAACGCCTCAGCCAGACTCATCCTCGACATCCCACGACACAGCCACATCTCCGGACACCTAAGAGACCTGCACTGGCTCCCGGTCAACAAGAGAATCACCTTCCGCCTCCTTACCCACGCACACAAAGCTCTCCACGACCAAGGCCCGAGCTACCTCAACAACCGAATCAACTTCTACGCCCCCAAACGCCACCTCCGATCCGCCAGCCACGCCCTCGCCGCCGTCCCACGCATCCGCAGAGCCACTACAGGAGGAAGGTCCTTCTCCTACCTGGCCGCCAAGACCTGGAACTCCCTCCCGGCCGACCTGCGCCTGACCCAAGACCACCTCTCCTTCAGGAAGAAGCTCAAGACCTGGCTGTTCGAGCAGTAGCAGCACCCCCCCCCCCCCACCCCAAGCGCCTCGAGACCCTACGGGTAGGTAGTGCGCTCTATAAATGTCTCTGATTGATTGATTGATAGGTCAGACAGTAGGGAATACAAACCCATAACAGTTTATTCAAAGTTCTCTCAGAGCAGAGCCCTGTCTGCCCAGTCACTAAGAGTGTTGCAGAGAGAGTCTGACTTCAGCAAGTATAACAATACATTATGTACATTTCAGAATCAATGAAAACACGCCCACCATGGAATTTTCAAGAGAAAGAAGATGGACAGTAAATTACAAAGAAGTAAGTTTCGGTTCTGAAGCCGGGCACACATTATCTATCAGCCAAGGCCATTCCGCCTGTGCCCGCCACTAGACAAATGGGAGAAGGCTTACATCTAAAGAAAATGTATGCGCTAATAAGAACAGGGCATTCATTGCTGTTGCAGAACTCGGCTCCGAAGAAACATAACCTAGAGAAGGCTATTTCTCGGAAATGGCAGAGAATTAGTTTCGATCATAATACAAAATGGTGCCCGTACACAAAATAGCACCGTGAATGCTAAGTTAAGTAAAACAATACAGAAGAATAATTTTTATTCTAACATCCGTCCACGACACCTAGTAATAGCATATCTAACCCCAGGGTCTGATTCTAAAGCCTCCAACGTAATCCCCGATCTGGGTCTGCCCCAAGTGAGCACCCCCCTGTCATGTATAGTGAACCAAGCTGCATGAAAGTAGCCACACAACAGTCTACAGGTTAGCATTTTGCTGTTTGTGGGCAAGTGGGTTTCCTGCAAAAGAGCCATATCGATCTTGTGGCGAGCATACCTTTCAAATTTTCCTAAAGTCGTTTAGGCCTCGGATATTCAATGTTAGCAATTGTATTCTACTTCTCTTCCCTTGTGTCATGGCTAGTTACTTTGAATGAATTTGTACAGCTTTGGGTTGTCATAGTGCCCCCTTCCTTCCCCCATCCTGTAGAATCATACTGAGAAAGTAAGAGCACCAAATTAGCATTGTGATCACAGATAACGAAAACCCCCCTGCAACTGCCCCTCCCCACTCACGCTATGCAATCCCCAACTTTGCATAGATGAAATACCCTCCTCCCAATGTTAATAAATAAAATAAGAAAAAAGGAAAAAATTAACCCAAGAACATTGTTGGCTTAATACCATACCATGGGTAACACACGGGGGCGGATGTTGCGGGCCCAATTCTAATTGCCCCATGGAACTTGTAGAACGACCGTGCCATCTGAACCAGAATGTACATCCATCTTAGAATTATTGACTAAGCTTTCAAGGACTAGGTATAATCTGCAGCCACCCTCCTTCTGAACCGCCAACCACCCTGCAGCCCCATATGTAATATCAACCCTGTTCTCCAACATGTATGTAAACACATCTCTTCGTGCCCCACATTGCAAGTATGAACGTGTCTCAAACTATGTACTACAGAAGTTAGGTTACATATACTAAACAGCTCTGCAGAAATGTTAAAGTTTCAATGAGTCACCATATTACTCCTGCTCTTCTAAGTCTCTGCCCGGCATACCCTCCAGTGTCTCTGAGTCTTTGCCTCGCTCTCCAATTTTAGTAAACTTTCAGGGCTTTCTGCAGAGTTTTGTGATCAGTGAAGATCTTGGTTTTCCCGTTCAAATTGACCCTCAATCTAGCCAGGTATAGCATAGCATACTCCAAACTGTTTTCTTGCAGCAGCCGTTTCAGAGGAGCAAACTGTCGCCGCACCTCCTGTACTCTCATGGTGAAAAAAGGGAAAAGTGAAATTGAGGAGCCCTCGTAGTACAGGTCACGCTTCTCTCTGGCTAGCCTCAGCGCTGCATCCCTGTCTCTGTAATTCAGCAATTTAGCTATAATAGGGCGTGGCGGAGTGCCAGGTGGTGGCCTAAGGCCTAGTGAGCGATGCGAACGCTCCACCACAAACACAGCAGAGAAAGTTTCTTGCCCCAAAAGCGATATCAGCAGCTTCTCCACAAATACCTCCATATTTCCCGTGGCAGTGGTTTCCGGAAGGCCCGTAATGTTACTCCTCCACGAACTAGCCTCCAAATCCTCCGCCTTATCTTGCAATACGTTTAAGAGCCTCACTATCTGTTTCTGGGCATTATCAGTTTCAGACTGTGCCTCTTCCATTTCCGTCACTTTTCTCTCCGCCATATCCAGGCGCTCAGCATGTTTGTCGAGACCCTTAGTCATTCGATCCATACGGTAAGCCAGCGAGTCTATTTTACCATCTATGGTGGTCAGGCTTTTATGCATGGCTGTTACTATATTGCGAATGTCACTTGCAGCTTCCTTTGCTGTCTCGCTTGTCTCGTCCGGCATTAGGTCAGTTCCAGTCTCCTTCTGCCTTGACTTGCGTTGCTCAAATTGCTACCAAGAGGGCGACTTGTCCAACTTGCCCATGACAGAGCACCCACTTAGCTATTAGCAGTGTTACACCTTGTTGCCAGTAGATTTTCCGCCAATCCTCAAATGTTCCCGAGAGCTAGTAGTATTTTAATCTGCTTCACTGATTCAAAACTAGGTCCCTGCAGGTGGCCCCAACTGCTGACACATAACTATCTGGAAGGCAGCTGGGGGGGTCACCGCCCACAAAGCTCCCAATCTCTGCTGCATACACTCACAGATATATAGGGAAGAAGAGCAAAACCTCTTAATAATTAATTTCATATTTCCCCTAGACTAATTTCCTACTAATTGTTTTTGGGTTCCGAAGTAGAGTGCTACTCGCCGAAAAGCGCTTCAACACCTCATCAGAGGTAGCAAGCGCTATATAAATGCAAACTCTTCCCTCTTCTATCCCTCCACTATCCTTTTCAATCCAAGTAACAGACTATCATATCCACCGCTTAAATTAATATGATATCTAACTGTACTAATCCACTACTGCCAAAAAAGCTGTTTGATGCCTAGAAGTAAGCGCTATATAAACGCAATTAAAATATATATATATATATATATATATATATATATATATATATATATATATATATATGAAAACAAAGTGCCCTTAAGCATTTAAGAGGTCACTCGATATCGCTCTGGCCAATTCAGCATTGTAATGCAGCTTCCCCCAAATGCTCCGATTTCATGTTTGGAGCCGACGCGTTTCGAGGTAAGAATCCTCTTCTTCCTGGGCTGCTTCTGAGAAAACATCACACTGAAGATTTCACAGTACTTCCGGTGTTCTTTTATTTCATTGTAGACCCCCAATGGGCATTTGTTTAGTACAGCAATGCATGATGGGATTTAGAGTCCGTACTGTGAACAATAATATCTTTAAGTAAAGTCAATGCGCGTTTATAATTAAAAGCTTTGTAGTAACCTTAGTAGGTGATGGAGCCTTGGGACAAGCTCAGTTTGCATGTAGAACGATATGCTGACACAGCGTCGTTTAGTACCACACCTCAGCCTCTTTCCATTAAAGATGGTGCTCCTCTTCACGGCAGGGCGGCCGTGTGAAATGTCTGAAAACAAAGTGCCCTTAAGCATTTAAGAGGTCACTCGATATCGCTCTGGCCAATTCAGCATTGTAATGCAGCTTCCCCCAAATGCTCCGATTTCATGTTTGGAGCCGACGCGTTTCGAGGTAAGAATCCTCTTCTTCCTGGGCTGCTTCTGAGAAAACATCACACTGAAGATTTCACAGTACTTCCGGCGTTCTTTTATTTCATTGTAGACCCCCAATGGGCATTTGTTTAGTACAGCAATGCATGATGGGATTTAGAGTCCGTACTGTGAACAATAATATCTTTAAGTAAAGTCAATGCGCGTTTATAATTAAAAGCTTTGTAGTAACCTTAGTAGGTGATGGAGCCTTGGGACAAGCTCAGTTTGCATGTAGAACGATATGCTGACACAGCGTCGTTTAGTACCACACCTCAGCCTCTTTCCATTAAAGATGGTGCTCCTCTTCACGGCAGGGCGGCCGTGTGAAATGTCTGAAAACAAAGTGCCCTTAAGCATTTAAGAGGTCACTCGATATCGCTCTGGCCAATTCAGCATTGTAATGCAGCTTCCCCCAAATGCTCCGATTTCATGTTTGGAGCCGACGCGTTTCGAGGTAAGAATCCTCTTCTTCCTGGGCTGCTTCTGAGAAAACATCACACTGAAGATTTCACAGTACTTCCGGTGTTCTTTTATTTCATTGTAGACCCCCAATGGGCATTTGTTTAGTACAGCAATGCATGATGGGATTTAGAGTCCGTACTGTGAACAATAATATCTTTAAGTAAAGTCAATGCGCGTTTATAATTAAAAGCTTTGTAGTAACCTTAGTAGGTGATGGAGCCTTGGGACAAGCTCAGTTTGCATGTAGAACGATATGCTGACACAGCGTCGTTTAGTACCACACCTCAGCCTCTTTCCATTAAAGATGGTGCTCCTCTTCACGGCAGGGCGGCCGTGTGAAATGTCTGAAAACAAAGTGCCCTTAAGCATTTAAGAGGTCACTCGATATCGCTCTGGCCAATTCAGCATTGTAATGCAGCTTCCCCCAAATGCTCCGATTTCATGTTTGGAGCCGACGCGTTTCGAGGTAAGAATCCTCTTCTTCCTGGGCTGCTTCTGAGAAAACATCACACTGAAGATTTCACAGTACTTCCGGTGTTCTTTTATTTCATAGTAGACCCCCAATGGGCATTTGTTTAGTACAGCAATGCATGATGGGATTTAGAGTCCGTACTGTGAACAATAATATCTTTAAGTAAAGTCAATGCGCGTTTATAATTAAAAGCTTTGTAGTAACCTTAGTAGGTGATGGAGCCTTGGGACAAGCTCAGTTTGCATGTAGAACGATATGCTGACACAGCGTCGTTTAGTACCACACCTCAGCCTCTTTCCATTAAAGATGGTGCTCCTCTTCACGGCAGGGCGGCCGTGTGAAATGTCTGAAAACAAAGTGCCCTTAAGCATTTAAGAGGTCACTCGATATCGCTCTGGCCAATTCAGCATTGTAATGCAGCTTCCCCCAAATGCTCCGATTTCATGTTTGGAGCCGACGCGTTTCGAGGTAAGAATCCTCTTCTTCCTGGGCTGCTTCTGAGAAAACATCACACTGAAGATTTCACAGTACTTCCGGTGTTCTTTTATTTCATTGTAGACCCCCAATGGGCATTTGTTTAGTACAGCAATGCATGATGGGATTTAGAGTCCGTACTGTGAACAATAATATCTTTAAGTAAAGTCAATGCGCGTTTATAATTAAAAGCTTTGTAGTAACCTTAGTAGGTGATGGAGCCTTGGGACAAGCTCAGTTTGCATGTAGAACGATATGCTGACACAGCGTCGTTTAGTACCACACCTCAGCCTCTTTCCATTAAAGATGGTGCTCCTCTTCACGGCAGGGCGGCCGTGTGAAATGTCTGAAAACAAAGTGCCCTTAAGCATTTAAGAGGTCACTCGATATCGCTCTGGCCAATTCAGCTCCAAACATGAAATCGGAGCATTTGGGGGAAGCTGCATTACAATGCTGAATTGGCCAGAGCGATATCGAGTGACCTCTTAAATGCTTAAGGGCACTTTGTTTTCAGATATACATATATGTATGTATATATATATATATATATATATATATATATATATATATATATATATATATATATATATATATATTCCTTCGCAGAACGGGTCATTCCGGGATTGAGCCCGACGTCAGGTGGTGCGTTTGCCGGTATGCCCTCACCGGTAATAATTATTTTACTAAGCCTTAAATTACACGCACACTCGAAGTATAATGCTTATAAAGAAGCTAGTTTATTGCTCGTTACGCGTTTCGACAAGTAAATGTCTTGATCACACGAACTGTAAAGCAAACAATGATGTGCTTAAATAAACATAAGAAATGGAGGAAGGACTACCTTGAATTCATCGTATGTCCTGTCACTGACAATTGTCGGCCATCTTATAGTGGTTAGATACATATCTTAACATTAGTAAATAAGTAGATGGAAATTGTGACATCCTTGTATTTCCATCGAAACCAAAATAATGTAGTAAAGTACTCATTGCATATTTACATCTCGCACTAGTGGCTGAAATATTGATTAGGAAAGGAAAGGAAAACAATGCCCCATAATACGTACATAATTACAAGATGTTGTGTTTGTTTCCAGTATGCAAAATATTTTCTCAACAAAATGTATTTATAAACAGACACCATTGTACTTGACTGATATTGTACATCCTGTAGAAAAAGGGGGGGGGCTGATTTTCATCGCACTAGTGGCATTAAGATCATTAAAGGCATAGTTGATACAAATGATACAATTGCTTTCAGAATGTCATGCTAGTTCTCAAATATATTCTAATATCTCAGTAGATACCATGTGAAAATTCCTAATGTTCTAAATTCCATGTCAAGTTAGATTCTTAAACTAGGGAATCAAATAACCAGGCCTTACACATAAATCAATAATGGTGACAAGACTAATGAAAAGAGGCAAATGCCTACTTAAGTAGAGGTATAATCAAATTCCTCCAAACATTACCAATATAATACCGTGAACAGTGATAAAGTGAAAATATTCAAACTTTCAAATATTCGTAAATAAGAAAAATGGTTAAAATGTCTCTTATCTTGTTTCACATGTGTTTCCGAGGCCGGGGAAGAAAAGGGTAGGGTACCCGTGCAGTGACCATACTATACGGTGGGTTCCTTCCTTTCTTCCTGTGAAAGTAAAACAAACAAGAGAGAATAAAACAAGATTTAACTTATTGCAGAAAGTTATCCGTCAGAATGCAAAATCAAGGCAATATGCCGAGGGTTACAGTTATAACACAGTAATTGTTATACTACACAGATTCTCTACATCAAACAATCATTCCTCATACAAGTGCGTTGCCAGGTCATCATCCATATTATGGCCTCCAGGGAATTTAGTTTCCAACTCAAGTATCCATTTGGATTCTTTTTTTCGGAGAGCCAATTCTCTGTTGCCACCTCTATTGCCAAGAATAATTTGTTCAATAGCATAGAAGCGCAGTAGGGCACTGTTGGAATTATGAAATCTTTTAAAATGTCTGGCAATAGGATAATGTATATCAACATTTGTGATAGCTCTCAGATGTTCCATAACTCTTTTTTTGATCATACAAGTGGTACTACCCACATACCTGAGTTTACAGGGACATTCCAAGATTTACACTATGTAGGTACTACTGCATGTGAGGAACTGATGTATTTTCCATTTCTGTGTTCTACCAGGAATACTGAATTCCTCAACTGACTGACTGAATTTACAGGATCTACAGTGGCCACATGGAAAGAAGCCTTTGAGGTCATGAAACGTACTTTTCTTCGTCATAGTAATATCACTTTTGACAAGGATATCTCTGAAATTTTTCCCTTTTCTGTAGGTAACTTTGGGTCTCTCACCTACTTCTGAGCCCACAATATTATCTGTCTGGAGAATGTTCCAATTGTCGCATAGGATTTTTTGTATTTTCTTCGAGTGACTATTAAACGTTGTTATCACCCTCGTGACAGAATTATTGGTATCCAATTCAAGTGTCTGGCCTAACGATTCTTCCCTACTGACTTTAGCGATTTTTTCTAATGCTTTTTTGAGTACCCATTCTGGGTAACCTCGTTCTCGGAATCTTTTAAGTAAGACTTCCTGTTCTCGTGTGTATTTATCCTCATTGTTGCAATTTCTTCTTTCCCTCAGTAATTCCCCATACGGAATACTCCATTTAAGGGCTTCTGGATGTTCACTGAGGGCATGAAGCAGACTATTCCCAGCTGTCTCTTTCCTGTACAGACTAGTAATGATTTTGTACTGTAAAACTTCAATCTTGATATCGAGGAATTCTGCATATGTTCTGCTGAAATTATAAGTCAGGACAATATTGTACTTGTTGTTGTTCAGTTTATCAATAAAGTTTAGGGCTTCTGATTCGCTTCCTTTCCATACTATCAGCAAATCATCGATGTACCTAAGCCATTTCACTACTGACTTGAAATCATCTACCATATTCGTGTCAGAACGAATTTCCTCTTCCCACTTCCCTAGGAATAGATTAGCAAAGCTTGGCGCGAAGCACGTACCCATCGCCGTGCCTCGCACTTGTTTATACAAAACACCATTGAAGAGGAAAATGTTATTCTTAAGACATATCGATATCATGTCTTTTAACATTCTAGTGTGTTCCAAATATATGATGTTTCGTGAATTCAGAAAATGTAGACATGCTTCAATAACCTGGTCGTGATCAATGATGGTGTACAATGTGTTCACGTCCAGGGTAATCAATGAATAGTCCTTTTTCCACACAAAACCTTCAATCTTGTTAAGAAAATCCTTTGTATCCTTAACATACGATGGAAGTTTAATAACATATTCTTTGAGGAATTGGTCAACATATTTGGAAATGTTTTCCAATACATTCCCTACTGAGGATACTATAGGCCTCCCTGGAGGGATGGTGGGATGTTTATGGATCTTAGGTAAAAGATACAACACAGGTAACTTAGGGTAATCTCTCTTTAGGAAACAGTATTCCTGCCAAGTAATGATACCTTGTTCTTGCCACTCCGCAAGTTTACCCCATGCAGTGGTTATGCTGGCATTGTATGTGCTTGTGTCACAAGTACAGTAAAATCTAGCATTTTTAAGTTGATTTTCAGCCTCTTCTATATACAATTTTCTATCCCACAATACTATATTCCCTCCCTTATCAGAGGGACGTATCACCAAACTGTCGTCTTTTGCCAAAGACAGGATCACATTACGCTGTTTGAGAGATAAGTTGTAATTAATACCATGTTTGTCATTCAACCCATGCTTCTGTTTCCTCAGTTCTTTAGTTACCACATCCTGAAAAGTATCAATTGAATCATATGGTAGGTTTGGATAAAACACAGAGCGTGGTTTAATTTAAAAGAGGTACAAGCAGCTTTATCAGTCACGAAATCAGAGTCAGAACTTTCCTGGGTCGCCAATTTATCTATGTTTGTTCCTAGATCAAAAACTGTATACAATGTATCTGCATCGCCAACTGTAAGATTAATGTCACTTGGATTGGCAGATATAGATGTATTCCCAGAGTAGGTTGCATTGTTTCTGAGCATGTGCCATTTTTTTAATTTAATCTTCCGCACAAATTTGAAAATGTCTTTACGCGTATTAGTATAGTTAAAAAATTCTGTGGGACAAAAAGATAGTCCCAAACATAAAGTTGTTTTATCAAAATACGACAGAGTACGTGATGAAAGATTGATAATGGTTTGATTTACCGTTTCCGGATCCATCATTACTGCATTTTGTTGGAGCCTCTTCTTCTTGTTCCCATTGGCTCGCTGTTTCTTTGTTCGATGCTTGCGTTTAAGTCGTCTCTGTTTACTCCGCCCCTGCCTCTTCCTCTTCTTCTTCCACGGCCCCTTCCTCGGCCCGAGCTGGTGGAGTTGGGGTAGGGGTTGTCTTCCCAGGTTGCCGACTTTTTTTCATCACGCGAAACTCGTCTATAAAAGTGGCCTGACGTGTAATTACTTCCACTTCTGAAGATGAGCTTGCTGTCTGTATAGACACATCCGTGTCGGAGTCGCTTGCTTCATTTTGTATAGTTGTTGTTTTGTTTATGATCGTTGGTTCCACTTGCAAAGATGTTTGGTTATAAAGGTGGTCATACTTATGGCTATACGTAAGAATACGGCCCGTTTCATAGTCTATGCAGTCTCTGTGGCGCTTTCTTTGTTTGCGAAGCTTTATTTCTTCTTCATGCTTTAGTAATCTTCCTTTAAGGTCTTCCTTGAATTTAGTAATAATTTGTTGGTCTTCATTTTTCTTCAAATCATCTTCAAGCTCCAAAATTTCTTTTCAAATATTTTCTCTGTCCTCCCACGCATATTTGATCAATATGCTTAGCATTCTTCGTGAACTAGCTGCTGAGTTTTCCGCCCATTCATCCAACATACGTGGATTAGGTGATTCATGGGAGGGAGTTGTATATATTCTCAGGCCACGAGGAACCATCAATTTTTCAACATAGTCTTGCAGGGAAATTGCTTCCCACCACTTTGATGTTTCTTGTCTTTTAAGTTTTTCATATTTTTTAAGGTAACTGCTTAGAATATTGTCAAGTACCATGGTGTTTGTAAATACATTTTGTTGAGAAAATATTTTGCATACTGGAAACAAACACAACATCTTGTAATTATGTACGTATTATGGGGCATTGTTTTCCTTTCCTTTCCTAATCAATATTTCAGCCACTAGTGCGAGATGTAAATATGCAATGAGTACTTTACTACATTATTTTGGTTTCAATGGAAATACAAGGATGTCACAATTTCCATCTACTTATTTACTAATGTTAAGATATGTATCTAACCACTATAAGATGGCCGACAATTGTCAGTGACAGGACATACGATGAATTCAAGGTAGTCCTTCCTCCATTTCTTATGTTTATTTATGCACGTCATTGTTTGCTTTACAGTTCGTGTGATCAAGACATTTACTTGTCGAAACGCGTAACGAGCAATAAACTAGCTTCTTTATAAGCATTATACTTCGAGTGTGCGTGTAATTTAAGGCTTAGTAAAATATATATATATATCTATATATATATATATATACAGGGACATTCTAGTTAAGTTCAGATTTCACCCGTACAAAACCATTGAAATTCAGGAGTTGTAGTTACCTGGGCTAACTATAACTTACGCCCCCACAATGCACTGCTTATGACCTCACATATTACATCAGTCATGACATGGCCAGTGACAGGTGTAAGTGTTTCGTAAAAGTTTCTGAGACTTAAAGATATATACTAAGCTACTGCATAAATTAAATTGCTATTTTTATACTACTAATGAGTGATACTGTTTCTAACATGTCATCTGAGTGGTTGTGTGACTGTGTATCAGTGTATGAGTAGGTGTGTGAATGACTGTGAGTGGCTGTATCAGTGACTTAGTGGCTGTGTGAGTGTCTATATGGGTGGGTGAGTGTCTATTTGAGTGGGAGTATGGGTGACTGAGTGCCTGTGAATGGCTCTATGGGTGAGTGATTGGGTGTTTAAGTAAGTGTATAGGTAAGTGAGTGTCTGAGTGGGTGTATGGGTAAGTAAATGGGTGTGTGAGTGGCTGTTTTGCACAGTATTTATATGTGTGAGTGGCTGTATAGGTGAGTGAGTGGGTGTGTGAGTGCATGTGTGAATGAGTATGTAAGTGGTTTTGTTAATGAGTAAATGGTTGTGTGAGTGGCTGTATGGGTGAGTGAGTAGCTCTGATAGTAGCTGTATGGGTTATTCAGTGGCCGTATGAGTGAGTGGTTGTGTGAGTGGCTGTATGAGTGGGTGTGTGGCAGTAGTTGAAAGGATCTGTGAATGGCTATGCGAGTGGCTGTATGGGTGTGTGAGTGGGTGTATGTCTAAGTCTGGCTTAGTATATTGTACACACTTATTTAAGTGAAGCACCCTGCACTAATCCAGACAATCCTTATGGTGATTTTAGTGGTCTTAGACGATTATAGAAGCGGTAGCTGTGGAGAGCAGCCTTTAGGCTTAGTCCAGGAGGAGTGTTAAGCAGCTTGCTTTATCAGGTCTAATCATGTAGTGTAGGTTAAAAGAAAAAGAACCACACGGTGTAGTTATAAAAATAGGTCTATTTATCATATAACACTCACTAACACATTGGTATATCTCCTATCCGGCCATATCAACACAAGTACACAGTAATACTTCAATTGCAAAGGTAAGTAAGCACAATACACAGTGGGAGACCAAACCATAAAATAAAGATGTGGAATGTGAACTACGACTGAAGTCGGGACTTGGACCAAGAAACTCAGAAGGGCTGTGGACCCAAGATAAGTAATCAGGAACCCCACGGAGGCTGTGTGCAGAGTGGAAACACAGCTGTGTTCTCAATACAAGTCAATGGGAAAGTTGCAGTAAGGACCCTTCCAAGTGGACCCTGAAGAAACCTTGTGGAAGACAGAAGGTGGGAGAGTCACCCCACTTATGGATACCCCAGGAACCAGGATACCTACACCAGGGAAGCCAGGTGCATAGGTGTGAAGTGACATCGCAAACCGCTATAAAGCACAATGGAGGACCTCAGGAAATATGCGGTTGGCGAAGAAGGTGAAAGAGTCCAGTGAAATCCAAGGGTGGATTCTAGATCAGAAGAATGTGCAAGCAGAGGGGACATAGTCTATGCCACTCGGAGGTGACCAAGAGGTACAGAAGAGCAATGACCACCGATGACGGAAGATGCAGGAGTGATGACGGTGACCTTGTCGCTGCAGCTGTGAGGACCAGGCGATGCTGTGGTACACCAGGAGCCTTTCACAAACTGTCCCACGTTGGAAGTGAAGAACAAGGGAGTCGGTGTCCGGCGGGAGCACAAAGAAGCCTTGCCAAGATCAACAGACATGGTAAATGATAAAGGAGCAACTTTGGGACCAGCAAGGTCCAAGGGACTCACCAATTACAGAAGAGTCAGAGCAGGCCCTGAGCAGGCAGGGTAGCCACTGAAGCCAAAGAAGGCCCACAAGAGGACCCACAAGCCGAAGGCACAGGAGTCGCAAGAGGACCTTAAGTAGCTCACCAAAGATGCAGGCCACGGTGCAGAGGATGCGATGAGGAAGACATCTTGGTAAGAAGAAATGCTGGACCTTCATGTAGCACGAAAATCTCTGGAGTACAGAGCCAACAAGTCGACACGGTGCACAGGGGTTTTGTTCAAGCAGTTCCGACGTGGGATACTGGCCTCAAACTTGCTGAAATGACAGGTCAGGCCTTGAGGGAGTACCAGAACTACCACCTGTGTTGCTGAGCCTTTCAAAGTCCGTGGGATGTCACGAGCAGCAGACCGGTCAGCTTTGTTGCGGTGCAGATGCAGGGGAGTGACTCCTTGAATCTAAGGGAGATTACTTAGGGTGTCCTTGATGCCTAGAGGCCTGGAAAGGAACCTGGAAAAAGCATAGACGATGAAGAAGACTTGCAGAACAGGGAGACCAGGAGCAGCAGGAGTCTCCCCATGTCTTTTGTCCAGTTTCATCCCAGAGCGGGAGCCAAGGGCGCCCTGAATTTGCTCAAACTAGAGTATGCGAGGGGGGCACAAATGTGCCCTTTAAAGCAGTCAGGTAGTGCCGGCATGCGCCCCCACCCCAACCTAATACACGAAGTCCTGTCTGGGAGCTGGTCACACCTCCCTGTGACAGGAAACCTATTGTTCTACCTTCCCCTACTAGTGCTCAGCTCAGCTGCAGGAGGGCAGAAACGTGTCTGTGGTTGGCAGCAGTACTAACTTGCTGTTTGACCCTTAAAGGCTGGTACAAGGAATACAGGGGGACACCCACGGGGAGCCCCCAGTACCTGGGATTCTACATTTAACACTCGAATCTGTGTTGGGGTAGGAGTCCAACATGTTTGATACCAAATATGACCGGTTTCGGTGCAGCCAATATGTAGTTGGACGTCTTCTAAATGACTTGATGTCCACTATATGTATTAAATGGCTGACTGCACTTACAAAGCCTGGTTACTTGACTCTAAGGTTTGTATGGGTGTTCTGCTGATACAGTGTCACCCTCACACCTTTAATCAAGTACCCTGCCCTCAGGACTGAAGAGCCTGCCACAGGGGTGACTTATAGGTTTTAATTGTAGTGACCTCAGATATAGGAAACGTATATCTGCTGTGAGAGGTGCAAGCACCTACTCACACAGGCTGCAATGGCAGACCTGTAGTCACAAGTTAAGTGAGCTCTCCTGGGTGGCACAATACATACTGCAGCCAAGGGGAGACCCCTGGTGTACTTATGCCCTGGGTACCTCAGTACCAGATACTAGGGGGCCGATTCACAAAGGTAATCTGAGACAAAAGTATAACTTTATGACTTTTTGTATTCACAGAAGTCATTTACAAGTCGTATCTTTACGTCCGCAGTCCGGCCGGAATCACCATACCCGGGCCGTATTCTCCAGCTTGGGCCTTACTTAGGCCGGATGAAATGGAATCAATGAGCCAGAATGCAATTGTTACCAATGGAAACATTAGGAATGTGTAATAAATGGTAGAGCAGGTCATGAAAATCAGTTTGGGCAGGGAAAAGGTTGTGGCGGGACACTACATTATATCTCAGAAAGGTTTGCTCCTTTGCATCAGTGTACATCAGTGCACAATTTGCGCTCCCCTTAGTGTTGACTCTGGTGTCAACACTGCAGTCAACACCAAGGGGAGCACCCTTAGTGGTAACTGTACTGTTTCTCCTTTGCGGCCATTGTGGGAAGCAGCGCTCATCTCCCCTGCCTGCTACTGGGGTAGCGTGACTCCGCACCCCCAGATACGGGCATGAGAAGCGGGAGAGGCCCACCACGCTGGGGGGAACGTGGCAGTGCTCCATCTAAATGCTCCATCGTTGGAGCCTAAAAATGGGTCATGAGAACCTATGTTCTTTCCTAGAGGGGGCCCAGCGGCAGTTCCCCCATGTCTTGGCAGTGGCCCGGCACCCAGAACATGGGCTGGCCCAAGGGGTGGTTTGCTCTCACCTCCAGAACTCTGGGGACAGCTCTTGCATTGACCCCAGGGCCCTGGCCCACCCCGAGAGGTATTTCTCACTGGACGGTGGAGTCCCACGCACTCGATCCTTGCTGAGGGGAATCAAAGCCACCATCCTTAAAACGGACGTAACACAGGCCTTGTTGGGTCCTTTTGGCTGATCCCGGGCTCGTTTTACTCCTGGTAGTGATCTTCAGTCACCAAGGGAAGTTGCAGCATGCCTCCAAGGTGAGCTACTGTGCAGGGAGCTGGTTTTACAGGCTCCCTGCACAAGCTTGCCTTCTGGTCTTTCTCTCTGGGTGTAGAAGTCCAGATCTTTCCCTCGCCCACCTGCTCCTCAGCGGGTGTAAGGGGCCAACCTCTCTGGCCCTTGGAGAGACCTACCGGTCCTGGGGTCAAGTGCTGGTAGAGTCCATAGTCCTTTTGGGCATCAGGGTTTTTTCCTTCCAGTTGTCCATGGCTGTCACATTTTCAGGGTCCAGCAGCAAAAAGCACCAACAGCAGCCCTTTCTCCCCCTTGTGCAACAGTTTTAAAAGGGTTGGAAGGTTCTAGAAGTCAGATACCTCTAGTGAATCCTAGGGTTCCAACCATTCTGCACAGCATGCTGGGACAGTTCAAGATGATGTCATCCAAAAGTCACTGGTCACATCCCCTCTGTGGGTCTCATCCCCTCTGTGGGGACATCACTTCCAAGGTCTTTCCCACCAACACATCAAAGAGGTCCCCCCTCCTGTGTTGTCTTCAGTTGTCTGGGCCTCCTCCATTGCTCAGTGAGATTGGGCAGTCCCCAGCCTTGGTATAGTGTGACAGCTAAATAACAGGTACAAATTTTCTTCCCCAACCCTTCCTGCTGAGGGTCTGACAAAAGCACTGTTATTTACACCTTTTATGTGGAGTAGCCTTTATTCCATCTGCTGGGGAGAAATGTAATTAACTTGGCCAAAAAGGGTGACAAAAGGCCTGGGTTATGATCCTGAGTAGGGGTAGGTATAACTAGGTTGATTTCGTGTAGCGTAATTACATGAATTTAACACAAAATTATCTGAAATTAAGCGTAATTACGCTAAATGTATCTTGAACTCAAGAAATTATTTGAACAGTCTGTTCAGATAAAAATTAAACTCGAAAATATAGATTTTTTTTTTGTTGCCTGCTCTTGAATCTGTAAGTTTTTGCTCTAAAATTACCCGAACGGTCTACTTGTGTAATAAATCTGCCAGAAACTTTTGTTTACTGCCCAAGTTGAAGGAACTGCCGCTCATTTTCAAAACACTGCCATTCGTGTTCTAATTTGTTTGTAGTAAAAAATTACCCAAGTAGTTCGCTTGAGTAAAATATATACCTGAAATGCCGTTCGCATTAAAAAATTACCCAAATATTACATCTCATGTTAAAATAACCATCCAAAATCATGCAATGTGGAGTAATGGCGACATTTTGGTGATTTTGTATAACTTTTGATACACTAAATTACCAAAATGACGCCAATTACTCCGTAGTAGTTAAAATGTTACCCTTGCCTAATCCTCAGCTGACCATTAAAGTTAATGGGGTGACCCTCTATACCTCATGACCTGGGTATTGGCGATAGAGATAACTATTGGTCCTGTCGGGTAATTCTTAGCTGAGCCAGAGAAATATGACAATTCATGATGACCCATAAGATGTACATATAGCTTTTTGGTATTTGCATAATGCATCTTGGCACACAGTTCATTCCATTTTGACACCTCACTGAATGTTTAGGCCTAAGTTAAGCGAAACTGCACTCTAAGGCAGATTTCTCCCTATATGTATAATAGTGTCACTGCAGACAAAATAATAAATCATACTGACTTTCCATGTGAGTGCCCATGAATACTCTTAAGGCCTACACCTGGTCAAAATGCTATCCTGCTGAGACCCTTCTGCAGCAGGCTACCTGTACGCAGTTACCGGGCTGCGCACAACAGTAATCTGACACACACAGCCCGCACATGTGTGCAACCCGGACAAGTGCCCCTTACCTTAGCTGCAGCTTAAAAGTCAGACATGGGCGGTAAACATGGGTAGTCCATTTGCCATGTGCTTACCGTGGGTGAGACCCATGTAGTGGAACCTACAATAAAAACTCCAAAACCGGGTGATCCAGAAAGCAAAAAATCTGTGTGTACTAAATGGGCTGAACCCATTTGGCAACAATATGCCTCAGACAGGAGATCTGCAGGCTCAAAAGAGGAGGCGTGGGCGGGTTGAGCAATCAACCTTATGGACAAGCAGGACTATCAGAGGTCACTACTCAGTGTAGAGGATGAGAAGCAGTTACCAGGGACATTGAGCTAGTCAAAAGACCATGCTGTCCCAGGGGGACATATGATGCTCCTTGTCTATTTCATACAAAACACAATCGCTGCATGACAATTATACAGTGAAATTAACAAATATATATTTGTACAATTTGTGTGTGTGACCAATAGATTCTATACACAAATAGACTTATGAACTTATGCTGAGAGATATGAAATCATCAAGTAAAGTAATTTTGATTCATCCAGACCTAATGTTATAGAAATGAGGTGATCTATCCATCTGCTGTCATGCAATCGAAATTAAATTTGTACATCGCATGCATGTGCATTTGTTATAATGGCTTCCAGCATCTGCCACTTGATGTCTTTAGTATTGTGCTGAACCACTGTAGTGCTCCACCAATAGAGCTTTTGGATTCTAACAGTGAGTCCTAATTTTGTATTGAAGAATTATGGGTTTCGGTTTATGTGTAGCATAGTGTCTTGCGAGTTAGCAATGATGGAACCCTTTTGCTCCTGATGGACTACATAGAGCTGTGACGTAAGGGTAGAGCGGAATACAATGAAGACTTATTTAGGCTCGCAGGTGGGGTGGCGGGCGCGTGGGGGGGTAAGGTGAGGGGCTGCATTGAAAAAAAATAATATTAACAACACATACCTTTCAGTCGCTGGGGCCCGTGTCTTCTCTTCTCCTCGCCTGTGTCCAACTTTTTTTAAAAATTCTTTTTATTTGCATTTTTCAGCAACAAAAAACAATTTCGCCTGTGTCCAACTTCAGGTCGAAATAGGAAGCAGGCAGCCAGGTTCCCACCCCTAAGCAAATCACATTGTTGCAATGCAGTGTAGTGATTGGTCTGAGCGCTGTGACACGGCGCTCAGCCAGGGACTGTAGGAGTAGGCATTTTCTCCATGCAGGCTGTAGTGTAGCCTGCATGGAGAAGGAGGAAAGTGCGCACGACTGTTTTGGGCAGTCCGAGAGGGCCGACAAAACAGTCATTGCGCACAGTAGCAGGGCTCTTAAAATCCCCAACATTTTACAAGACCTGCATTTCTAGTCACTTAAATAATCTACTCAACTTAATTATAATGATCTTTACCCATAAACTGGTTTCAAATTATGTGATCCTGGGCAAGTATTTTAATTCACTGAGATGCCATTCTCTTCTTTATCACATATGAGAGCACCTTCAATATGCACAATCAGCACGTCTGCTGTACAGAAAATGCTTCTGTTTGAATTATTAGACTAAACATTAGCTCCATATAGAAAGCAAATCTAGCCACATATAAGATACACTTGACTGCAGATTTGCCTCTTAATTCATTAAATGCATTGACATCAGGGCTTGGCAAGGAATGCTGCTCACATCCTGTTTAAAAACTATCACCTTTAATAAATACATAACAAAAGCAGAAAGTAGCAGCCTACTGTTATTTGCAATCAGCAGATTTTACATTGAAATGGCCACAGAATGTGTCACTGGCATGTGGTTTCACAACTATATAGTCTACAATGCTTAGAAATAAAGTTTCTGCTAATACTTGTCATTTGCTCATCACCAAGTAAAGTGTCCTGATTTGTTTTACTCCAGTTTAAATCTTTATTTGCATCACTCTTCTAAATTGCAAAAAAAGGTTATTTCATAATTTCTGACCTACTTGTACTATTCATTGACAAGCTTTTCAAATGTTTTTTAGAGAAAAAAACTGTCATTTTACTGCATTTTGTTTCACAATTATAGTCAAATAGCTAACTTGACAAAAAGCAATTAACTGTAAAAAGAGAAAGAAAAGTAAACACCTTTTTCCAGGAACACATAGTAAAAAGACAAACTGACATTTGACCTCTGTCCTTGAGCAGTTGGCAAATGTGTCAAGATAATACAAGATTTAAAGGCGTTTTAATTGCTCATTCAGTTTCTGAACAGAAAGAACACATTTTCTTTAAGCTTAAGCTTAGTTGCCTGTAGGGTCAAGTAAGTGCTAAACATAGCTCAACCTGCTTAAATTTCACTCGCAATTGCAAGGGGGTGAGTGGATTTTTCGAGGCCTGAGGAGTGTTTTACGACTGCTCCCCTGCAGCTCTGCCCCACCTCCTCACACACTGCCGCAACAGGAGGACAAAATAAAATTATAATAACATTACGTTATTATCAATTAATTTTTCCTTTCTTTTGCTACTTCCTGGCAGTGGGGCGGCGCTCCTACGCCTTAGCGGTGGAGCTGCCACTGTTCGCAGTTACACACAAAAACATAATATATTGTACCAGGCTTTGTGTGTGCCATAGTCATTGATGACTACCCAGGCTGTGGAGGATGCCGCAAATGGCGACGAGATAGGGGATAAGTAATCCGAAGTTGAACATTGCTCTCCTAGAGAGTTTGCTGTGGTCCAGGCAAACTACTCATGCGTCCCATCATCTAGGTACCGCATCATCGTTTCGTATATCTGGAGTCAAAGCGCAGCCCCAGTTCCGTGTTAAGCATTTGAAGTTCATGAAAGCTTCACTGAGAGGTCTACACATTGGCTGCCACAAACCTGCTGGGAATGCCGCACAAAGAGGTACTGCGCTACTATGCAACTCAAAGCCATAAATTCATACGAAGTGATAACACTATAGGCAGATGCAACTAGGTTTTGAAAGAGCCAAAAAGTGATAAATAACACTGCGAATAGTAGTTCTGCGTTGAAGAGATCAATCAGGTGTCAGACAGCACAAAGAGACTCCTAATGACTAAGTGATATAAGCAATGGTCATCTGCTTACCCGTACTGATACAGAGGGTCATCATGCCACAGCGCTGGAGAGAGTGACCCCAGAGAAAGCACCCTGGGTTGTTTTGGCAGAGTCCATTTCTGAAGCGGCACCATATCAGCTGCTGTGTGGGACTCAGAACATCTCCAAAGGTTTCGAAAGTGCAGAAAGCCCAGAGCGGCAATCAGAATCGTGACAGTTTGCTTCTTCATTAGAGACCAAGAAAGGGATATCGTTTCCTGCCCTTATCAAGGATGGTCCAAAGGCCAGCACATCGCAAAGCCTCACAGAAGAGTTGCAAAAAAACAAGTCACAGTTATCACCAAGCAGTTTCATTAGGTTTCACACTGGCCCACAACGCTGCTGCGTTCCTGAAACCACCATTACCGTTGATACTGCCAAAAAGCAAAATATAGGCAATAGATAGTTTGTGTGGATAGAAACCAGGGATGTGAAATTCCTATAGCCCGATGCCCGGGACATATTGTTTGGGGTCAAGGGCAACAAGTTTTCATGTGTATTTTGTCCTTGGGACAAGTAGGCCCAACCCCCTACATCACAAACCTTTTGACTGCCAGTTTATAGTAGCACATTATGGATCATGGAAAGGCATTGCCTGAAGTTAAGGAAATATTTGTGTCCATGTGTGAACGCTGTTCAAACTTGTATTTATGGTTCATTAATGCAAAACCTTTATTAGGGCGAGCGATCTAAGTACATGTTGTAAGCTCAGTCTGTACTACTGACAGTGGTTCCAGTATAAAAATATGTACACACGTTTTCAATGTGTAGCAATATGAGGCTATGTAGACTGCTCCCAGAATGCTCTCTGATTAGATGCAAATATATGCAGAAGCTTGAAAGCAAGATTAATGATTATTTGCTTTCAAAATAAAATGTTCACAAAAAAACATTTAGCTAAACTACTGTAACATTTTATGTTTTTTTGCAGCAGCATTTAGTAAAATGTGTTGATGTATGCTAGTATTTCCCAAAAATATTCAGAACGTAAAATTAGTGTAACCAGTTTTATAAGATTATGGGAAACATAAAAATAAACAAGCATTGGTAAAGCCAATAGGTCTGAAATTGTTTGTCATTCTTTTGGTTTCGTCAATGCGTGACTTGTTTTGGCATGTTTTTTGTAAAACCTTATTGGTGTGGGAGCTGCCGGGCCCTCATTATTATAACAAACATTGGCAAAAGCAAACATTAGCAAAAGCAAACATTTTTTGGTCTCAAAAAGCACACATTGCCACAGTGGTTCCTGGCACTGAACAAAACAACTGTGTTGATTATGCTCCTTGTGAAAGAACAGAATGCTGTCACTCACAGTGAAGCTAGCCGATAGACAGAGAGAGACAGAATTTTATTAAACACAAAAGGTCAAGGTTAACGCCAGACCTAATTAAGGGTCCAATTATTAAAGTCTCAAAAGTGCACTCATGTCCTTGCATTAATTGCAGATATACGACTTTCGTGAATTCACAAGACTTAGAAGTAGGCCAAGAACTAGTAGTCCTTAAAAATATTTGTGAATTGCATTTTAGCGTGGGCAAATAGCCAGGTGTAGATTTGCTCATGCGAAAATCTGAGTGTTTGCAAGTTCGCTTTCCCTCCAACCAATTTTCTCCCAACCCTGGAAGATGTTTCAGGTTTGTCATTGTCAGGAGTAAATTTGCAACCTTTCTCGGTATGGGAAAAGATTAAAACCATTAAAACATGCAAGTTAATTGGTTTGCACAGACTCAAAAGGGCATTCCAACTCTGGAACTGTTGCTTACTATTACCCTCAGCGCCAGTATGTAAATCTGCGGAAACGTGGCAACATAAGGGAATTGCTGGTATTCAAACCCTACTATGAAAGGGGCCCTCGCATAATCAGAGAGGCTATTTCAGAGCTCTTATATAATGAGATTGCTGCCATAATTTGTCACTGCATTACATGGCACAAAAGGGACAAGTAGATTTTGTTACAGGACAAGTAGATTTATGAAGCAACTTGCCCTATGGACAAGTAGATATTTTGTTAAATTCCACACCCCTGAGAAACATTAGAAGATTTCATTGAAGAGACTGATAACAAAAAGATTATCAAATACCTTAAAAATCTTGCTGGTGATGGTGTAAAAAAATCATGAGTAAAATGCCGTAACTGACGAAGAAATTACATACCATCAGATTAAAGAAACTTTGAATTTAAAATTCAATCCAATGCCCAATGTAGATTACGAAAGATACATTTTCAGTCAAGAACGACAACGTTGGTGAAACCATCGATGAATTTGTTGAAAGACTCGACACACTCATCAAACACTGCAAGTGTAATAAATTTAATGGCAAAGGAGTTATACGTCTCAGAGTTATTGATGGATGCTTGTCCAGTTCATTTAGACGACGAATGCAGTTAAAAGCCTTTAATCTGGAGCGAGTGTTAATGGCTGCCAGAGCTGAAGAGCCTGCCAGTAGACACGGAGGCCGGAAGTGCCCAGAGTGATTCAGTCATGAGTGTTAAAAGTAATCTAAAGCAAAACTCTGAAGGACACAAGGTGATATTTACATGTAAGAAGAGGTTTTGTTTTAGATGTGGATTTTTATTTCCATATGAAGGCAAATGACCTGCCATTGGACAGATGTGTAAAAGCTGTGGCTAGGAGAACCATTTTGTGATGGTTTGCAAAGCAAAGGGAAAAGGAAGTGCGTCACATCGCGAAGACAAAATGGCTGCAGGAGCGTTCCAGAAGCAACGTTCAACGCGCACCCACATGGCCAAACAGCGACATTTGTTGAGACAAATTGAATCTGAACAAAGTAGATTGTCATCAAAATCATCATCAAACAATTCTTCTAGGTCAGTATCAAGTGAAAGTGAAGAAGATGATTATGCCATGTCGATGTTTACATCAGAAAAGAGTGCACATATTGTAATGGCGGCATGTGAAAAAAAATGTAAGTCAAAGAAAAGTCTACATGCCACAGTCCTCCAGACATAGTACGAAGATTAAACTTAAAGTACATTTTTGTTCAATACCTTTCATCATTGACAGTGCTGCTGTCGTGTGTTTCCTGCATGGCCCATGGTTGTTTTCTTTATGTTAGCCTAACTGTGTGCATTGTCGAACACTTTTATTTTGCGCACATTACTACAAAACATGCTTGTTTTAGTGCCACATTCTATTTTTACACAGAACCTTCACGTTCTTGTATCTTATTCTTTTCCTCGGATGTAGTCTGAACACACTAGACTAGGTAAAACAACAATGCCCCTTGTTGTTCTTTTTGGTCAGACACTAGCACTTAGACATAACAAGAAAGTGCAGCTGCTATTTGTGAACACATATGTGTTGTCATATAATTGAGGACAAGGGTTCTAAAAGAACAGACTCTGAGCAAAGGTCCTGAAGCAAGAGTGCTGTGTCAGCTGAGATGTAGAACATCCACCTATGTATGCTAAGGTACGGGGTCCGCCACTAATCCCAGAGATGTCTGATATATAAACATTCAGCTTCAGTAGCAAGGGGGACGGGGGTAGGCTGATAACATGACCGGGTGTTAGACCTGGCATCCTTGGCATAGGTTTTCCCTGTACTATTGCCTTTACCTCCTGCATTTTTACTGTGTGTTGGACTTCATTTTTGAAGGTTTAGATTCTTTGGGCACTTTGCCACTGATGTTCAGTGCCTAAGTGCAAGTGCTCCCTCTGTAAATTACTGTCATGGATTAGTGTTTCCCTAATTGGATTATTTGGTTTACTGTTAAGTCCATAGTACAGTGCACTATGTGTGCCCAGGGCCTGTAAACCAAATGCTGCTATTGGGCTTGCAGCACTGATTGTGCCACCCACACAAGCAGCCTTGCAAAAGGGTCTCAGGCCTGCCTTTGCAGTGTCTGTGTGCAGTCAGGTACTGCCATGTCGACCTGGCAAGTGCACCCACTTGCCAGGCCCTAACTTTCCCTTTTCTCACATGTGAGTCACCCTTAAGATAGGCCCAAGGTACACCTGTGGGGAGGGTGCAGTCTATGTGAAAGGTAGGACATGTCCTGGAGTGTGTGTCATGTCCTGATAGTGAAATACCGCCAGGTTTGTTTTTCAATATTGAAAGGCTTTCTGTCTCACAGGATAGAATGGGGAGTTTACTTATAACATCTTATAAGTATAACTGCCCATGGGAACAAGGTAGGAAAAATAAGTTTAGTGTGCCTGAAATCAAAATCTAAAGATGCATCTTTTGGTAAGAATTATATTTACATTCTGGGTTTGAAAATATCACATTTAGAAAGTCTGTATTTTCTTGCTTAACCATACAGTGTGCTACTGCTAGGTTTGTGGATTGACTGTATGGCTTTGGAGTGACAGGGGCTGGGGATGTGCATTCTTTTCAGACAGCCATTTTGGGGGTGAGGTGTGTCCGGCCTTTCCAAGGAGAGTCAGGGCTGGGCTGAATAGACCTGGGCTGCATTTAGAATAGGGGGAGGAGAGTTCCTTTATACCTAAATGGGCCTGGTATGCCTTGGACAATGCTGTCTCCACCTCCTGCCAGGAAGCTGCACCATAGAGGACAGAACTGTTTTTGCTGAGCACAGACACCCCCTGCCTCCAGAGAACAAAGGATTTTGTACTATAAAAGTGGGACCCAGGGGCGTGGCTAAGATGGCGTCACTGTAGGACGCACGTTCGGAGCTGTCTGTTCCCACCGGGCCGTTTACTGCGATTTTAACATCCTGACCCACAGCCGAGCAGTACCAGCCCATGAACAACGCTGCGCCACCGTGTCATTGAGGTGGGGGCGGCTAAGTCCTGTAGACGGGTGCACGGTCGCAACGATCTGTGGCGCGTAAAACTGCAAAGCACCCGGGAGGGTTGATGATCCCTCTGTCGTTTGCGACACGGCCTGGACGGTGCTCGGCAGTCCCTGCAGGACCTGGGGGCCGCCGCAACGTGTCCAGGAGACGAGGCTGACCCCTGAACAGTAGCCACAGCTGAACCAGGTGGGAGGAGCCCTTGAGTGCGGCCATCACGCGAGATCCCGGCTCGGCGGATCGGAGCAGGCTACAGCATCGGAAATGAGGTGGGGGAGGGGCTGCAAGAACTGCAACTACTAGGGTGCCCTGCTGCCATCTCGCTTCACGCGGCGCTCCCCCCGCCTAGAAGCCCGAGCAGCGGTGTACAGGCCTGCCCAGCAGCCCTGCAGAGCCCCGGTTGGGGTGGAAGACCCGGGGACCGACTTGATAGAGCGATTGACACGACCACGTGCTACCTGGAGTGGTTGGGAGAACACTTGGGCCACAGGGGTGGCCACGGAACTGGCGCAGGTGCAGGGGCTCACTGTGCTACGAGCGGCCCCAGGGGTGGCAGACAATGAACCTGTGACTGGGCCCCGGATTGAGACTGCCACGCAGGACCCGGTTTTGAGGACCCGAGAGGGCTGCAGCATTGGAGGTGAGGCGGGGTAGGGGCCACAGCACTCGCAGCTCCTGGGTTGCTCTGTCGAAACATCACTCTGCATGGCGCCCCCCCCTTCTGAAGTCTTGAGTGAAGGCACATCCCTGCAGAGACCTGGCTGGCGTGACTGGCCACTGATGCGAATACCGCACCCACGAGGGTGGCTGGAGTGATCGGGAGGCTGCCCGGGCCACAGGAGCAATCGCATCGCCAGTGGAGGTGCGTGACTGGCAGTGTTCCTCTGTTGCCTTGATCCAGAGGTCATTGATGAAGACATTGCCCTTCCTCGCCCAGGACTGAGGAGGAGTAGGACTCATGCGGGAACAGGGCGTTCAGTGGCAACCCTTTAGCAGTGATCCTGCCCCTCTGCTCTTGCCCCCAGCCTTCCAAGCTTACCACTCAGGGTGTGACTGCCTTCCCCTACAACAGAGACTTCCGCACAAGCTGGACCATGGCCGCCCTCAAAGGCAGGAAGGACAGGTAGGTGAAGGACCTCCTGCTCAAAACTGCGTAACAACCAGAGGCCCAGCCTTGTTGGGTGTACTGACGACGCGGAGGGAAGTGACAGCCCAGAGGCCCCGATCAGACTCTCCTACCTGGATACACTTTTCTCCTCTCTTTGTGATGACCTGTCCACAATGAAGCAAGAACTGCGGTCTGACCTACGTGAGGTCAGACGAGACCTGGACTCCCTGGGAGAGCACGTCCACACACTCGAAGAGCACGAAGCGGGCCGCGTTAAAGAGATTGAGCACCTCCAACAAGCAGTGCTGAGTCAGCAGGAACAGAACCGAGATCTATAGGCTCACAACGAGGACCTGGAGTACAGGTCCCGACAGAACAACATTCGCATCCGAGGCTTGGCACATGCAGAAGGCGATGGTGACATTGAGGCGCTGGTCGCGGGCCTTTTTCGTTCTATCCTTGGGGAATCCGCAGAGTTTCTGGTCCAGCTGGACATGACTCACAAAGTGGGCCCTAGGAGGGCGGCTCCCGCACCTTCTGCGGACATACTGACCTGTGTCCATGACTATCAACTGAAAGAACGGATCCTTCGCGAGGCCCGCGGCCGCCCAGACTTTACGTATCAGGGTCAGAAACCTATACTCTTCCAAGATTTGGCTGCTTCTACTTTACTTAAACGTAAACCTCAGGAACATATCGTTGGTGTCATGTATGGGGTTTTGTTTGCTTCAATGTTGGGGTCTCCTCCCCCTTCCAGAGTTCCTCTCATGTACAAGTGGGGTAACCACGCATGCCTGTCATCAGCGACCTACCCGGGCTCCTCTGGCTTACTGACAATTGCGACTCTGCTGGCCCTTCGACACCTGCAGCGCACGGCGGCCCCCCTCACTCCGGATAGATGGGTGTTGAGATCCTGACATCAAAGGGCTCAACAACACAACCCAGTTAAAAGTAGGGCTATCTTATCTTATTTGGAAAATTCCGTGGCCCATGTCTGTTTACTTCAGGAGACCCATTTGGTGCCCAGCAATACCCATAGAATGCGCTCCAAGGCCTTCCCACAACAGTATTACTTCTCCCACTCTTCCAAAAAGCTGGGGTAGCTATCCTAGTCGGTGCTCGTTCCCTGGAAGGGTGGAGGCCAAGGTGACGGAGATCAAAGGGCAGCTTTTGGCACATTCGGTGACCATAGGAGGGCAAACTTTCACTCTGGCCTCTATATATGTCCCTAACGAGGGTCAAGAGTCCTTTCTGCGCAAGGCGATTGGCGACTTAACTCCCGCACCTGACCGATAAATCCTTCTTGGGCGCGACCTGAATATTGTATTCGACTGTCAGATTGACCGTTCTGCACAAAGGGCAGACAGGGGCCCTTTCTGACATGCACCGCCAATGGATGCATGACCTAGGATTAACAGATATATGGCGGCACCTCCATCCTCACACGCTCGACTATACGTTTTACTCACATCCCCAGGGAACATACGCTAGGCTGGACTATTTTTGAACAACCCATACTCTCCTTCAGGTGGCACAGACCTCAGTCATCGAGCCTTTGACACTTATGGACTATGCGGCCCTGACTACGACTTTGCTGTTCCCTCCTACATGTAGACCGTCATACTCCTGGAGGCTTAGGGACACCCTCCTTGACAGGCCTGAAGTAGTAACCCTCCTTACACAGATTCTGAAAGACTACCTAGCCACGAATGACACGCAAGACACCTCCATTGTTTCACTTTGGGAAACACTCAAACTAGTAGCTCGGGGCAACTTCATAGCCACATCGGCTGCAGGCAACAGGGCACGCAGAGAGAAGAGGGTAAAACTTTCCAAACAGGCACTTGAATTAGAGGGGATCTCCAAGAGGACCGGGGGCCCCCTGAATCTGGAGACAGTTGAAAGCTATCAGGGCACAACTGGCCAGTCTTGATCAGCGACAGTCCCACTCATTTACTCTGATGGAGGGGTCGAGGTAACATGAAGTGAGGATATAGCGAACACCTTCCGGGATTTTTACGCTAACCTGTATACCGCACAGTCTCTACCTGATCAGAGCCCGTCTGGTTACAAACAAGGCATAACGCACTCCAAGCTGACGGCTGATCAAGCAGTGCCCCTCGATAGTGCTATCCGAGTCAAAGAAGTTATCTCGGCCATAGCCCGTCTTAAACTCCTTAAATCCCCTGGCTCAGGCGGCTTTACTGCTCTTTTTTAAAAAACTTTTTGCTCGCTTGTAGCTCCTGTATTCACACGATTATTTAATGCCATTGATGACCATAGGGAGCTACCGCCCACGATGCTTCTAGCGTCTGTGGCGGTCTTGCCCAAACCCGGCAAAGACAATAGATACTGCGCCTCCTACAGACCGATTTCTCTCTTGAATATTGACTTCAAGATTTTCACGGAAATACTTGCAGCTAGACTAGGGCATCTTTTGCCGGGATTAATAGACCCAGACCAAGCCGGATACGTCGCGACAAGGCAATGCAGCGACAACACTGTAAGGTTGCTGCATCTCCTGGACAAGTCCCATCGACAGTCGGTGGAGCGTGTTGTCCTATCAATAGATGCCGAAAAGACCTTTGAAAGGGTCCACTGGCCCTTCCTAGAGACCATCTTAGAGAGCTTCAGGTTTGGCCACAGATTTCGCCAATGGGATTTTAACGGATACAGCCACTCTTCGGCCACTTTTAGAGTGAAAAGCTTCACCTCTACCCCTTTTACTATAGCCAAGGGCACTCACCAGGGCTGCCCACTCTCCCCCTTATTATTTGCTTTCTACATGGAGCCACTGGCTCAACGGGTCAGGGAGAATCAGCTTATACAGGGGATCCTTTTTGGGGGGGGAACATCATATGATCAGCCTCTACGCTGATGATGTTGTGGCTACACTGGAGTCTCCACATAGTTTGGTTCCGACGTTCTTGGCTGAACTAGAGGCATTTGCAGCAACCCCTGGTTTTAAGGTCAATGTAGCCAAGTCCCAAGCACTGGGTTTTTCCCTGACGCAAACCACTCTCACGGCTTTGTCCCAGGCGTGCCCTATTAGGTGGGATCAAAAGACTATGCCCTACCTTGGTATTACGCTATCTCTATCCACGGCCCAAACAACGTCCTTGAACTACTCCCGGCTACTGCGACAAACCAAGCAGGAGCTCAAGCGGTGACGGCCATTCAATCTCTCCTGGTTGGGTAGATTAGCAGCACTCAAGATGAGCATACTTCTCAAAATACTATATATCTTCCAGACCCTCCCGGTGGAGCCTTCCGCGGGTGTTCTAAAGCAGCTACAATCTGAATTTAACGTCTTCGTCTGGGCCGATAAGAGGCCGCGAATACCTAGAGACCTGGGTTTAGACCACATGATGAAGGTACTAGGGATCCCTGATATTGACCGTTATTACAAAGCGACGCAGCTGCGGACAGGGCTCAGCCAGAGTCTGAGAAGAGCTGGCTGTTTATGGAACGCGCGTTAGCAAAAAAAGCCCTATGGAAGGTCCCGTTTCTTCACAAGGCTTCTAGACCCCTTGGCTGTATGGCTCCCCTATAGCTCATGCCACGCTGAAAGCATGGGATGCCACTGCTCTCCGCAATGGCTTGACATCTTTCCCCTCGCCCCTCACTCCCATCATGGAAAATCCAGATTTCTCCCCAGGCCTTAACTGAGAGGCATTCTGTCAATGGGACACAGTTAGATGTAGGTCTATCGGGTATTTTTTTTATCTCGACAGCCCTTGATCCTTTGAGGACTTTAGGTCTGACTCCCCCATACTGGAAACCGAATGCTACCATTACATGCAAATCAGACATTGGGTCCTGCAACCACAAATTCGCCCGGGAGCGGAGAGGCTCCTCACCCGATATGAGCTCTGGCTACTTTCAAAGCACTCGTCCAAACGACTGATCACAGAACTTTATCACATCCTACGTCCCCCAGAACCAGCGGCTAAGTCGGCAGGACAAGACGGTGGGAGGCTGAACTCGGCAGGGTCCTGACACCTAAAGATTGATCGGACGTTTATTATAGAGCCCGACACTCGGCGCGCACCCATCTAGCAATGAAATGGCTACTAAAATCATGACATACTGGTATCTTGCACCCTCCCGACTCCATAAACACGACCCTGACCGCTCCCCTACTTCCTGGAGGGGATGTGACTCTAAAGGCACACTCTTGCACCTCTTGTGGGAATGCCCTATCCTCGCCACATACTGGACGCAAGTGATAGATGGCCACTTTGATACCACGCTCCTTCGCTTCCCCACATATGTGGTCCATGGGGTATCAGATGGGCTTACCTTTCCCCTCATGTCTCATAGGGGTAAGCAACTGGGTATAGCCCTAGGGGTTGCACTACAGAACATATTGTCACATTGGGGCACAGATAGAACACCAACGGTGCAGGGGTGGCTACATCGACTACGGTATTTTTTAGGTATGGAGCGCATCTCTTTCTCACTTCAGGGCGACGGGGCCTCTTTTGCTGAGACGTGGTAGCCCTTTGTTGCTTTGTTGTGCACTGAGTTCCGGGAACTGTCCTGCCCTCGATACTTGCGACTGCTCCACCTTCCTGAACTGAGTCAAAGTACAAACTAAACCTCGCAATCCAGCCCATTAAGATGCTAGGTCTAAGTTTTGATCTGTTGCCAGAACACGTTATACAGGGGAGGAGACTGGTGGGGGGAGGGGAGGGTGGGAGTAGGGAGAGGGGGCGGGTTGGTTCCTCTGGGTGTTTTTTGTTTCTGATGCTCAGCGCAGCACTGTCATGTCTGCTTGCCTATGACCTAGGCCTCCCTACTCAATGCATCTTGTTTGTTGAAAATTCAAGAAAAAGATTTCAAACTAAAAGTGGGGCCCAGACCCCTGAACTTTAGATCAATTTTGGAATTCAAGAGGAACCTCTGCCACGGAGAAGAGCTTGAAGAAGCTGGAGAAGTACTGCCCCTTTGCTGTGTGCTTTCTGGGGTTGGCCTGCAGAAGCTCTTTCTGCCAAGGAGAGGAACTGTGTGTGTATCCTGCTTGACAAAGTATCTCAAAGGGCTTGAAGTAGAGCTTGCCCCCTGTTCAAGAAGTCTCAGGAACAGCAAAGACTTCACCATCCTACTGGGCACCGTCACTGCACCGTCACTGGAACCGCTGGTTTCAGTCACCGCAGAAGAAAAGCAGAAGTCACCGCCGCACTTCGCACTGTATCCTTGGTCTCACTGACACCGCTGGGCGATCATCACCGAGCCGTTGCTTGCAGCCAGGTTTTGAGGTTTTCTTGCGAAGATGGGGAGCAATGTTGTCTGTCTGAGGTGGAGCGGAAGGGCGTTCCATGCTTTGCCCATGAGGAAGGAGAAGGAGTGGCCTCCCGATCTGGTCTTTCTGGTGCGGGGGACCACGGCGTAGGAGAGCTGGGCTGATCGTAGGGTCCTTTGGGGTGCCTGGAATTTGAGTCGGCTGTTCATGTATTCTGGTCCGGTGCTGTGGAGGGTCTTGTGTGTGTGGGTGAGTATCTTAAAAGTGATTCTCGCCTCGACGGGGAGCCAGTGGAGTGTGCGCAAGTGCTGGGAGATGTGGCAGTGTTTTGGCAGGTTGACGCAGGCCAACCGACTTGTTGATTACTTTATGGGTACACTAAAGAAGGCAGTGCAGCATGCTACTCTTGAAAAGCTCGATTTAAAGACGGTATTAAATTCTGCCTGCAGAGCTTAGCATTCAACACCTCACTCAACCACAGGGGAAAGTCCTGCGACATTGATTTTCGGGAGAGCAATGACAACCAAGATCCCTCAATGGACCAATCAGAGAAAGAAAGACAAGAGTGCAACTCATGAGAAGGACCTGGTTCATAAACAATAGATAAAAGTGTATGCTGCCAAAAGGCGACATGCGAAAAACTTCAGGCCCGATTCACTAAGATTAACTGAGACAAAAGTCTAATTTTACTACTCATAAATGCCCTTTGTGAATTCTGAAAGTCGTAAAGTTAGACTTTCGGCTCAGTTTACCTTTGCGAATCTCCACATCACCTTAAAAATAGGAAATCGAGTGCTCACACGCCAGATGCAGAGAAGACATTTCTAATGTTCCATTTGATGTAGAACCTTTTCCATTGGTGTCTACCAAGAAGCACATGGTGACTTCCCAGCTCCCTTGGAAGTCTATTACAAGAGACTCCTCTCGCTTTCGGCGTTAAACTAATCATTTATCAGAAAAAACTCATCATTTATCAGATCTACATGTTGAAGAAGAGACTGATTCTGCTACATCAGTGACTGCTGTTGCCTCTCCACCATCAACGCAGATCCTGGACATTGAGGGTGACAGTCCCCAGTTTCCAATTAGAAGGTCGGGTCGAACAATTAAATTGCCATAAAGATTGAGTGAGGAGATTTAATTGTATATGTAGGGAAGTAGGAACTGCTTTCAAGGTTACCACTACTTTTTGCTGGTTATCTGTTTGACTGGGATCCTGCTAATCAGGACCCCAGTCACTGTGCTTCCTCCCTAATATTCTCATGGCAAGTACTTTGGTACCTTCATAATAGGCTTCTGGTGTACCTCTGTACGTCCATGGTATATGGTACTGAGGCACCCAGGGCATAGGTGCACCAGGGGTCTCCCATGGGCCGCAGCATGCATTATGCCACCCATGAGAGACCACTCAAACTGTAATTACAGGTATGCCATTGCAGCCTGTGTATGTTGGTGCTAGCACCACTTACAACAGAGATACGTTTCCTTATATCTGAGGTCACTTCACTTAAAACCTATAAGTCACACCTAGGGCAGGCCTTTCAACCCTGAGGGTGCTAGGCTATAAGTGTGAGGGTGAGGGTGCCCTGCATGAGCAGGACCCCCCCTACAAACCCCAGAGTGAAGTCTCCAGGCTTTGTTAGTGCTGTCAGCCCTTTAATACATATAGTGGACCTCAAGTCAAATATGAGATGTCTAACTATATATTGGCTGCACCGAAACTGGTCATGTTTGGAATCAAACATGTTGAAATCCTACCTCAACAGGGATTTCAGTGTTGGATGCAGAATCCCATGTACTGGGGGGGCTCTCCTAGGGTGCCCCCTTGTATTCTCAGTACCAGCCTTTCAAGGTCTAACAGCGAGCTAGTGCTGCTGCCGACCACAGACATGATTCTGCCCTCCTGCTGCTGAGCCAAGCTTAAGCAGGGGAAGGTAGAACAATAGATTTCCTGTCGCAGGGTGGTGTGACCACCTCCCCAGACAGGACATGGTGTATTGGGCTGGGGGTGCTTGCCAGTGCCACCAGACTGCTTTAAAGGGCACATTTGGGGGCCTCTTTTCATACTCCAGTTGTAGCCAGTTCCGGGAGCCCTTGCTCTTGTTCTGGCGTGAAACTGGACAAAGGACATGGGAGTATCCTCCCCTCTGTCCAGCCCCTCCTCTGGGAGGGAACCGTGAATCATCCGAACCCTTTCCCCATGGTACTTAAGGGCTTACTTGTGGGTGGCTCTTCAGATTTGTCGTGAGACAAGATTCAAACCCGAAGTCACTTCAACTTCTACTGTCTGGGCACTTTGGACTTCGCCTAGGAACTGAGACTGCACCAAGGAAGACTCCTGCTGCTCCTGGTCTCGTTGTCATGCCAGTCTTCTGCGTCGTCGGTGCCTGTGCTTCATCCCGGTTCCTATCCAGGCCTGTGGGAATAAAAGACACCCGAAGTAATTTCCCTTGGAGTGAAGGAATAATCCCTTGCATCTGCAGGCACCACATCCAAGCTAACTGGTCTGCTGCTCCTGACGTCTTACGGACTCCGAAAGGCTCAGCAACACAGGTGGTGGTTCTGCAACTCCCTCAAGGTCTGCACTGTCTTCTCAGCAAGTTTGAGGCCAGCATCCCTCGTCGGAACTGCTGTGACAGAACCCTTGTGCACCGTGCCGACTTGCAGTTGCTAAGGCTTGTTGACCCTGTCCTCAGCAGATCTTTGGGATACAAGAAACTGCAGCCTCCAGCATCTCCTCCTGCCAAGATATTTGTCCTCACCACATCCTCTGCACCGTGGGCCTACATCTTTGCTGTGCCAAAGGTCCTCTTTCGACTCCTGTGTCTTCGGCCTATGGGTCCTCTTGAGGGTCCTGCATTTGGTGAGTCACCTGGACCTTGCTGGTCCCAATGCTGCACCTTCTTCATTTACCGCTTCTGTTGCTGCTGCCAAGGCTTGTTGGTGCTCCCTCTGGACACCAACTTCCTGGTTCTTGACTTACAAAGTGGGACAGCTCTCAAACGGCTCTTGGTCTTCCACAGCATTTCCTGGTCCTCACAGCTGCAGCGACAAGGTCTCCGTCATCACTTCTGCATCTTCTGTCATCATTGGTCATTAGTCTTCGTGCCTCCTTGTCACTCCCGAGTGGCATAGACTGTCCACCCTGCTTGCAGGTACTTTTCTTCAAGAATCCATCCTTGGAGTCCATCGGACTCTTTCACCTTCTTCGCCAGCGTCAACTTTTCTGAAGTCCTCCATTGTGGTCTACTGCGGTTTCCGATGTCACTTTGCAATTATGCACCCATCTTTCCCGTTGTAAGTACTCTGGTTCCTGGGGTACCCACGGGTGAGGTGACTCTCCTACCTTCCATCTTCCATGGGGGTTCTTCAGGGTCCACTGGGAAGGGGCCTTCTTCTTAAAAACTGCAACTGCGACTTTCCCATTGACTTGGACTGAGTACACAGTGGTGTTTCCACTCTGCACACAGCCTCCATCGGGTTTCTGGGTACCTACCTTGCGTGGATCCTCGTGTCCCCAGCTCTTCTGAGTCTTTTGGTCCAAGTCCCGACTTCTGTCACAGTTCACATTCTACTTCTTTAGTATATGGTTTGGTGCCCCCCGCCCGGAGACTACTGTGTATTTGTGTTTATCTGTTTCCATTTGAAATGTGTATTGTGTTGATATCTCGGGGTAGGAGATATACCAGTGTGTTAGTGAGTGTGGATAATAAATATAACTATTTTTATAACTACGCTGTGTGGTTCTTTTTCGTTTAACCTACACTATATGACTAGGTGTGGTAAAACAAGCTGCTTAACACTCCTGGGCTAAGCCTGAAGGCTGCTCTCCACAGCGACCACTTAGAGAGCTTTCTATGGTTGGCTAAGACCACTAAAATCACCATTAGGGTTGTATCGATTAGTGCAAGGTGCTTCACTTACATAACTGTCCCCCATACACAAAGCCTGCCTCCTACATTGTGTATATATATATATATATATATATATATTTCTTTTTTTTGAAAAAATTGAAATTTTTCATTTAACAGAGGGGGAGATGTAGAGTCTTGCATGTTAGCAATGATGGAACCCTTTTGGCTCCGGATGAACTCTGTAGAGCTGTGACGTAAGTGTTAGAGCGGAATGCAATGTAGACTGATTTAGAATGTTGAGTTCGCAGTTGCACGCAGAAGAAGAGAGACATGTTATATTAAGCATAGTAATTGGGGAGTACCCTGGCTGGGGAGGATACTATATGTAGTTTGGCCATTGTAGATTTTATCTCACGTGTACCATATCACATAAATTAAATTTGTGGTGTAGTAGTAAGTGTGATTTGTTGGTGTTAAACAGACATCTGCATAATGAATATATTAAATTTTTATTGCAGACACTACAGCAACCAAACTTATTATGGCCTTCAATAGGTAATAACGTCAGTGCTCATTAATGAAGCATGTTTGAGTAGTTGAAGGACCATGAGCTTGAAGGACCATGAGCTTTCACCTCATGATCCATGATGTATTTACCCCTTTTCAAGGTACACAAGGTTATCTTTTTTAAAAGAGGGGAACAAACCTGAGGATATCCCTGTACCTTTGTTGCTTAATGGATTAAATTGGGCCACAAAACGTTGTTGTTTTTATTTTTGTGGAGGCCTTTGAAGATTTGCATGTGGGCAGAGCCATATGCAATTTACTTGTTTTAGTCAACAGGCGCTTGTGATAACCTCTATCAAGTAGTCTCTGAATTAAAATCTTTGAATCTGTAGGGGTATGAGTTCTTACAGAAGTTGGCCCTTTTAGAGTGTCAGTATTTTGCCTCAGTCTGTCCCACATACCTCCTCTTGGCAGAGTACTTGCCCCCTCACGCCTTTTGCACATATTGAGACACCAGAACCACAAAAACTAGCTCCGTTAAATCAATTTTGCACCTCCACCGTCACTCAATTGCTAGGCAACCTCTACCAAAATTCCTGTGAGCATTGTCATACTCATACTAGGAACAAGTGATGCAAAAGTCAGGCAGGTCAATTAGGTGACTTATCCTGTGGGTGGCGCATCATGCCTCTGGACTCTCTAGAGCAGTGGTTCTTAACCTGTAGTCCCGGCACCCTGAGGTGTCCGCGAACACCTCCTCAGGGTGTCCAAGGCTGCTTAAAACAAAAACGAATATTAGTAAATTATTTAAAATGCATGTAGAAGCAAACATAATAGTCAGCATTTTTAAATGTTCTGTAAATGTGAAGGAACTGAAATTGTGATCTTAAAATGAAGAGCCTAATTTACAAAGGTAAACGTACACTTTTGCGTAAGTTTACATTTTTGATGTTCACAAACTACAAGTAAGTTTATGACTGCGATTTTTCCGCAGTAGCCGGCAGAGAATTCAACACATAAAAAGATAGACCTGGCTTAGCTTTTTATGGGCAGAGATCTCCATTCTGACTGTGGAGTCTCTGCAGTCGTAAACTTGCTATTAACTCGTAGTTTGTAAACACTGAATTAGCCATAAACTTACACAAGCGTGTAAATTTACCTTTGTGAATCAGGCCTTCAGTTGGGATTCTCAGATTGATTAATAAGAGCAGTACGAGTGGCCTCAGTTGAATTTAGAAAAACTCCAATCTTCCCATTAAAACAAAATTCATTATGCAGAGGCATTATGGGGGCCTCAGATTCCAATAATGATTCAGTGGGATTCCCAGATTGCAATAAAAATAAAGTGGAGGTCCACAAAAGTCAGAAGTGAAGAACCACTGCTCAAGAGTCTGAAATATCCGGTAAGCAGCACATCAGGTCTGAGAGAAGGCCACTCAGAGCTGCCCCCGCTTCCAGTGCATCATTTAGCTGGAGCATCACATCTTGCGAAACTCACCAGGGGCATACCAAAGATGCCTAATGCTTCAGGATAAGCACTTTCTCTGACATAAAATGACAAAAGGAAGAGAAACCAAAAGCAGCTTGCCCACTGCGTCAGGAGCAAATGAGACACATAAATTGAAAGGGCTAGGAAAATAAATAGTAGTGTAAGAGGAAGGAGCATAAAATAAAACCTGACAAGGTGGGATTGCCTGTGACCAGGACAGAGATCAGGAAGAGAATGCGGTGAATAAATGAAAGAGGTCTGCGGTGACTAGGAAAAAACTGATTTGTTTGTTTCCAGGCTGTTTCCATAGTTTTAACAGTTATCAAACATTTACATAAAAAATGAATGATAACGATCGGTGATAATAGAATAAATATTTGCAGGCGATGCAGTGATCGTTGGAAGTGCGGATAATGACAAAGCAAAAGAGTAAAACACAACCCACAAGATTGAACAACAAGAACACCAACTAGAGTAATATGGGAAGTTTAATCAGTTATCTGTTGTTATGAGTTTGTACACGTTTCGACCCCTATGATGAGGTTGGGATGTGGTCATCAGAAAAAGAGAGATTTAGACAGCAACCACAGCACCGAGACCGCCCTCATCGCCGCCACAGACAACATCAGGATCCTTCTAGACAACGGCGAGACGACGGCCCTCTTCCTCCTCGATCTCTCCGCCGCCTTCGACACCGTCTGCCACCGCACACTACGCACGTGACTCCAAGACGCAGGGATCCGGGAGAAGGCCTTGGACTGGACCACCTCCTTCCTCTCCGGCAGAACTCAGAGAGTCCGCCTCCCCCAGTTCCGGTCTGAGGCCTTCGAGATCATCTGCGGCGTCGCTCAAGGATCTTCCCTCAGCCCGACGCTGTTCAACGTCTACATGGCACCACTAGCATGCATCGCCCGACAGCACAACCTCAACATGATCTCCTACGCCGACGACACGCAGCTGATCCTCTCCCTCACCAAGGACCCTCTCACCGCCAAATCCAACCTCCACCAGGGAATGAAGGCAATTGCCGACTGGATGAAGGAAAGCCGACTCAAGTTGAACTCTGACAAGACGGAGATCCTCATTCTCGGGTCCAACCCCTCAGCATGGGATGACTCATGGTGGCCCGCAGCACTGGCGACCCCCCCAGCCCCCACCGACCACGCACGCAACCTGGGAGTCATCCTCGACTCAAAACTCACCATGACCAAACAAGTCAACGCAGTCTCCTCCACCTGCTTCAACACCCTCCGCATGCTCCGCAAGATCTACAGATGGATCCCGACAAACACGAGGAAAACAATCACCCAGGCCCTTTCAGCAGCAGACTCGACTACGGAAATGCCCTCTACGCCGGAGCTTCGTCCAAGCTCATCAACAGACTGCAGAGAATCCAGAACGCCTCTGCACGCCTGATCCTCAACGTCCCGCGCCGCGACCACATCACCCCCCACCTGAGGAACCTGCACTGGCTCCCCGTTGACAGGAGAATCTCCTTCAAGCTCCTGATCCACGCACACAAAGCACTCCACAAGACCGGACCAGCCTATCTCAACAATCGACTCTCCTTCTACGTACCTAACAGGAAACTCCGCTCTGCTGACCACGCCCTGGCCACGGTCCCGCGCATCCGTAGACCAACTTCCGGAGGCAGGTCCTTCTCCCACCGCGCCGCCAGGACCTGGAACACCCTCCCCCTCTACCTACGACAAACCGAAGACCTGCTGACCTTAAGGAGACAACTGAAGACCTGGCTCTTCGACCAGTAGCAGCAGCACCCCCCCCCCCGTGCCTTGAAACCGTTATGGGTATGTAGTGCGCTTTACAAATTACATGATTGATTGAATCCAAAATATGAAATTTTTATTAAATGATCTATTTATAAAATGCATTTGAAAGGAAATCATAAGTGTATTAAACAAGTTTCACTCAAATCTCCAAACCATATTGCAAGGTGTTTAAATGCCAGTCCAGCCCCAGTGTGGAGTACATGAACATCGTTTTCTCGCACGAAGGAGGGGCGAGCCCTTTGGTACTTGCACCAAAAAGATTTCTTTCTGCTGCCCCTAACTTGATCCCCAACTTGGGCTGCCCAAGATATTTTTCTTACAGTAACATTCAGTGAATCATTAAGCTCCGGCTACTTTCAGTGTTGTTGGTGCCTGCTTGTGGGCCAAGGACAGCCTGCGCACCAATCTAAACAGGAGGCTCTCCCCTTTCCAGCGGTACCTCTTGCTTCTTAATCCTTGCTCGGGAATAACCACAGGGGTCAGTCTCCAAGCAGGGATCCTCACCACACACTATGAATGACTTTAAGGAGGGGTGGGATAGCCAATTGCCCCTCCCCCAGTCCCATCGAGGATCCATACAGTCGGTCTGCCCTCACAGGGAAGGTGATGAACCCCCAATCTGCTTGCAACAGAGGACCAGAAAGCTGACAAGGGCACCATGGATATATGTTTAAAAAGGAAATAGCAATCGGGGTCGGGCATAGCCTGGTCTGACATCGGTCAGACATCCATTCCTATAGTCTCTCGTGGGGTGAGGGGGAGGGGGGGGCGGTTGAGAGATTTACACCAAATCCTGCATACCCAAACTAGACATCATGGATTTTATATGCAAGAATGGGTTGGAAGTACAGCCGTCCTGGCACTGGGCTGCATCCTCAACCCCTGAAGATCAGGCTTCTGCTCCCCTGTTGGCCAACTTGGGTATTTTATTCCAACGTGCTGGTCTCGTTGTCATGCCAGTCTTCTGCGTCGTCTGTGCCTGTGCTTCATCCAGGTTCCTATCCAGGCCTGTGGGAATAAAAGACACCCAAAGTAATTTCCCTTGGAGTGAAGAAATCATCCCTTGCATCTGCAGGCACCACAACCAAGCTGACTGGTCTGCTGCTCTTGACGTCTTACGGACTCCGAAAGCCTCAGCAACACAGGTGGTGGTTCTGCAACTCCCTCAAGGTCTGCACTGTCTTCTCAGTAAGTTTGAGGCCAGCATCCCTCGTCGGAACTGCTGTGACAGAACCCTTGTGCACCGTGCCGACTTGCAGTTGCTAAGGCTTGTTTACCCTGTCCTCAGCAGATCTTCGGGATACAAGAAACTGCAGCCTCCAGCATCTCCTCCTGCCAAGATATTTGTCCTCACCACATCCTCTGCACCGTGGGCCTACATCTTTGCTGTGCAAAAGGTCCTCTTTCGACTCCTGTGTCTTCGGCCTATGGGTCCTCTTGAGGGTCCTGCATTTGGTGAGTCACCTGGACCTTGCTGGTCCCAATGCTGCACCTTCTTCATTTACCATGTCTGTTGCTGCTGTCAAGGCTTGTTGGTGCTCCCTCTGAGCACCAACTTCCTGGTTCTTGACTTACAACGTGGGGCAGCTCTCGAACGGCTCTTGCTCTTCCACAGCATTTCCTGGTCCTCACAGCTGCAGTGACAAGGTCTCCGTCATCACTTCTGCATCTTCTGTCATCATTGTACATTAGTCTTCGTGCCTCCTGGTCACTCCCGAGTGGCATAGACTCTGTCCACCCTGCTTGCAGGTACTTTTCTTCAAGAATCCATCCTTGGAGTCCATCGGACTCTTTCACCTTCTTCGCCAGCGCCAACTTTTCTGAAGTCCTCCATTGTGGTCTACTGCGGTTTCCGATGTCACTTTGCAACTATGCACCCATCTTTCCCGTTGTAAGTACTCTGGTTCCTGGGGTACCCACGGGTGAGGTGACTCTCCTACCTTCCATCTTCCATGGGGGTTCTTCAGGGTCCACTGGGAAGGGGCCTTCTTCTTAAAAACTGCAACTGCGACTTTCCCATTGACTTGGACTGAGTACACAGTGGTGTTTCCACTCTGCACACAGCCTCCATCGGGTTTCTGGGTACCTACCTTGCGTGGATCCTCGTGTCCCCAGCTCTTCTGAGTCTTTTGGTCCAAGTCCCGACTTCTGTCACAGTTCACATTCTACTTCTTTAGTATATGGTTTGTTCCCCCTCCCCACCCCCCCACCCGGAGACTACTGTGTATTTGTGTTTATCTGTTTCCATTTGAAATGTGTATTGTGTTGATATCTCGGGGTAGGAGATATACCAGTGTGTTAGTGAGTGTGGATAATAAATATAACTATTTTTATAACTACGCTGTGTGGTTCTTTTTCGTTTAACCTACACTATATGACTAGGTTTGGTAAAGCAAGCTGCTTAACACTCCTGGGCTCAGCCTGAAGGCTGCTCTCCACAGCTACCACTTAGAGAGCTTTCTATGGTTGGCTAAGACCACTAAAATCACAATTAAGGTTGTCTGGATTAGTGCAAGGTGCTACACGTACATAAGTGTCCCCCATACACAAAGCCTGCCTCCTACATTGTGTATATATTACCTACTGGCGGTCGCCAGTAGGTAGTTATAGTTAGGACCGTGTTTCCATAGGAAATCTCAAAATTCTATTTTGAATAACTTTGGCGCCGGTTGACGAATCCTCGCGAAATTTTCAAAACTAATGGGGCGCTCCGCTCAGCTCCTACCCTGAAAGTTTCGGGGGGATTCGTCAAGCGGGGGCCGAGAAAAAAGGGGGGTGCCAAAACGCGTTTTCCCCATGGATTTTTCCATAGGGACTTTAGTCGCACCTACAGCCCGAACGGCTGAACAGAATTATGTGAAATTTGGCAGAGAGGTAGCCATAAGGTCCATGAAGTGCATTTTGCAGGTTTGGTGTAAATCTGTTCAGTATTTCCTGAGAAATTAGCATTTAAATCAATATATATATCTGTACGCGCGTACCGTGCGCGCACTGAGCAAGTCCTGTCCGCGCACCTTGCTGTGCGCGAGCGCACTTCTGATTGGTTGTTAGATGACAGTAAACATTCGAATCGGTGGAAATCAGGAAGCGGCGGCCGCCATTTTGTCTCTCGCATAAAGAGGGGGTGATAAACAAAGGGGGAGAACTTGAAAAGGGGGCAGAGTGGGGAGATATTGACCCACTAGGCATTGTAAGGGGGTCACAGTAGGACCTTGTAGGGTAAAAAAAAGATTTATATTTTGAAAAAAAATATCGCCGAGTGCGCGCACCCAGCGCGCACCGGAAAAAAAACTTTTTAAAAAAAATAATAAAAAATCGCATTTAAGTGTTTAGATATAAGGTGGCTCTAAAAAGAGCCCTTGTGTTTATTGTGTGTTTTTTGGTACCTACAAGTAAGTACCGATGCAGAGTCTTAAGTTCAAGAGGAAGACTCTGTTGCCTTCATCAGTGAAGTGTACACCATCTCCTCTATAAATGTCTTGCATGTTGTAACGCAAGTTGTTGTGGTATATAGAACCCATACCATAGTCTCTGAGGAAAGCAGAAATAGATTTGTTGACGTGCTTCCTTGCTTTGTCAAACTGCGGACAAAATTGGTTAGACCAGTTCCACTTTTGCCTTTGGCATATGTTAGAATATACGAAGGCAGTTTGTGGAAAAAGCGACATCAATTGCACAAAGGTGTCCTTAATAAGCATTTCCAGACCTACCCCAGTTAAAGTGCCTAGGTCATTACCACCACAGTGCACAATAATAAGGTTAGGCTGTGGGAGATGTAGAAAGGTTTTCACCAAAGGCATTAATTGGTGCCACTGTAACCCTCTCTGACCAATCCATTTAATGTCTACATTTGGCAAAGCAAGGTCTCTCACCATACCTCTTTTTTCTGCAAATTTTTCACTCCAGAAGACATAGCTGTGACCTACAATCCACACTGTGAACATCTTCAAAGGAGATCTGGATGCACTCAGGAGGTGTCTTTCAGTAGAAAGGCAAAAAGAAATGAAAGACAGTTGAAAAATGGGGGCACACATACTTTTTTTTATAAAAAGAACTCATTGGCTGTTTCAAACCATTCTGCACTAAAAACTATGCTGTATGTTTAAATTTTAAAAAGCATGTTTTGTATTGGTTCAGAAAAATGTGTGAGCAAAGAACATTAGTTTGGATTTGCTGTTAAGTTTGAAAAGTCAAGCACTCTTGCTCTTTGGAAATTAAACATTGTCTGCTGAACTTCTGACCTCTCTGCTCACACCTGTGTTCCATGACCTGTTGCTATGGTAGCAGGCAGAAGTCAAGTTGGGGGAAGGGTACATTTGGAAAGGGGTTGAAGTTTTCAACCAATAGAAATGTGTGATTTCATTTGAAAAAAAGTGAGAAGCACTGAGATTGGAAATTAACATGTATATGTGTGAAAAAAGAGAGGGAAACATTGCCATTTACTGGTTCTGCAGAGAGGAGAGAGGTGTAGAGCTCTGATATTCTGACTCTGATAGTCTGCTGTTTGAGTGGCACATTTCTTAAACAACTAACTAATTTTAAAGGTGAGTTATGAGTTTGAGAGGGAAAGTATGTGGTGATTTTTGAGATAAATATTAGAATTGTGAATCTTCTTCAAAAGTTATGTTTTACATTTTGAGGTTTGGGAGATATTAAACTGTATTGAACTTGTAAGATATTACGGACTATGTTTTCACCATAAGTTAATGTGTACCGGTAACAATGAGGAATACTGTTTTGTGCCTACCATCAAACCATGAGTCTGTGTGCAGAGAAGAATTATTGACAGATTTAATTTGCGTTGCTGTTGAAAAGTAAGACTTGCAGTTGAAAGAAAAGGACAGCTTGTTTTTAATTGTGATGGTTAGGATTTAGCAGAAATCACTTTGAAAGAAAAGAGAGGAAAATGGCAGCACATTTGAAAAAAGCATTAGTTCTGTAAGAATTGATGACCTAGGAAAGGGTCAGCCTGTGTTTTGTGCCTACCAACACAGCATGAGTCTGTGTGCATATAGGAATTGTTGTCTTAGATTTAATTTGTGAAGTTGTTGTTCTGTAAGGATTGCAGACCCAGGAAAGGGGTAGCCTGTGCTTTGTGCCTACCAACACAGCATGAGTCTGTGTGCATATAGGAATTGTGGCCAGAGATGTATTTTGTGTTGCAGTTGTTTTGTAAAACAGGCACTTGCAGGAAAGGGACAGCTTGTTTTCTTCAAATGTGGTGGTTAGCACTCAGCAGAAATCACTTAATCGCAAATTGGAGGTAAAAGCTAAAAAATTTGAAACCAACAGGGTAGATTTCCCTTTCAAAATAGCAAAGGCACATGTAGATGCCATATGTTCAAAACTGAAAATAACCCTTAGCACACATGCATTGTTACATACATCCCTGCAGTCTTCATGCAGTTCTGGAAGTCTCTTTGCTCATCTGTCTTGCACCAGACAATACACAGTCTTCAGAAACACACTCTTGGCACACACGCAGCAGCTTCTCCAACACTCTCATGTGTAGTACTCAGCTCTGTGTGCTGTTTCAGATAGCACTGTGTAATGCGAACACATTCAACATCACCAAGGCCTCATTTAAATTGATCTAGTCTAATCACTCACCCTGTAACACATGGTCATGGTCTTAAGGAGCTGTTAGGACATGTGCTGTTTTCTACTTCTGTAAATGATAAGGGAAATGTGTCAGGCAGTAACAGTAATTTGGTACTATTCAGGGACACTGTTTTGTTCCAAAAAACATAGCATGAGTCTGTGTGTATACAGGAATTGTGGGCAGAGATTTAATTTGTGAAGTTGTTGTTCTGAAAGAAATGCAGTCCCAGGAAAGGGGCAGCCTGTGTTATGTGCCTAAAATGATGGCATGACTCTGTGTGCACACAGGAATTGTGGGCAGAGATTTAATTTATGAAGTTGTTGTTCAGTAAGAAATGCAGTCCCAGGAAAGGGGCAGCCTGTGTTATGTGCCTAAAATGATGGCATGAGTCTGTGTGCGCACAGGAATTGTGGGCAGAGATTTAATTTGTGAAGATGTTGTTCAGTAAGAAATGCAGTCCCAGGAAAGGGGCAGCCTGTTGTGTTTACACAAATTATCCCTTAGCACACATGCACTGTTACATACATCCTGCAGTCTTCATGCAGTTCTGGAAGTCTCTTTGCTCATCTGTCTTGCACCAGACAATACACAGTCTTCAGAAACACACTCTTGGCACACACGCAGCAGCTTTTCCAACACTCTCATGTGTAGTACTCAGCTCTGTGTGCTGTTTCAGATAGCACTGTGTAATGCGAACACATTCAACGTCACCAAGGCCTCATTTAAATTGATCTAGTCTAATCACTCACCCTGTAACACATGGCCATGGTCATAAGGAGCTGTTAGGACATGTGCTGTTTTCTGCATCTGTAAATGATAAGGGAAATGTGTCAGGCTGTAACAGTAATTTGGTACTATTCAGGGACACTGTTTTGTTCCAAAAAACATAGCATGAGTCTGTGTGCGCACAGGAATTGTGGGAAGAGATTTAATTTGTGAAGATGTTGTTCAGTAAGAAATGCAGTCCCAGGAAAGCAGCAGCCTGTTGTGTTTACACAAATTATCCCTTAGCACACATGCACTGTTACATAAATCCCTGCAGTCTTCATGCAGTTCTGGAAGTCTCTTTGCTCATCTGTCTTGCGCCAGACAATACACAGTCTTCAGAAACACATTCTTGGCACACACGCAGCAGCTTCTCCAACACTCTCATGTGTAGTACTCAGCTCTGTGTGCTGTTTCAGATAGCACTGTGTAATGCGAACACATTCAACGTCACCAAGGCCTCATTTAAATTGATCTAGTCTAATCACTCACCCTGTAACACATGGTCATGGTCATAAGAAGCTGTTAGGACGTGTGCTGTTTTCTGCTTCTGTAAATGATAAGGGAAATTTGTCAGGCAGTAACAGTAATTTGGTACTATTCAGGGACACTGTTTTGTTTAAAAAAACATAGCATGAGTCTGTGTGCGCACAGGAATTGTGGGCAGAGATTTAGTTTGTGAAGTTGTTGTTCAGTAAGAATTGCAGTCCCAGGAAAGGGGCAGCCTGTTGTGTTTACACAAATTATCCCTTAGCACACATGCACTGTTACGTACATCCCTGCAGTCTTCATGCAGTTCTGGAAATCTCCTTGCTCATGTCTCTTGCAGCTGACAATACATAGTCTGCAGAAACACACTCTTGAGACACACGCAGCAGCTTCTCCAACACTCCCATGCGTACTACTCAGGTCTGTGTGTAATGCAAACACATTCAACGTCACCAAGGCCTCATTTTCTTTGCTCTACTCTAAACACTCACCCAGGTTGCAGATGCTTATGGTATGAAGTAGCTGTTAGGAAATGTGCTCTTTTCTGCCTCTGTGATCTACAAGGAAAATGTGCAAGGCTGTAACAGCAATTATCACTTGATCTACCAGAGTAGTAAATGTGCTTTGAATTTGCAAATCAAATTCTGTTTTCTGGTTAGAAGCACACCATGAGGCTGTGTGCGCACAGGAATTGTGGCCACAGATATAATTTGTGTTGCAGTTGTTCTGTAAAACATGCACTTGCAGGAAAGGGGCAGCTTGTTTTTTTTCAACTGTGGTGGTTAGCACTGTGCACAAATTAGTAAATCACAAATGAGAGGCAAATGGAAAAACATTTGAAATTAATGAAAAGTAAAAAAAATTTTTTTAATGAATTATAATTACAAAAAGGATTTTTTTTTAAGTTCCTTGCAGGTATTGCTGAGCAACAGTGAAAAAAAAAATGCCATTAAGGACAAGAAAGAGGAAAGAAAAGCAACAACAAGTATATCTGGACAAAACTGGGAGAAAAAAAAATAAGAGGAGAAGCTGGTGATGGCAAAAAGAAAAAGTCTACTGGTAAGCAGAGCAGAGATTTCTTAAAAAAGATTTTCCAAAAACAAAAAAATGGCAAAAATAACTGTAAAACAAACAGTGTTTTATGTACAAAGCAACAACACAGTCAACCGCAAAAAAAAAAAGCTGATGTACAATCAGAAGTATGTCAAACTGATTTAACACGAAAATTAGATTTTAAAAACATTCGTCGAAAAATGTTTGAGAGAAGAGTGATGTTAAATTTGCTAAAGGATGTGAAAAAATATAAGAAAAAAACAAAATGTATTAAGAAAAAAAAAATTATAGAAAATATTGTAAGTAAGGCTTTGGAAATAAAAAGAAAACTTTTTATTCTAATTTTGAATAGGATGCGTATATTAGATAAATTACTGAATGCAATGAAGTCACAAAGCAAAAGGAAAAGAGAAGTGAAAAAAAGTAACTTTTGTAAAGTGTTCTTGGGAGAATGGAAACACAGTTCAAGTACTGAACCATTTTTTAATGAAGAGAGTTATCTTCAAAGTAATAGTTTGTTGCATGCAGTTGACACCAATGGTAGAGCATATGAAGTTAAGGATGGTTGTGTGATGGAAAAAGAGAAAATGGTCCCAAGAAATGAGGAAGAAGTAATGGCTGCTGAGGCTATGGGGAGACGTCCAAAAGCCCCAGTGTACACTTGGAACTGTAGTAGTATTTGTACTGTGCGTCAGGAATCTATTGATAAATTACGTGACTTTCTAAGAGAATATAGTAAAAAGAGAGTGAAACAGAAGATGAAGGTGCTTCAAACACTAGATCCATGCAGAGTGAGAGAAAATACTGGTTTGCAGGGACATTCTCTGGCTTGTCTATCTAGAAAAGTGTGTAAAAGTGTTTTTCATCATTTTAGGATGCTGGCTGTTCATCATACTGAAATGAGAAAGTTTGTGAGAACATTATATTTTGCTAAAAGTCCAGCAGTAAAGTTGAATGAGTTGAATAATGCTCTGTTCCGTGGATCTGTATCAGATGTAGTGAAGGTTACTGATGAGATTCAGTTTTGGTACTTTGGTCCAGAACAAGAAAGTGCAGAAAAGGACACAGTAAATGAGGAAAATGAGGAACAGAATGTAGAACTCATTATTACTAAAAATTTTGAGGATGAAATGACAAAATTTACTATCACCTCTAATGAAAGACCAAATATTACTTGTATTTGTTGCCGCAGAAGTCATTATAAAATTCAAACAAGGAATGTTGATCTGTATAAAAAAAGTGAAAATGAAGATAATTATAAGTGGAAGGATTTTGCAACATATGTATTTCTTGAAAATTGTTTTGAATTGGGTGAAGATCAGCGTATTTGTAAATACTGTTATAACAAGTTAGAAGAAAATAGAATGCCGACCAGAGCTGTACATAATAATTTAGAATTGGATGCTATTCCTGCCGAACTTTCTGAATTAAATACATATGAGTCTATACTCATTCAATGTGTTCATCCGTTCCAGACCATAGTACGTATGGAGCCCAAAACTGGTAAATTACCTCCTTCTGATTTACTGAGAGGTTTAAAAGGAAGAGTGGTGTATTTGCCCTTGGATTTGAAAAAAAATATGGAAACTATTGATGCAGATACTTTGGAAACTGAACCATTAGTAATTCTGGTTAATGGTGTACCTACAAAGAATAAGAAGATTTGGCAGGAGCTGGTGGATGTACGAAAAGTACAAAGAGCAAATTTGTATTTGAAAAAAAATAATAAATGGTATGAATCAATTTATATAGATGAAGAAGAAGAAGATTTACAAGAAGACACAGAAACACCAACTGGTCAAATTGAAAAAGTGGACAAGTCAAAGGAAGAAGAAATTTATGAACATTTTAGCATACATCCTCTTCATTCAAAAGAAGTTATGGGAGACACTATTGATCTGTTTCAGATGAAGAAAGCAAATGGAACTCCTGTGAGTGTATGGGAGAAGAGCTTGGAAGCTCGATGTTTTCCTCAGGTGTTTCCTACAGGAAAAGGTGGACGATACGATGAACGCCCAGAACAGATTCCTGCTTCTGAGTATCGGACTACAAGATTATATGCAGAAGATCCAAGATTTCGTCAAAGTATTCCTTATTTGTTCCATCTTTTCTTTGAAAGCGACTTGTCTGCATTATCTTATGCAGTAAATCACATTTTAAAAAGTGGAGTACATTTACAAAATGTGTCTGCTAAGGATTTTATGGAGAAAGTGCAGCACCGAGATGATCATTTGGAAACACCACTGATCAATCTGATGGCTTGTCAGCGTGGGACAAATGAATATTGGTACCGATGCCATGGTGAATTAAAATGCATGTTACGGAATTTAGGAACTCCTACATGGTTTCTAACCCTAAGCTGTGCCGAGTACGCTTGGGATGATTTACTGGATTTTCTACGAGAGGCAAATTCAAACATTAAAAACATTGAATACAAGACAGCAGGAGAATGTTTGCAGATATTTCAATCATAGATTTGAGGCTATGATGTCCTTCATCTGCAATAAAAAAAATCCACCTCTTGGAGAAGTAGTGGATTTCTTTTGGAGAAAAGAGTACCAGGCAAGAGGTGCTCCTCATATTCATATGCTGTTGTGGATCAAGGATGCCCCAAAGTTTGGAACAGATACTGATGAAGCAGTGTTATCTTTCATTGAAGAATATGCAACATGTGCTATACCTAAAAGCACAGAAGAGAAAAAGTTAAAAGAACAAGTTTTACGTTTCCAAAGTCATCGGTGTGGAAAATACTGTCGACGGAAGTACAAGACCAAAGATAAATTCTACACAAAGTGTCGATTTGGATTTCCTAGACCTGTTCTTTCAAAAGGAAGAGTCAACAGTTTTATGTCAGCTGTGCGACATACTATAACCAGAAAATCTCCCAAAAATACCTACAACCTAAAAAGAAAAGAAGAGTCAAAATGTATAAATTACTTCAACCCAGTCATTTTATCCATGTGGAATGCTAACATGGATATTCAGTATGTGGCAGACAATTCTATTGCTGTTGCTCGGTATGTGACATCTTACATCACTAAATCTGAGAAAACAGAATTGAAGGAAATGTGGGAAGAGATTTCTCACGAGAAGACTGTCAGTAAGAAGCTGTACAGTTTCAGTTTAAAGATGTTATCGCATCGGGAAATTGGATCCTACGAATGCTCAGATAGGTTATCATCTGCAAGTCTTTACTCGAAATCCAGAAGAATAATTTGGGTAAGCTTAGGCCTTGCAGGAATGAGAAATCGGGTACTGAAATCTGTTGGAGAAATAGAATATTTGGCCGAGAATGACCCAGAAAGTACAGATATTTTGAAATCAAACATGTTGGACACATATTACCCAAAGAGAAGTCGTCATCTTGAGAACATGTGTGTCTATGAAGTGCTGCAGAACTAAATTTTTTCACGGAAAGCCACAGAAGACATCAACAATGGAAAATATAAAGTCATTGGTGAGGAAGGATGTTTGGTGAAGCAAACAAAAGGAAGTTTGATAAATCACAGGAAGCTCAGTTGCGAAACTACTGACAAAAAGGAATTTTACTACTTGGCTCTTTTACAGCTGTTTAAACCATGGCGTTCAGAGGACGAACTACTGGGAGAATTTCAAAGCTATGAAGATTCTTTTAATGCTAGCAAAGACAGCATAGAATGCAGTACTTTCACAACTTATGTCCAAATGTTAAATGAAGAAAATGAACAGGAAGCAAAAATTGCAGCTGAAGTAGCTAGAGACAGTTCTCAAGACAGCCAAAGTTCAGGAACACTTAGTCAAGATCCCCTAGGACAACCAATCATAGAAAATGAAGCTGCAGTAGCCATGACTGAAGTAGAAACGGCTATGAATCAAGCACAGGAAGATTCAATCGACTTACTAAATCTGGAACAACAACTGAATGAAGAACAAAAAGAAATTTATGAAGAAGTCACCAAAAAAATTGATCATGGATTACTACATGAAAAGAAAGAGTGCTCATGCACATCATTTGAACCAATCAGGATGTATGTGAGTGGACAAGCTGGAACTGGTAAAAGTTTCTTAATAAAAGTCATCAGAAGCTACCTACAGCAAAAAACAGCTTCAAATTTGTCTTGTGTAGTAACTGCTCCAACTGGGTTAGCAGCCTATAACATAAAAGGAATTACCTTACATCGCTTGCTAATGTTACCAGTGGAGCATGAGAACAAAATAGAATACCACAAACTAACTGGAGAAGCATGCCTCGAAGTTTCAAGAGTGTTGAAGAAGATGCAAGTTCTCATTATTGATGAGGTGAGCATGGTTTCAAATTTAATGCTTGCCTTTGTGCATTTAAGAATGCAACAAATTCTTAAGAGAGACTATGACGTGTTATTTGGAGGAAAACATGTTATAGTTTTTGGAGATCTTTTACAGCTCACTCCAGTTAAAGGACAACCAGTGTTTAATACTGTGACACATGAAGACACGAAGAAGTCATTAGGAAGCATTGGTAATGCGAATATTTGGTCGTTCTTTGAGTACAAAGAACTCACTACCAATATGAGACAAGCAAACGACGAAGATTATGCAAATATTCTGAAAGATATCAGAATTGGACTACTCACAGAAGTTGGCAAAAAAGCATTACAGAGTCACTTGCTACATAATTTATTTCCAAAGGAAGAAATAGTTGCAGAGAAAATATACCAGAACATTGCAGAAAAAAATACTGTAATCTGCTTAATGCCAACACTACGTGAGTGCTCAATATTCAATGAGGAACTTTTGAAATTGGAAAAGGAAGAGATTAAGAAAATGGAAGCAGAGGACAAAATTCAGCATGAAAGAATTACTTTTACATTAACAGGCAAACTGAAAAATAAATTGGATTCACTAGAGAAGAACATTTCCAAAACAGCTGGATTAGAAAAAAATCTATATGTTTGCATGAATTGTCGAGTGATTTTAAGGAGAAATTTGGATGTAGAAAAAGGGTTAGTGAATGGAGCTATGGGAAGAGTTGTGGGTTTTATTAATTATCAGAAAAAAGAAGGAATTGAATGTTTAAAAATAAAATTTGATCAGATAGAAGAAGTTAAAGACATTTGTCGTTGTTCAGTTCGTTTCATGCTTGTGAAAGACTTATATGTGCGTAGGAAGCAATTTCCGTTTTCTCTAGCATATGCTGTAACTATTCACAAGTCTCAAGGATTGACTGTAGATAGTGCTTTTGTAAACATTGGTTCTACTGTGTTCAAAGAAGGTATGGCATATGTTGCTTTGTCACGAGTGAAAACATTATCTGGTTTATTTATGATAGACTTTGATGACTCAAAAGTTAGTGCTGATACAAACTGTGTAAAGGAGTATAATAGATTAAGAAGAACCTATGCTCCTCATTTAGGTCAGTATCCTGTGATTGAAAAACATGTTGTTTGTCGGAAAAGGAGATTTGAGAATATCTGTAATGTGGATGAACAGAACAAAAAAAAAAAAGGACAGTGATGTGATAGCAAGGAAAAAGAAAAAGAACAGTGTTGAAGAGGTTGTTGGTTTCCATTTTGAAAATAGCTCTGGTGTCAACTGCTATGCAAATGTAGTGCTGAATGTTGTATTTTATCTTGAAAAGTTGCTAGAACAGATAATAGTAAATCATGGAAAAAGATTGTGTTCTCTGCTGAGTCTCCTTTTTGAGAAGCTGAGTACTGATAAAACTGAAATAGAAAGTGCTTCTGATGTTAGAAATCTTTTAGATGTATGTTGTGGTTCTACACAGTTTAAAGAAAATGTCCAGCAAGATGCACAGGAATTCTTAATATATATTTTGAGTGTACTAGAAGATGAAGGAGTAGAAGTAGAAAACGTATTTGGTGTCTCTTACAAATGGGAACATTGCTGTGAAAACTGTATGAACACATGTAGTAGTAATGTTGATTCAGAAAGGTTCATATTTTTACCATTACCACAAAGTAAATCAGTGACTTTTAGTAAATTAGTTAAAGATGCCAATCACAACATGGAATGTTCTGAATGTAAATCAGACATGTTTTCCACATTATTTTTACAGAAATATGGTCAGTATGTAATTTTAATGATGCAACGTTGTAGAGCTGATGGTTCAAAATTGGAAACTTTAACAAAGAAGTTTACAGGACAGCAATTATCAATTTCTGGAAAAACTTTTGTTACAGTTGCAATAATTTTTCATGAAGAACCTACTGTAACTTCTGGGCATTACACAGTTTATCTTAAATGTGAAAAAGGCTGGACACTGTGTAATGATTCCCAATTGATTTTCAAGCAACGTTTGCCTTATGATTTACCCAATTCTTATTTAATTTTTCTGAAACCTAAATTTTGAAAACTAAAAACTGCATCTGAACAAAGCATTTTTTGTATTTTTAAAGGATTATAATTGAAGATATCACTTAAAAAGGATTTTAAAATTACTATTTGGCCTAAAGGAAAAGTAATAAAAACAATTGTGGACTCCTTTGACAGAAATTATTTTGGCATGTGTGCTTTTGCGACAAGGTTTAAAGACGGTTTGTCTAGAAAATGTTTATTCATCTAGAGAAGTACTTGTAATATATATGTAATATTTCTAACAAGGTATATTTTAGTGAGGAAAGTTTTAGGGCTTTTTTTAAGCAATCTTTCAGATTGTTTTTTTTTTTACCGCTGTTAAATGATGAATACAATTGTTTTCACTATTTTAAGTGAAAAATGAAAAATTCTGAAAACAGCAAAAAAAGGGCAAAAAATTGCTTTGTAAAATATGTAAAAACATGTAATGCTTTTTGTAATGTATGATTGAATATTAATACTTTTTTTCTTTTTGTGCAGAACTGGAAAGAAAAAAAAATAATAATTCTGTTCCCTTGCAAAATACTTTTAAATTTTTTATTTCTTAAATTTTTTTGTTTTTTTTTAAATAAGTGAAAAATATTAGTATTACTCAATCCTCCCTTTTCATGCTTCCATTTCTTCACCTCTTTTTGTACATTAATTTAAAAAAAATAAAAAAAAAATTAAAACCTTGGGTGCGCGCAGGGTGCGCGCACCCCAAAAATGTTTTTTTTTTAAATCCCCCCCAAAAATTTTTTGGGGTTAAGTTTATAAGTGGCTCTTAAAAGAGCCCTTGAGTTAATGGAGGGAAACAGGAAGAGAAAAACAAAAAAAAAGAAAAAACATCTATGGCCTACTGCACTCATGGGCATCAAATTTTCTCTGAATGAGATCAAGACTGGTCTCACACACAGAAATAAGTTTACCGCAATCAGTGCAGCGTGTGGACAACCTCGCAAAACAAGGTAGTCCAAAAAGAGGTGTGGAAGAAGGCAAAGGCACCACTGCAGAAGAAGTGCTCGGCTGAGCTGCCGAAGATGTGCTCGGCTGAGCTGCTGCAGACGTCGTCGGTTGAGCAGGTGGAGGGTTTGCTCCAGAAGCTCGACGAAAAGTCACTGGATGCATTTGGTCAACATGCCTCAACATAGTGTGAATGCTAAAAGAATACTTCTTGTTAGGATTCCCACGTGACAAGACTTTTTGACAAAGTACACATGTAACTTTAGGTGCATTTACCTTTTTTTGTCCCTCTGGAAAAGTGAAAAACTGCCATATAAAGCTGTCTTTCTGCTTCCTGTTCCTCTGCCTCTCAAGAGTGTCCTGGTCACTGTCTGAAGATGGTTGCTGTTCAGCCATTGTCTCTCAACAACAGAATAGCTCCTTCTCCAAAGGAATCAGAACTAATAATGAGGGGAGTAGGTGTGGTTTGGGAAGAATCTGGAACTGAAAGTACTTCAAACCAATCAAAAGTGATGATTCTTGATCACATGACTTGCCATGAGGGGATTGGGTGTGGTGTTGAAACAATCAGAAACTGAAAGTAATGATAACCAATAAGAAGTGTTGTTTTATTATGCATATACCCGAGGTGCGCGCACTGCGCAAGCTCCGAGCGCGCACCTCGTGATTACGTATGCGCGAACGCGTAGGTGCGCATGTGCATACGTCATATGCGCGTACGTAGCGCGCATATGATGAAAACGCGTATACGCGACCGTTATTGCGCGTAATTTAAGCGTATGCGGAAGTAAACCGCGTGGAGCGCGTAGGACGCACGCGCGCATGCGTACGTACGTACACATACGTACTGGGTGCGCGCTCCCAGCGCGCATTATGACGTATATATGCGTACGTAAATAACGTACGACGGTATTCATAAAAAACTTACGAAATTGTACTAGGAGCGCGCTCAGAGCACGCACCCCAAGAATTTCTATAAAAAAAAAATTAATTGCAAAAATTAAAAAAACTGTTCAACTTTATCCTAATTGAAATTTTTTAAAAAAAGCAAAAACAAATAAAAAGATACAGATAATATATAAATGAATACATAGGAATTTTATTTTTAATATAAATTTTTTTTTTTAAATTAAATAATAAAAAAATTAGCATTTAAAAAACCGTACAAATTCACTGAAAAAACCAAAGGTTTCACACACGTTATAGTTAGGAATTAGCATTTAAAAAACATTGCAAATTCACTGAAAAAACTATAGGTTTCACACATGTTATAGTTAGCTGGACATTTCACTCGTGAAAAACCAATGAAATTCCCCCGTTATAGTTAGTTCAGCTAACTATAACTCGCGCCCCCGCAATGCACTGCTGATGACGTCACATATTACATCACTCATGACATGGCCAGTGACATCACTCATGACATCACTGATGACATCTCAAATGACATCACTGATGACATCATCCTTGTGACAGAGTGGCAGACCTCCTCTCACCCTAATATAACCTTTGATACAAACATTCAAAAATAGAGACTAAAATTTTCAAAAAAATGGACATACCAATACCAGTTACAACAACCTCTTCAGTAATTCTAAGATCCACATACACATCCACTCATTCACCAACAGTCCTGTACAGTCACTCATACATGTACTCACTCATCATATGTACTCATACACCTATACATCCTGTTACACAATGCCTCACATCCACAGAGTTACTGACACACATAGTCACTCATGAAAATAAAGAAACAAACATACATTTACTAGCATATACAGTTATACACACACCACCACACTTACTTCTACGGGAATTTACACATACTTAGTCTTTTAAACAATCACTTATAGAAACACATACTTATTCATACAGCAACTCTTTCAATCTCTCACTCTCACATATACTCAGTTATATACACCAATAGTCACATATACTAGTTTAAAACATATGTAGTTACTCATAGAGACACTATTGAGACAGTCATTCACTCACTAACACACCCATGCACACACTCATCCACCCATACAGTCCTGCACACATGCTGTCTTCAACACATACAAACAGTGAGTCACTCATTCATGCACCTATGCAGTACGTAATACCCCCCACCGAACCATACAGACACTCACACTGATACTAAAAAAAACTACTAATAACCTATATAAACACCCATGTAGCTACTCACCAACCCATGCAGCCACTTATACACAAAGTGAGAGACTGATAAAGATATTTACATATTTAAACATTACTCACTAAGCCATGCATTCACAAAGATACACTTAATCAGTCAGTTATACAATCAATTTTTCAAAAACAAATCATCCATTTAGACACTTATATACCCATTTATTCTTCCATCGACCTTGAGATATTCATATATAAAACATATTTAATTTTCAGAAAAACACACATTCACTGGATGATGTCATCAGTGATGTCATTTGAGATGTCATGAGTGATGTCACTGACCATGTCATGAGTGATGTAATATGTGACGTCATCAGCAGTGCATTGCGGGGGCGGGAATTATAGTTAGCTGAACTAACTATAACGGGGGAATTTCATTGGTTTTTCACGAGTGAAATGTCCAGCTAACTATAACATGTGTGAAACCTATGGTTTTTTCAGTGAATTTGCAAGGTTTTTTAAATGCTAATTCCTAACTATAACGTGTGTGAAACCTTTGGTTTTTTCAGTGAATATATCTATATATATTTATTTTTTTTGGTAAAAATTGAAATTTTTCATTTAACAGAGGGGGAGATGTAGAGTCTTGCGTGTTAGCAATGATGGAACCCTTTTGGCTCCGGATGAACTCTGTAGAGCTGTGACGTAAGTGTTAGAGCGGATTGCAATGTAGCCTGATTTAGAATGTTGAGTTCGCAGTTGCACGCAGAAGAAGAGAGACATGTTATATTAAGCATAGTCATTGGGAAGTACCCTGGCTGGGGAGGATACTATATGTAGTTTGGCCATTGTAGATTTTATCTCACGGGTACCATATCACATAAATTAAATTTGTGGTGTAGTAGTAAGTGTGATTTGTTGGTGTTAAACAGACATCTGCATAATGAAATATTTTTATACTAAATGTTTTTTTGCAGACACTACAGCAACCAAACTTATTATGGCCTTCAATAGGTAATAACGTCAGTGCTCATTAATGAAGCATGTTTGAGTAGTTGAAGGACCATGAGCTTGAAGGACCATGAGCTTTCACCTCATGGTCCATGATGTATTCACCCCTTTTCAAGGTACACAAGGTTATCTTTTTTAAAAGGGTTGAACGAACCTGAGGATATCCCTGTACCTTTGTTGCTTAATGGATTAAATTGGGCCACAAACGTCGTTGTTTTTATTTTTGTGGAGGTCTTTGAAGATTTGCATGTGGGCAGAGCCATATGCAATTTACTTGTTTTAGTCAACAGGAGCTTGTGATAACCTCTATCAAGTAGTCTCTGAATTAAAATCTTTGAATCTGTAGGGGTATGAGTTCTTACAGAAGTTGGCCCTTTTAGAGTGTCAGTATTTTGCCTCAGTCTGTCCCACATACCTCCTCTTGGCAGAGTACTTGCCCCCTCACGCCTTTAGCACATATTGAGACACCAGAACCACAAAAACTAGCTCCGTTAAATCAATTTTGCACCTCCACCGTCACTCAATTGCTAGGCAACCTCTACCAAAGTTCCTGTGAGCATTGTCATACTCATACTAGGAACAAGTGATGCAAAAGTCAGGCAGGTCAATTAGGTGACTTATCCTGTGCGTGGCGCATCATGCCTCTGGACTCTCTAGAGCAGTGGTTTTTAACCTGTAGTCCCGGCACCCTGAGGTGTCCGCGAACACCTCCTCAGGGTGTCCAAGGCTGCTTAAAACAAAAACGAATATTAGCAAATTATTTGAAGTGCATGTAGAAGCAAACATAATAGTCAGCATTTTTAAATGTTCTGTAAATGTGAAGGAACTGAAATTGGGATTTTAAAATGAAGGACCTAATTTATAAAGGTAAACGTACACTTTTGTGTAAGTTTACATTTTTGATGTTCACAAACTAGAAGTGAGTTTATGACTGCGATTTTTCCGCAGTAGCCGGCAGAGAATTCAACACATAAAAAGATAGACCTGGCTTAGCTTTTTATGGGCGGAGTTCTCCATTCTGACTGTGGAGTCTCTGCAGTCGTAAACTTGCTATTAACTCGTAGTTTGTAAACACTGAATTAGCCATAAACTTACACAAGTGTGTACATTTACCTTTGTGAATCAGGCCTTCAGTTGGGATTCTCAGATTGATTAATAAGAGCAGTACAAGTGGCCTCAGTTGAATTTAGAAAAACTCCAATCTTCCCATTAAAACGAAATTCATTATGCAGAGGCATTATGGGGGCCTCAGATTCCAATAATGATTCAGTGGGATTCCCAGATTGCAATAAAAATAAAGTGGAGGTCCACAAAAGTCAGAAGTGAAGAACCACTGCTCGAGAGTCTGAAAGATCCCGTAAGCAGCACATCAGGTTTGAGAGAAGGCCACTCAGAGCTGCCCCCGCTTCCAGTGCATCATTATCTCTGCCCTGTGGCAGCTGGAGCATCACATCTTGCGAAACTCACCAGGGGCATACCAAAGATGCCTAATGCTTCAGGATAAGCACTTTCTCTGACATAAAATGAGAAAAGGAAGAGAAACCAAAAGCAGCTTGCCCACTGCGTCAGGAGCAAATGAGACACATAAATTGAAAGGGCTAGGAAAATAAATAGTAGTGTAAGAGGAAGGAGCATAAAATAAAACCTGACAAGGTGGGATTGCCTGTGACCAGGACAGATATCAGGAAGAGAATGCGGTGAATAAATGAAAGAGGTCTGCGGTGACTAGGAAAAAAACTGATTTGTTTGTTTCCAGGCTGTTTCCATAGTTTTAACAGTTATCAAACATTTACATAAAAAATGAATGATAACAATCGGTGATAATAGAATAAATATTTGCAGGCGATGCAGTGATCGTTGGAAGTGCGGATAATGACAAAGCAAAAGAGTAAAACACAACCCACCAGCTTGAACAACAAGAACACCAACTAGAGTAATATGGGAAGTTTAATCAGTTATCTGTTGTTATGAGTTTGTACACGTTTCGACCCCTATGATGAGGTTGGGATGTGGTCATCAGAAAAAGAGAGATTTAGACAGCAACCACAGCACCGAGACCGCCCTCATCGCCGCCACAGACGACATCAGGATCCTTCTAGACAACGGCGAGACGGCGGCCCTCATTCTCCTCGATCTCTCCGCCGCCTTCAACACCGTCTGCCACCGCACACTACGCGCACGACTCCAAGACGCAGGGATCCGGGAGAAGGCCTTGGACTGGACCACCTCCTTCCTCTCCGGCAGAACTCAGAGAGTCCGCCTCCCCAGTTCCGGTCTGAGGCCTTCGAGATCATCTGCGGCGTCGCTCAAGGATCTTCCCTCAGCCCGACGCTGTTCAACGTCTACATGGCACCACTAGCATGCATCGCCCGACAGCACAACCTCAACATGATCTCCTACGCCGACGACACGCAGCTGATCCTCTCCCTCACCAAGGACCCTCTCACCGCCAAATCCAACCTCCACCAGGGAATGAAGGCAATTGCCGACTGGATGAAGGAAAGCCGACTCAAGTTGAACTCTGACAAGACGGAGATCCTCATCCTCGGGTCCAACCCCTCAGCATGGGATGACTCATGGTGGCCCGCAGCACTGGCGACCCCCCCAGCCCCCACCGACCACGCACGCAACCTGGGAGTCATCCTCGACTCAAAACTCACCATGACCGAACAAGTCAACGCAGTCTCCTCCACCTGCTTCAACACCCTCCGCATGCTCCGCAAGATCTACAGATGGATCCCGACAAACACGAGGAAAACAGTCACCCAGGCCCGTTCAGCAGCAGACTCGACTACGGAAATGCCCTCTACGCCGGAGCTTCGTCCAAGCTCATCAACAGACTGCAGAGAATCCAGAACGCCTCTGCACGCCTGATCCTTGACGTCCCACGCCGCGACCACATCACCCCCCTCCTGAGGAACCTGCACTGGCTCCCCGTTGACAGGAGAATCTCCTTCAAGCTCCTGATCCACGCACACAAAGCACTCCACAAGACCGGACCAGCCTATCTCAACAATCGACTCTCCTTCTACGTACCTAACAGGAAACTCCGCTCTGCTGACCACGCCCTGGCCACGGTCCCGCGCATCCGTAGAACAACTTCCGGAGGCAGGTCCTTCTCCCACCGCGCTGCCAGGACCTGGAACACCCTCCCCCTTTACCTACGACAAACCGAAGACCTGCTGACCTTAAGGAGACAACTGAAGACCTGGCTCTTCGACCAGTAGCAGCAGCACCCCCCCCCCCCCCCAGTGCCTTGAAACCCTTATGGGTATGTAGTGCGCTTTACAAATTACATGATTGATTGAATCCAAAATATGACATTTTTATTAAATGATTTATTTATAAAATGCATTTGAAAGGAAATCATAAGTGTATTAAACAAGTTTCACTCAAATCTCCAAACCATATTGCAAGGTTTTTAAATGCCAGTCCAGCCCCAGGGTGGAGTACATGAACATCGCCTTCTCGCACGAAGGAGGGGCGAGCCCTTTGGTACTTGCACCAAAAAGATTTCTTTCTGCTGCCCCTAACTTGATCCCCAACTTGGGCTGCCCAAGATATTTTTCTTACAGTAACATTCAGTGCATCATTAAGCTCCGGCTACTTTCAGTGTTGTTGGTGCCTGCTTGTGGACCAAGGACAGCCTGCGCACCAATCTAAACAGGAGGCTCTCCCCTTTCCAGCGGTACCTCTTGCTTCTTAATCCTTGCTCGGGAATAACCACAGGGGTCAGTCTCGAAGCAGGGATCCTCACCACACGCTATGAATGACTTTAAGGAGGGGTGGGATAGCCAATTGCCCCTCCCCCAGTCCCATCGAGGATCCATACAGTCGGTCTGCCCTCACAGGGAAGGTGATGGACCCCCAATCTGCTTGCAACAGAGGACCAGAAAGCTGACAAGGGCACCATGGATATATGTTTAAAAAGGAAATAGCAATCGGGGTCGGGCATGGCCTGGTCTGACATCGGTCAGACCTCCATTCCTATAGTCTCTCGTGGGGTGAGGGGGGGGGGGGGGGCAGTTGAGAGATTTACACCAAATCCTGCATACCCAAACTAGACATCATGGATTTTATATGGAAGAATCGGTTGGAAGTACAGCCGTCCTGGCACTGGGCTGCATCCTCAACCCCTGAAGATCAGGCTTCTGCTCCCCTGTTGGCCAACTTGGGTATTTTATTCCAACGTGCTTTTCTCAGTGTAACAGAAAGCACCCTAGAAACCAGGGATTTTATGGATTTGGGGTTTTGCCCAATTCTAACCTCCCAACAGGGCAGAAAGTGCCCCAGAAACCAGGGGCTCCATTACAAACAGTGCCCCGGGGGCCCAACGTGTGTGCCAGTTTTCTGCACCCCCTGGAGCCTTTGGTATTTTATAAGTAAGCACAGATAGCCCCTTCTGTAATGTGCATCAAACTGCCACACATCTTGTGCCAGCATGATCAAGAACACCTTTCCCTCATTTGCATTGACTTGTGGTAGGGAACACTTTCCCATTTTCATTGTGCCTTGGTTGTATTACAGGTGGAGGTTCAGATGCTAAGAACTTGTTGGTGGTCATGGTGACTATGTGCCACACAGAGATAGTGCACAGCAGTAGGTCCCTTGAGTAGGTGAGGCATGCGAGTCCTAGCAACCCCCAATACTCTTCTGTGCAGGCTGGTTGGAGTAAGGCACAGCATCCGTCTGCATGGGATGCCCCCCCCCCCTCTTCAAAGAGAGGCTACTCCACCTCCAGTGAAAGACAGATCTGTGGTTTCAAACCACATCCTTGTCTTTCATTAATGTACCTCCTTTTAGACATGTGTTTGGAAAAGACCTATTGTGAGCCTCACCAATTTCTTACTATAGACTTAGTGCCCACCCATTGCCTACCATTAGTTGACTTTATTGTCACTCTCATTTGGTTGCTCCTTATTCGATTGCTTGCTTCTTTGTGATTGTCCCTTATTCGGAGTATAAAATCTTGACCATTCTTTTGATTGTCTGATTTTTATTCTGCAACCTTTCACATGTAGGGAACTACTTTATTCTTTTTCATTAAGCGCTATATTAGAGTGCATCTTTTTATTTTACCTCTCTCATGTGCTGCTGTCCCCTTAAATACCGGCTTCTCTGTTGCTTCCCTTTCACCCACATTACAAAAAGAGCGTTTGAACGCCTCTATGACTACATTGCCCTCTGCCCACTCTGCATTGCTTTCTCACCCCACCAACCTTCACTCACTCCTGTGTTGCTCCACACCTTCAGGTCCTTTTAAATTTTTTTTTATTGTTTTTAATATTTTTGGAGAGACTGGCTGCTGCTGCTGGACGGCTTCGCATTCTAAAAAGCTCTTTAACACTAATAAAATGGAATTTTTGTTATTTACCGATCCAGTTGATGTTTGCCAAATAAGAAAATGGTACCTGTGACATTCCGTAGGCACATGCCGGAGTGGTCACACATGCATGGGCACTTGTTATCTCGCAGGCCCGCGAAGGGAATTAGGAGCCCACATCATTGCCGTTTATTCTTTTCTTTCCATTACTGTATAGCAGCTTTGAATATGCTTACTTTACTACAATAGGGGACAAATAGTGGAATGTGTAATACTGGCACAGGGATTTGTTTTTCCTAAAAACAATTTATGTGAGACTGACCTGTCCTGGCATTGGGATTACCCTCATCCTGCCCTTTCCAGGTGAGTTGAAACCCCACTATACATCAGGGTTTGGTGTCATTGATAAGAATGGCGTGAGGCATTCTTGGCATGAGTTTTACATTACACCCCTGGTCACCAGATGGTCTTTCTTCTCTTTGGATGACAAAGCTATCCCAAAGGAATCCAAATTTCATTTCACTTGCCAGGGCGACCAAGTAGTTTTGGGGCCTATGGAGGCAGAAAGATTTTTTTGGCTCTTGAGGTAGGGTTGCAGTTATTAGAAAAAATCCCTGAAGTCTAATGTGCTTTCTGTCCTTCTGGAAATGATACATCTTTCGTGCTGTAAAGACTGTCTGGTGCCCACGACTGGGTTTTCCACACCAATGCCAGGATGCACAAGGAAATCCGCCCAAAGAAATGTGTTTCCTCTCACTTGCCATGTCACCCTGGACTCACCTGGGTGTTTAGTTTTCAGTAATATATGGAGTTAATAGGTTTCTGTGGTAACAACGTGGCATGCAGGCTTTCAAATAAACAATTGTATTTATATTCGGACCACTGTAGTGTTCCCTGGAGTCCATCTCAGCAGCAACTGCCTTCAGAAGAACACCACACGTGATTATACATTTGAGGATTCTATGCATTAGGATTCTAACAAGCCTTTGTTAGACCTGTCAGCCTTAGTGTCTTTTGTGAAGAAGGTAGCACACTCTTCTTAAAGAAACTGTGATTTATTAGTTGTAAGGAACAGACCCCTGGGACACTTCTGCTTACAAGTCCAACTGCAACTCCTCTGCCACCAGTTTACAATCAGATGTATGTTGCTAGGAGACCGCAGTATTCCATTTCATCATGGCAATCCATGGTAACTAACAACAAGGTAAGCTATGTAGAATACAACAGTGTCGTCTTCCTCCAAACCTTTTGGCTTACTCCTGTTTTCGCTGAATTTGCTTATGTTGGTCTTAGGACTCTGTACACTTTACAACTGCTAACCGCTATTAAAGTGCTTGTGCTCTCTCCTTTATACATGGTGAAACTGGCTTACACCCAGTTTTGCACATTTAGTATACCTGTAAGTCCCTAGTAAAATGGTACTACATGTAACCTGGGCCTGTAAATTATATTCTACTAGTGGGCGTACATCACTGATTGTGCCACTTGATTTACCCTTTACATGTCTCAGGCGTCTCATTGCCGCCTATGGGTGCAGTTTTAAACTGAAAAAATGTGTGGAAGAAAAGGTGTCCTTGCAGAAGTTGTCACTCCTAAACTCAGGGAGAGCACACAGCTTTGTTAAAATAACCCTCACCCACCCAAAGGACCCTCAGTGGCATGCTTCATCATCGGGTTCTTTCTGCCCCGCTGCGGGACGGGGCATGATGCGCCCTACGAAGACACGGGGTCACTGAATAGTAAATACTATTTGTGATGTAGGAGTGCGAGTTGAAGGGACAAATGTGAGTTAGTGAAGTAGTGAAATAGATAAAAGATAGCTGGCTATTTGGAAAAATAAACTTGAATGTTCCTGCTAGATAGTATCATTAAAAATGTGGGAACAAGCGGAGGTACTATGCTCTTATGGGCAGCACTTCCTTCGTCGACATGTTTCAAAGCCTTCCCTTGGCTTCTCATCAGGACCTAAATATTTTTTTTTTCAAGAAAATCACTTAGTGTGCATATTCCAATCAACATGCATTTGATACTGCGCCCTATTAGGTATATTTCTTGTAATAGGTATCTTTTGTACCCATCTAGTGCCCCGTGAGCCTGTTCAACGGGAGGGGAGGAGCACCTGTAGTCAAACAATCGTCAAGGTCACTTACTCCCTGGATACTACTTCACCGAACTATTGATCACCAACATTGAAAGTGTTGAGAAGCCAGGGGAAGGCTTTGAAACATGACATTTAATAAGTGATAACTTTCAATTGGGAGCAGGTAGGAACTCCAGTTTGATGTCCAAAGAATTGTAATTTTAAAAAAACTCTTTAATGGTAATGCTGGATTCTAAGTCACAATTCAGAAAATGACACTTTCAGAAAGCTGGCATTTTCTTGTACCAACCATTTGGTACCTGCAGCCTGTATCCTGGGTCACTAGCTGTAGCTGGCAGTTGGTCTTTATGTGTTGACCACAAGCAGTGAGACAAAGGGGGAACAAGTGTTGGCAGGATGGGCAATCTCTGATTTGATAGGGGGGAGGAGCTGTCACCTGTTACATTTACACATCACAAAGACTCTGCCTCAGCACATTCACTAAGGGTTTCACACTAGTCTATTGCACCCCCAGACAAGCTGGGGACAGGACAGGGAGGAAGGAATTTCCAGACACCTCTGTCGGAGAAGGTCTCTTGAAGCTTCTCTCACCGTGGACTCTGCCAGGAAGAAGGACTGCCCAGCTGTGAAGTCAGCATTGCTGCGCAAAACTCTGCTTTGCTCACCCAGTTCTGCTGCTATTCTACTACATCATTGAGCTGCACTGCTGAACCCAGCCTTTCTGTTTGGCTTTAGGGCTTCAGGAAATCTCCAAGGGACAATTGGCTGTCCCCCTGTTCAAGCCACAAGGACATAACAGGTTTCTTCGACGTCAGTGCAACTCCTTGCACCTCGATGTAGCTTGGGGCAGCTCACCACCAGCCCAGCATGACACATCTCATTCTTGGTGCCAATGCATCACAGTACAAGGCCCTGCAAGCGCAGGCTTCCTTGATGACAGAGGTGCTTGACGCCGGCATTGGCCCAGCGTGATGCATCGTGTCCTTAGCACTGATGCAGCACAGTGCAAGTCTTCACAAGCTCCCCATGAACGGCTCCAGGCTTCACATCGCAAGCTCCTGTCGACTGCTTTTTTTTACCCCGCCACTGCATGATGTATTTCAGCACTGGAACTCGCATTGCAAGCTCCTCGACGACGACTTCTATATCCCTGCCCACGCAGCTCATCGCAAAGAGTCTGGATCTTGACCCCTAGGCCACAAAGTCCTTTGTAATCGCACTGAACTCAGTCTCTATCCGGCGCACGCTCTATCTTGGTCTGCCTGAACTTGTGACTCACATCCGATCTACAGTGATCAGATGAGCTCGGTTGGCGTTTTTTGAATTTTAGAATTTGATTTCTACAAAAACCTTTAGAATTGCATAACTGTGGTTCTGATGATTGTTTTTTTGTTATTTTGGTCTGAAATAATGTATTAAATTGTCTCTATTTTTCTAAATATGGGAGCTTGTTGGCATGGATTTTTCTTGTGTTGTGTTTTCACACATTGCCTCTAAGTTAAGCCTGAGTGCTTTTGATCCAAGCTACCAGCAGGTTAAATACAGGTTAATTTGGGGTTGACTTGTGTCTCAACGTGACACGAATTGTGGTTGCTGCTTGAAGAGGGTTGCAGCATCCTCAACCAGTAACCCAATTTCTCATAGCCTTAAATCTATACCACAAAGAATGTAAATTACCTGAATTTAGGAAGCCAACCTCTGTAGGAAACCAACCGGTAAATAAAAATGAAGACAGCGAGACTGAGGAAGGACAAAGAAGATAGAAACAAAAGAAATACTTCTGGTTTTCCTACATGATCTCGATCTAGAACAGATCAAGAGGAAGCGACTGAGGAGGAGAACACCGGAACAGAGAAGAGCAAGATGCTGACCCGAGAGTGGAAGAAGACTCCAAGAATGCAAGCAGCAAGAAACTGGAATGTGCTGGACGCACTGTAGGAAATAGGATCTGCGTTCATGGTTACCTCCACTTTTTGCCTGGTCTTATGCTGTTTCTGACTAGTCTGACTGGGACCCTGCTAATCAAGACCCCCGTCTATGTGCTTTCTCCCCTAAATTGGTTTGGTGAAGTACTTAGGTCCTTCCCAGATTGGCTACTGGTGTTCCCTTTTGAGTCCCTAGTATATGGTACTGAGGTACCCAGGGCATAGGTACACCAGAGGTCCCCCATGGGCTGAAGCATGTATTATGCCACCCATGGGACAGCACTCAAACGATGACTACAGCCCTGCCACTGCAGACTGGGTAAGCTGGTGCTAGCACCACTTACGGCAGATATAGGTTTACATATATCTGAGATCACTCCACTTAAAACCTATAAGTCATCCCTAAGGCAGGCCTTTCAATCATGAAGGCAGGGTGCTCGGTTCTAAGTGTGAGGGTGCCCCTGCATGGGCGGGACACCCCTACAACCTTCGGAATCCATTCTCCCCAGTTGTTAGTGCAACAGCCATTATGACATATAGAGAGGCCTGCGTCATTACGTAATGACCATCTCTAAACTGGCTGTAATAAACCCTGTCGTGTTTGGTATCAAACATATTGGTTTCATACCACCACACCGTAAACAGTGTGGGAGGTATAATTCCATGCACTGTCAAGCTCCTCCGGGAGGCCCTTAGTGCTCCCGGTACCAGTCTTCCAGAACTGGACAGCAAGCTAGGGCGTCTGCCGACCAGAGACAAATTTCTGCCCTCCTGCTGCTGAGCCAAGCTCAAGCAGGGGGAGGCAGAACAATAGAGATCCTGTAAAAGGGAGGTGTGACCAACTCCCATACAGGGTTTAGTGTATTGAGGCAGGGTGGGAGCTCTTGCCGGCGTCACCGAGACTGCTTGCAGGGCATATTTTGTGCCCTCCTTACATAGTCCAGTTCAAACAAGTTCAGGAAGCTGCTGATTCCTGCTCTGGCGTGAAACTGGACAGGGAGGGAACCCTGAATCGTCCCAACCCTTTCCTTAGGGTACTTTAGGGATTACCTGTGAGTGGGGCCCTAGATTCAGATCAAGATACCACTTCATCTTCGACCGTCTGGACTTCGCTGGATTTCACTCTGGGCACCGAGGCTACAACTGGGAAGACTCTTGTCACCCTACTCATCTGCTGCAACATCCGTGCCTGTGCTCCATACAGGAACCTTCCAAGGACTGTGGACATCTAAGGCACCTGAAGGAATCTCCCTTGAAGTGAAGGAGTCACTTCCCCGCAACCAAGCAAACCGGTCTGCTGCTCCTGGGCTCCCATGGACTGAAAGCCTCAGCAACACAGGTGATGGTTCTACAACTCCCTCAAGGCCAGCACTGTCTTCACACCAAGTTTTAGGCCATTATCCCTCGTTGGAACCGCAGGAACCAAGCCCCTGTGCACCGCATTGACTTGTCGTTGCAAAGGCTTGTTGGCTCTCTTCCTCAAAGATCTTCGGGCTCCAAATAGCATTACATTTGATAACTTTATTTCGGTCAGAGACCATAAAAGCACAGATAAAAATACATACAAGAATACACATTTCATTAAAACAATAAATAAGGACAAGTTAATACAATATTTAAGAATGAATTAAACTGATTGTTATCAAAGAAGACAGAATTAGTAAATAAAAGGCGAGAATATTTACACAACTTTTCCTTCTTCGCCATGAGCCATATAAAAAACGGGACACAGCAAAAACAATGGGGGGGGTGAGTGTCGTATGTTAAGACCCTGCAAGCCTGCATGCAGTGTCTGAACCCAAGATTCCTACAGAGGTGAATGAGCCACTTTTTCTTTATTGGTTGATACGCAGGGCAGAAAAACATAACGTGAAATACATCTTCTTGTTTGTATTTACAAACCGGACAGGCAGTATTTTCTAGGTTTGCCCATTTGTGGGTGAATGCCCTAAGCGGTAAGCTACCATGCCTTAGCTGCAAGTAGAGCTTCCTTGCGAGAGGTGGATAGATTACATCTAGGAAGACCTCTGCTCGCATTTCGGCTTTTATTAGGAGGAACTCTTTAGTAAGTTTCCCCAGAGAGCTTGAACCATGAAGGGCAAGTAATTTCTGTTGCCTTATCTGACCTGTGAGTTCCGATTTAGATGTCCTTATACAGGACACCTCCGGGGATTCCCAAAGCTCGGTCCTGCCGATCTTTATGCTAAGATTCTTAATGTGGGATAACCATGCGATGTTCTTATTTTTTATTAGAGCCCAGACCTCTATGAATTCCTCTCTGTATGGTGCCAATTCTGGCACCAACCAGAGTCTTTTCCAATAGAGCATGGGCCGCAGAGTTACTAAATCTTCAATTGGTTCTAACCCCAGGTCAAATCGTAAAGGGATAAGCGGTGTGCTTATTGGCAAACCCACAAGACTTCTCATAAAACCCTGCTCAGCCATAGTTAGCTTGGAAATGTTTTGTGACCCCAAAGTTCGGCTCCATACAATGAAGCAGTTCTAGCTTGCAGTCGGTATATTTCTACGGCCAGGGCTGCTGGTTTAAAAACCGAGGCTCGCTGGACCTTACTAATCCCTCCCGCTATTTGGGACAACCTAAGCCTTGATTTCGAGATTTGTGGGCCCCAATCAAAGTTCTCTGTCAGAGTGATCCCAAGATAGACAAAAGTCCTGACTCTCTCGAGAGGAGAGCCATTAAGGGTGGGATTTGGGCGAGTCTGCTTTGGGGGATTAAAAATCATGAACTTGGTCTTATCCAAGTGGATCTCCAAGCCTCGGGCAATACAAAATGCGAGAAAACCATCCAAAATACGCTGAATGCCCGATGATGTTTTGGATAACAACAAGGTGTCATCCGCAAACATCCGAGCGGGCACTCTTCCAGTAGCCAACCTAGGGGCATCGTTATCAGTTACGTCAGCTAGATGGTCCACAAGACCGTTAATGTAGAGACTGAACAATGTTGGAGCCAAGACACACCCTTGGCGCACGGCGTTCCTGACAGGAAAGCGTGCAGACAAATCGCCATGCCTCCCACACCTAACCTGGGCATAATTACCGTTGTGGAGTCTGGTTAAAATATTCAGTAGATAGGGAGAAAGACCCATATCTGCCAAGACTTTCCACAACTTTCCTCTTGGGACAAGGTCGAAAGCAGCGCACAGATCAACAAAGATGAGGTAGAGGCTGCCACCCTCCACTCTCACCGTTTTCCAGAATAAAACCTGGAGCCGGAAAATTAGATCTATGGTTGAGATCCCTGATCTAAACCCGGCCTGCAATGTAGTCAGTATTTTATTTTCTTCCATCCATCCCAAGATTCTATCTAAGATAATTCTGCGCATTAATTTCTGGGAGGTATCTATAAGGCTGATTGGTCTGTAGTTTACCGGTTTTAGCGGACAGCCTTTCTTAAATATGGGGACTATCTCCGCACCCAACCAAGTATCTAGTGGGTCAGCCCCCTTAAGGATTGAGTTAAATAATACCACCAAGTACGGGGCCCAAATTTTTGGTTGGGAGCGAAATAAATCCGGGGGCATCTTATCCAAACCGGGTGCTTTATTATGTAAAAGCCTTACTATTGCAGACTCTACTTCTTTGAGGGTAATGGCCTCGGGCAGTTCTGGAAAAGGAATACCCTCACCTACCAAGGAATCCTTATTCCGTCCGCCGCCCAGGGGCCCAAACAATCGGTGCTCCTGTTGGGGCTCAGAGGCGGCAAACGGGAAACAGATCTCATTAACACCAAGGACAGAGTCTCTCCCTCCCGCTGGTCTATACTCACTGGGTGGGTCAGGATTGGGAGGATCGCCCAAGTCCCCATACAGTGCCCCAAAATGCGTTTCCCACACTTGGGGTGCTATATTTGCAATTGGGGTCAAGGCTCCCCTACTCTCACCAGAGTTCACAATGGCCCAAAACGCCTTGGGGTCTCTTTGAGACAGGGTTAGCCTGAGTTCCTCCCATCTTTGCTCCTCCCAGTCCTTCTTTCCCCTAGAGATAGCCTTCTTGTATTCTAGGCGGAGTTTCTTAAGGTTAACTCTATCATCATCTTATACTGCAGAAAGCAAATCCTTTTTTGCTTTTCTGCAAGAGTCATTGTACCAGGGATGTGTCCTAACCTGCTGAGGTTTTTTCCCCACGGGATTGAACAGATCCACCACCTTGTCAACTAAATGTGTGTGAATCTCAGTGGGATAGCTTGGGTTATCTTCACTTGCATCCCCCATATCAGAAAGGAATGGTAATGCTATCTGATATATTTTCGCAAGTTTGGCAGGGGAATTCAGGAAATAGGGCCATTTAACCCTCCTCCTATTGTTAGAAAGCAACACAGGAAGCGATGAGCTATTAGGATTGGGGGAAGGGTTTGTTAGTCCAAAGCTTCCCGGTTTGAGGGTTAAAACGAGGGCGTTGTGATCACTGTCTTGTCTAGGGTAAATCGTAAACTCGTGTTTCTTATCCCAGTGTCTGGTTTCCATTAACATATAATCGATGATAGAGTTTTGCCCTGGTCTGTTGAACGTTGCCATCCCCGGAAGATCGGGTTTCAATCTCCCATTGCAGGCCCTTAAGGACATTGCAAGAGATAAAGATTTAATTTGGAGGACCAGAGGGGTCCAAGCTCTGACAGGAGAAATTTGTGGGTCCAAAACATGCCAGAACTGGTCCTCGTCATTCAAATCTCCCGTGCTGGGGCTCTCAAGGGGCTCGAATTGGCAATTGAAATCGCCTCCTACTAATAGAGCGGCTGGGGGGGTCAAGAGACAATATGAAGTGCTTTAGTATGTCAATGGTGCCAGATTCTTGGCCGTTCTTAACTGGTCTGGAATAAACATTTATTAAGGCAACCCTTGACTTATCTTTTAGTGTTAGGAGTACACATTGGACGTGAAGGGAGTTGGTTGGTATCTGAACTGCCTGAACGCCCAAATGCCCCCCCACCCATATTGTGAGACCTCCCGAAGGCCTTCCTCTGCCCCTTGAAGTTGCCAGGATATCGACAGTGGCATAGCCAGTCCTCGGATTCTCCTCCGTAGCCCACGTTTCTTGCATCAGACAGATTTCATGCCTGCCTATAAAATTACTCCACTCAGGGATAGATAACTTGCTCTTTAACCCAGCCACATTCCATGACAGAATTTTTATTTTCCCGTCTACTACTCTATTCCTATCCAATAGGTCACCATCTTTTGAATTTGGACAGATTCCTCGTGTTTGGGTGTTGATTTCTAATAAGGTGTCCCCAGGGTTGACTTCCAACGGCACCTCTTCAGGAGGAGAGTCCCCACCATTATCGATAGTTTCGCTCACTTCCAGTCCGTCCCCAACTATACTCATGGAGTGGGGGTACATGTTCTGGAGTACTACTCCCACAACTACCCCTATCTGCAGCTATTTGAGTACCCATGGTATTTTCTAACTGAGGTACAAGGCTCCGGATCACGACTGGTCGGTCAACCTCCTCCAACACACTAAATCTATTTTTTGGGGGGAATAGTGACAGTAGGGGGGTGGTCTGGTACCGGTCCTCCCAAGTTATCGTACCTTGGCATGCTCTGGTATGCGATTTATTTTTCCCCCCCTCCCACCTGATACCTCTATTTTGCCCTGTTCTGTGCTGAGGTACTGGATAGAAGTATAACAAGTGCAGTGTGATAATTTGGGTATTGGGCATAGAGGTTGACCTACTGCATATATAGTCTACAGCTTGCGTGTGCCTAAAGTTGATAATGACACAATTTCCGGCAATAGATTTAGGTGTAGACCCAATCCAGTCTATTCTCCATGCACCCAGTATTTCTCCAGAAATGTTAGAGGGAAGAGGGCTGTTAGAATTAAGCCAGTACATGCATTTATTTTTTAATTCCAAGTAGTCCTCATTTTTTCCCTTGGGATAGAGGGGGAACACCGGCAAGCACAACAACATATGGTAGGGACTCGGTGGCAGATCTATACAAGGCAACGCAGTGTTGGACCCCTCTCTGGGAATGTTTCTGTTCGCTTGTACTTGGTTGTCTGAACATTTTGCCCCCACTTCAGTAACCCCCCTCTGCATTTTAAAACTTTCAGTGCCTATATCCCTGGGCAAGGGAGTGGTTGTGTCAGGAACAGTCTTGACCATCGGTTGGGGGGGTATAGGTAAGGTCTTGGAACCGGCAGGGGGATTATCGTGGGTGGAAGCGGAACTGGAACAGGCGTTTGCAGGGGAACTAGTCTATTGGGCTTTACCAAGGCCTGCGTTGTTGATAGTAGAGAACAGTCTATCCAGCCTAGATAGCAAGGATTTAAAATGCGAGCCAAGTAACTGTTCCATATGTGCCTGGAAATCAAGTATCATATGAGTAGCCCAGAGAGGTGCCCCTATGGAGGACAGGGGAGGGGAACCGACTGCTTGGTTTTACTTATTGCTTTTCTCTTCCCAATCCTAGGTTTCTTAACTACGGTGCGAGTTAGAGAAACCTTGTTTAGTGTGGAGTAGGATGGGGATTTAACAACCTCTGAAACATTCATTTCACTAGAAATGGGCTGTGCGCAGGGCAACTCAGCAAAAGAGCACATAAGAGAGGAGTTAAAATCAGGGGGATTAATAGTAACAATTGAAGCATCCTCAACTGTTTGGGAAGAAGAAGAAATTGCGGGAGTGATTGACAAACGCCTCTCCGTGTTTTCTATAGCTGAAGCCACTACCCCGATTGTTTGCTGGAGCATTTTATCAATGGCTGTCAGACTTGGGAGAGATTGCGTCGTTGCTGTCTGGTGCCTGGTTGCGGGGCGGGAATCACGGAATTTGTTAAGATTCTTCCCTAGAGTCTTAGGCAACACTGGGCATTAGAGAGGAAAAACTGTTAAATGTATGAGTCCAAATGTCAATAGGTTTTTATCACATTAACAATACCAGGATCTTGCAACAGACAGAAATATCCACCTTATTTGCTTTTAAATGACAGTACCTTGTTGCGGAATAGGTCCAGACAAGAGGATGTCAGTGGGGTGGCCCAGCCCGGCCTCTGACGGTCCTTGACGGGCAAGAAGGGGCCCGCCCTTAGCCCGGGCGAAGAAATAGGTCCCAGGCGCTGCCTGATTACAATGACGGCAAGCGCCTGGGTCAGGGGCTGCTGGGAGGTGTAGTTTTCCCCGTGGGCCGTTCCCCTCACGGCGGCGCTGGTGGCGCTGGAGTACGGGTAAGTACGTGCTCCTCAGTGATGGCCGTTCCCCTCACGGCGGTGCTCGACGGACTCTGGCAGGGTCTCCAAACTTATGTCTCTCCTTGATGTGCACGTCCTCCAAATAGCCATCCTCTCAAGCTTCTTCTGTGAACAAGATCTTTGTCCTCACCACATCTTTTGCACCGTGGGCCTGCATCTTTGGTGAGCAGCATGAGCTCCTCTTGCGACTCCAGTGCCTCCTGCCTGTGGGTCCTCTTGAAGGTCTTCTTTGATTCCAATGCACTCCCCTGATTACTGGGGCCCTACTGTGGCTCCTCTGCGTGTGGTGAGTCAATTGGACCTTGCTGGTCCTCTCTCTGCCTTTTTCGCCTTCCACATTGTTTGCAGTTGTCAAGGTGTGTTGGTGCTTCCTATGGACACCGACCCCTCATCTCCTGACAGCAGACGTGGGACAGCTCGTGAACGGCTCCTGTTCTTCCTCAGCGACGCCTGGTTCACACAGCTGCTGCTCCAAGGTCACCTTCAACTCTCCTGCAACGCCCAATATCGGTGGCCATTCATCTTCCGTACACCCTGGTCACTCCTGAGTGGCTTAGACTGTGTCCTCTCTGCTTGCAGGTACTTCTCAACTTGAATGCACCTTTGGGTTCCACCAGACATAGTCATCTTCCCCAGAAGCGGCATCTTCCTGTAGTTCTCCATTGAGTTCAACAGCAGTTTCCGATGCAACTTCACACCTATGCATTCGGCTTCCCTGGTGTAGGTATCCTGGTTCCTAGGGTATCCACGGGTGGGGTGGCTCTCCAACCTTCTGTATTCCACTGAGTTTCTTCAGAGTCCACTGGGAAAGGGCCTTCTTCTTTAAAATTGCAAGTGCAACTTACCCCCTGATTTGAATTGAGTACGCGGTCGTGTTCCCACTCTACACACGGCCTTCGTGGGGTTCCTGGTTACATACCTCGGGTGATTCCTTGGGTCCCCAGCACTTCTACGTCTTCTGGGTATAGCTTGACATGAGTCATGGTTCGCATACCACTATTTTAGTATACGGTTGGGACTCCCCCTGGTGACCATTGTGTATTTGTGCTACTTATCTGGTTTTATTGCAACGTATTGTGTGCATATCTCCGGGTAGGAGATATTTGTAGGTGTTAGTGAGTGTCTTATAATAACTACTTATTTTTATAAATAAACTGTGTGGTACTTTTTCACTTAATCTATACTAATAAGATTACGTCCTAAAACAAGCTGCTTTACACTCCTTCTGGACGAAGGCTGCTCTCTACAGCTACCATGTAGGGAGCTTTCTATGGTTGTCTAAGACCACTAAAATCAACATAAAAGTTGTCTGGATTAGTGCAGGGTGCTCTCTTAAATAGGTTGTGTACCATATACTAAGACAGCCTCCTACACCCACCCTGCCCCGACATAGCCGCCAACAGAACGAACACCATGACAGACAACTGAATCTGATAGAGACTAGACGCGCTTATCTGCTACTTGCCATAGCCGTGAGGGGAACGGCTTGTTTCAGACCCTCTCCTGTCGCCTGTTAGCCGTGAGGGGAACGGCTTGTCCATACGGAGCCACGGGGGCTCACAAACTTCATCTCCCAGCAGGCGGTGTTGGACGCCTGCTGATGCCGTCATCGTTGCGCCCGGAGGCGCGTTAAAGGGAGAGCCGGCCTCCTGCAGCGCAGGGACGCGCTTATCTGCTACTTGCCATAGCAGTGAGGGGAACGGCTTGTCTCAGACCCTCTCCTGTCGCCTGTTAGCTGTGATGGGAGCGGCTTGTCCCTACAGAGGCTCGGGGGCTCACAAACTTCATCTCCCAGCAGGCGGTGTTGGATGCCTACTGACGCTGTCATTGTTGCGCCCGGAGGCGTGTTAAAGGGAGAGCCGGCCTCCCGCAGCATGGGATGCGCGCGGGCCGTGCCCGGGCCAAGGGCGGGCCCGTCTTCGCCAGGAGGAGGCAGGGCTGGGCCACCCCTTTTTCTTCTGCAAGACAAGAACTCTTTAGCCACGAACCTTAAGGTACTGTTTGCATAACTAACTGTGGCTCTGTAAGTGCAGCCCCACTAGTCCTACTGGCCAACTACTAGATTTCGACTTTGGTCATTTGTTTTTAAACTATACCATTGGATGTTGATATGTGCAAGATTTATTGCAACCATTAGCCACGTTTGGCTGTTCACCTGGGTTGATTTGCCGATTTCTATGACCTGGGCAGATCGTACCTCTTTCTTTGTGGCCACTAACAAGGAAAGAGTTTGTGTTTGTTTAGGGCATGGGAAAACAGAAAACCATGGAGAGTGCTGAGGTGGGGGGTCCTGGGAACCGTAGGCCTGGCAAAGGGAAAAAGGCTAAGAAGTCACGCAAACATGCTGCCAGTAACTGTGTCCTTGATAGAATAGACACACTAATCGAGGAGTGCGAAACTATACTGGTGGCAGATCCTGTAGGCCTGCAAAGTAACAGCAGTCAAATTCCCCTTGGTCTAGAATCCCCTGCCCGCCCGCTCTCAGTGTCGCCCCATCTTCCATAGATATGCCTATAAAAAAGCTACCGATCCGTGCGATCCGGTCTGGGCACGGGAGGTGGTAGCCCTAGACCTTAACGAACCAGCTGATAAACAAGATAGTATAATGGAGCACAACATCCCTTGCTCAAACGGATTTGCCTTGCTTGCAACCATTTCAGACGCAATATGCGAGAAGGCCAGACCATTGAGTATTTTGCAAGAAGGTAGCAAGGTGGAGCATCTACTTCCTGACACCCTCGGGCCTATTGACTCCCTTAGGATTGAAATCCCATCCTTGAAAGGTTTAATTTATGAGCTTACACACTTGGTGAGAAAGTTACTTCCCTTAGTACAGCCAGCACTCCAAAAACAGGCACTCATACAACCCCGACAACCATTAACCTTAGCTGATCCTCTAAGTATTGGGGTGGCGGATTTGGGGCTAAGTACACCTACACCTCGAGGGAACCCTGGAAATCACATCCAGCCTGGCCCCACACTTGAAAGCAGAAATACCTCTATGCCCAGGCGAACAAATAACCCACGCATTCCATCACACGTCCCAAAAAAAGGTTACTATTGGTGGCCCTTGCAGAGCACGAAACCCTGCCAGACCTGTATAGGCCCCATTACAATCTCGGCAAGGGAGACATGCACATTCATTACCGCTACTGCAAGGCCCTAACATCCATATGATTAATGTACCCAAACTTAGTGCTTACAGTAACACGGAAAGCGCAGATTCCTTGACCAATAAGGTCATACATTGGATGCGCCACACCAGAGGCTGTCGCTCAGTGATTCATGAAGATATCACTCGGGCAATCAGACATACTGACAAACCATATGATTGCATTGAGCTCACCTTTGTTAATACCGATTTGGCAGAGAATCTGTTAGCTCTAGAACTTAGAACCTGCTCCCCCGCCACTTCGGCTATACAGTTCAGGTGGTCCCAAGTATGTCGCAATATGAATCGGAGGGGGGTTCGATGCTTGAGTCAGTAGATTGACTGCTTGCAAAGCCTAGTAACCATACAAGGCAAGGAATGACGGTGGCCAGTAAAGATCAGATTTTGCTCGATTGCTCTGTTTCCTTTGCCGGTAAAGGCGCATTGGAGAAAACGGAGGGGGGTGGGGGAGGGCATTGGATTGCTCTTTACAGGGCCCGCACAAGACTGATTTCCTATACACCTTCCGACTTTGCAAATGTATCAGACCTTTTGGTCCCATCTTTTACTCCAATTCTGAATTGCACTCTTGAGGGGGACTCGGCTCCACGCTCACAACAGATAAAAATCCTATCATGGAATGTGGCAGGTTTACCGAACAAGCTTTCACTGCCACACTGGAATAATATGGTAGAGGGATTCGACATATGCTCATTCCAGGAGACGTGGAGCCTGGTCCCACTCTATAAATCTGGCTATGCTTGCTACTGTATCCCGGCCACCACTAAGGGGAGAGGGCGCCCCTCAGGAGGGTTGATCATTTGCGTGAGCTTCTCCTTGGGTTGCCATATTACTCTCCAACCAACAACAAGTATGGACATTCTGAGACTAACCATCAAAGGTTCCCTGGGAGGAAACACATTGGAGCTATTTAACCCCTTCGCTGCCAGGCCTTTTCCCCTCCTGTGCCACGCCCTTTTTTTGGCTATTTGGGGTAGTGCGCGCTGAGGCCCCTGTAACATTTTGACCACATAAGGTATCCACACCAAATTTGCGTCATTTTCTTCCAACATCATGGGGATTCTGATGGTACTCAGGGTTTGTGGATTCCCCTGGAGGGGTCACAGAAATGAGCCAAAATAAAGCAAAATTTAGTTTTTGGGGGGGGAAATGGGAAACACGGGCTGCAAATGAAAGCTTCTGAGTTTTTCCCTGCAAGTGTTATCAAAAAGGGGTTGTGGGGCTGAAATCACCATTTTCCCAGCTTTTAGGGGATACCAGACTTTTGTCAGAAACCCAAAATTATTTACACAGTTTTGGCATTTTTCTGGGACATAGCCTATTTTTGCTATTTTTTGTGCTTTCGACCTCCTTCCAGTTAATGGTAGAAATGGGTACAAAAGCAATAATGGATCCTGGAAAGCTATACATTTTAGAGAAGTAGACAAAATTCTGAATTCAGCAAAGGGTCATTTGTGTAGATTCATCAAGGTTTTTTTATAGAAACTAACAGTTAAATATAGGATAAATTGAAAATTTGTTGAATAAAAAAGACTTTTGTGTCAACGTTTTCACCTGTAACTTCTACTAATTATGACAGCTCTTTGAAAGCAATATACCGTTACATCCGCTGGACATTACTGGTTGTGGGATATATAGGACTTGTAGGTTCACCAAGAACCCGACGAACCCAGATCCAAAAACTGAGCAGCAACTTGCAATGGTTTTTTATTATGTACCGGGTATATAGTAATTATTCTGTAAAAATGTGTACATGGAAAAATCGGTATGAAAGACACCTATGTATTTCTGAAATGGGAACAAAATATAGAGTTTAGAAACAGTAGATATTTTCACATTTCCGATATTGGGAATACTCATACTAGCGTGAGAATTATCAGTCATTTTTTAGAATGACTTCTTTTTTACACAATGTCTTTCATTTGGAAGGCAGAAATGCATCAAAAGTCAATAGGTAATAACAGTTCCTTTACAAATCTGAATTACCCTAAGTCTCCCGATAAAAATGGTACCTCACTTGTAGGGGTAGGCATAGTGCCCACGACAGGAAATGGCTCAAAACCCAACGTGAACACACCACATTTTCACAATGCAAAATTACCCTTTTTTAGCAAAGTGCCTAGCTGTAGTTTTTTAACCCTAGCTCTGCCGGCACCTAGGGAAACCTAGCAAACCTATACATTTTTGAAAACTAGACACCCAGAGGAATCTAAGATGGGGTGACTTGACTGCCTCCCACCAGGTTCTGTTACCCAGAATCCCTTGCAAACCTAAAGAATTGCCAAAAAAACACTTTTTCCCCACATTTATCTGGTGGAAAGTTCTGGAATCTGCGTGGATCCACAAATTTCCACCCACCCCGCGGTCCCCAAAGTCTTCCGAGAAAAATGGTACCTCACTTGTGTGGGTCAGCCTAGTGCCCGCGACAGGAAACGGCGCAAAACGTAACATGTACACATCTCAATTTCGTAGCGAAAAATGACCCTTTTTTGGCAAAGTGCCTAGCTGTAGTTTTTTAACCATAGCTCTGCCGGCACCTAGGGAAACCTAGCAAACCTATACATTTCTGAAAACTAGACACCCAGGGGAATCCAGGATGGGGTGAGTTGACTGCCTCCCACCAGGTTCTGTTACCCAGAATCCCTTGCAAACCTAAAAAATTGCCAAAAAAAACACATTTTCCCCACATTTCTCTGGTGGAAAGTTCTGGAATCTGCATGAATCCACAAATTTCCACCCACCCCGCGTTCCCCAAAGTCTTCCGAGAAAAATGGTACCTCACTTGTGTGGGTCGGCCTAGTGCCCGCGACAGGAAACGGCGAAAAACGCAACGTGGACACACCTCAATTTCGCTGTGAAAAATGACCCTTTTTTGGCAAAGTGCCTAGCTGTAGTTTTTGAACCATAGCTCTGCTGGCACCTAGGGAAGCCTAGCAAACCTATACATTTTTGAAAACTAGACACCCAGGGGAATCCAGGATAGGGTGACTTGACTGCCTCCCACCAGGTTCTGTTACCCAGAATCCCTTGCAAACCTAAAACATTGCCAAAAAAACGCATTTTCCCTACATTTCTCTGGTGGAAAGTTCTGGAATCTACGTGGATCCACAAATTTCCACCCACCCGCGTTCCCCAAAGTCTTCCGAGAAAAATGGTACCTCACTTGTGTGGGTCAGCCTAGTGCCCGTGACAGGAAACGGCGCAAAACGTAACGTGGACACACCTCAATTTCGTAGCGAAAAATGACCCTAGCTGTAGTTTTTGAACCATAGCTCTGCCGGCACCTAGGGAAACCTAGCAAACCTATACATTTTTGAAAACTAGACACCCAGGGGAATCCTGGGAGGTATGGCTTGCGTGGATCCCCCAACGTTTCCTTACCCAGAATGCCCTGCAAACCTCATATTTAGCTGAAAAAATCACCTTTTTCACACATTTTTGTGTGGGAAAGTTGTGGCATCACCGGGCTGACACAAATTTCCTACCACCCAGCGTTCCCCCGGGTCTCTCGATAAAAACGGGGCCTCACTCATGTGGGAGGCCCAAGTACCCGCGACAGGCAAGGGCCCACAACGTAGTGAGGCGACATGAAAATTGCCTATCTCAAAACGACCTGGTTTTGCAAGGGGGGTCACTTGGGTTTTTGGCCCGGTGCTCGGCGGCCACCTAGGGAAACCTACCAAACCCACACATTTCTGAAAACTAGACACCCGGGGGATTCCAGGGAGGTATGGCTTGCGTGGATCCCCCAACGTTTCCTTACCCAGAATGCCCTGCAAACCTCAAATTTAGCTGAAAAAATCACCATTTTTGTGTGGGAAAGTTGTGGCATCACCGGGCTGACACAAATTTCCTACCACCCAGCGTTCCCCCGGGTCTCCTGATAAAAACGGTGCCTCACTCGTGTGGGAGGCCTAAGGACCCGCCACGGGCAAGGGTCTAAAACTTAGAATCCATCACCCTAAAGAAAATTGCGCAAAAAAATTCCCTGGCGTCAAGTGGGCTTTCCGCCCCCCCCGAAGGGGCAGATTAGGGGCCAATGCCCCATCTGCCCCCCAGGGGGGGTAGAAAGGCTGAAATGATGGTGGGTGGGTGTGGGCATTGGCGTGCCCGTTTCAGGCAGCCCCCACCCTAAAAAAAAACTAAAAACGAATCCCTGGTATTTAGTGGGCTTTCTGCCCCCCCCAAAGGGGCAGATTAGGGGCCAATGCCCCATCTGCCCCCCGGGGGTCAGAAAGGCTGTAGTAATTGGGGGGTGGGGTGGGGGCATGGGCCTGCCCGTTTTGGGCAGCCCCCACCTCCATTTTTTTTTTATTTTTTATTCCCTGGTGTCTAGTGGGTTTTTGCCCCCCCCCCCCGGGGGGCAGATTGGGGGCCGATGCCCCATCTGCCCCCCGGGGGGGGGGCAGAAAGGTTGTAATGGTGGCGGGTGGGTGGGGGCATTGGCGTGCCCGTTGCTGGCAGCCCCCACCCTAAAAAAAAACTAAAAACGAATCCCTGGTATTTAGTGGGATTTCTGCCCCCCCCCCCCCGAAGGGGCAGATTAGGGGCCAATGCCCCATCTGCCCCCGGGGGTGGGCAGAAAGACTGTAGTAATTGGGGGGGCATGGGCCTGCCCGTTTTGGGCAGCCCCAACCCTATTTTTAGTTTTTTTTTTAATTCCCCGGTGTCTAGTGGCCTTTTTTAACTCCCCCGGGGGGGCAGATTGGGGGCTAATGCCCCCATCTGCCCCAAAAAACTAAATGGTGCCGTCAGTTGCGGGGAGCAAAGGCCCTTGCCCAAGGGGCCGCTCCCCCCTCCCTGGTGTCTAGTGGGTGGATCCCTGCTTGGGGATCGCCCTCCTGTGGCGATCCCCAAGCAGGGATCCACTGGGGAGGGGTACCATTGGAAAGGGGAGCTTCTCCCCTTTCCAGCGATACCTCTCCCGTCTTTCTACGTGCTCAGGGGGCTGAGATAGCCCCCTGAGCACGTAGAAAGTGAAACTGAAATGAGCCAGGCTCATTTCAGTTTCACTTTCACTGTAATGACGTCGGCGTGACGTGCGCGCCGATCGTCATTACAGTGAAAGGGGGGGGGGCCTCGGGATCTGGGGAAGCACTTCCCCAGCTCCCGAGGCTATTTGCACTAAAAGGGAATCCCTCTGGTGCCCGCACCAGAGGGATTCCCCAGGGAATGCCTCATGACGAGCTGGGCTCGTCATGGGCACAGCGCGACTGTGCTCCATGACGAGTCCAGCTCGTCATGGGCACACAAGGGGTTAATGTTTATGTAAGAGGAACTAAGGGAGGGAAACAATCATCCATTGTTACATTTTTAGATCATTTCCTATCCAGTTGCAAGCCTGATGCTAGAATCATAGTAGCAGGAGACTTAAACTGCACCTTTGAGCCTTTGAGCTCGGAGGATATGCTGGAGCTGGAAGATGTAGATGCTAAATGGGCGATTCCCCCTCTCAATATTTCTCCTATCAGTAATTGGACCCCACTTGCTATTCAACTTAACGTACTAACACCTGAACATGGGCTTAGAGCTGTAAATGGGAGAACTCATTCAGATGCACGTGGTGCACATACCTATATCAGAGTAAGTTGCCCTTCACAGATAGATTATATCTTAGTGGACGTAAAACTGTGGGCTGTAATGCTGGATATGTATGTGGGAACCACAACTGATAGTGACCACAATCCTCCCTGTCTGACATTAGAATGGCTCTGGGGCATTTCAGCCTCTCGTCAAATCTCGAGAACCATGGCTTCTGCCATTGATATTGCCCCCTCGAACTGCAAACGATGCCTGAAATGGCACAAGGTTAGCTCTCATGAAATGAAATTATCTCGCACTAAGGAAGTTGTCAATCTTGGCATCCAAGCTTTACAGGTGAGCCTTCTGGCCCCCGATACCCATGTAGGCGTCCCTCTAGCCCATTCCAGTACCATGGATCAGCTGAGTATTCTCTTTCAAGCCACTAGCAATCACATCAATATAAAGGCATCCCGGCAAAGATATCAGCAGTGGTACACTAAAAAATGCAGACTAATTAGACAAGCATTGGCAGTGGCAATCAGGTCTAGGGATTCCGAAACGGTAAGACTTGCGAGAAAGAGATACAGGGCTGCAATCCATGAGGCCAGGATAGAGTGGGATGAATCCCACTGGAAGGACTTGAAAGACGCTAGTCTGGAGAAAAATAAAAACCAGTTCTGGTCCCTTCTAAGCAAGGGTATTAGTAGAGACTTTCTCTCCTTGCCCATTCATATCACAAGCCATGAATGGCACGATAATTTCAGGAAACTGTACTCCGCCACTGATGATGAATGTCTGGAGGAACTAAGCGGCTCCACAGACATTCCTCCAGAGGGGAATATGAGTAATTCCTTTTCGTTGTCTGAAATTCAAACTGCAATAGCAAAGATAGTGCCGGGAAAAGCTCCTGGTGACCTTTTTCTGGCTGATCCTAAGAACTGGTCGCGTTATGTCTAACTTTTGATCAACAGTCTAGCAAATAGATCCCCAATTCCCGACTCCTGGAAAGGCGCGCTGGTGGTCCCGATATTCAAAAAAGGGGACAGGGAAGATCCATCCAACTGTAGGCCAATAAGCCTACTCGATGCTATGCAAAAGCTGGTTGGTAGGTCCTCCTCCAGCGAATACACACATGGGCTGATGAGGATGACATTTTCTTCACATATCAGGCCGGGTTTAGAAGCAAAACGGGTACGATTGACCTAGTCTTCATATTATTACTCATCTACTGGAAGGTCGTCGTTATCGGCAAGGGAAGCCTTTACCTTGCCTTTATTGACTTGAGAACAGCTTTTGACCTCGTATCCAGATCAAGATTGTGGCAAATACTGAGAGACTTAGGCATCCCTCCCTTTCTCCTTAACTTCTTAATCCGACTTCATGAAGGAAACTTTGCTCAAGTTAGGTGAGGCTCCCAAGGGGAGGTTACAGATAAGATTGTGGTCAGCAGAGGAGTCCGCCAAGGGTGCGTCCTGGCTCCCACCCTGTTTTCTTTGTACATCAATGGGGTGGTGAAGTTCTTACAGGACACCCCAGCAGACGCACCAACCCTGGCGGGTGAGAAAGTTCCAACACTGCAGTTCGCTGACGACACCCTTTTGGTGTCGAAAACCCTGTCAGGGCTGCAAAAACTTCTTCCTCAATACCAATTATTTTGTGACTCCCGGGGCCTGGTCATTAATACAGACAAAACAAAATGTATGGCTTTTAACCCCTATAAGACTTTCAAAAATGATTTAATTTTAAACAATATTAGACTGGAGAGGGTAAAAAATGTATTTTACTATCTAGGTATCCGTCTTTTGGATAAGATGCACTGGAAGCCGCACTTAACTAAGATGCTATTGAACCACAAAAGAGTTGCTGGCACACTGAGTAAAGAACATCGAGCCTCTTATAGTAGGCCAGTAGCTCCGGCACTCATTATCTATGAAGCAAAAGCAGTTGTCGCCGTGCTCCATGGAGCGGAGCTGTGGGGCTTCGAAAATACCGAGGACATTGGCAGGTCCGAAAATAAGTTCTTGCGGGACCTGGTGCTGCTCCCCTGTAACACCACATTAACTCCATTGATGTTTGATATGGGTAGACAGCTTTTCAGGGATATTGCAAAACTGCGCCCTCTTCTTTTTTGGGCACGAGTAATGCGTATCCCTGAGCTCGCCAACTATGCTGCGTCCCTATCAGAGGTGATTGACTTAGACACGGGGCACAGGATTAAGTGGATATCCAATGTCAGAAGGCTGATGTCCCAGCTGGGGTTCACAGAAGCATGGGACACCCGGGTTCCACCCACTGAGGCAGAGCTCAAGCTCACCTACTGGAATTGGGTTGACAACAAAGTATTGAGTAATCCAGAACCCGGGACTCTGACAGAAGAGTTTTTCCACCACAAACAGTGTCTAGGCCTAGAACCCTATATGGATATCATCCAGATCCCAAGGGACAGACGGTTATATATGCAATTTAGGTTGGGCACACTTCCAATTCACGCAACTATCTCCTAATGGCACTCCTACAAGTATCAAAATAAGACCTGTCCTTGCTGTGAAGCCCCGTTGGAAAGCGTGTCCCACCTTCTTTTTGCTTGCCCGGCTTATTCCGCAGCTAGGTCACACTGGATAAAACCGGTTTGCAAAATCATGGGAACACAAGACCATAGGACCGCCTGGCGTATTCTTAAAACTGACACCAGCGCGCTCTTCTCGTGTGGGGTGGCGAAGTTCTTGAGTCGCGCTTGGATTGTCAGAAGGAAAGCACTGAGGGGTACCAGCACCCTAGTCGAGGGATAAACACCTACATCAGCTCACCCTTCACCATACAAGTACTGCATTAGCTTGTAGAGTTTATGTATTCAGTCCCTCTGAGCAAATACCCGAGCTGTGCAGAGTACCCTATTATGTGAAACTTCTTTGTATATATGCGACTGACTTTGCTTATCCATCTAGACATGTTTGTGCAATTGCATTAATTCTTCCCGTTTTTTTATGTCTAGTTTCGTGCCCATTGTTTACTCTCTCATACTGTATTAAGGTATTTTATACTGCTCCTTTTAATGTTCTTAAAAAAAATGTAATTACTTTTTAGGCCACATTTGACAAATTAGCATATTTTTAGTCATTCTGATAATCCAGCCTGAATATTGTTTTAAAATTCATGTGATATATTGTATATTTTTAATGTTTGATTCTGTGTTTTATATGTTGCTTTTATGATTCTTGTAATTGAAATAAAGCATATATGATGATGATAGATACTACTAGCCGCAGATTCCTTAACGTAGAATTATCCCCAGGCGTGAGACTGGACCCAGAAAACTTTCTTTGCCCCAGCATCCCTGGGCACCAGGGGGCAGTACCACGTGACTCTGCCCTGATGTCGTCTGCGGGCATGACGTCATTGAGGTCACATAAGCCCCACCCCGGCGCGCTGACATCAGTTTCCTTCTTTTCCGCGTGCAACACAGATCCGGATCGTGTCCCTGACCTGTTTTCAGGCCTTCTTTTCACGCTTTGCCTTGTGGGAAAGTGTGTGAATGCCTTCGGGCTTTAAGACATGCTCGTTCTGCGCGCGTCAGATGTCGGCGACGGACCCTCATCCTATTTGCATGTGGTGTTTGGGCGAGCACCATGATTCCACGGACTGCGACGCTTGCCATCAAATGAAGCCTAAGTCCCGGCGGTAGCGCCGGATGAAACTCCTTTCGGCAAGCTTGTCCAGATCGGTGTCGTCTTCGCATCCATCCCCCGTGGAAGGGTCCAATAATCGTCACCTCCGAATCCAACATCGCCCGTCACCGAGGCCCCTAGGGCGTCGCTCGCCTGTCGGTAAGTCTTATAGCTTGTCCCCGGGGCCTGGTCCCCGCTCTGCGGAGGGCGCGGGTTCTCCGCCGGACATGCGGCCTCATTCATCGCCACCCTACCTGGCGTTGGGGCGGCCAGGCCCCAAATGGAGGCCTATGCTGCGGCTCTGCAGGCTTCCTTGGCCCCTCCTCCTCTTCCTGGGACGTCTGCGGATCCCTTAACACATGCGGGCCGTTCGCGGAGTCGCCGGTGGCTCCGGCTCCGGCCCCGACGGGTTCGGCTTCAGGTTTTGGAGGTGTGGTGTCATCGGGGTGCGGCCCTATGGGGTTCCCCTCTTCGGCCCACGGCATCTCTGCCTCGCCGCAAACCCCCGAGGGGGTTCCTGTGGTGTCGCGGGAGGTCGCTGGGACTTGCGGCTCGTCCTTGAGTCCTTCTCGGTCTTCTGGGCAGGTGGAGGCCTTGCCAGAAGTCGAGCTGGCGCCGCTCCGGCGCCAACGGCTGTCGGCCCCAGCGGGGCCGCAGGTGCTGGCTAGGGGCTGGTGCCCGTCCCAGGGTCCCTCTCGCCTCTCCACGCAGGTGGCTGTTTCATCGGAAGTCGGGCACAAGTGGTGGTGGAGGTCTTCTCGGCGTCCCCTCTGGCGCCAGTCGACGTCACGCAGGCACCTGTGGCGGACTCTACGGCGCCGTGCCGGCGTTGGGTCTTCGACTCGTCTCCAGAGGCCCCCTCCTCTCCGGAGGTTCGTCAATTTTTTGCCTCTTCTTCCCCAGAGACGGGACGCCGCGTCGTAGCTTTTTCCCCATCGTCTTCCAAGGAGGGCTCTTCGCCGTCCCCGCGGCCACAGCCTTCCCCAGAGGCACCTCAGGTCCCCCACTTGTCCATGAATCTTCCACCATTCCGGGGCTGACCATTTCTTCCTCCCGCTGGATTCGGGGATGGCCAGCTTAGTTTAAAGCCGTCACCCGTGGTGGAATTGCTCTCCCCCCCGCACCACCCTACAGAGGCGAGTGCAGCCTTTGGCCGGGCCATTTCCACGGACGCTGGCATTTTGCACATGGGCGACCCCGCCACCCCATTCCCTACGGACCATTTGCTTGAGGTTCTCCATCAGGGCTGTGGTGGAGGGGAGCTGCTTCTTCCATTCAAAGCTTCGCTCCATAATTCTCTTCTGGGGGCGTCCTGCCACGGGGGATCTGGTGCCCCGGTCGCTCCTCCACCGCCACCGTCCTGCTCCGCACGATCCAGTCTGCCTTTCTTTCCACCCGTCTACCCAGGGCCCTCTTCTGCAGACTGCTTTTCCTTCCCTACCTTTGGTGTTGTTTCCTCCGTCATGGGAGGCCCGGTAGTTGGATTCATGGGGGCGTAACATGTTAACTTCCTCTAGTGCTGCTTTGCGAGCGCTCAACACGCTTTGTGTGATGCCCAGGGCTACTTCCAGCTTGTGGGATTCCGTGGAGTCCCTTCTGTCTTGTGCCTCTCAAGAAGGTGTCTGCACTGATCTGCGGCGCCATGTAATGGAGGTCTGGGAGTTGGCCGCGTTTATTCTTCGTTCGGCCCTGGATGTTTCTGACACTCTTGGCCGCACTATGCAAGTTCAGTAGCTCTCCGTCGCCATGCTTGGTTGAGGGATAGCGTTTTCTCTGAGAATGTTAGGGAGCGTTTGGTTGACCTGCCCTTTGATGGGATGCTTTTGTTTAACACCCATGCGGATGCCGCCATTCAGCGGCTCCTTGCGGGGCTTCGTCCTCCTCCCCCTCCGTAAACTTGGCTTATCGGTCCTCTGCTGTTTTATGGGAGGCGTTATCCCACCCTTGTTCGGGGGTCTAGTGGTTCGGTTGGACCGTCTGTGTATTCTGTGTGGGTTGGCGTGCCTTCGGGGTCCTTAGGTCGGCCCCTTTGTACTGTTGGCTGCTGGTACAGCCCCTTTGACCTTTGTGGTTCTTTGGTTGTTGGTACACCCGTATGTGTCCTCAGGTTGGGCCTTCTGTATGTTTTCTGTTTGGCTGGTTGACAAGCCGTCTGTGGTTCTATCTACAGGTCCTTTATGTTCTTGTCCTCTGCAGTGGGATTTTTCCCTAAGAGATGTTCCCATATTTTCTTGGGACTTATCATACCCTATGTGGGGTACTTGTAGCTATTGTACAGCTCTGTACTGCGCTGGGAAGGTATGGTCGCCCTTTCTTTTGGGTTCCCTGCCTTTCCTGGCATCACTGTATACTGCTGCTGTGGTCTCTTTTGTCTTGTCCAGGCGCAGTTTGCGCTGCTCCAGGTTCTGTCATTCTCAGTGTTCGCTACATCTCTCGACCAGTCTGGCATGCAGTCTGCGGTGTCGTGTTGTGGCGTTTCCGCCTTCCTGTCCGGCGTTTCAGCCTGGTCCTCTGTTTGGTGTTCCAGGGGGGCTATGTTTCTCCTGGCTTTCCTGTGTTCTGGTTGACGGCTTAGGGCAGTCCTCTGTGTCCCTCCTCATTCTCTTCTGGCTGGTCCCACTTCTCTTCGTGGGTTGGTGTGTGGCTATTGAACGATCCTCCTTTGGGGATTGTTCTGAACTTCCCTGGCCTCTCCCCTCGGCTTGCGCCTGGCTTGTTCTGAGTGCACTGCTCAATGGTACTGTCAGCTGCCGGCTGCGCACGCCTGCTCGTTCTGGTCCACCGCCGTAGCCCATAGTGTGTTCACTTGTGTTCCTGCCTCTTGTTCTGCCGGGGCTTTGCGCACCTGTGCCTTTCTTCTTACGCCTGCGCTGTGGGGCTGTTCCTGCCGTGTCTGCTTCCTTACGGTTGATGCCTGTTCAGCTGTCCTCTATCGCTGTGTGTTTTCCTACGGCGGGCTCTGCCTCCGGTTCTACCTCTTCTCCCTGGAGTTGGGGTGGTTCTTTCTCTCCTGGGTGCTCCTCTGTGGCTGTCTGTCCTTCCAAGGGTTTGTGGCAGTTGTACCTTGGATGGGCTTGGGGTCTCCTAGTCTTCCCTTCACCTTGTTCTTGCTTACTTCTGCTTGGTAGGTGCTGGGTCGCCCTTCTTGTCCCCATGACACATCCCCTGATGGGGCCCTGTGTTTCTTCCTACAGGGGAGGTTCTCTCGCAGGCCCTCCTCCCCTCTGGGTATGGCTAGGGTATCTATTCTACGTTAAGGAATCTGCGGCTAGTAGTCTCTATCAGATGTACAAGTTACTTATCTTTGGTAACGATGTATGTGGTAGAGACGATTCTAGCCGCAGATTCCTTCACGGCCCACCCTTCCTCCCTGTTCTGCGAGGACCTTTAGTTTGGTTTTCTACCCTCGCCTCCCTTCGGGTGGCTTGTCTTCTGTGGGTGTTCGCTTTGTTTCCTCCCGGACAGGATGCTTCGTTTTGCTTGATTGTTCCACCCCTTCCCTTATGATATATGGTCGGTTGGTTCAGGTGTGCTTCTGCATCCCTCCTCTCTGGTTTTTTCTCCAGCGTAGGGGCCTACTTTACTCTTCTTCCTTTTACTTGCTTGGGGTTTTTGATTCCTTTGCAGTCCTCTACGTTGTTTTTTTGTTGTTGTCTGTACCTCGGCCTTTTCGCTCTTTTCAGGGGATACGGCCCTCCCTGAAGGTGTCGTCTGAGGGTGAATTGCTGTTACTCCTCTGTTCCGGGCTTCTTGCCCTTCACTGTGGTGGATTGTGATTGCAGTCTTTCTCTCTCTCTCTCTCTCTCTCTCTTCTGCTATGGCATTTTTCACATGCTTTCTGTCTCCAGGGAGGTTGTCGCCTTAGCTTGCAAGGGTGTTCCTCGGAGCGGTGCTCTGCTCTTTCACTGCTATGGCTTTCACCACTATGGCCTTTTTGTACCTTCAGTGCTTGGCACTTTTCCAACTGGTGCTGTTCCTCACCTTTCGTTTTTTCACTTTTCTGTTTCACTGCTTTTTCGCACACTGTTCCCATACTCTCCACAGTTTTGTTTATAATGGCTCCGCGTTGTGGCGCGGAAAATTTATCCGAAGAAAACTTATGTCAGTGCGCCGGTGTGGGGCTTATGTGACCTCGCTGACGTCACGCCCACGGACGTCGTCAGGGCGGAGTTACGTGGTACCACACCCGGCGCGCAGGGATGCTGGGGCAAAGAAAGTTTTCCGGGTCCAGTCTCACGCCTGGGGATAATTCTACCTTAAGGAATCTGCGGCTAGAATCGTCTCTACCAGATACATCGTTACCGAAGGTAAGTAACTTGTACGTCAACCAGAGAAGCACAAAAATTCTGTCACACTCCTGGAGGACTGTGGCTTGGCCAGTTGGGTGTTCACCTGCCACACAGGTGGTGGGGAGGAGGCCAGGTGGTCCTTAAAGCATAGCCTGAGTGAAATGGACCCACTTATCAGATAATTAGAAAGGAAGCAAAAGCCTTAAAGTAAAGGCAGTAATCAAGGAAGGAAGATGGTGGGAAACTGTGTGAGGCATAAATAAGCTCTCCTTTGAGGAAAGCGAAGATAATAATAGACTTGGTACATTTCCTGAGAGACAAGGGGTTAGAAGGGCCAAGGAAAAGCGGACATAAAAGAAATGAAGGATTGAAGAATTGCCACAGGAACGTAGTAATTGAAATGTTCTAAAGCACCATATACTCACCTCTTCTTCACCCTTTCTTCGAGGGTCTCCGGTCTATAGAGATGCTACCTGCGGAGAAAAAAATCAGATCAGCTTTTTAGAGACTGAGGAGTCAAATAAGGAAGTCTCATGGACTGCATATATTTAACATCAACTGAGACCCTAGGCAGCTTATGTAAAAAGGATCATAACATCTGAGCCTCATAAAAATAAGTTAAATATGAATGTGTTATCCCCCCACACCTACACGGGGAAAACATAAGAGAAAGTGGTTTTGTATATATATGACATTAAAAACATAGACACATTTATGAAATACCACAGCTGCAAGATAATGTTATCATTGTACATCAACACATTATTGCTCATAGTCTCTTAATAGATCATAGATCTTTGAAACTCACAACCCATATTATTTCCTTGAATTACTCCTCTACCAGAATCGTCCACCCTTGCAGTTGGCCCAGCACTCCCAGCATCAACTTCTCCACCTATCATACGTTTTTTTAGTCATTTTGCAACCAGTTCTACTTCCTGTCATTCTTTGTTCCACCTCTTCTTTAATACCTTGCACCAATTTCTTCAGTCAACAAGGTACCATATTTGAACCACCTTGCCCACCCCTCATGCTCAAAAAAGGAGTAACTACAGTCCAATCATTTCCCATCACCCATGTGCACAGGAAGTGACAGTGAGAAAGTGCCCTCTTTCTGCATGGTTGCCCTCAATTTTTGCTGAACTGCTAATGTACTTTGACTAAGTGTGCTCTGGGCTCCTGCCAATCAGGTACTCAGGGCCTATGTTCTTTCCCTAAAACTGCATTGAAGACCAAACCCAATTGGCACTCTCTGGCCACAGGTCAGTCTCTGGTAAATGGTACCACAGGTACCCAGGGCACTGTGACCTGGGTAGGCCTCTAAGGGCTGCAGCTGTGCCACCCTTAGAGGCCCTGTACCTGTAGACTCACACACTGCCTTGGCAGGCTGCCTGTTTTGGTGCAGAACATAGTGAAGCGTCGACATGGCACACATCCCTGTGTGCCATGCCTACAACCCAATGCCCTGGCATAGATAGCCACCCCTCTAGCTGGGTGCACTATACCAGTGGTGAGGGTACAGGTGCATGAGCCCTGTACCCCTACAGTGTCTAAGCCAATTCTTAGACATTGTAAGTGCAGCAATGCCATTAAGTGTATATAGTGCTGGGAGTTTGTCATTACAAACTCCACTGTTTACTGAAAACTGAGAAGTTTGGTATCAAACTTCTCAGAACATTAAGCCCACACTGATGCCAGTGTGGGATTTAATGAAAAATGCACACAGAGGGCATCTTAGAGATGCCCCCTGAAAAACGATGTACCACTAGTGTCCAGGCTGAGTGGCTGCTCGCCAACTGCCACCACCAGACATGTTTCTGGACCCCTGGGTCAAGAGCCTCCTGCTCTTGGGAGTCTGAAACAATGCACATCCTGGGACGAGGTGCCAAGCCTCCTCCCACAGAATGGGCAGGTTCCACGAAGGGGAAGCTTTAAAGGCTTGCCGCCTTTGTGAGCTTCCCCAGGCCTGTTGCTGCATTCCGGAACTGGTCCTTCACCGGTTCTCATCCAGGGGATACTCATCAATAGTCATAATCTATGAATAATCCCCGCCCATGTGCGGGATCCCGGAGCATATAGAAAATACATATATATACATATATATATACATATGTGAAAACATATACATGCAGCCTAAAAATGTTCAAAACATGGCAATACTGTAAATTACATATGTTTGCATAGTAGTGCCCCCTAACCCGTAAGGAAAAAAGGAAGCATCAGGCAAATTATAACACAGCACTGCTTTATTGTCATAAAGCAACTTGTAATTGTAAGCATTCGCCAGTAGGCTGCAGCAGAGTATCAAGAAACAAAGAAAACTGACACCTTGCCTTTAAGGCATTAGAGTAGGGGGACCGTGCCTTTAAGACCTGCACGAGACCCCCTGCTCCCATGATGCATTACAGGTGGCAGTTGGGCCAGTTCTTTTTTCCGGCTCCTTCTGTGAGGATCCTGGAGCTTGAGCTCTTCAGTTTTTGACTGAAATTTTGGAAATTACAGCTTTTTCAAGCATTTTTCGATGTTTTCTGACTTCTGGGGGCTGATTCTGCTGGTTTCCAGTAAAATTTCGAATTTTTTCCAGTCAGAATGCCTCCTTTATTTCGAAAATGCCCTTCTTGTGGCAACAAGATGGCACTGGCAGATCCACACTCGGTGTGTATTGCGTGTTTACCATCTAAACACGATCCTGACCGGTGTCCTCACTGCCAGAAGTTCTCCAAGCGCACTCTGAGGGATAGAGAGCGCATTAGACTACAGGCACAGCTGGAGAAGGGCAGAAGCCGTCGTGAAGGCGATCCTTCTTCATCAAGACCACCTTCTTCAGCTACACAATCGCAAAAACGGCGACACACCAGCTCTCCTGGCTCCAGAAAGACCAAGAGTCCTAGGGATTCATCGTCGACGTCGAAGAGGCCGCCGAAAAAGGCAGAAGACAACTTCGGCGTCAAGGGATTCATCTCCCCATCGAGATTCTCCGCCGCGCAAAAGTAAGTCGTCGTCGAGGCGCAGCCCTTCGGGCTCGAAGGCTGCTAGTCCGGGGAGGTCTGGACTGTCTCCGTCGACGTTGAGGCTTCTGTCGACGTCGAGACACTCTCCGCCACCCTCGAGGGGGTCGGCGTCGAGAGATGCGGCGACGTACGTTCCGCCGCGAGTGGGCAGGTCACCGTCGAGGGATACCCCCACTCGCCGACATAGAAGGTCGACGTCGAGAGGAAGGTCGACGTTGAGATTCACAATTCGACGCCGTGAGAGGTCGAAGTCGCCCACTCGACGTCGTGAGAGGCCGACGTCGAAATCGCCCAGTCGACGGCGTGAGAGGTCGACGTCGAAGAGTCGACGTCGAGAGAGGTCGCCGTCGAAGTCACCCAGTCGACGGCGTGCAAGGCCGACGTCAAGGTCATTCAGTCGACGTCAGGTGCCGAAGAAGAGGATATCGACGTCGAGGTCTCCGCGATCGGCGTCGAGACCGCCGTCGAGGCCAGAACGCCATATCCCACGCTTGCCGATGGTGACGCAGACGTCGCGCAATTCGACGTCGAAGGGTACAGCTGGAGCTCCCGCGGAGAGGTCTCGATCTCCCGGAGAGCAGTCATCATCTCCGGGACTGCACATCGTGCAAATATCTCCGGAAGGCTCACCCAAGTCTCCAGAGAGGTTCGGACTGTCACCTCGCTGGTTGCGGGATGTGGGCGCTGGCACATGTCGAAGTCCTGGATCGGACTACTCCCGCAGGTATTCTCCACCGCGCAGGAGTAAGTCTCCTCCAAGGGATCCAAGGCCACCTACTCCCCGTCGGTCTCGTTCCAGGGACCGCCGCTCCGCGCACAGACGTCCAAGATCTCCGTCAAAGCGCAGCTCAAGGTCTAGGGCTCACCATAGCGAACGCTCTCACAAGAGGAGACGCACCAGGTCGCCCACTGGGACTTCATCCACAAGGTCCTCAGTCCGGGACTACTCTCCTACTTTTTCCTCTACACCTCCATCGCGAGTGTTCCCGGTGGATGACATCGCTACCTTCTCAGACGTCCTGGGTAGAGGGGCGCAGAAATTGAACATCGCGCTGCACATCCCTCAGGCACCCACTTCAGTGATCTTCGACACTTTGCATCATCGGTCGGCTCCCAGACCTCTGCTCCCTTTGGTGCTAGGATTGTTGGACCCAGCTATGGCCACGTTCCTCACTCCGGCTACGGCGGGCTCGGTTCCGTCAAGAATAGCGAAGAAGTATAAGGCTCCAGCCGAGGATCCTTTGTTCTTGAGGGCGGACCCGCCAGCGGACTCGGTGATCGTGGCAGCAGCTATGAAGTCCCACTCGACCTCAGTGTCTTCTTCTGTCCCCCCTGAGAAGGACAGCAAGCTGATGGATTCCTACGGCAGGAAAATGTGCAACACTTCTGCCTCACGCATTAAGGTGGCTAGCGCTTCAGCTCTGCTGGGGCGATATGATCGTTCCCTGTGGGATTCCCTCGCCAGATTCGCGGAGAAGCTGCCTAGCGAAGACAGGCGGGACTTCACAGAGATCCTACAAGAAGGCGGACTGGTGGCCAATCAAATCATCAGCGGAGCGGCTGATGCCTCGGACCTTGCCGCGCATGGCTACTCACAGGGCGTCTGCTCTCGGCGTTCGGCCTGGCTGAGACTAACGGGCCTCAAGCCTGACGCACAAAAGAGAATTCTCAATCTGCCCTTTAACGGATCATCATTATTTGGTGCTCATGCGGATGACCAAATGAGCAAGATGAAGGCAGAGTTGGACACCGTGAAGGCTGTGGGGCTGGAAAAACGCAAAGAATTCCGAAAGCGTTTTCGCCAGGGCGACAAACGTGCCTTTCACCAGCGCGTTCAAACGCCCCAATGGTCCTCCCAGAATCAACAGAGGTCCCAGTTTCAGCAAAGGGGTCGGGGCAGAGGAAGAGGAAATGCGAAGCAACAACAGTCCTCTACCAAACAGCCCGCGAAACAGTGAAATCTTACTTCCTCCTCTCTCGTTCGCCACTCTGGTGGGAGGAAGTATCACCGTTCACTTGACAGAGTGGAAATCCATTACAAACGACAGATAGGTGTTGAATATTGTAGAGCATGGCTACTTGCTGAGGTTCAAATCTCCCCCTCCGCAGGTACCTCCACGGAGGCAGCCACTCCCTCCCATCCAAAACCAACTTTTAAAGGACGAAGTTGCCACTCTCCTCTCCAAGAACGCCATAGAGGAGGTTCCAACCAGGTAAAGAAATCTAGGAGTGTACTCCCGGTATTTTCTTGTTCAGAAACGAGGAGTGGTCAGAGAGTACAGACCCATCCTCGATCTCCGCCTACTCAACGGATTTGTCAAAAGAGAGAAATTCAGAATGCTGGCACTGCACCAGATCTTCCCACATCTCCACCAGGGGGACTGGATGTGTGCCATCGACTTACAGGATGCATACTTCCACATTCCTGTCTCAGCGAAACATCGAAAGTTTCTCAGATTTCAGATCTCTCGCCGGCATTATCAATACAGGGTTCTGCCATTCGGCCTCAAATCCGCACCACGAACTTTCTCAAAGTGCATGGCGGTGGTAGCTGCTTTTCTCCGCAAGCGAAAGATATTCGTCTACCCCTATCTCGACGACTGGCTCTTGAAGAGTTCCACTCCTGCTCGACTCCAGAGTCATCTTTCGTTTTGCCTCAACCTTCTGCACTCGCTGGGCCTCCAGGTCAACTACAAGAAGTCGGTCCTCAATCCCACTCAGCGGATCCACTACCTGGGCGCCTCTCTAGACTCCGCAAGCGCAAGCGTGTGTCCTTCGGAGGAGAGGTTATCCTCCATGCTTCAGAAAGGCCGCGTGCTTCTCAGCACGGCGTTTTCCACAGCCAGACAAGTGTCATCTCTCCTGGCGTCGATGGCTTCGTGCATTTACATTGTGCCCAATGCACGTCTGCACATGCGTCCTCTGCAACAAGACCTAGAGGATCAGTGGTCTCAGAGGTCCGGCCGCTGGGAAGATCCCATCACCCTTCATCAAGCCGCCAAAGACTCCATCCGGTGGTGGATGAAGCGCTCCCATCGCTTCACGGCGTCCCTTTCCATCAGGCGCCTCCGACACAGACAGTGGTCACAGATGCCTCAATGCAGGGCTGGGGTGCTCATATGGGCCAGCTGCAAGTACAAGGTCTCTGGTCTGTTATCGAACAGACTTATCACATCAACTTCTTGGAGCTACGAGCAGTCCACCTAGCTCTCAAGTCCCTGTATCCATCCCTGCAGACCAACTATGTTCAGGTTCAGACAGAAAACACCACAACTATGTTCTATCTGAACAAACAAGGAGGCACCAGATCGCGGGTCCTGTCTCTGGAAGCCCAGTCCATCTGGAGATGGCTTCTGGCGAGAAACCTGGCGATCGTCGCTGTTCACCTGCCAGGGACCCTGAACGTGCAGGCAGACGGCCTCATCTTCCGGTTGTGGGGCGTACCGGACATCGATCTTTTCGCAGACGCGGCAAACAAAAAATGCCCCGTCTTCGCCTCCAGGTTCCCTCAACGGTGGTCGGAGGGGAACGCACTTTTGATCAGCTGGTCGAGGACATTGCTTTACGCTTTTCCTCCTCTCCCTCTCATCTCGGCTGTGATACAGAAACTCTACAGGGCCAGGACTCGGATGATCCTAATTGCCCCGGAGTGGCCCCGTCAGTGGTGGTACCCGGATCTACTCCAGCTGTCGGAAGTACCACACAGGAGGTTGCCTTGCCTACCGAACTTGCTGACCAAGGACAAGGGGAGGGTGTTTCATCCCAATCTTCCCTCCCTCAGCTTGACGGCATGGCTCCTGAATTCATCCAATACGGACATTTAGATCTGCCTCCGGACTGTATGAACATTCTCCGGGAGGCAAAGAGGCCCTCCACTAGGAAGTCTTACGCCTTTAAGTGGAAAATATTCTGCGTTTGGTGTAGAGATAACACCCTTGATCCGATGCGGGGTCAAGAACAGGTTATTCTCCCCTACTTACTGTACTTGGCGAAGTCTGGGTTAAAGTACTCTTCCATCAGAGTACACTTAGCTGCTATTACAGCCTATAGGAAGTCTCTTACCCAGACCTCATTCTTCCAGATGCCAGTGGTAAAGGATTTCTTAGAAGGGCTTAAGAAAGTTTACCCTCCAGTGAGGTCTCCTTCCCCTTCCTGGGAATTTAACATCGTTCTCTCTAAGCTAATGGGGGCCCCTTTTGAACCAATTCATAAGGCGTCTTTGCAGCATCTGACCTGGAAGGCTGCCTTCTTAGTAGCCATCACTTCGGCCCGTAGGGTCAGTGAAATTCAGGCCCTCTGCTGCAAGGAACCTTACACGGTGTTTCATGCTAATAGGGTGGTGCTCCGTACTCATCCGAGCTTCCTGCCCAAGGTGGTCTCGGACTTCCACATTAATCAGGTGATCACTTTGCCCACCTTTTTTCCTCAGCCATCCACTCCCCCGGAGAGAGCCTTACATTCTCTTGACCTCCGGAGGGTTTTGAAATTCTATCTGGCTAAGACCCTTCCACTTAGAAAGTCAGATAGGCTCTTTGTTAACTATGGGCCCACGAATACCGGGCTGGCTGCCTCCAAGAGGTCCATCTCTAGATGAATTGTCTCATGTATAGCCTTGTCTTACCAACTGTCCCACAAGGTTCTGCAGGGTAAACCTAGAGCACACTCTACTCGAGGGAAGGCTTCTACTGTTGCACTCCTTCGCAACGTTCCCATGTCTGAAATCTGCAAAGCGGCTACATGGCGCTCAGTTCATACCTTTACGCGCCATTATTGCCTAGATTCAGACGCGCAGGCCGACGCCCAGGTGGGGCAGGCTTCTCTGAGGAACCTGTTTGCACAACTGTGATGCTAAATGTGTTTTTACTGTATGTTTTAAATGCTGTCGTGCTCGTCCGCGAGACTTTGGGTATGGGCTTGCTACTCTATTCATAGATTATGACTATTGATGAGTATCCCCTGGATGAGAAGGATTAGTTACTTACCTGTAATCCTAGTTCTCATCCAGGGGTATACTCATCAAAGTCATAAGCGACCCACCCACCTCCCCGGACGAGCATGGTTTCTCTTTAAGTACGTGATGTATGGCATGCAGATCTACTCAGGTGCGGATGCACCGCCAAAAAGAACTGGCCCAACTGCCACCTGTAATGCATCATGGGAGCAGGGGGTCTCATGCAGGTCTTAAAGGCACGGTCCCCCTACTCTAATGCCTTAAAGGCAAGGTGTCAGTTTTCTTTGTTTCTTGATACTCTGCTGCAGCCTACTGGCGAATGCTTACAATTACAAGTTGCTTTATGACAATAAAGCAGTGCTGTGTTATAATTTGCCTGATGCTTCCTTTTTTCCTTACGGGTTAGGGGGCACTACTATGCAAACATATGTAATTTACAGCATTGCCATGTTTTGAACATTTTTAGGCTGCATGTATATGTTTTCACAGATGTGTATATATATATGTATATATATGTATTTTCTATATGCTCCGGGATCCCGCACATGGGCGGGGATTATTCATAGATTATGACTTTGATGAGTATACCCCTGGATGAGAACTAGGATTACAGGTAAGTAACTAATCCTTCTGACACCCACTTTTGGGGGGAGAACCGGCAGGAAAAACAAGTGAGGAAGAGAGGTGTGCCCACCTTTGCCATTCCCACACCTCAGGTGGGGGAGGCAAGGTGAAGCACAGCTCTCAGTCTCCGCCATCTTGCAGATGGGGGACACAGCTAAACAGAGTGAGGCATATGCCCCCCTACCACTTGAGGGTGGCATAATCGGGGGTGTACCTACCCCAAGGAAGGGACCCATTGGTCCCAACTTTTTACTTACCTGTAACACCCCTAAATCTAGTATTTAGGGGCACCCCTGAAGCTTGCCTCCTCAGAAGAGAAATCACAAGAAGAAGGGTCGAACAGCCGTGCCGAAGCTAATAAGAGGAGGACGCTCACTGACTTGGACCCAGCCCTACCAGCCTGTCCTCACCTCGAACCTGCAGAAGGGAAACTTCGGTGTGTCCTGCACCCAGCAACCTCAAGAACCCCGAAGACCTGCCATGCCTTCCAAGGAAAACACTATGTCTCCCGTGAACACCGGATTTGTTCACCCACAAACTCCAGCTACGGCAAAATTTTCAAGTCTGCACCACTCTGCACCCCACTGCCCGAGTTCGAGTGGCCTATCACCACGAGGAGGTCTCGCCGGCGATCCTGACCCAAGATCCGGTGATCCCTGACCTGCCTCAAGCCTCCAGCCAATGCCTGCAGCCTCAAACTGGAAGGTACCCCCATCCGCGACCAAGAGCTGGTAAGAAGATCCGACCTTAAAAGACACCCCTGCACCCAATGCCCCACGGCCTTGGGTGGCCCAACCAACGGTGTCTAACCAGCCCCCAGCATCCCAACTTAACTCACCTCTCCAAGTGGTGGTCTCACCCAGAAGTCCTTCGACCCGAGCCTGCAGTGTCTTTGCAAACCGAAGACTCCCCCTTGAAAGTAACAGGGCACCCGACAACAAAGCAGAACCCTGCACCCGGCCACCCTAGTGCCTCTGAGGGTGCCCCTTTAGTGCTATCTTGAACCCTCATTTGCCCTGAGCTTAAGTCCACGAGCTTTGCTCCCACACCCTTGTGGCCTGCTCATGAGCAGTCACCAACCGGAGGCCCCCTATCCCTCTTTGGATAACATGGGGCATCAGGACTCTGCACCCGGCCGCCCTAGTGCTGCTGAGAGTGTAACAAGGGGGAACCCCAAGTCTATCCCAAGGAACCCAACTCCCACCGCAAAGTACTTACCTCTGAACCGATAACACTATTTTCTCCCATAGGGTAACATTGACTGTTTTTCTATGAAAAGTTTATGTGTGGAGTTTGAAAATCTATGAAAGTCTTTAAAACTGTAACCCAATTACAGAAACACTTTTATTTACCGGTTTACAGGAAATGTCCCAGTGCAGTACCCAGGTATGCTACACTGTGTAAGAAAAGTAATCTGTAAAGTAATCTACTTGACCTTATATTAAAAAGGCAATACAAAGTATATGTATAATATTTCAAAGCATTGCATTACTAGTATTTCTACTGTAATCAAACCAAGGTATATACAACTGCAATTCAAATGGTATTATTAATGCAAAGTATAAATCACTTACCTGTGTCAGGCTTGCTTGGTTCTAGGAAATAAAATAACTAAAAGAATATTTTTATACAAAACCAATTTGTCTGAGTTCAGTCTTTGAGTGTGTGACAGTCATTTGCTGATTGAGTGTGTACAACAAATGCTTAACACTACCCTCTGATAAAGCCTTACTGCTCGCCCAGACTACCACAAATAGAGAGTAAGGTACTATCTACTTTTACCTCTGCCTATCTTTGAGGTTCTAGCTTCCTACAGTGACATCACTGAATTTCCCATCTCCATCTGCAGAAAAAGGTACATCTCTGGTTTCCCTCCAAAATTGTCATTAAAAGAAGCCAAGGAAGAGTACTTTATTTCCCATCATCCATCTGCACAGAAAGTGACATCACTAACTTTGAACCCATGGCACCTAGTGCTTCTCCTCCCTCCCAGGATCTACTTAATGGCAGCTGCAGTGGAGATGCACAGCAGACGTGCCACTGGTGCACCAAAGACAAACCTGTACATGCCTGGACCGCATCCAGCTCAAAGAACTCTGTTTCTTTCCCACCCACGGCTGCCCTACTGGCCTCCTTCATGCACTCATCTCCAGCGCCTTCTCGCTGCACTGCTGCCACATTGCAGAGCAGAGAAGGATTATTCACATGCACCTCTTTCAAGGGTTAATCCACTCCTCCTCACCCACCACTACGCACCAAATGCACAACGCACCCCACTCACTCACACGTCAGCTACCTGCTCACTCTAACACAGACCATACACCAATCATACAGCCTGCCTCACTCGCACCCCCACTTGCTCACCAAACATGCCACGGAGATATGAGACCTATTGCACAATCACGCTCCAGACCTACTCTTCCTCACGGAAACATGACTAAACCCAACATCTGCACCTGACTTCGCTACAGTCATCCCCACCTGCTACAAGATTGCCAGTCAAACCCGTCAGTAGAAGCCGAGAGGTGGTGGTGATATCATCATGACTTGCATTCATAATAGCACTAATGAGAACAGCTGTAGATTTGACTCCATCTGCTGATATGGAATGCCAACGGTAGTCTGCTTCGTCTTGCAGAAACGTACACTTCTTTTTACACAGCCCAGCCAATTTCGTTAACACCTTACCCTAAGTGACATTGTCCACTGTACTTCTGAAGACAAAAATATTGTCTTAGAAGAAGAGAACATTATGTAAATCCTTCAAAATTCCATTCTTTAAGCGCTGGAACACACTTGTAGTAGACTCCAAGCCAAAAGGTAGCCTAGCAAACTGAAACACACCTTCTGGTGTTATAAACCATGTCAGTGGCTTGGAGTCTGCATGCAATTGAACCTGATGATAGGCACTTTTTAGATCCAGCTTAGAAAAATACCTCCCACCCTTATTTAACAAACTTTAATTCATTTTTGTTAAGACTGTCTACAATACAGAATATTTTTTGGTGTCCATCTCATGAGCAAGAGTAGTGTAATGTATTCTATAACTTAGCGTCATATTGTAGTCATTTTTTTCCAGTGTACTCTCTGTTGCAGCTTATGCAGTTAGAAACCATGGACAGAAATCAAGTACTCAAGATTACTGAAACTCCCCATTCTGATACCAAACCAAACCAGAACCCTTATGTGTCAGCGGGGTGGGGGGGGTGCAGCTTATTTATGAAAATTGGCAAGCATTGATGACAATAGACCTCGAGTAACTGTGATCGCCGGGGCAGTAGCCTGTCTGGAGCAATGAATACCTGTTCACTGGGACCCTGCAACCTTTCTGGAATCCAGATTGTGTGCCTTAAAACTCTCCAATAGCATATCCCACTCCATTGAAATTGGTGATTTGCGGAGTTCCTTATATTCCTCTCACCTAAGGACTTCCAATGCCGAGTAAGAAGGAGCTTTGCCAGTAATAGTACCAGGTTTTTGAAACGCATCCCCACCTTAGAGCCCCTAGAGCCAACGGGTAATCCTAATACACAACACTCCATGTTATCCCATCGGGCCTGGCCAGTGACTCCACCCAACGCTCTGGTTAACCTGCCCAGCATTCTGATAATTGTAGGCAGACCCACAGCATGTGGAGCAAGTCTGCCCCCTCCACACAACAATGGAGGTGTAGGAGGCTAGCTCAGTATATAGTGCCCACCTATGGTAAGGCATTGTGCACTGAGCCCACGTAACCCTTAGTGATAAGTGTTTAGGTCCCTGATAACCAGAGTTCTCAAAGGGTAGCTGTGGAAAGCAGCTAAGGCTTTTCAGGAGAGTATAAACCATGTACATGTACTACATAGTCAGCAAGCTTTCACACAAGAAAGAACCACACAAGTGTTTACTAAAAGACAGTAGTATTTATTATCACAACACTAATAACTAACTTGGTATAACTCAAATACACACAAGATATCTTTCAAAAACAGGTAAGTAGCATAAAAAACACATAGGGTCCTATATGGGGGGCAAACCCTTTACTAAGAACGTGGTATGGAGTGTGGCCAAGCTGCCAACCAACAGGCCGCGTATCATTGAAGCTCTGTCGGCCTCCTCACAATCCTTGCTGTGTTCTGTGCTACATATACCATCCTGGACAAAAAGGCAGCCTAAGCTAAGGGCTGCCTCTCTGGTGCACCCTGTGGCGAGCTGTGGCAGAGAGAATGAGCCAGGTTCGCCTAGCGGGCTGTTGAATGCACAGGCCCCTCTGGGCTGCGGGCCTCGTAGCTGGACAGACCTATCCTGAGGGTGCGGCCTTCGCTGACTAGGGCACAGTGGCTGCCAGAGCATCTATAACGGACCCGATGGAGGGGAGAGACTAGTGCCGGGACTGCGCACTGGGGGCCCGTGCGCCGTTGCAGAGCGAACATCGCATGGAAGCCTGAGGAGAAAAGCAGCGGACGCGGGGGTAGAGACCTGAGGCTGGCAGAGGGCCGCACCACGAAGAGGCACAGCTAATAAAGTAAGTTGGCCCGTGCTTCCTCCAGATCCAGGGTCCACAGTGAGCCTGGGGGTCGTCCGTAGGGCTGAGCTGGGCTGGGCTGACCCGGCGCTGAGTGCAGCCCCTCCCTCCCTTCCTTCCATCCATCTTGCGATACCTGTACTGCTCTCCCAGGCTAAGGACGGCTAGCGGGGGCAGAGAAAGAGAGTGGCCTTTGGCGCCCGGCGCGCGGAGCATCAGTGACCCTCTATCCTGCAACTACTGGGACACCGGTGCAGTGGCGGACCCGGCACTGTGGAGGCCGTGGACATCGGTGAGCATGCAGTGTCACTTGACTGACATGCTGAACCTTTCTTCCTCCATGGGAGGGCAGCTGCCTGTCTGGTCTCCTGGCCTGCTAAACTGGTGACTTTGTGCCCCCCCTGCAAATCAAGAAACCGCTGCCTGTTGGCTGACCACCTGCTTCTGGCACCGAACCCCGGACTCAATACCTCTTATCTGTGGTGGGCCGCTGTCCCACAGCCATTGCTGAAATTACAGTGGGCGGATGTGGAACTTCCCCCTGACTACACGTAGGGCCCAGGCCACGACATCTCCATTGCCCTGAACTAACTGCCTTCGTAGACTCACTGAACTAGAGGCTATGGTCCAGAGTGACACAAAGCAGCGCCAGATGCAATTCGACAAGAAAAAGGGCCCTGGGGAGGGCCCTGGCTCATCGATGGCGCAGGGGGGGGGGAAGCGCGCCGAGCGCCCTTTATGCGATGCCGGCCGGGGCCGACGCCCTCATGCTGGAGCTTAGAGCAAGCTTCAATGCCCTAGACTGCTGCTTGAAACACTAGAAAATATCTGGAAGCGCTGGGGATGTGCTTGGACCACAACAACAAGAAATTCGACACTGTGGAGGGAAGGATCTCGGACCTTGAAGATGTGGAGGATGGCGCTGCCCAATCAGTCAAGAAAACTGACTGCATGGAACAGGTTCTAAAAGCTGTTGCAATGAAGAACTGAGATTTGAAGACAAGAAGCAGGCGAAACAATGTCCGAATCCTGGGAATCCCGGATTCCAAAAACACCATCTGCCTGGATCATTTGTGGAGCAACCTTTGGCTACCTTGTTTGGCAGAGACTCCTTTACGACCACGTTCATGGTTGAGAGGGCTCACCATTCTCTGGGGCCGCGTCCGAGCCCTGGCTGCCCGCCAAGATCACTCATTGCCTACTTGTTAAATACGCAGGATTGAGACACCCCCTTGCGCTTGGCTAGGGGAAAAGGCCCATTCAGCAGGTAGGGCTCCTCTGTCTCTCTCTATCCAGATTTCACTGTAATGCTCCAGGACAGCTGCTGCAAGTTCACAGGTGTCAAGGCCACACTAAGCAATCTGGGTCTCCACTAGTGGATGGTGTAGCCGGCCTGCCTGCGGGTAGAAGTTGAGGGCAAGCCATAGTTTTTGACACTCCCAACAGCAGTACAGGTACTGTAAGTTCACTGACAAACCGGAATGATTCAGCCCTGAGATCACCATCTGATGACAATTAGGGTGCTAGTGTTGATCTTTTTTCCGCAAGTTGACTTCTTTGGTTGTAATCTGACTGTAGCTGGTCAGTGTAACTGCTTTGAATAAAGTTTGATGTTGCATGTCTCCTTATCCCCATGTCTCAGAATATGGCAAAATGAAAAAAATCATAAGTAACTTGTTTTTCTGCATGAGGTGGGAGGCTGGCATAGCATTGCCGCCCCTCAAGTGTGTTACAACAAACAAATGATGGACGGAATGCTGACAATGCAGACATTCTCCCCCAGTCAAGAGATCTGGGTTAAATCCATCGTTCTTTTGCCCACTACACCACCCCAGTTTAGACATGGCCATATGCAAATCAGTCTTGACCCTGTGCCTCATGGGAACAGTCCAGCCCGAACTGCCAAGCCATGTCTTCCCTGGACCGGAATCAAGCATCCTAGGACCGGTTTCTGGCTATCAGCCGTCATCAGCCAGGATAGCTTGACTCCAGTGGCGTAGTGAGCTCGGGTCCCACGTCTGGGAATACCCATCCCACTTAGGGCGAAAAGCGTTACAACAAACAAAGGATGGACGGAATGCTGACAATGCAGACATTCTCCCCCAGTCAAGTGTGTATCACACATTACTGAATGGGTATTGTTTTCCTCATGCGTTCATGATTGCGGCACTGTTGTTGGGGTTGGGATTTCCCTGTCGAAATGGAAGCATGGATGGGTGAGGGGTGGGAGGGGAAACCCATGTGGTGCTATGAGTAGTTTTGCAATAACTAGTTGTTAAGGTTACTTCTGATACTGCACTTCTGTTTTTGGCAACAACTTAATTCCTTACACGTAACATTTATGACTACACATGTTAACATACACCCCTTTGCAGACATCTCACTTAAAAATTGTACGCAAAGGCAGAGACATTTCTTGCAGAGACTCCAGGTTGACATTACCTTTTTACAAGAAACACACCTGCCACTACACCATTGCCCACATTTGCATCCACATGGTGAACTCATTGTAACTTTGCAGACTATAGTACATATGCCAGGGGAGTCTCCATATTTATAAACAAGAGTGCCTTTCCAATTAGCTGCAGTCCGCGCAGACACAGAGAGTCGCTACTTGTTGTTGGCAGGTCGCCTACTGGGGTATGCCATAATCCTAATTAACATATATGCACCGAACACAGATGGTTCAGGATGTTATCATAATCGGAAGGCCCAGATTGATTTGGAGGAGGTAGACTACATTTGTATGGGTGGATATTTTAATCTACTTCTCAACCCTAAATGTGACAGTGCTGCAGATACTCCCGATACTAAACCACAATCCTTGCAGTCTCTGGGGGAATTAAGCACAACACAAGGTCTGATTCATGTCTGGCACCAGCAGTGCCCCTCTAAGCCTGCCTACACACACTACTCGGCATAGCATAACACCTGGACCCGCTTGGACTAGTGGCTCCTTATTCCCACCATGACCCCATGGATCGACTCCATACAGCATCTCACACAAACCCTGTCAGATCATTCCCCGGTGTGCTGAAGCTCCACATAACAAGGGTAGGTGGGGTGGCGAGACAGTGGAGGTTCCCCGGACTGGCACTCCAAGATGATGTATTCTGGACAGAACAGCGTACAGCTTTAGTGGAATACTTCAAAATAAACAAAGGGCAGTGGACTCTTGAGCCACCCTATAAGAAGCCTTTAAAGCGTTTGTGAGGGGATATGCGTCTCTATGCATGCAAAGATCTTGAAAGACTTAAGGCGGACTCTTTCAAATTGAGAAACAATTAACTGCGAAAGATCAACCCCAGGACTGCAGATGCCACTACATCGCCATGCTTCCCTGCTAGCAGACTTTCGCGAGGCGGCCGAGTGAGAAACACATTTTCTAGGTAAAAATGCAACGGCCAGGAAGTATGGGCAGGGAGACAGACAGGTCACATACTTGCCCGACTGCTGCAACCCCCCAGGGGTGACCTTATACAACCGGTCTACACTGCAGACATGATGGGTATTCAGGAAGAAGTACTTACCTACAATACCAATTTATAGACCTCCCTGGTCACAGACGAGGCCACCAAAAGAACGCAATACCCAGAAGAGAAAGCCAGGGTGTGGCTTAGTTCTGCACACCAGCAGTTTCTTGGGAAACCCTTCACAGTGGAGGAAATAATCCAAGCGATAGAGGCAATGGATGGTACAAAGGCACCGGGTCTCGATGGGTTCTCTGGCATTTTTTATAAATCATGCAAACATTTGCTAGCCTCACATCTTCTTGAATTCAGCCGGGAGGCCTTGGACAGTGGAATCTTTCCACTCACTCTTCATGAAGCAATGATCATACTGCTCCCCAAAACCCAGGAAGGAACCGCAACGTTGCGGCTTGTACAGGCCGCTTTCCTTATACAATTTTGACAATAAAATCCTGGCCAAAATAAAAGCTACTCAGCTTTCCCTCCTGCTTGACCAAATAATATCCCCGGCTCAGTCAGGCTTCGTCCTGCACCTGATCCACAGCTTTGTATCTATGCACGTTATTTGCGGTTCTACATAGAATCTCCCCCACTGTGCCTGCAGCAGCTGCGTTGTTGGACGCTGAGAAAGCGTTTGACTCACTGGAGTGGCTGTTCCTGCAAGTTACTTTGCACAAAATCGGCCTCCCTCTAGAATTCACGGCACTCATCACGCTGCTGTACACTCAGCCCTCAGCGTGCATTCACTTGAACAGGATGCTGACAGCCCCCATCACCGTGACACAGGGAACAAGGCAGGGCTATCCACCTTCACCTCTATTATTTATTATAGTACTAGATCCCCTTATACGCCACCTGCAGGAGCTGCATCTCCACTTGGGGTTACAGTGTAAAACCAGCCTGCTCCTGATTACACTCTATGCATTTGACGTAATTCTCTACGTAAGGCACCTGAGTGACACCCTGATGCTAACACTAAGGGGAATAATCCGATACAGGCCCTGTCTGGCAATTTCAGCTAGTGTCTTTGCTGTCACTAGAGCGCAGACCAAGCAGTTAGACACTGAAGGAGCCCTGGATCCTGAAAAAACGGCCAGCAAGCTCCCCAGAGAAGGAGCAGGTAGGGTAAAGATATATCTTCCTCTCAGACAACCAGTGAGAATCAGTCTCCTGAGGGAGATGATCTCAATACCTGTGAAGGAACTGCCCCAGTGGAGCATTAGCCTGGCAAGGCAGTGCTACTGGGAGCAAGTGAGTCATCCAGGGAGGAGTCCGGTCTGGAGCAGAAGGCCTGCCCCTCTCTTTAAAAATTCAGACAGCAAGCCGCTGATGAGGAAGCATGAAATGTCAGTGGGTCCAATAGGACTTATTTGGTGGGTGGGCTTCTGTATTTTGAGAGTAGAGACCCCAAGCCTGGTGCCACCAGGAGGTTGGTTATGCCTCAGAAGTTCAGGGTATTCCTATTGACCCTAGCACACAACATTCCCCTTTCAGGACATCTTGGGCAAAGTAAGACTGAGGACAGAGTTGTTCCTCACTTTCACTGGCCCTTCATGTCTGACGATACCAAGGAGTTTTGTCTCTCCTGTGTCTCCTGCCAAGCTAGTGGTAATTCAGGTGGCACTACAAAGGTCCCCTTAATCCCACTATCTGTGGTTGGGGTTCCCATTTGAGGGAGCAGAATTAGACATTGTAGGTCCCTTAAACCCTCCACCAGCATCTGGCCATAGGTTTATCCTAGTGGTGGTGGACCATGCCACTAGATTTCCAGAGGCCATTCCCCTTAGGGCCACTACAGCTCCTGTAGTGGCTAGGGCCCTCCTGTGAATTATTTCCAGAACTGGGTTTCCAGTAGGGGTATTAACAGACAGAGGTACCAACTTCTTGTCTGGCTACATCACAGCTATGTGAATGAGTGTGGTGTCAACTACAAGTTCACTACACCCTACCATCCACAAGACAATGGGCATGTTGAAAGGTTCAACAAGACCCTTAAAGGTATGATCAGGGGACTCCCAAAATAATAGAGGAAAATGGGATGTCCTACTACCTTGCTTTGTATTCGCCTACAGAGAGGTTCCTTAGAAGTGGGTGGGCTACAGACCTTTTGAACTTCTCTTAGGATATCCAGTTAAGGGTCCATTATGTCTAGTTAATATAAGGATGGGAGCAACCTCTCAAACCTCCTAAACAGGATATAGTAGACTTTGTACTGGGCCTGAGTTCTCCCATGACTGAGCACATGAAGAAGCCCAGCAAAAGCCTTGAGGCTAGCCAGGAGCTTCAAAAAGCATGGTATTACCAAAAGGCTGTACTGACTGCATACCTGCCAGGACAGAAAGTCTGGGTGCTGGAGCCTGTGGTCCCAGCAGCTCTCCAGGACAAGTGGAGTGGCCCCAAACCATACATGAAAAGAAAGGTGAGGTCACTTACTTAGTTGACCTAGGTACTCCAAGAAGTCCCCATAGGGTAGTTCATGTAGACCGCCTGAAACCTTTCCTTGACAGGGCTGACATTAGCTTACTCATGGCTACTGATGCGGGACAGCAGTATGAAAGTGACCCTCTCCCTGATCTCCTCTCACACAACCATGTTGACGGGTCAGTTGAAGGAGAAGTCTTAGTAGACAGGCTCACTGATCAACAGCAAGCTAATTGTAGACAAGTTCTCAGTTTTCTGGTCTGTTTTCTTTAACAACCAGTCAGACCCCTGGTGTTCCCATGAAGGGGACACAGGTGACAACCTGCTTGTGAAGAGTAAAATGTACAGACAGTCTGACTATGTCAGAGTTTGCATCAGGACAGAGGTCCAAAAGATGCTGGAATTGGTGATCATTGAGCCTTCAGATAGCATCTGGGCTAGTCCTGTAGTCCTTGTGCCAAAACCTCATATCCAAGATGGTAAGAGAGAAATTAGCTTTTGTGTTGACTACCGAGGCATCAATGCAGTCACTAGGACTGATGCCCATCCAATTCCAAGTTCAGATGAATTAATTGATCATTTGGCCTCTGCCAATAACCCAGTGCATTTGAACTGACTGCTGATTATTGGCAAATCAGACTCTCTGAGAATGCCAAGCCAAAGACTGCATTTTCAACTCACAGTGGGCACAGTCACTTTATTGCGATGCCTTTTGGTTTGGAAAATGCACCTGCCATTTACCTGAGAGGATTACCTGGTCTATCTCAGAAATGTAATTGAGGCCCTGAAAAAGGCAGACTTCACTATCAAGGCCAGTAAGTGCCAGATAGGACAGAGCAAGATTGTGTACTTGGGCCAACTTGTAGTTGGAGACCAGGTTCAACCACTGGGGAGCAAAATTAAGACCATCATGGACTGGATTGCACCCATTCAGGTCACAGCTTTTGAATTCCTAAGAAAGTTCACTGAGTAGTTAGCTGTCAGAAGACCTTTGATGACCTGAAGCAAGCCATGTCCAATACGGCAAACTCCTGACTACTCCAAACCATTCATTGTCCAGACAGATGCTTCTGAGACTGGAATAGGGGCAGGGTTGTCTCAACTTAATGCAGAGGGCCAGGTTCAACCAGCAGCTTTTATCAGCAGAAGGTTGACCCCCAGGTTGATCAGCTGTTGAGAGAGAGGCCTTTGTTCTGGTCTGAGCCCTGAAGATGTTGAGGCCATACCTGTTTGGCACTCACTTCATTGTTCAGACAGACCATAAACCCCTCTTAAGGCTTAAACAGATAACAGGTGAAAACCCTAAACTTTTGAAGTGGTCCATTTCCCTACAGGGGATGAACTTTTTCAATGGATCACAGACCCCCACTTTTTGCCTAGTGTCAGTGTATTTTGACTGTACTTTGCTGGGAACCTGCCAACTAGGACCCCAGCATCTGTGCTCTGTCTCCCAAAATGGCTTTGGTAAGTACCTTTGAACCTCCACATTAGCTACTGGTGTACACTAAGAAGTCCCTAGTATATGGTACTTAGGTACCCAGGGCATAGGTACACCAGGGGTCTCCCATGGGCTGCAGCATGTATTGTACCACCCATGGGAGTCCACATACCTCGGACTACAGGCCTGTCATAGCAGCCTGTGTGAGGTGGTGCTTGCACCTCTCACGACAGATATAGGTTTTCTTATTTCTAATGTCACTACACTTAAAACCTATAAGTCACCCCTGTAGAAGGCCCTTCAGTCCTGAGAGCAGGGTGCTTGGTTATAAGTGTGTGGGTCCTCCTACATGACAGGACACCCCTACAAACCCCGGCTTTGTAGGTGTGGTCAGCCATTTTGAGATATATATAGTGGACATCAGTCATTACGAGATGTCTAACTATAAAATGGCTGCAATGTACCTGGTCATGTTTAGTATCAAACATGTTGGAATCATACCCCAACACCTATTCCGGTGTTGAAGGAATGATTCCATGTACTAGAGGGCCACTTAGGGGAGCCCCCTCTACTCTGGACTACAGCCTTTCAGGGTCTGCCAGCAAGCTAGTGCGGCTGCCGGCCACAGACACTGTTCTGCCCTCCTGCTGCATAGTTGAGTTTGATCAGGGGAAGGTAGAACCATAGGTTTTCTGTCACAGGGAGGTGTGACCACCTCCCAGAAGAACTTAGCGAATTTGGCTGGGTGGGGGTGCTTTCCAGCACCTGTAGACTGCATTGCAGTACACATTTGGTGCCCTTCTTGCATACTCTGGTTTGAGCCTGTTCAGTAACCCTTGGTTCCCGCTCTGGCGTGAAACTGGACAAAGGACAGGGTAATATCCTCACCTCTGTCCAGCCCCTCTTCTTGGAGGGATCCCAGAGTCTTTCCAACCCCTTCCTTGGGTATTTAATGGCTTCCCCGTAGGTGTGTCCTCAGATACGTCGTGGAACGATACTCACTTCTATAACAAAGACACTATTCGATCGTCTGGACACTTGGACTTCGTTGGACTTTGACTTGAACTAAGGCTGCATCAAGGAAGACTCCTCCTGCTTTTGGTCTTGCTGTTCTTTAATCCTTCTGCCTCGTTTGTGTCTGTGCTTTGCTCAGGTTCTCTGGAAGTCCTGTGGGCATCAAGGACATCCAAAGAAATCTCCCTTGGAGTGAAGAAGTCACTCCCCTACATCTGACGGCACCGTAGTGAAGCTGGCTGGTCTGCTACTCCTGTTGTCCTACAGACTTCCCAAGGATCAGCAACACAGGTGGTGGTTCTGTGGTTTTTCAGCGGCCTGACCTGTATTCCCTGCAATTTGGAGAACAGTATTCCTTGTCGGAGCCGCTGGAATCAAACCCCTGTGCACCACATTGACGTGTCATTGGTTTGGCTTGCTGGCTCTGCACTCCAAAGATCTTCGGGCTACAAGAAGCTTTACTAAGCAAACACAAGGAGATGATGGACAGAGGACAGAAACTTTTCAGACTCTCACCCCCAGTCACAGATCTGGATTGAATTTATCATCGCTCTTTATTTCACTTCGCTATCCCAGTTCAGACCCAGCCATATGCAAATCAGTTTTGACACTGTGCCTCGTGGGAACAGTCCAGCATGAATGGCCAAGCCAGGTCATCCTTGGTCCGGACAATGATCCTCCGACCTGTTTCGGGTTAATACTCCTTATCAACAAGAAGGTTTAACCTCCAGCACCTCATAACTTGAAGATCAGTGTCCTCACTGAATCCCTTTCACCGTGGGCCTCCATCTTTGGTGAGCTGCCTAAGGTCCTCTTTTGACTCCTGTGCCTTAAACCTGTGGGTCCTCTTGAGGGTCTTCTCCTGCTTTGGTGGGCTCCCCGGCTTGCTCAAGACCTGCTCTGACTATCCTGCACTTGGTGAGTTCTTTGGACCCTGCTGGTTCCAACAAATTGAATCTTGTCATCCACGCCAGTTGTGTCTACCAAGGCTTGTTGGGGCTCCCTCCGGACACCAACCAACTAGACACCAACATCTGACGTGGGACAGCTTGTGTATGGCTTCTCTTCCTCAGCGTCACATGGTCCCAACAGCTGCAGCGACAAGGCCTTGTCAACTCTCATGAGCTCCCTGCCAAGGGTAGGCATTGTGCTTCCATGCCTCCTGGTCACCTCCGAGTGCCATAGACTTTGCCCCCTCTGCTTGCAGGTTCTCCTCTTCAATAGTCCACCCTTGGATTCCTCAGTACATCATCAGAGACTTTTCCAGAGTCTTTCTTCCCAAGTATTCCAATGTTGTCTACGGTAGGTTCTGACGTCGATTCACCCATTTGCATCTGGCTTTTGTTGCGCAGGTAACCTGGTTCCGGGGGCATCCACAGGTGGGGTGGTTCTCCAACCTTCTGTGTTCCAAAGGGTTTCTTCTGGGAAGGGGCCTTCTTGAAAACTGCAACTGTGTCTTCTCCATAGACTTCCATTGGCTATGCAGCTGTTTTCCCACTCTGCATACAGCCTCCGTGGGGTTCCTGGGTACTTACCTTGGGTAGTTCCTGGTTATCCTAGCTCCTCTGAATGTTCTGGTGCCAGCCTCATTCTTCCTTGCAATTTACATTCCACGTCTTTAGTTTATAGTTTGATCTCCCCCTGTAGTCCAGTGTAAGTTTGTGCTACATACCGGATTTCTTTTGAGTATTTTCATGTGTATTGTTGATATCTTCAGGTAGGAGATATGCTAATGTGATTGTGTTGTGTAATAAATAGACTATTTTTTATAAACACTGTGTGGCTCTTTTTCATCTAATCTAATCTATACTATCGATTAAATGCGGTAAAACAAACTGCTTTACACTCCTTCAAGGTAGGCCTGAAGGTTGCTCTCCACAGCTACCACTTTGAGAGCCTAAGGTTATCAAAGACCACTAAAATCCCCAGAAGTGGTTGCCTGGATTAGGTCAAAGTGCAGCACTCCTTCAAGTGTGCACCATATACTAAGCCAGCCTCCTACACCCTGGTACCCAGGGCAAGTGAGTTAGAGGGGTATCCCAGAACTGGCAGCTCTGGTTGTGCCAGCCTGGAGGTCTCCCACGTAAAACGAGTTCCTTGGTCCATCACTGCAGACTGGTTGAGTAGTCATGCATTGATACCCCGACTTTGCCTTTGAAAGCAATGGCAAAGCCACTATGTCCCCAGTACAGCTATGTAAGTCACCCCTCTCGCAGGCCTACCGAGTCCTTAGGCTGAGTGCAACATATGACACAGGCAGGACATGTATTTTAGATGTCCTAACAGTAAGCATGCATAACTACTGTTTTTACTGTGGAAGAACTTAGTTGCCCAATTGGCGAGCACAGGAACACATGCTGACCCCTCAGCTGTGCAAGCTCCTGAACTATGCGATCAAAGTAGGCATTTTAAGGTATCAAACAACTTGTTACTTTGAGCCCGACTTGTATCTCAAGTCAAAATTAATGTAACCTGTTGCAGTATGCAGCTTTTACAAAGCTCTCACTTTGTTACAAAACTCCTGTGCCTTCCCGGGCACACATGTAGCTTGTTACATGAGACAGCTTTTTGCCCTCCTTGAGAGACATGCTATCGACTCTCAGGAAGGGGAACAATGTGAGAGTGCGGGCCAGGGAGGTGTAACCTCTCTCCTGCAGCAAGCCACTGTGGTGTTAACCCCAAAAGGCAGGCTTAAACGGAGAAGCCACCAATGAAGCACAGATGTGTAACACTAGGGAGCAGGTCTGCACAATTGTTTAGGCTGACAGGATGGCACGGAGAATAGAGAGCGGAAACCAGTTGCCAAACTGTTTTGCCCATGGGCATATAGCCCTGATTTAGCCACAAACCAGAAGTGGGCTAACTAGGTCTGAAAAATAAGAGAGGGGTCTCGCCATCATAGGAGTGGGCTGAATGGTGAATCCTGAGATAGCCAGATGCCACTCTCCACATCAACAGGTCACCAGGTGAGAGGGAACCTGATATCCTGTTGGCTACCAACCGCATCCTGCCCTAGAGCATTTTCAGATCATAAAGGGGGCACCCCTGGCATCTGGTGACTGGAAGAAGTACTGAAGGAAGACTGTCCTGCTGCAACAAAGGACCAGCAAATAAAGGCTGCTCAGACGAGGACTGCTACATCTAATGACTAACAAATGGAGGGATTGTGCCGGCTATGTCCTGCTCAAGGACAAGCCATCTCCAGAGTTCAACAAAGCCAAGAGACTCCAAGGGCCAGCTTTCTGGTCTCCTGTTCAAAGAACAGGGACACAACAGCTGGAGAAGCTTGCTGGGGCAAGTTGGCAGCCCAACATCTTCAAGTCGGTACCGCCGCTGCCGTTAAGCACCAGGGACCAAGACCCAATGCACAGAGTTTTTCCTGAGTTTGCTGAGCCCGGGAGTGCCTTCAGAGAGCTGTTTGGACCCTCAAAGGGCGAATTATTGACCCATGGAGAATTTTCCTGTGACCACAAAACTAGGCTACCGGTAACCCAATGGCAACTGGACCTTGGCCAGACTGGAGAAGACTTTGTGAGACATTGACTTTGCAACCTGGATCCCCTCACCAACTTCGTGGACTGAGAAATCCCTGCAGGACGACCGCCATCAACGATGTCCTATCCATAGAATCCTTGGAGAATCTTCAGCATCCTTCATCACTTGCATTAGTACCATTTCCATTGGAAAAGCCTGCATCGGATATAAGTGCCTGGCACTGACTGAGGATTGCTTCACCTGTTGAGGTAACTGTCCTTAAAGACTTGACTGGCTCCCGTCTGGACTTGGTCGCCTAAAGTGACACCAAGTAACTGCATAACACCTAGCCCAACTTTTTACTGAAGAAGTTTCTAGGTGTACAATTTGTTGAAATTTCTGGTGCTTGTTCGCAGTAAATTGAATTGTATTGATTTATTAATTCTTGTAAAAGCTATATCTCCAGTATCCTTCGTTGGATATTTTTCTGTTTGGTATCTAAATTTATATAAAAATACAGTCCATTTTTTTAATTTGGTGTTGTATTGCTTGAGCGTTGTGTCGATTTCCTCCTAAATTGTTTTGGTGCTGGTTAAATATTTTACGCTAGTTTACTCTGTGTAAGCCTTTTTGCTTAGTGCCACAGCTACCCCGGATTGAGCTGAGGGTTTGACAGACGAATCCTGCTGGTCCTAAAGAGGTTGGTAAGTTTATTACACAGTGAGGTCACACAACCACACTATATAATACACCCAATTTCCTCGCAACACTCAAAACTTTATTCACGCTGTCAGAACCCCTTGCACAGGACAACGGGGCATGCAGGGTCTAATGGTCCTAACCATGGTGGTTGTAGCTTCCACCCCAGACATGGTATTCTCCACAAACAGAGCTTAGTATGACATATGTTTATTCTACTACGTGTAACCACAAACTCATCATTCTTAACCTGGATTCACTTCATTCCGCTCTAACACTTATTTCACAGTTCTATGGAGTCCATCAGGAGCCCAAGGGTACTGTCATTGCAGACTCGCACAACAATACAACTCTCCCTCCGTTTTTTTTTTACAAACGTACAAATATGTACACAATCATCGCTCTTCAATAAATCTTCGTGGCGCTTTGATCACACGTCCTTACTGTGTCTTCGGGAACTGGGGACAGGCAGTAGAAGGCTCCATGACCTGCGTTGGGGGAAACAGCATTTACAACGCTGTCTCCACAACACAGTACCTTTACAACGCGGTTGTTACAACGACCGCGTTGTTACCATGCATACCATTATGTCGCAAGTCGTTTCAACGACTTGCTGTAGGGGGCGTGTTGCCCTACTGTTGCACAAACTGGAGTAGGAATAGTAAATAATACTATTCCTAAGTCCAGCGTGCCCCCTGCAGCAAGTCGTTGTAATGACTTGTGATGTACTGGTTCATATTGTAACAACGCGGTCGTTATAACTACTGCGTTGTAATGGCATGCGATGTATTCACATGCGTTGTAAGGACACATGTTCCTGCGTTGGTGATGTAGGAACAACAGCGGTCAAGGGGTCCTCACAGGTAATTTCAGATCCAGTCTCTACATTGACATCATTTCCTGACGGGCAATAAGCTACATGTCAGAAATGCGAGGAATCTCACATAATGGACTTCCCAGGACATTGGACAGTCACCATGTGTCATGTGCTGGCCACAACATGAAATGGTTCAGCATTGAAAGGAGCATCAGATTTTTTTATTTCTATCCTGACGAACAAGCACTCGATCTCCTCTTAACGTCTTTTACATGTCAATGTTTGTCTGCATAGACCTTTACTTTCCTTTTAGGATATTTCATGCTGGTTTCTTCCTCAGTATTTGATCTTCTGTAGGTCCATTGAGGTAAATTGGTCATCATAGCCGTTCCGAATGTCAAGGTTGCAAGGCTTTCACCAGTGGTCGAGTGAGGGGATCGAACGATAAGCTTGAAGAGTCGAATTTAAGACAGTGTTAAGATTAAGAGTCTTTCTAGTACAGCACGTTGAATAGCTTTCTTAAGAGTGCTCATGAAATGTTCAACAAGTGCATTGGCCTGTGGCCAAAGAGCGGTACTCTTCTGATGCTTCATGTTAAGATGAATGAGAAAGTCTCTGAACTCTTGCCTGTCGAAAGGTGGGTTGCTGTCAGATTTTAATATCTCAATACACCCCATGTCTCAAAGATGCCGTCTAATCTCTTGATGACTCTTGCATGAGTGATAGAAGAGAGATCTTCTACCAATGGAAAACAGGAGTATTCATCAACGATCACCATCAGGTGATGTTTGTTGTCAGGACGACTGAAAAACTCAACAGGAATTCTTTCCCATACAGGTGTGTTAAGTGGTTTTCAATGACAGGCAGTTGCGTAGATGGAAGGCCTTCAATCCTCTTTCAACTCTTGCGTCGAAATGTGAAATCAGACTCGGTCTCGGTGAGCTGGTTTGGTGGCAACAATTCCACGATGTCCTTCATGGGCCATGTCGATTATCTGTTGTCTCAGACTCTCCTTAATGACAATTCTCGAACCTCTAGGCATATTGCCTTCCTCAGTAGTGGACAGTTCATCTTGGACATTTTTAAACTTCTGGTATTCACTGTCACTGGTAAGGGGCCGAGAGTGCTGTTACCACAATTGATGTGTAATAACGTCTTTCAGCTTTAGCATGTCACTATCGTGACTCGTGGCAGTGACAATTTGTTTCACCAAAATGGCAGCTGGGGTGCTTCATTTCACTATGAAATTTATGCATGCTTCAGCCGTCTTGGAAGGATTGCCAGAGGAATTTGTGAGTAGTAGGCGGCAGGATTTGCAGGATTTTGATCTTTCCCTGGACGATGCACGATGGTTTAGCTGTATTTTTTGCAGTTGCAGACACCAACGTTCAATGCAAGGAGGTATTTTGCCTATGGATTGCTAAAGATGATGAACAATGCTTACGTATCCGTCACAAGCTTGAAGGGCTTCCCATCCAAGAAAACTTGGAAATGTTCACAAGCCCACACCACTGCTAAGCTTTCGTTCTCAGGTTGTGAATAAGTATGTTCAGTTTGGGCCAAACGTCTGCTGGCGTATGCCACAATATGTCTTCGAGCATTTGGCTGTCCGCTGTGCAGTGCAAGGATGGTGGTTAACCTGACAGGGCTAGCGTCAACAACCTAAGTATGAAGCTTTGGCTCAAACTATGTCATTTCAGTACGGTTCTCAATATCTTGCTTGATTTTCTGAAATCCTTGCTCGCATTCATGTGACCAATAAAAATAAACATTATTTTTCGTCAAACCTCTCAATGGCGCACTGACCGTGGCAAGGTCTCGTATGTATCTAGAGCAATAGCTGGCCATGCTGAGAAAGGAATGTAACATTGAAACATCTTGTGGGGGAGCTAGCTGTGGACAGCTCTTGCACTTTAGTTGGATCGGTTGTCATGCACCCATCAGAAGATATATGACCAGAGAATTGTAACTGTTTTTTTATGGAACTCACATTTCTCAGCAATGAAAATGAAACCTGCATTAGCAACCAAATTACACACTTGGATGAAAGCTTTATCGTGCTACTGCTGTGTAGCTCCAAAAACCTATATGTCATCACTGTAATTGAAAGAATTCATGATAGGCTTGGCAGCTTATGACACACCAAAACTTATTCTTTTGTAATGAAACAGAGTCGAGGAGGTTGAATCCATTGTGAATCCCAGAAAGGTTGCTTTTTGTACTGGGGAAAGAAGAGATTTCTTCTCGTTGATAAACCATAACCCCTGCAGCAAGTTGACTACTATTTGCAGATGACTGGTCAGAGTCTTGGGGCATTGAACCATAAGGAGAATGGCGCCGAGATACACGATCACCCGAATGCCCTGAGCCCTGAGGAACTCCACAGCCAATCGGCTTACCTTGGTGAAGCACCAGGGCGCTGAGGACAGCCCGAAAGGCAGAGTGGTAAACTCGAAAACCTGACTGAGCTGCAGAAACCGACAGTGAGGGGGATACACCGGGACGGTGAGGTACGCGTCCTTCAGATCCAATCGGACCACCAGTCGAGAGGCCTGAACACGTCCCTGAGAAGATGAATACCCTCTATTTTGAAATGGCAATAAATCGCCCACTCGTTGAACTCTTTGAATTGATCACCTGTCTGCGCACCCCTCTGCCTTGTCGACCAGAAAGATTGCTGACAAACCCGTGGGGATGCTCCGTCGATCGACAAATTGCCCACTTCTGCAGAAGGGCCGACGTCTCCTTGCTTATCAACTCTGCATCGCGCTGAGAGAAAGAATTGAGATGGGTTCGGGACACTTGGTAGGGACGGCCATGAATCTCCACCTGGAAGCCCTGAACCGTCTTCAGTACCCAAACGTCGCTCGTGAGAGAGGCCCAAGCCGGGAGGAAATGTGCCAAGCGACCCACCACTTGCAGGCACGGTGAAGGCAGCACACTTATCTTTGTCAGAGTTTTGGGCTTGTCCTTTGAAGCCTCCGCGACCTCGGAACCTCTGTCCTCTGGTGGGGTAGAACGTCTTGAAAAATGAGCCGCCCTGGTATTGGCCATGCCTGGAGCCTTGCTCCCTGTCAGGGTTGGAGTAGTTGGGAGGGCCAGTCGAACTGCCCCTGCCACGACTGGCCCCTTGGAAAACCCGGGGGCTAAAAACTCTGCGAATATTGGACTGGGCCTTATCCAATGACATGAAGGTGGCTACGAACTTCTTAGTTTCTTCACAAATGGGTCTCCGAAGACACCTCCCTGTGCAACAGCACCGGCCTCTGAAGAGGCAAGGTCTCCCAACTTAGGGTCCACCTTTATTAAAAGTGACTGGCGTCTATCCGTAGAGAGCGCACAGTTGGCGTTCCCCAGGAATACAATGGCACGTGGCGCCCAACCTGACAGGACCTCAGGTGAGATCAGGGAACCCGTTGCTTTAGCTTCGTCGGCCATGTCTAGGATTTTAGACTGGCCCTACGGCAGGAATGTCTCCTTTTTGGGGTCAATGTCTGGGGTGAGGGTGACTTTGTCCTCCAGACGGTTACGAGCATCTTTCTCCATGGGTTTCTAAAGACGGCTCGCTATGGATTTAGCCAACTTGTCTGCTGGGACCCAGTCTGTAGACCGAGGGTGGACAATATCGTCCGAGTCCAGCGTATCTGAAATGCCCTCTGGGGCGGAAGGGGGGTGGGGAGCCATGGTCTCAAAGGGCCTGCGTCGTTGTCTGTGTCTCCCGGGGAGTCCCCAGTGTCCTGGGGGTCTGGGGTGACAGTGCAGGGAGGAGTCTGGGGACCATCCAGGGGGGCTGCCTGCATCGGGGTGGGGGCCTGCGCTAGAAAAACCTACTTTAGGCATGAAAAAGCATTGGCGTCCACCCCGGGGTTACACTGCTTCTTTGTGGGAGGGTTGCCCCTTTTCCTGCGGTGTCTTGGGGACATCTGAAGGGTTTGGTGAGGGTTTTAACCATTTGGCACACTCAAGCACAATCTGGATGAGAGGAGCTGTTCCAAGGGCTCCATGGCCTGAACACAGCTGTATAGCTGGAGTCTCAACTTCCTGGTGAAAATCATCATCCCATGGCAGGAAGGACAGATTGTCCGCTTCCTGGTACTGGCCCTGGTCTTGCTTAACTGCCAAATAACCCCTGTGACCAGTAGGCAGTCCCTCCAGTGTCAGATACACTGGGTTCAAGTAGTACACACACAGTGTGCAAAGTTTATGCTGGGAGGGGTCCCAGACTACTATGGGTGGGCCTGAGGCACACAAATATGCAGGCAGAGCCCTAGGGACACGTGCGCACTGAAGGGTAGCAAGGGCTTCTGACTCCCAAGAAAGTGCCTCATGCAGCGCTGCAGCCACCACTACTGCCCCATAGGTCGTCGAATCCAGAACAATACAGACCCCAGCAGGCGTAGAATCAAAAGGGGGGTGTGACAGGCCCTTACACGGGTGTCATTTGGGAGGCTGGGGACCGGCTATGTTCTCTACCAGGCCGCGCCCGTCAGCACTCGTTAGTGCTAACTCGCATTGCCAAGAGAGAGGGCACAGCGCTTCGAAGCGGTGGGAGGACCCCACCGCAGTTTTGGAGTATTGTCACGTAAGGCACTCAAACGCGTCCCGCGACCTCAGGGGATCTGTTAAACAGAAATATGCCAAAAACCGAACACCAATAGCCTGCAAATCACGCACAAAAACCTCCCCTCAAGAAGAGATAATGGAAAACCGACTTAACTTGCTGCTGAGCAGCAAAGAACGAGGAAGAGGAAACGCTGAGGAGGGACCAAGTGAAGGCTGGACTGTGAACAGTAATGAAGGACTCCTGTTGAAATGTTTCTCCTACTCCATAGTGTTCATGGGAGTAGTAGTTTGTTTATGTTTTAAAAATGGCTGCTAAAGAAAATAAAGCTAAGGAAGAAGGCATAATCTGAGCCTCCGGTCCTGACATAGAATACCGTTGTATGAGTTATGGGGTAGGGGGAGCACTCCTCAATTTTCCAAGTTAATTCAAAGAGTCAATTGGTGCTGCAGCAAGCAAGAGCTGTCAACAATTGCTAATAAAAGCACCAAATGAATCACAAGTATGGGGGCTTGTGTTTGCTGCGCACTGTTCACAGGTGTGTAACCAACAATATTTAACCATGTGTGCTCATTTTTTCATTTGTTTACTTATAAGAAAGCATTTCAAACCTTAGTGGCAAAATTTTGCATACATTTATATTTGATATCATAACATAAATCTCAATAGTTGGTTGAAAATTCCACTATTCATGTACTTCAACAGAATACATAAATTCAATTATACATTTGCAAAAATATACATTCATGGGTGCTCATGCCCAATGCATTTCGGAACATACAAGTTCCTTCCTCAGGGGAAATTCTGGAATGAAAAGATATAAAACATAATTTTATTTTATGTCTGTCCATATGGAGGTTCAAAAGTGAGTGTGTGTTTTAGCTCAACATTTTTTCATTGCGTGTTAATTAATCATACCTTGAATAGCCAATGTGTGTCCGCATAACCGGTAGTCCTAAAATGCCAGATCACAATGATAATAGTTTAATGCCGTGAAAGGCTGGAAACCGTAAAGCCATCATATTAATAAAGGCTTACCTCATAGAGATTTACCGGTGACATTGTCTGAAATACAGAGCCGAGAGAAAATCTAATGTGAAAACCATGACGTTGAAACAATCCAAAAAACAGGGTTGCATGAAGCGTTTGAACAGCATTTGTACAACGTCAACTGCCTTACCTAAATGGCACCCATTTCGTCAGATATCTAAACGGAAAAACTAAATAAACGAAAAAACAACATAAGTAGAGGTTAGGTCTTAACCATTCCTCAAGGAGTGATATTAAAAGACGTGTGCGGTTAAGTCTAAGGAGCCGATAGAAAAGTGCCTCATACCTGGAACTGATACAAGCCCCCATACTTGTGATTCATTCGGTACTTTTATTAGCAATTGTTGACAGCTCTTGCTTGCTGCAGCACCAATTGACTCTTTGAATTAACTTGGAAAATTGAGGAGTGCACCCCCTACCCCATAACTCATATTTGTTACTTTCTGTCTAACCAGGGGGTTGCACCCTAGGAAAATATCATTTGAAACAATTACGAATTTGACGGACAATAGAGCTACAACGATGGGTTACACAACAGATCAGGCAACTGAAATATATGCCTTACTTCAAGAAGTTAGATCAATGGATGCCCATGGAGGCTCGATATCTCAACAATTAAAGCAATTGGAATATTTAGCCAGAAGACAACTAAATCAAAAACTACATGCCTCAACGTTAGTCCAGTATCACAAGGCTAAATGTATCCCTAGAGGTTTACGTTTGTCAATTAAACCCATGCTTTTCCGATTTCACCTAAATCCGGCTTTTATGGACAAGTGGTACTCAATCTTAAACAAATGTTCACTAGACCTCATATTGTTGATCATTGAGGAACTGTCAAAAACAATACGGGAGCATGAAGATGAGATAGCAACCCTAAAAGGAGAGTTGGAATTAAGATTGGAACACAACACCTGGCAAATCAACCTAGAGGGTTTAAATCAAAAATTAGAAAAATACAGCAAAGAACTCCAGGAAGGAAAATTAAGAAAATACAAGAGAGACACAATAGACTACAAGCTAAATGAAGTCTACACGTGAGCAGAAATTTATGCCCGCAAAAGATTTGATCAACGGAAACCAACTACACATTCATCTGAGGAAAGCATAGTCACGGATAAGGAGATTTCAACGTCCAAGGCTCCAATGCAACTAGGAACATCAGCAAATAACCAGATGGGTTCCACCACAGATCCAATAGATGACAATCAAACAGCCAGTACAGCGTCTTTTTTGTCACAGGTCCCAAATCAAGGATTACCATTAGAAATAAACAGAGGGACTTTAGGTGCACAGGTCCAACCAGGAGAGGGAAGGGTAGGCAAATCGCTCCAAAGCGGGAAGAACATAGTCTAATAGTAAATATTTTTTCAATGACTTTGACCACGCAACAAAGCAAGATTCTTAATAAAGGCTTGTCACATGTACCGACCAGCACCACTAACCTCTTGGAAATAGAAGTACCACTATTCAGATTTATGCGTTCTTTACGTTTACGACATTTTTTCACCAATGTGGTAATATCCGAACATCAAACGACTAGTGAACAAGCGCGATTTAAGCCTAAAAGCACATTCCAAGCACCAACCTCTCACAAAATGTTAGACACATTTGAAATAATGGTCAAAAAAGACATCAAATCCTTGAACCTGAAGAAAATTAATTACCAGAATGTCACTAAACATGATCATGCTATCATCAGAACAATCGCAAATGATCCAGCAATAACCATTCAGCCAGCTGATAAGGGTGGAGCAATAGTGTTAATGTACACTACATTCTATCAACAGAAAGTCAACGCACATGTCATGAATTCTGAAATATATTTACCTTTACCTAAAGATCCAACGTTGGAACTTCAAGAGCTACTGGACAAGATTTTACAACATGCAGTAGATATGAAATGGATGGATGGTTCCACCAGACAATACTTGACAACAGTCAACCCCCGAAGACCTCGACTATCTATGATACCAAAGATACACAAAAATCTCGAAGACCCACCATTCAGACCAATTGTTTCTGGTTGTGGATCCATTTTTGATCCCTTAGGAAGATACCTTGACTACTTTTTGCAGAAATTTGTACAGAATTGGACATCGTACATCAAAGATACTACTGATTTCCTTTCCAAACTAGAAGACATTCGTTCTGATATACAAACATCTTGGTTATTGTGCACAATTGATGTGGTAGCCCTGTATACCTCCATACCCCATGCAGCAGGCATAGACGCAGTAGAGTGAGCTCTACTCCAACTAGAAGATATTGAAACAGATAAGGTCTTCTTGTTACAACTTCTACATTACTGCTTACACCACAGTTATTTTAATTGGAATGAAACATATTATACACAGCTCTCAGGCACATCAATGGGTTTTTCTGGGGCACCAGCTTATGCAAATATTTTCATGGCTTCCTTTGAACATCAACATATCATTAGTAACCCACACTGGTGGTCTAAAATTGGATTATACTGTCACTTCATAGACAACATTTTTCTTATCTGGATGGACTCTAGTGAAACACTGAACCACATGATTTTAATGATGAATTATTTTGATCCAAGAATACAGTTCACCCATAAGATTGATTACAACAAGATTGAATATTTGGATGTTACCATTACAAAAAATCCTGTTGATGCTCGTCTTGAAACTTGGATCTTCTCCAAACCTACGGATCGCAACAACGCTCTAGACTTTACAAGCTTTCATCCCAGAAGTCTCTTAAAAAACTTACCGTATTCTCAGTTTATACGGATTAAGCGTATATGTTCTGACCCCCAAGTTTGTTTGGAAAAAACAGAAGAGTATAGACAAAGATACATTCAAAGAGGATATCCCGACACTTCTTCAAGAGTGCATACAGAGAGTTGCCAATCAACAACGCAGTGATCTGTTTGTTAAACACAAACCTGCAAATATCAATAACACAGTATTTGTATCCAAATATACAACCAGTTCTTCAGCAATTAAAAGAATCATCAATAACAGATAGAAACTACTGGCCAATGAGGCGGATTTCAAGGATATATTCAAAGAACCTCCCTTACATGCCTACACAAGGGAATAAAACTTGAGAGAACTACTATCTCAAACTCGTGTTGACGCCACTACCTCTATATTCAAAGGCACATTCAGATGTTTTAACTGTTCTCACTGCAATAACGTAATTCTTGCTAATTACATTACACACCCTACTACAGGCAAAGCAATCCCATTAAAACATACGAGTGACTGTAACACTAGCAATGTGATATATGGAATAAAATGCCCTTGTGGAAGAATTTACATTGGCAAAACAGAACGCAAAATTAAGACCAGATTAACAGAACACAAAAGCCGAATAAGAACTAGAAATTTGAATTTGTCTCTGGCGGCCCATTGGATTGAGGCAAAACATTCTATCTCTCAATTACGTTTTTAAATCATAGAGAGAGTTAAAATTACACCAGGGGTAGATAACAACAACAAACTACTCCAACGTGAGGTTTATTGGATCAAGACCCTGGACACCATGGTTCCAATAGGCATGAATGACAGATTGGATATGTCATGTTTTGTATAGCGTCACTACCACGGAGCACTCACAACACAGCCAATAATTTATGTTCTTTATATTATTTTTCCTTCATTCAGCACCACATGCCACACAGTCAGTTCATTTCAGTCTGACTCTACATTTCTACATTATACCATCTTTAGGCATTATATCATATTATTACTAGATTTTCATACGTTGACAATCTGCATCATTACAGTTATCATACAACATTATACTTTCGTTTAGTGGATAGTATTATTTTACGTATATATTTTTGGGATATCATTTGATTAAATTCTAATATGCAACATCACGTTCAGGTTTGGCACGATCTATGAACAATTTTGATCAGATAGCAGCTTTACTAATAGCATTCCTTTGAGTCGGAACGCTAAACTTTTATACACGCATCGTGTTCAATTTGATGAGTTATTTTGTCATTTAGTTGATATATCAAGTAAAGCAAGTTACCTTTTGAATACCAATCTCTTTTAGTACGAGCTTTTCATTCTTCATAATTTTCGTTATCCTTTTTTCATTCTTAGTTACTACTAATATAGTTTCATGGTAATTGCCACATCTAAGTTTACATTCAACTATGGCGCCCGTGCGAACATTTTCGTAAGACCAGTTCCACTTTGTTAGCCCGTCTTCTATGTTTACAACTCGCGCTTTCACCGCGCGATTTAAACGTGAACGTATAGCAGAACTCCACCAGCATCACGGAAGTAACCTTGTTGAACGCGATCGTATCAGTTCCAGGTATGAGGCACTTTTCTATCGGCTCCTTAGACTTAACTGCACACGTCTTTTAATATCACTCCTTGAGGAATGGTTAAGACCTAACCTCTACTTATGTTGTTTTTTCGTTTATTTTGTTTTTCCGTTTAGATATCTGACGAAATGGGTGCCATTTAGGTAAGGCAGTTGACGTTGTACAAATGCTGTTCAAACGCTTCATGCAACCCTGTTTTTTGGATTGTTTCAACGTCATGGTTTTCACATTAGATTTCCTCTCGGCTCTGTATTTCAGACAATATCACCGGTAAATCTCTATGAGGTAAGCCTTTATAAATATGATGGCTTTACGATTTCCAGCCTTTCACGGCATTAAACTATTATCATTGTGATCTGGCATTTTAGGACTACCGGTTATGCGGACACACATTGGCTTTTCAAGGTATGATTAATTAACACGCAATGAAAAAATGTTGAGCTAAAACACACACTCACTTTTGAGCCTCCATAAGGACAGACATAAAATAAAATTATGTTTTATATATTTTCATTCCAGAATTTCCCCTGAGGAAGGAACTTGTATGTTCCGAAATACATTGGGCATGAGCACCCATGAATGCATATTTTTGCAAATGTATAATTGAATTTATGTATTCTGTTGAAGTACATGAATAGTGGAATTTTCAACCAATATTGAGGTTTATGTTATGATATCAAATATAAATGTATGCAAAATGTTGCCACTAAGGTTTGAAATGCTTTCTTATAAGTAAACAAATGAAAAAATTAGCACACATGGTTAAATATTGCTGGTTACACACCTGTGAACAGTGCGCAGCAAACATAAGCCCCCATACTTGTGATTCATTCGATAGAATACCGTTGTGCCATTTGATTGAGTCATGTTGGCAGTGTGCAGACCTGGATGTCGTTCTCTTTCGATTGCCTTGTTCGCTCAACACATATCCACACAGATGTGTAGTGCTCCTTCCCTGTCCTTTTTTGGTGCTACCACTATGGGTGAAACCCATGGAGTTGGATCAGTAGAACGCTCAATATTATCATGTTTGAGTAAGCATTCAAGTTCTTTTTCAACCACTTGCAGCTAGTGAAAGGCAGTTTGTCTGTGTCTTTGAATGGTAGGACGGACTTCCTCATTAATATGTAATTGGACTCTCATAGTCTTGAGTTATTCCAACCCATGAAACAAAAAAGGGAATTGGCTTTAAATTTCGTGATGAGCATTCATGTCATAGTTCACTGGTATCAGTCCCATATCAGCAGCTAAGCTGAAATTGAGTAAACAGGTGCTTGACGCCGTACCTTGAAGTACATGAATGGGTGCTTTTACTTTCGTTCTCTTGTTTCGTCGTAGCTAAAAATGCACCTTGACTTTCCGGTGGTGTCACTGCCCCCCACTCATACACTTTTGTTTTTGGTGGTGTAAGGTGGGGCAATGGGGAAAGTTCATTATACTTTTCCTCAGGCATAATGTTTATCGAAACACCATTGTCGATAATGAAAGGTATTGTACAACCATCAACTTTTACTGTGATTTTTGGACAATGCTTGAATGACTTTGGTGCTTTGTCATGTTGACTTTTCATGGACAGATATTTTACCTCACATGCAGACAGTCCAACATGCGCATGTTCCCCTGAGGTAAACATGGACGCTGCTCAACCATCTTCTTCACTTTCACTTGTCATTGATCCTGAAGAACTGTTTGACGAAGATTTAGATGCCTATCAACTTTGATTAATGTCGATTTGCCTCAGCAGATGGGGTCGCTTGGCCTTGTGGGCGTGTGTCAAATATAGCTTCTGGAACACACTTGCTTGTTCCTTCGCCTTACAGACCATTGCAAAATGGTTCTCCTTTCCACAGCCTCTGCAGATCTGCCCTGTGGCAGGAAATTTATTTTCGTGTGGAAATGAAAGTCCACACCTGAAACATAACTTCTTTTTCTGAGGAGAAGTCACTTTGTGGCCTTGTGCTTTGGCTTAATTTTCAAGTTCATGACTGACTCACTCTGGGCACCTCTGGCCTCCGCGTCACCTGCTTGTCAATCAGCATGCTCTTCAGCTCTGATATCCACAAGAACTCACTCCAGACTAAGAGTTTCTGTCAGCATCCGTCAATCACTCTGAGGCGTATAGCTTCCTCATCATTAAACTCATTGAACTTACAGTGTTTGATGAGAGTATCCAGTCTCTCAACAAAGTTGTTGATGGTCTCACCTGCTTTCTGTAATTCTTGACTGAGGACGTACCTTTCGTAATCTACATTCGACATTGGATTGAATTTGAGATTCAAAGCTGATTTGATTTGACTGTATCCACAATCCTTGAACGGCTATTCCCAAGCCACTTCTCACGGCGGGCAACATTGCAGGGTAGCCACCCCTAAGTATCCACAAAACATCCAGTGAACCACTTCTTTTTGGCAAGAAAACACCGGAGCCGTAGCCTCAGTAGTGAAACGTTTTTATTTTACAACGTCTAGGTCCCGACATGTTTCGGAGTTACGTCACTCCTTGTTCACTGGTTTTATTTATTTTTTATTTATTTAGTGTTTTCTATAGCGCGAATATGACCCTGCGTAGGGTATCAGAGCGCTTTACAGCTGAATTTCGGTGAAACAGAACCGAATACGTTACAAGTCATTAGATGCCTACCAAGTTTAGAACAGAGCATTAGGCAGCAAAAGATAATATATACACATATTAAATTACCATGAGTAGTTTAAAGTAAAAGACTACATTTTGAACATGTATATACAGGCCCATATAAGGTTAGTGAGCAGCTAGCGGGCACATGGAGTAGTCATGATAGGTTTGTAGACAGTGACAAAGATTTTGCTCTATGTACTTATGGGAGAAATTTCCTCATATAGAATGCTTTTGCTTCCTTTTTGAATGCCGTGATGGAAGGAATTCTTCTAATGTTAGGGGGGATAGCGTTCCAGATTCTTGGAGCTGCCCCTGAGAATGCTCTATCATAAGTTCTTTTCTTACAAAAGCGAGCCGGTTTCAATAGAAGGTCTGCATGGCTCCTGGAAAATCGGCACCCTCCTGATAGCGTGAGTTTTTTTGCGAGGTAAACTGGAGTTTTGTGGTGTAATGCTTTGTGCGTGATGCATGCCAACTTGAATTGAATTCTTGCTTCGAGGGGCAGCCAGTTAAGGGCTTTCAAGTGAGGGGTGATATGGTCGAATTTTTTGGATCCAGAGATCCAGGGTTTGACTGTATGCAATTTCATCAGCTCACGGCAATTTCTTTTTTTACTTCTTTTACGCCTTTACCTGCAAGATATTTAAGGTATTTAATAATCTTGTCATCGGCTTCTGTTATCGCATCAATGAAATCATCAAATGTCTTTATTCAGGCAGTCTATCTGTTGCCAATATTCAGCTTTTTGGCAGCATCGAATGGCGATGGTGGTTTCAAGAAGACAGCCGTTTTGTAACTATTTACGAGATTGGCTGATACTGAGGGTGGCGTTCTCTCCAATGCTGTCTGCTGTCCGCTAGGACCTGCTTCATCCATACCATCTCAAAGGCTCTGCGACATGCTGGCCTCTTGGTCATCTTGGACAGTCTGTGGAACTTTAACCTTCCTTCTGATCTCCATGGGAGTCTCTTCATTTCAGGAGACTTTTGGAGTTGTTCTGAGCCGCCACTCACTTCCCCCAGCGTTATGGCACGATAACTCCCTTTGCTCAGTTCTGGTAAGTAGATGACTGTTTCTTGTATTTGAATTTAGTTTTTTGTGGGTCTTCGTACTGCCTTACTCCTGATCTCTTTCTCGCAGCGCTTCTGTTAACAGTGTAATCTTGCAGTTTGCGGTCACTATTTGCTGCTCTTTCAAAACCGGGTTGTTTCCACCTATAGCGTTATCACTCTGTATAATGTATGGCTTTGAGTTGCATAGTAGTGCAGTATCTCTCTTTGCGGCCTTCCCAGCAAGTTTTCAGCCAACGATAGGTAGACTTACTAGCAAAGCTTTCATTATAGCCAAATGCAGTACACGGACTGGGGCTGCACTTTGACTCCACATACACCAAACATCAATTCCACTATTTGAAGGAGGCACACATAGCACGCACAAGCATTTTGCTGGACCACAGCAAATTCTCTGGGGAGCTTGTCAATCTTCGAGTTACTTATCCCCTATCTTGTCGCCAGTTGTGGCATCCTCCCCAGCCTGTGTACTCACCAATGACGACGCCACACACAAAGCTTAGTATAACACGTCTTTATTCTACTATATGGAACCAAGAAATCAACATTTTAGACCCACATTCCGCGAGCTTAACATTCTAAACCTGCATTCACTACATTCCGCTCTAACACTTCCGTCACAATTCTGCGGAGTACATCAGGAGCCACAGTGTTCCATCATTGTAAACTCACACGACAATAAAGTGGTTGAAGCATTTTACTTCTGATCACATGGGGACTGACCTGAGCAAGTGGGCCAGGTACCCTTCTGCACTTGACTCTCAGTAGTAGCTGTAGACGAGTAGTCAAAGGCTCCCTCGGTGGGGAAGTGCAGATACAGGTAAGTAAACACGACTCATAACTCACGTTGCAAACAGTTTATAAGAAAAACAAGTATTTTATTTCTAACTCTACACATGCAAAAGAATAACGACATTCAGAAGCAACAAAACAATCTCCTGGAGGTCGGGTTTCCAGTAGTTGTCATTCAAATCCATGTACCACCTTCTTCCTTGTAACGTGTTTGGGGTTATTCCTCATTCAGTTGTAGCGCATCCTGGGAAAGCTCGAGAGTTCCCCTGTGACTCTTCAGGAAATAGTCAAAAGTATCTATTGTGCCTCAGCACTGTTGTCCCCTCACCTAGCAGGGGGACTAGCAGGCCCTTGTCCCCAGTCTCAGTCACAGGCAGACTCTTGCAGAGCTTCCCCTTCTCACACATCCTGTTATAGTCCATTTTCAGACACCAAAATCTAATTTAGGGTCTGCGTCTTTGACGTTATATGTTGGGGTTCTGCTTCTTTTGAAGTGGACACTTCTCTTGTTCTTCTTTCTCCTTGAAAGGATGTCTGTTACAGCAGGCAAGACTCTGAAGCTGATTGACGCACAACACAATTCATGGGAGTGATCAGAGTTCACATCTGGAATCAGCCACAGCGATATGTGCATCAAAAGGTTAATCCTAGGTTCCCAGCCCTACTCTTTATGATTCCCTTATCAGCCCCATCTTTTTCCTAAGATGTATCCAGGTCCATGTCTTGTGATCTATTACTGAATCAAAGAGCAACCTTTCGAAGTTTCTGCAGTGTCCCTCCCAGGTTACAGGACTGCAGCAATACACAAATCTGTCTTGGGTTGATTCCTCCACTCTTCATGTTTTCTCCAGGCAGCCTTGGGCTTTCTTACATGGAACCCAGGGTCCTCCATGTAATATACCATTGAAGGCACATTTACTCTCAGTGTACATTCACAGACAGCACACTTACTATCCAACACTGTTACCTCCATGCATTGTATCATTACAGGCACTCATACATTCAGCACCCACTTCAGTCTTCGTTCACTGTTCAGTACTGTAGCTTTTGCTTTTCTCTACTGTACCAGGGTGTGCTATTCGCAAACATACTCACTACCAGCACACACACTCACCATGTGTGTTGCTCAGCACTTCACCCTTAATTTATTATACTTCAAGCAAGCAAATATACGCCCAGGATATGCTTTCATTGCACATGCACTGCACAGCACTACTTCTTTCTCGTAATATATTCCTTGCAGTCATACATACACCCAGTATGTGCACTAACCACACATAATCTGTACAGTATTGCTCTTTCCTTGTCCTGTACCCCTCCCAGGCACACATACATCCAGCACAGCGCAAAGTTACTAATCCTACGATGTGCAGCACTCTCCATCTACCTAAAATAGTCCAAAGGTGAGATAAGCATTGTTAGACCTGGCTTTTACAGTGGGTGTATCCCCATATTTTTTGTTTTGTGGTCTTCTGTTTCCGACCTGTTTTTGTTGGTTTTATGACTCTGGGCACTTTACCATTGCTTATCAGTGCTAAAGGGCATATGCTTTCCCTGTAAATTGTATGTTTGGATTGGTATTTCCATAATTGGCTGATTTGATTTACTAGTCAGTCCCTAGTACAGTGCACTGTGTGTGCCCAAGGCCTATAAATCAAATGCTGCTAGTGGGCCTACAGCTCTGATTGTGCCACTAAATTACACCTCACATTGCACAGGTAATTATTTCCGGAAACACAGGATACAATTCAGGTTTTGTGTATTATCCTGTCAAGTTGCGCTGTTGTCCACAATAGAACACGATAACGTCCCAATCACGCTAGGAGGGTCGCCTGTACGTCTCAGTATTATGCTCTCCATACCCAGCTTTTGAACGAATGTGGTCAGGAGGAGCGGGAACCGCTCAACTATTCCCAAACCCCAATCCCACCCAAAACCCACCCTCCATACCCACCCATGCCACAAAGTAAACAGTCACAGTCTGGGGGCCTCGAAGCATTCACTTGGGGGGGGGGGGGGGGGGGGGGGGGGAACGGAAGGGACCGCCAGCCGGAGCAGAGGGCAACCCCATCCCAAGGACATAAGCAGCCTTTAAATGTAACTCAGGCCTGCCTTTGGAGAACCTGTGTGCAGTCTAGTACTGCAAAACAAATGAAAGGAACTGGGGGTCTAACAAAATCCTGCAGAGTGAGCAGAAGTGTAGGTAGAGGGCTAATTAGTCCCACATGGCAGAAAAGGGAGTAAAAGAAGAAGAAAGAGACATCCAAATGCAATCTATAAGGACCTCAGAGCGAAGCTTGGATACCCATCAATTGTCTGAGTGATCAATCCTATCATCTGGTCATCCAATCCAGGATAAGATACTTCTCTTGATCATAGAGAGCATCTAATTTGGAGTGATTTCACTCAAAAAAGGCCCAAGATCGTCAAAGGATTGGAGCGAGGAGACCAACAATTGCAAAGTGATAGAACAATTGAAAGGAATGCAGTGCTAGCAAAAGAGAAATTAAAGTGGTGTATTAAAATAGAATTGTGAGAAAACACTACTAGTTTAATATGTGTCTCACACTCTAAATAAAACAACAGTGCAAAAAGCAGTGTTAAACAAATAACTGCTATATAGAGAGGTCGACATGTTTCAGCCCAGTGGGAACCATTTCTCCCTGCGGCTTTCTTCAGGACCTTTTTGTTGTTAAATTTTCGCTACTGCAATAGTGTGTAAAATATAGTGTATAGTGAAAAAAAGAGAAGAAAAAGCTTGTCTCACTATCATCTGAAGGTGGCACTTTATACAACCTTCAGTAGATCCTCCGCTTCAAAAGGATGCGGTGAGCATCCGTAATGATCGAGGAACGGACCTCACCTCGCCTGGAACCTGGCTCAGGACTAGGAGGCCCCGCTCTATCCGTCGTTGCCCCGTTGTGGCTACCGAGTCAGGAGAAAGTACTGCCATGTTGACTTGGCAAGTGCACCCATTTGCCATGCCTTAACCTTTCCTTTTGGTACATGTTAGTCACCCCTAAGGTAGGCCCAAATTACCCCCTGTGGGCAGGGTGCAGGGTATGTGGAAGGTAGGACATACGCTGATGTGTGTCATGTCCTGATAGTGAAATACGGCCAATTTCGTTTTTCACTATTGTAAGGCTATCTGTTCCCATGGAATAGAATTGGGAGTTTGCTTATAACATCTTATAAGCTTAACTGCCCCTGGGAACCAGATAGGAAAATAAAGTTTAGTATGCCTGAACTCAGAATGTTAAAATGCATCTTTTAGTGAGGGTGATTTTACATTCTGTGTTTGAAAATACCACTTTTAGAAAGTAGGTCTTTTCTTGCTCAGCCATCCAGTGTGCCTCTGCAGGGATGTGTATTGACTGTCTGGCTTTGGAGTGACAGGGGCTGGGCGTGTGCAGTGGCTCCAGAGAGTCTGGATGAGTCAGTGCTAGGCTGAATAGGCTTGGTCTGCATTTGGAGTGGTGGGAGGAGTGCCTGCCTTCCACAACAATGGCTCGGCTCCCCTGCTGTGTCTGGAGCCAGGGCTCACACTGACAATGGAGTTTGTTGTGCACTTGCAAAGTGCCCCGCAGAACTGGTTTGGTTTGAACTGGGCTCAGAGCCCTGGGCTAGGAGAGAACAAACAGATTTACTGTATAAAAAGAGGAGTTCAGACCCCAGACTTTTAGATCACTTCTGAGAATCAAGAGGAACCTTTGCCAAGGAGAAGAGAAGCTGAGGAGAAATACTGCCCTTGTGCTGTTTGCTTTCTGAGGTTGGCCTGCAGTGGCTACTTGCTGCCAAGGAAAGGCGAAAGGACTTTGCTGTTTGCTGTGCCCCCTGCTTGAGGAAGGTCTCCAGGGGCTTGAAACTGAGCTTGCCTCCTGTTCTGAAGTCTCAGTGACACACAGACTTCACCACCAGCTTTCCTGAACTTCCTTGCTGGGAGATCTGACCTGCTAAGAGGTGCCTGCTGTTGTTTTGAACCTCTGGAGGCTGTTTGCTGCTGGGAGCTCGGAAAAGTAATGCAACTTCGAGAAGCGCAACGCATCCGCACCCGTTTCCGACTCATCACCGAATAAATTGTCACAGCGCCTTTGTGCTCCTCGAGAAATCGCTGCACGGTGCATCGAGTGTACTGATCTCCGAAGTTCGAGATCACTGCACTGATTCCGACGCAAGACCTGCTGTGTGACTGCAAGAACCCACGCATCGGCACGGATCAACACATCGAGGCGCCACGTCTGTTGCATCGTTGGGAGATGCAGTAAGATCCCCACGCATCACATCACATCCCCACGCAGTAAGAAACCGACGCATCACCTTATCTCTGGTAAGGAACCGACTCATCACCTCCCCTGCGCAGTAGTTAGGAACAAACGCATCAACTCCCCCGGAGCAAGGAACCGACGCATCACCTTCCTTGAGTGTAAGGACCAGACGCATAACCTTCCCTGTGACTCTTTTTGTTTGTGTGTGACACATCCAAGGTACTTTGTGTGAAAAGTGTTGCATCGGCAATTTGCTTTGAACTGAACTCTTTCTATCATTTGAAAGCAGGGGTTATTTTAGGAGTGTATCCCTCTTACCCTGACTAGAAGCGAGGGTCCCTGTTTGGACAGAGGTACCTACCTCTACCAACTAGAGACCCCCATTTCTAACATGCATACAGCAGCGGAACCTTTAAAAGGGTGAGCGAGTCTGTAGGCCTCACTCCAATGACACAGGCTAAAAAGGACCTGTTCACTACTACTGATTACCACATGATATTCTGCCACCAACGCTCCTGTGCTGCTTAACTCCTTGTGAAGGCAGTAGCCTTCCAACACTGTGAGGGTAGCGCTCTGGGCGCCACACCTGGTCCAACAAGACCGTAGTACATGAGACAGGCTTTGTCATGGCACACTTGCATTATCCATAAATGCCTATGACAACAAATCAGCATTAGGGATCCAGACAACAGTACAGTTGGTCACTAAGGCCTGGGGTACACAACTTTAACCGTACAGAGGACTTTTCTGTCCCAACACACGCTGTTCTCAGATTCTAGTTCCACAGTCGTGAATCTATTCCTTTCTGGGCAACATCCTAAAGTAAAGTCACCTTTTCTGCCACGTCTCCAACATTTTATTCCAGTTGCATGGCAGTTCTTGAACTTTGGGAAGACGTCCACATCTATGGCAATTCTTTTAAACTGATTCCCCTGACACATTCTCTTGTGGTTTCCATAAATTTTTAGGCCACATATTTTGTTTCCTTCAGACCACTGTGGCTCTCATGCTTGCTTCTTGTCTTTCTCAGCTACTTCTTGGATCTTTATTGTTCACAGGTACTGCATCGCTTTCATGCATGATTTGTGGTTGTTCCACAGCTTTTATTATCGTATGGCTTCTATGACAGTAGGATCACTTATTGCCCAAAGATGTTTATGTACTTTTTCACTACAGCAATGAACAAGGAACTGATCGCTAAGTTCCTCCGTCATTGCTCAGAATTGGCATTTATGGCTAATTCTCTTAGTCTTGACACAAAAAAGATTCACCGCATCTTTGTGGAGAAATTGAGAATTTGTGCCTCATCATTGCTATGTTGATGGACTTTGCAAACCGAATTTCCATCCGCTTCTTTTTTATATATCCTCAAATATAGTGCTTTGAGAATCTATAGCTGGTGGTAAGTATTTGAAGATATATTGACCTTCTTTACCTAATTAGCAAAGTAATAACCCTTTCTTTCTGGTGGAAGAAAAACTCAAGCCATCTATAGCTCTCAAGAAATCTTCAAATGTATCTATCCGGTCCTCCCATTCAACACTAAAAGAACCAGGATGAGTTGAGAATGCTAGTCGAGTGATTAGGTTCTGCGTTGTACTCATATTTGAAATGTTAAAGAATTTTAGCGAGGTGAGGTTTTTTGCAAACTGCTGCACACTTGTGGTGACATTTCCTTAATTGCAGATAATGTGTTTAAAAAGTATTCAAAACGTTACCTTTAATTGACTTTTTGAGTATCTTGACCCTTTATAAGCCATTTCTGTGAGTATCCGCTAGGTGGCAATATCTACTCATATAAAGTGACTGTGAGGAAAACTGCTGATGATCTGAGTAACTTCGTTATATATCATTGGTGTTGTTTTAATCTTCAACTAAAATGTTTGCTTTTATTTTTTATATGTGCGTGACCACTGTAGTGTCCTGCGAGACAGTTCTAGTGTCCTGCAGGAAGCTGTCATCCCAGCCACTCACTCGAGGGCCGGACACACTGCACCCCCACTCCCATCCATCAAGGGTGTCACGAGTGACGTGACCCCGCTAATAAAAGGGCCCAGGTGCACGTGCTCATGGCCAGTTACTGCACTATTTCGCCTGGTGTCTGTGTCTACCATTCCCGTAATGTGGGCCTGAGGCCCAACACAACATTGGCGACGAGGCGGGTAGCTAGCCCCGCCTGCCTGCTGCTTTGCCTCCTTGTTCCTCGTGGGAGATGAAATAAGCCCGGCAAGCGGCACCCCCGGCGAGCAGTCTACAGCCACCAGTGACTGCGGAGGAAGCTAAGCGCCTCATGCCACTCGGTCACCACCTCCTAGGCCCGGGAGGATCAGTGTTGCCTGCACGGTGGTTTACTCATACTTCATGCCAGTACGAAGATCGAGGCCGTGCCGAGGGAGAAGAAAGCCACCCAGCACCTGCACCAGCATCACAGGAGAAGTCCCGGCAGCGCCCACAACCGGCCGCCGCTGTAGCTGTGATGCCAGCCCGACAGCGGAAGGTCAGTGGCCCAAGAGGCATAACAGAGACTTGCCGTCACTAACTCTGCACGGGAAGCGCCCGAAGCCCTGACCCTTGGTATACCCTGCCCATGCATTGAAGTGCCCACAGGCCGTCCCGCCCGCCGTTATTGCACCGACACCCATAAGGAAAAGGGATGTGATGCCATACGACTACTCCCGGCGTCGCCAGCAACAGCCTGTGACAAGAGCCGGCCACGCCATCGGAGGACGTAGAGAGGCTGTACTACCCCGCTCTCAACCCCTGCAACCCAGCCGCTGAGATCACGCAACCAACGGGGCACCGACTGGCACTCACCTCTGCACCCTCCCCAGCAGCTGGTCAGAGACGACAGGGCACCACATCCTGGTAAGGTGTGACCGGGCCGATTCATGACCTCCATGTTACTGCACAGAGGAGTGAGTGCAGCGCCCCGAGCGGACACCTGCAGCATTGTAGCCTAGGGAAGAGAGGAACCTGTGCCCAGTCGCACCGGCAGAGCGAGATCTTGTCTCTACGCCATGCCCCGTCAACTTCCGGGAAACGACCAAAGTACTGTCAACGCCACCTGGCCATCAGGAGCAACTGCGCATCTGCCCACTAAAAGGAACTGTTAAGAACTCACCACAGACCATCACCGACGTCAGCAAAGTGGAAGTCATGCAAGACAGCAAGACATCGTCAGCGAACTGAAGGTATGCAGCAGGCGTCTCCGAGCCAGCGGTCGTGTCCTGAATCCCTCAGGTTAAACTACGGGTGCCCGCCAAGAAGGTTCTGCTGCAAGCAAAGTCACCAGTCCATGTCTGATGTCGTCCTTCTACCTGACTCGAGAGACTGATGGACCCTGTGGTATTTAGTTAACTCTTTGTTTTATCCCCACAGGTTGGACTAACACTTTGTTTGTTCCTCAATAAAGTTGGGGAGGAATGTAGTGTACTGCGAGACACGTTCTAGTGTCCCGCAGGAAGCTGTCATCCCAGCCACTCACTCGAGGGCTGTACACACTGCACCCCCACACCCATCCATCACGGGTGTCACGAGTGACGTGACCCCGCTAATAAAAGGGCCCGGGTGCACGTGCCCGTGGCCCGTTACTACACTATCATGGTGTCTGTGTCTACCATTCCCGTAATGTGGGCCTGAGGCCCAACACAACAACCACTTTGTTGCTTATTCTGAGATAGAACACCTTATTTAATGAATCTTTCTTCGGCTCAAGAATGAAGCTAAAATTAAATTGTTTGCTCCATTTAGCCTGAGGAAGAAAAGTTGCCTTGATGAATGCGCTCAAGCATATAATTTATTTACGGTTTCCTACCCCACAGACAGTGTTTCTAAAGCGGCACATTTTAGATTCAGTTGCTGATTAAAGAAATCCTTACTGAAGTGAAGGTTGTTTCTCTGACAGTGATTTAGCCTTTACTGTTTTCTGGCCACTATTAATTAGTGTCATACAGTCCAGAACAGGTCTCCCATAAATTGCTACCCAAAATATGTAGTAACAAGTTACTTGTTTTCAACAAGTTTGTTTATCACAGGACCTCTGTAGTGTTCCCTGGAGGACAGCTCGGCAACAACTGCCCTCAAACGAACATTGCCGGAGGCTACACAGTCAAATATTCCATTCATTAGAATTCTAACATTTTCCTTGGATGCAGTAATTTCCTGAAGATTCCAGAACTTCACTTTAAAGAAGCTTAAGGAAATTCTGTGATTCAAGCCAAAGTTTGATGTTTGAAGGTCATTCTGGGTAAGAAAACGTAGGGGGCCGCAGTCACGTGGTCCTGCTGTACAGTAACCATTGTTCCTTGGATGCCCGCTACCTTCCAGACCTCTTTCTCAAATGGTGTGCAGAACTTCTATTCTGGATGATTGTCTGACAGAGCGGGGACTGTTGCTCAGGGACTCAGCGAGCCATAATGGCCTTGTTATTTGTGCTCCTCAGTTTCTCCTGGGAGTCCTGTACGTCCAATATGGCGGGTTTCCACTGAAGCCTCGTTGAGATACAGTCTCTGGTGGCCCTTCGCATCAACAGGTCCATTGGCACGCAGTTTGTCGTGTTATGGGGAGTTTGATGGCACGCTCATAGGAACCTATAGAGGCTACACTCCATGCCTTCACCGTTGTCCACGCCTATTCGGAGCACCCTATTCATTGTGTACATTAATCACTCATGCTCTCCATTAGCCTGGGGCCACTGAAGGATTAAGTTTGGGTGTCTGATGTTCTGTGAGCGCATATATTCTTTGAATTCTTGCCCCTGGAACTTGGTCTGTTGCCTGTTTTCACTTCATCCAGGAGTCCCAGCATAGTGAATAATTTCTCCAGTCTGCACGATTTCAACCACTGGGTACTTATTGTGTCTGTCTATGATCACTGCCATTAACTGTCCATCCTGAAAGCTCCTGAAGTCCAGGCTAACTTGGGGGAAAAGCTGCAGACATGGCTTCTCTGTTTCAATTGGTGCTGGTGCCAGGTCTCTGCTTCTAATGGCACATGAATGTCAATCCCCCACTTTTTCATCCATCAAGGTGTCCATGCCGGGGAACCATACCTTGTTTCTGAGTCTTGCCTTAGTCTGTACTACTCCTTGATGACCATGATGAGCCAAGTTGACAACCCTGGCTTAGAGGCTCTGTGGCATTTAAATGGTTCTACCTCTAAGTAGCAGTCCTTCCCTGCTGGTGCTCAGCTTATCTCTTACGGGCAAGAGCTGGTCCATCATCCTTTGTTCAGGGGATTTGGAAGCATCCAGGAAATGTCATCACTGCTTCCTCAGAAATTGTGTTTTGGGCTTTGAGAGGCTTGGGTCGGAACGGGTTGTTTCCATGATTTTTACAATTGATAGCGCCCTCTGGCACACGTCATGCACCGCCATTCTTACAAATTCTTCTGCCCCTTCACCCTCCTCTGCCACATCAGGTCCAGGCTCTCCCTGCAGATTTTCTGACAGATAGTCAGCTGGGTTGTCAACCCCCTGTCGATAAAGTACATCAAACTGGCAGGGCGGGGAGGTTCTTGATGAGATTTCCCTGCAAACAGTGCGACCAGAGACTTATGGTCAGTGATGACCTGGACCTGTTGCCCACAGAGTTATAGATGAAAATGGCACAGGCCCCCCTGATAGCTACGTCTTGGCAATTGATTTGCGCATACGGGTACTCCATGTTCAACAGTGCTCTACTGGCATATGCAGCGGGTGTAGTGTAGCTCCTATAGTACCCCTGCAGGACCTGCGCTTTTGGATAACATACACTGTGGGTCTGGTGGTAGACTGACTCTGAGCACCCCCACTGAGTATGTTAGCCTTGTTTGCATTAGCTACCTCCCAGTGCCATTAGAATCTCCTTTTATCAGAGAGATTATTTTTTGGCAACCTCAGAACACAGCAAACCCTGATTCCTCAGAATTGTGGAAACAATATACCACTTTTCACCCAGTCACTCGTGCTTGCTCATTTTGTCTCAGAGAGATACACAGATGAAACAGTCTAGAGTATTTACAATAAGAATTTATTGCACTGTTGTTCTTCTAATGTAAAATATATGTGCTGCTACAACAACTGTACACAGTAGCAGAGATATAGGATCAGCAGTACAGGGACTAAAAAGGAATAGTACAGTTCTACCATTTTGCAATAGTCATGAACTTATACATGAATATAAAATGCATTTATAAAATAAAGCACATACTCCTATGATGCCTGTCTAGATGTACCTAAGTGTACCTAGCATATGAGTCGGTGTGAAAGAGCTAATAAGCCTAAGAGCCAAGAATCCCGCTAGGATTTAGTCGAACGCCATTACCTGAATAATGAGTGTGGGACCTCGTCCTGGTCTCGAGTTGGACACCCTGCCAGGGATGTTTACACCACTGTAAGCTGGAGCGACTGCACGCAGGAGCCTCAGCGTCTCTGGTCAGTGTGTCGGCCTTGAAGTCTCGGTACCCTCCAACTACTGATAGCAAGAGGTGCTGTATTTATACAGAGTCCCTTTGCGCGTGTGTTAGCCATTGTTTAGTACGATGATGACATATGGGATTAAACCTTGTACGTAGATAGGAGAGGTGAAGTATACCCCCTGGGCAGTGTCATCATAAATTATTCACGTGTGCTAGGGATGACGCCTTAGCATTATTGATTGGGAAAAATCCTCCCTCTGCATGGAACTAGGTGAAAGGTTTAGTCAATAAATGGCGTCAAACCTTATAAGGCGTTCTGTCCCTATAAGGCTAACTGTCCTTATTAGGAGTTATATCCTTATAAGGCTCGTTCATGTCAAAGGTAGGGGAGATGATATAGGGAAAAGGTACAGTGTTCCCTGGACCTATATTAGAGTACCTATATGAAACATAACACCCACATCCTAATACTCAACAATAATAATACACATTTGAGATACACATTTTAACTAGGTGTCAGTGCATAAAATTATCAATGAGCCATTTAAAATGTTTCTAAAAACGTCAAAAAATCATTTAAGAGGTCGTGGCTTGCCAACACCCAAGATGGCCGCAAAAGACTGAGCTCTGAGCCACTGAACTAACAGAAACCCCCAAAAATCCGTCCAAGTATCCGACCAGACTGCAGTATTGCCTGGACCTGGGAGCCGTTTATCTAAGGACTCACCCGCCCCCTTCCCGACAGAGATCCGACCATCAGGCCCTGGGTTCTTGCGCTGGGGCTCCGCTTTCACGCGAGTGTTGTTGCGGCAGTGAGGCCTGTGGTGGAGGGTCGGGCGATGTCCACAAAGATGCTGTCGGCCGGCACTGAAGCCTGGATGTGTCACTGTGCCAAGTGGGCTCCGGTGCGCGCCTGATGCTTGAATCGGTATGGGCGCCATTGTCTGGCCACTTCCTCGGCTCTGGAGCAGACGTAAGGGCAGCGCTGCACCGGGTGGGCTCCAGTGCGCGCCTGAAGACTGAACTAGTGCGGGCTCCGTTTGGCCACTTCCTCGACCCCGGGGGCCGGGTTTGACGTGAGTGGCTCATTTCCCCCCCCCCCCCCCCCCCCCCACACCTCCCCACGGTCTGCAGAATATGGAGGGTGCCGAGATAGGACACAGGGGGCATTAGGAGCTGGATCGACCGTGTCCATTAGTACCGACTGGAGTGTTGCCCCTCCCACTTTGGGCCACGGGCCATATTGGGGGTTCCCTCCTGGCTACTGGGACCTGCGGCGAGGGATGCTCACTGGTTCGGGGGCATCGGTACAACGACGTGCTCCAGGCATTCTGTGGCTCCGGTGGAGTGCGGATGGGGGGACTTGCCACAGCGACTCAGGTGCAGACATACAGCCATTGCTTGAAATTGATCAGTGGCACGGAGCAGATCTCTCCACCTCTAAACCGAGCAGCTGGACCTGGTGTGGAGTCGGAGTGAGTCTTGATTTTTAAGTGTGTGGGGCGCTGCTCCTCTTTGTTACCGCACAACCTGGTACTCATGCCGGGATGTCATTTTCAATAGTGATCGTGGCATTATGGCTACCAACAAAGGAACCAGGCAATCCGGTCTGGCTAAACTGTCAAAGTTCGCCAACTCCAATGGTGAAGCTACAGAAGATAAACAGGCTGAATCCAAGGCAAAGCAATCGACGCCCGCAGAGGGTCCGTCCCTTTTCGATGCAATGGCGGCTATCCAGGGAGTCCAAATAGCGTTGGAGGTTAAAATAGACGAAGTCACGATGGAGGTTACCCTCATCCATGCTGACCTTCGAAAAATGGGGGAATAGAGTTAAAGAAACTGAGGAATCAGTTAAACTTCAATGAAGTCCCTTGAACTGTCAGTTAAACACCTGCAAGCCTCAGCGTCAGACTTTGAGGCGGAGCTGGAAGATTATGAGTGGCGTGCACGGAGAAACAACGTCCGTATTTTGGGTGTTCCTCAAAAGTTGGAGGGGCAGGCCGCAGACTTGTTCGTGGAGGAGTTAATACAGAATCACTTACAACCTCGGTCCCTCTCCTAATACTTCTCCGTGGCGCGGGCGCATTGTGTGCCAGGCGGTCCCCCAAAACCTGGTGCTCCTTCAGGACCTCTGCTGGCGCGGATCTTTAATTTTCCGAGATCGCGACATAATCCTTCAGACGGCTAGCACTGCCCCGCCATTGAAATTTGAAAGTGTCACCATCACTTTTTTTCCGGACTTTACCTATAAAGTGCAGCAAAAAGCACAGATCCTTCCTGGAAGTCAAGCGAACCCTCCAAGATCAAGGCCTCAAATATGCCATGCTTTTTCCAGCGAAGTTGCGGCTCCAGGCAGACGGTAAAACGTGTTTAGGTCTCGCCTACGCAGCACACATGTGCTGCATAGGAAAGAGATCTTTAATCATCGGCACAGCTTTCCCTGCAAAAACGTGCACGCGTTGCATTGCTTTCAATGGCAACGCGTGAACGTCTGGCAATTCACCATGGTAGCAATTATCGCGCCTTGCCGCTCTCTCCCGCAAGGGAATCGCACAGGCTCCCTCCCCCCTCCCGCCGCGCGAGGCACGCACCCTTGTTACCTTAATGTGGCGTTGTTACTACGCTTGTTATCTGTGATACCAACAGGCAGCTCTAGCATTTTAGACCGGATTTGGTACTGTAGTTATTCTGTTTTGAGAGTCAGGGGTCACTAAGAATGTGTGAATACTGCTCTGCACTGGAGCTCATAGTCCTTAGGTCACTGGAACAAGCATGGGTGAGGACAACATGTCTGAAAGGCGGGCTGCAGCACCTCCCGCCCGCTTCACATTGTAGTGGTCTTGCCTGTGTGCTCTCCTTTCGTCTGTTTCATTTTTTAAATTCCCACCTCAACCTCTTTTCAGAAAGAATATTTTTTTGTATAATCCGCGACTTAGTGGTCGCCGACCCAGTTCAAAACATTTGATAGAGCTATCTGACTTCTTTGTCCTGCTGAGAGCTGTGAGCTCTCTAGCAAGTTTTTTAAGTAAAACAAGCTGTTGAACACGGGATTAAACAGTTTGTTAGGGGACGGGCGGTGGTCTTGCTGGAAGAAGTATAAAGACAGCAGTGAAAAAGGAAGAATATTGGAAGGGGCAGGTAGGTAGATGGCTTTTTTTTCTCCTTTGGATTAAAAAGTATTACTACGGTTAAACAGTTACAACACTTGAGCCAGGAAAGTAAATGAATGTGTAAACTACAGGCGGGGGAGTTGGGTGCCGACCACGATATCTGGTTTCCTGCTCGGCGAACACATACGGATTTAGGAGCCTGACTGAGGTCCTGGGCGGAACAACACCAAGATACGAGGAAAGGAGGCCTATTCTTACCAATCGTCAAAATCTAGAATCCAGTAATGTTTCCAGCATGTGTGTCACAGGCCTGCTGGCCCCGCCAGTTCTCTCCCTACCCCCCAACCCAGATACTTTTTCCTTTTTTTTAGGTACCTTTGCATGAAAGTACTCTTTTTCACTGCAAGTATATACATTTTTTAATTTTTTATTTTCGACTAAAGTCTGTTAAGCAACATTAGATTTCCGGTTGCCGTTATTTCTTTTGGATCCTTTGGCAAACATATTCTAGTTCTGTTTGTTCATCTGCAGTCGTTTGAGAGGCGCTTTTTAAACGGCCAGCGCCCCTTTTGCAGGGATGCCTAACCAATGACATGCATATAATGTCTTCAGATTAACGTTATACAGGAAAACCATATCCTTGTGGCACAGTTTAAAAAAAAATTGCAATGTGTTTACCCTCACCCTCTCCACTGTTTTGCATAGTGCTGGTAACATCCCAGAAATGGTTTAATAAAGATTCTCACAAAATAGACTGAAAACAAAAATTGCTTGTTTATGGTAGGTACGCAATACATACGTTGGAACAATGCTACCTTGGGTTTGTGGGCATTTAGGTTCTGGTGGGGGAGTAGCTCGCTGTCTTTACTTTGCTCCCTCAGTTACGGAGCCATGAAGGAGACGTCCCAAGCACTGTGCCCTTACCTTGTCCATTCGCCTGAACTTGTAGCTTTCTCCGAGCTTCTCCTCCTTAGGGTCACTGTCCCTGCTCTAAATCATGATGTAACTACCCTTATTGTTTTCCTTTACTGACCTCTATCGAGGGTTTGACTGGCCATACTGCCACTCTAGCATTTTCCCAGTTGAATGCCAAGAGCCAACCATAGCCACCCTTTTTGTAGAAAGGCTTGTTTGAAAATGTTTGATTTTTTTCATGCCAGCCCTGCCCCTCTACGTGCGGTTATAATATTAAGAATTACTATAAATGAAACATTTTTTTTAAATACATTTATTTTTATTTTCTGTTTTAGTGAATTATAGAATATATACAATAAACAATGCAACTGTTATAATTGATCGCATTGATCGCATCCAAAAACGTTGTCATCATCAACATAGTAAACCCCCCATTCCTTTTAATTTGTGCTGGCTTGTGTCACCGCCAGTGTCCTTACATGCCCATCCCGTATTCCATTTTGGTTCTAGGAAACAACAGTAGCGATCAACCGGATGTCCTCTCTAATTGAACATTTGTAAAGCACAAATGTATCACCCAGCAGGCATCTTGGTACTTAATTATTATTAAAAAAGAGCAGAAAATCTCATATGAAGATGATATATAGATAAGGGAAAGGATTTGTAAATCCCCTGACTTGTCATTTCCTGCTATGCTTGTGTATGTTGGGCCCTACCAAGAACGCAAATCATGCGAGGCGGAATGACAAAGGGAAGGGGAGAAATGCGGGAGTCTTGAACTTGGCATGTTAACAGAGAGGTGGCTGATGGCTGAACACATCTTAATGGACACGCGGTGCCCATCAGCAGTTATGATGGTTGCTACAATCTCCGAACCCACTGGTCTAGTTTTCCGCATAACACGAATGCTCTTCTTTTCCATACACCCACACCCATGGCTTCGAAGGTCCAATCTTTCCTTAAGCGGCAATATCCACCCCCACCTCAGTGGTCAGTTATGTTCAATCCTGCATGAACTTGACCAGCTGTCCCCCTGCGAGGATCATTTGTTTTCCAGTTGATTTATATGGGAATTGTTCTTTCTCTCCTGTAGAGCGATTCCCCAAACTTCTCCTACAGGGATCCAGATTGATTTATTAAGGAGCCTAATCATTCCGTCCTTGAGATAAAGCCTCCCTTTTCTTCAGGGTTAATTTGATTTATTTAAAAAGTAATCCCTACCTCCGGCCAAACAATCCTAAATTCTATGAATTCTGTTTCATTGCTGGAGGCAGCCCTTTAATGTTAGAATATTCCCAGTCTGTCCCAGAGGAAGACTGGCCTTCAAAGTTATAGAGCAGATGATTATCTCGCTGTCTCTTTCTCTCGCCTTTTCATCAAAGTACTCTTGAGGTGGATGAGGACTGTTCGAGAGGTGAAGGCCTTTGCTTCGTACCGGTTTGTTCCTTCGTTTAATGTCATTCTCTAATGAAAGTGATTATTTATTTTTTTGCTTTAATCAAATCATGTTTTCATTGACTTTTGGATAGAGTACACTTAGCTGATAAATGTGTACAAACATGTGTATGGCATTCATATCAGGGGCGGCTCTAGGCTCATGGTGGCCCTGTGCAGGGAGCGCAGGTAGGGGGCCCCGGAAGAGGGGTCCGGGCGGGGCGGAGCTCAGGAAGGTGTTTTAATAAAACGTCCAGAAAAGGCGTTAGATGACCAGTAACATGGTAACAGAAAAACGACGTTTACTATTTGAGTGCTCATCACTTGGATACTTTGTTTTAGAATCTGGGTCTCTGGAGGGACCCCTTCCAACAAGAAAAACACGTTGCGCGTCCGTAAGAGAGTTCAGCCACAAAGCAGGATCCCTCCAATCACATAAATCATATTCAGAACACGGGTCTGTAACATGGTCTTGCTCTTTGGCTTCCTTTTCAATACCAGCATCATCCGTCTGTAAACTCTGAACCTCCTTCAGAATGCCAGATGTTGATGGACCGATGAATGATGTTTCAGTTTCTCTGTCTGAGGGTCTTTTGTAATAATCCTCATCCTGAGTTGGTAATTGCTGCATGTTTGTATCAATTTCAGAGTCACCTTGTTCATTTTCATTGGTCTGCTCATGAGTATCATTCTGCTCATGGATATCATAATTTTTTTGTTCTTCTTTATGGTCGTCAGCGCCGGTTTTACCTGGTGCATCAGCAGTACTCTGGCCAGAGGATTCTCCATCTTTAGGTTTCCCTTGGGTGATAAAGTTCAGGATTGCTCCTTCCTGTGACACTACGAAAGCCTGCTGAGCCACCTTTCTCTTTCGTTTCGAATAACCAGATTTGTGTACTCGAATTCTCTTCATTTTGCTTGCAATGCAGCGGGCGAGGCTAGCAGTGGGTAGGGAAAAAAAGAAGACAATCAGCAGTGGCGGCTGCTGAAAGATTTTGATGTGTCATTTTTATTTTCTTGCAAAAACAACAGTTGATGGACAGAATGCAGAACAATGTCATACATTCACCCCAGTACAGAGATCTGGGCCTAAATCCATCGTTTTTTTGCTCACCACCCCAGTTCAGACATGGCCATATGCAAATCAGCCTTGACCCTGTGCCTCATGGGAACAGTCCAGCCCGAACTGCCAAGCCATGTCTTCCCTGGACTACACAATGAAGGACCAGCATACCTTAATGAACGAGTGAATTTCCACCAACCTACCAGGAAAATATGTTCCAGAACCATCTCCCTAGCAGCCACCCAATGCAGCCGCTGATAAAACAGTGGAGGCCGCTACTTCTCCCACCTGGCAGTGAAGACCTGAAAACCCTCCCCCTGCACTTCAGAGCCTCACCATCGCTCCAGCAGTTCAGGAAGGACCACAAGACCTCGCTGTTCAACCAACAAGCAGCATGATCCAGCAGCATGAATCCCACACCGCCGCGAGACCCTTATGTGTGAATGAGCTGAGCTTTACAAACCCTGACTGATTGATAGTAATTACCCTTCCCACTACATGTATGACACATTATGAGGACTAGCCACATATGGAAGGTTTATTTGAAGAGTGTTATGAAACTATAGGGTAGATCATGTGACTTGGCATACAAGGTCTGTTTTCTCAGTCCACTGAGAACAGTAGAGCCTGGAGAATAGTTCATGATCTATTTGGGAAGTGACCTTAGCAGGAAGAGAGTAAGCTACCTTGAAATCATGGCACACAGAGACCAGTCTCAGTACGTCACTAACTGATCCTGAAGACAGCCTACAGGTAACCAAAGACTCGTCCACTTTACCACATTGTCAAAAGACAAAATACAATATATTTAATTAAGGTTTCTTGTATAGTGCTATATTCCAGCAACCAGTTCTGCTCGCTTTCAGAGCACCTATTAAACAAGGATTAATTACAGTGAGTCCTAAGGCTATGAAAAGGCACTAGAGGTTCACTGAAGCAAAATTAATGTGCAAGGAACATCCAGTCAAGGAGACAACTTTCAAGCAGACGTACGAATCACTAGCACAGCGTACCAACGACCCCATGGGCCGTGGCATAAGCAAGGAAAATGGCCCCTTTGGCTGCTGCTCACGAAGTAAAATATAGCAATTATCAGGGTCCAATGGGCCCCTGAGGGCTTTGGGTCTCAGTACCACTGTACTTGCTGAACCAATGGTAACTATGCCCCTAGTATGGACAGAGAAGACTGCTTCACCAATTGCAAACTGAGGACTAGTTAAACTAGTTTTCTCTGCTAGTCACATGACAAGCACTGGAATGTAATTAAAGAAATGATCAAGAAACCAGTCTCCTACCAAGGTCTCTGCAAAAGGGCATTAGATTGAGTTAACATGGGTAGGCACTGCCATCCTATTCCAGGCGTCCATCCATAGGTGCTTGCATTTCATGTCTGCCTCAACACCATATAAACAGACATAACCAAATGCCAAGTACATTCGAACACTCGATGTTTTAAAAGATTTGTGCAGGCAGATCCACTCATTAGATCACAAGTATCAGCTTCATACTCTGTTTTCATGATTGTTGATAAGTAATTGCAATCATTTTAATGAATCCTTAACATTACGTCTAACACCTCGTACCCTGCTCTCCTCTTCCCCCCCAATACGACCGTGCCTCCCAAGTTACACCTCCAAAAGTCACCATGCCTCCCCTCAGCCACAAGTAAACACCGCCCCTGCACTCCTGACTCACTCTTCCCTCAACATACAGCACCGATCTGTACCACTCCCTACCCCTGGCGCACGGTGACCACCTCTCCGACCCGCGCCCTCTCAGAGATGAATCGTGAGAGAGAGGCTCTCTCTCACGATTCATCATGCCCTCCCTTCCCATGACCACCAGAATACCTCCAGCTCGCCACCTCACATGGCTTACCTCCACCCAGACCCAAAGCACACACCATCTACAATAACATCCTCACCCAACCTTCCCCACGCCCCCGGCTCCTCACCCCCACGGGCTGGGATACATTCCTACGCCTGATCTGCCCTCCTCCCCAGGGCTCCCCACACCCTCGTCCAATGGCTCACCTTCCCTCGGGTTCACTCTGCAGTGGCACACGCTGACCTCCTCACTCCCCCTCCCCATGCCCTGACCCTCGGGCTGCTCACCTCGCAGCTGGCACCAAAGGTTGCACACTGGCATGCTATCCTCTGCAAGGCGGCCTTTCTTGCCCAGGGTCTCTAGGCGTGCCAGTGCATGGCCTCGGCCGGTCTTGGTGCTGCTCGCTGCACGCCGGGCACGGGTGCTGCCACCCCTCCTGCCGCCAGTGATGCGTGGTGCTTCTGTAACCCCTTCGCTGCAGGAATCGCGGGCACTGCGCATGCGCGCGCATGCGAGCCTCCGGAGGTGCCAGATCTGGACTATTAAAACAAGCTCGATTCTCCTGGAAAAAAAGTTCTAAACAAGCACAAGACCTACCAGAAGAGCCCGAAACAAGGCCGACCCCACACAAAGACGAGACTGGGTTAGAAAGGAAAAGAGTATAAGAACAACCATTCAGCGTGCATCACATTGGATTTAGCACGACTCAGTCGTTCATGCGCCAAATCCCTGCCAGGGGCCGCCACGAATATGTATTGTATCCGATTCCTCGTGGTGGCCCCAGGGGTTTGGTGGCCCTGTGCAGGTGCACAGCTTGCACATGCCTAAGGCCGCCCCTGTTCATATTACAGTGCAGAGTACGTTTCTTACATGTTTATTCATTGCACTCTCAACAATAACTTGTATGGTTGTGTTTTTGTTTTACTTGCTTTGGGTCTACCTTTTATCATGATTGTTAAGGCTTAATAGATGAAGTCAGCATTCCTTGAAGGCGAGGCTTAGATTCCAGCTTTTGAGCTGTGTACCTATGGAGTGTAGGAGTGATCCAGTGCTCTAGCTCGGACAGGACAGAGATGGCATACGCCTGCTTGTAACCCAGGAGTTTGGGGAAATATCTCCTCTCCTATTGTAAGATCACTCTGCAGGGCAATAACATATATCTTCGCCCTGGAGACTGCCTTCCGAACATCTTCTTGTTCCTCAAGGTGACCCTGCCACTTCAAGGCTCACACAGCATCGGTTGGATCGCCTAAAAACCATAATTTTTGTAGCATAATGCTCCTGGGAAATACTAGCAGAAGAGGAACAAAAGTGCAATGTTCTACTTCAGTACCACCTGGGATGGCATGCACACACATTTCTTCTTACTACACGAGGGGCGCTCTCACTTGCCACCCACACCGTTATACAATTCTTATCTGCAATTTTTAATAACTTGAAACAATAATTCTAATATTACTTTGAAAGGTCTTCAGCAATACTAAATGTTGTACAAATATACATTGTAAACTAGAGTCGCTGAGTCCTCTGCCAAATAAAACACTGAAAGTGCAGGGCAATGTGCCAGATTCTAGGTTTGTGGTTTATTTTTAAAATGTGATAAGACTTGCAGATTGTGGTATCCTGCTGCTCAGCCAGAGTGAATGCTGTGAGAATGTTGGAATGTGGAATGTAAGGTGGAATGTTGGAGTGCCTGAGTCAGTTGGTGTATGGGCTGAGCAGCAGGTAAGCTGCTCCTGGTGGGGCTCTCTTTAGGATATCATTTGGACATCTTATTAACTTCTATGTAACCTGCTAATCTAATAAACCTTCTTGGAAACTACTTGGACTCTTCATCTTTCAGCATACTACATTTTGGTACCAGGAGTGGGGTATCTTCAGTTTGAAAATAGAAGAAGCTGAAGAAATAGAACCCACAATCAAGATTCAAGATCAAGAGGATTTCACATACTACACAGATAGCACTCTGTTGCAAAATATTTGACCTCATGCTTCCTGGTGTTCACATACATGAGAGACCAGCTGCAATGGCACGGAGCAGGGTTGTACAAATGTACCTGCAGAAGCCCAAAGCAAGTACGCCATGAACCAACACGCTATAAACATAACTATATGTGCACCTTGTGCTTTCAAAGGGCAGGTACTGTCACACACAGAATACCTGTATTTCTTAAATTTGAAAGGGAGAGTATCTGCACTTAGGAGTAGTGTGTTAATGTTTACAATGAGAAAGTATCGCAAATCTGTGTAGCATACAGATACACTTTAATTGTGAGTCCTTGCATTTCTAGATTTCCATTTAAAGTACTGTGTGCACTCCCCAGTTGTGTCAAATACTTGCCAAGAACAAGCATTGGCATAGCCAATAGGTCTCGCCTATGGGACCTTACAAGTGTTTAGTTATCCAGCACAATATCCTTGGTGCAACAACATCAAGTGTTACATGGCTAAACACTTATAATGTCCCAAAGGCGAGACCTATTGGCTATGCCAATGCTTGTTTTTTCAAGCTTCCGAAGAGACTTGGGACTGGCTTGAGAACTGGCGTGCCTCTAATGCCCGTCAACGATCATCCCCAAGTCTTGGACGTGGCCTTGATAGTCAGCAGGGATGATCAGGGAGCAGTGGGTGCGGATGATCGTGGATTCACTTCACTTGCAGCAGAGACTTGAGCTGGTCGATGGACCTGGGTGGGCCCCAGGCCAGGATCTAGTTACGTCGCTTTTGGGATAATTTTTCACCTCTTGTAATGGCTGGTGGGGCTGTGTGTGTGTGTGGGGGGGGGGGGGTCAGTCTGGGAATCTTGCTAATTATTGTGTGCAGCTCTTTATGATGATTAATATTGGGCTGGTCTATGGGTCTTGATGGGGGGATTTGGTAATTAATGGTCTAAAGTTCTTGGGATGTTTCGGCTGAGTAGCGTTCCCCTATATATAGTCTATTTGTTTTAAGTTATACAGGCACTGTGCAATTTTGGGGGGTGGACAGTTTTAGGTCCATGTTGCAGGGAGGCAGAGAGGGGGTAGTGTTTAGTGGTTCCTGGGGTTTGGTTGGTGTGTTTTTATTTATTTTATTTTTTCTTTCTTGCAGTCCTTTTCAAGTGGTCGTTTTTAGCAGTCTAAATTGTGTGGACATTTTTATGACGGCGCAGACGATCATAGTAGGAGCTTTTGATTATTTTGTATCTAACTGTTTAGCAGCTTAGCTGGGGTTTCTGCTGTGGGAAATTTCCGATAGAGGTGTGTTGTGCCCCTCCAGGCAATGAAGGTCGGGGGGTCCTGCCATATCTTAAAAGATGAGTTTGGTTGATCAAGCTGGTCCATCATTGGGCCGGCTCAAACTTCTCTACTGGAACGTTAATGGTTTAGGTGATCAGATCAAGAGGGATATAGTGCTGCAATACCTTACAAGACAGTCTTCTGACCTGGTACTTCTCCAAGAGACTCACATACAGGGCCCTACTTATTGTGCGCTTAATAGGTGGGGATATAAACTCTTAGCCCATGCAGGCTTTACGCGTGGTTCCAGGGGGGTTGGTATCCTGGTGCGGAGTGCCCTCCCTTTTAATATTCAGAAAATTGCGCTTGACCCCTTGGGCCGGTTTGTTTCAGTCTCGGGGAAATGGGAGGGAAGGTCTCGCAATGTTACATGCCTGTATATCCCCCTAAACTTCATTCCACTACCTTGAATGATTTGGGTACGCATCTGTTGGGATTGCCTGAGGGGGATATGCGTTTGGGTGGTGACTGTAACGCTGCTTTGGATGGGTCATTGGATTGTTTGCCCCCCCGTTTGAATGATTCGTCAGGGAGGATATTGTTCGATTTTCTGAGGGCTCTTGGTATCATAGACGTAAGGCGAGTCTGTAATCCTGCTGAGAAGCAATATACCTTTCATTCTGGTGTGCATGGTAGCCTCTCCCGTATTGAATATTTCCTCTGTAAGGCTGATCATCTCCCCATGTTCGAAAAGTTGTCCTTCCTTCCTAGGGGTATCTCCGATCAGTCGCCAATTGTCGTTTGTTATTGCCGCACACCCCCGCCAGTCATCGAGACATGATCCTTAACCCCTGGTATCTTAAAATTCCTGAAATACGCATCAAATTGATGGAGAATACTAAACAATATTTTGCTGAAAATGATGGCTCGGTCCAGTCTGATGTGATACTGTGGGAAGCCTTTAAAACCATAGTACGAGGGTGTGGGGTGGCGGCTGTAACGGGACACAAAAAAGAAAAGCGTCTCCAACTTGAGACTTTCGAAGAGGAGATTGTGACCATTGAGCGCGACCTAGTTTCTGAGACGTCACCAGAGACCTCGCACAAGTTGGCTAGCAAACAAAAGGAATACAGGGACATAGCGGACGAAGCAGCTAAGGCTTACTATAGAGCCTCTCAACACAGGATCTATGACATTGGGGATAAAGCCAGCAAGTTGTTGGCCTGGCTTGATAGGAGGAATCTGGCTAATAAATGGGTGGCGGACATTGTAGACGACTGTGCCGTTCGACATCATGACAGAATTGGTATTCCAGGTGCCTTTGCCGAGTATTTTCGCCAAATTTATTCCCCTGTATCTACATCCACTCGGGAGGAGGTAGCTGAGTTGCTCGCTACACTGCCGCTGCCATGCCTGGATTCCCAGGAGATCACGGATTTAGATGGGGCACTAATGGTCGAAGAAATTTCTAAGGCCATTTCCTCTCTACAGTCCGGTAAAGCCATGGGCCCCAGCGGACTCCCGATTGAACTATATAAAAACGTGGCTTCACTCATCTCCCCCTACTTACTGCGTATGCATAATGCAAGTGTACAAGAGGGTCTTCTCCCGGCTACGCAGCGCTTGGCCAGTATAGTTGTCATCCATAAATATGGAAAGCCTTCTGATCGATGCTCTTCCTATCGACCCATCTCTCTTCTTGACCCCAAGGTTAAAATTTCGGCCAAGATCCTGGCTCTTCGTATCTCACCCCTTCTTCATAAACTGATCCACCCAGATCAAAATTGATTTATGTCAACCAAAAACACGGCACTTAATCTGCGCCATTTGTTCAGGGTTTTGTGGGAGCTACCACCATACAGGAGGACTCGGTTATTATGTCCTTGGGCGCCAAAATGGTGTTTGACATGTCCGAATGGCCTTTCCTCTTTGCCACGTTGGAGAGGTACAGTTTTGGTGATCGTTTTTGTCTTGTGTGCGTCTCCTTTACTCGAAACTCCTGACGAGAATGGCGGTGAATGGGAGTACGAGACAGGGCTGCCCATTATCTCCTTTATTTGCCCTACCGCTTGAGCCTCTCGCTATATGGCTCAGGGGAGATCCCATGATTTGGGGGCTTAATTGGTCACTGGAGTGGATGGACAAAGTGTCCCTCTACGCGGATGACATTCTGCTTTATTTGGCTAGGCCCAGATTTTCGATTCATTATGTACTCCATATATTTACTCTTTTTCAAAAATATTCCGGCTATACCATTAACTGGGGTAAGTCCCTGATATATATGCTCAGCGGGCACCCACCCCCCAGGCTCCCACCGGGTTGTGGGGCCAAAATTGTGGCGGAGGGCTTTCAATACTTGGGTATTTATATTATGACAGATACGGAGATTTTCTATCAATGTAATTTGCTGCCCGCCCTTCAGCGCCTCAAAGCTGATGTACAACATTGGAAGACCCTTCCTCTTATGCTCTAGGGGAGGGCAACCCTCTACAAAATGATGGTGCTCCCCCGCTTTCTGTATGCGTTGCAGAATACACCACACTTAGTCCTGCCTCAATATTTTGCCTCCATCGACTCTGAAGTTCGCATCCTGTTATGGAGCAATAGACCAACCCGAATCGCACTCGCCAAACTAACCAAGAGCTGGTATGATGGCGCCATAGCGCTACTGGCCATCAGATCATACTATTGGGCTTCACAACTTATTGTTCTCAATCATTGGATGCATCAGCCTATTACCGACCCTGCATATAGAATGGACAGGCACAATATGCTGCTTGGCACTTACTTGAGGGCACTCTATGGGGGATCAAAACTGGAAGCAAAATTCAGTCCAACCTCCACAACTGTCTCCATCTGGCACGCGGCGAATTCGGCCCTCAGCTGGAAGGGTAGACTTACGCAAGCGACACCATTGTTCAATTCATGTCGCTTGAGTCTGCTTTGGCGTCAGCCCGGGTTTGATAAGTGGGACTTGATTGGACCGTCCAAGTTGGGCGATCTGTGGGTTGGGGGTGGAATAGTGCTGTTTATTGACCTGCAGCAGAAATTTCACTTGCATGAGAACGAAGCCTTCTGTTATCTCCAGGTGCGAAGTGCACTGTCTAAGGCGCTTTCCAAGGGGGACTAAATACTGGTGTCCTCCCCTTTGGAGGACAGGCTCCTGGATGACTACCTTCTGGATAAGGCCATCTCTCTAACTTACCGAAAATCCTTAATAATTCACCTGAACTTCTTGACAAAGTCCGCACAAAATGGTGTGCAGACGTGGGTGAAATTGACAATGAGGACTGGAGGGAGGCCCTAGCTTTGCCTCGCAAGGTTGCGATTCGGTCCCGGTTCAAATTAATCCAATTAAAATTACTGCATAGGGCCTATTACACAAGCTCTGTCTTGGTTAAAATGGGTCTTCTGACCTCTCCAGTATGTCCGCGTGGCTGTGGCCAGGCAGGCACCTATTTGCATCAGTGGTGGGAATATCCAACTCTTCAGAGGTATTTATCCCTGGTTTGCTGTAAGGAGATTGAGGCTACTCCAAGATCCGCAACACCCGGCGATAATTATCGCTCAGCGCGAGGATAATTATCGCTGGGTAACGTGGATTTTTATCGCTGAGATAGCGTGCTATTAGCAACGCTTATCTCCTCAGCAATAAAAATCCTCACGCTAACTGCCTAACGTGAGATTATTGCTGGAAACCCAGCGATAATCTCACGTAGTGTGGCATTAGCTTGCTGATAGGGACTCACAAATTTAGCCATGAAATCCTCCTTCCATAGGATATCATGGCTAAGTCAGTCCTGAGGCAGGCGTAAGGAAAGTAGCGATAACAGGGGTTATCGCTACTTTTCCTGCCGCTATGCTTCATAGCGTGGGGCTTGATGATAGGAGAAATGTCGCTTAGCGACATTTCTCCTGTCATGTTAGGTCAGGAACGCCCACTTTGCATCTCATTAGAGATGCAAAGCTGGGCGTTAGGAATCCCCACGCTAAAGCAAGGTTTCACACGTTAGCGTGGCCTTGCTAATTAGGCGATAAAATTATCACCGCTTTTCGGCCGAAAACGGCTGCAAAAGCAGCGATAATTTTTTATCGCCAGCTTGTAACTATGCCCCCATGTGTTCTGAATATTTGGGAAGCCACTGACCTGACTAGGCCGGAGCGACTGTGGGTCTCCCTGGGTTGCACGGTTGCTAAGCGTAACATCGCGAGAACGTGGAAGGGGGGAGTTGAATTGAAATGCTCGGATTGGGAGTCCGATATGGACTGGTGTATGCAGGCTGGGAGAGCGGTGTATGAAAGCAGGGGTTGTCCGGGCAAGTGGACAAACAATTGGCGCCCTTGGAACGAAAGTAGAGGTTTGCTGTGCACCCCCTTTAATGATACCGCTCCGTTCGCTGTTGACAACGAATTACTGTAGTCCCGTATTCCTTGAAGTCAGACCCCAAATAGGAACCGTGGATTTCAGCTCCAGTATAATGTGCCCCTTAGTGCTGTTTATGATTGTTTGTTGGCCACATTTGATTTCATCCTTATTGTATATTTTCATGACTGCTTTTTGTATTTGTGTTGTTGTTTGTGATATTATTTGATTTGTTTTACTTTCTTAATAAAAAGATTTTTAAAAAAAAAATGATTTAAAAACAGTTTAAAAAACGAATAGAGAAAAATGTTCTCTTGAAATATGACTTTTGTGTTAAAGTTCCACAAATCACAGTCCTACATGAGTTCGCTCATACACGTTGAACTACTGCAAGCGTACTTAGAAGGCCATGCTTTGTTATGGGAAGTGTCAATTTGAGGAATTTTGTTGAATGAAAGGGGGAAAAAAATCTGAATTCGTTCCCAACACACGATGAGCCAGATTTAGATTAAATGTCCTGGCTGGGAGACGCAACATTATTGCTGCCTACCTCGCAAAGCACGTCAAGGGTGGAGAAGTGTGGCTCAATGGTTAGAGCGGCAGATCCTGATGCAGAGGTCTGGCCCGGGACCAGGGTTCAATTCCCCGCCTCGGCGGGTCTTGGGCTCAAAATTCCACGGACCTGACAATTCTCGCCTCGGTGCCTATTCCAATCATGGAGTCCCACTCTGCAACTCTGGGCAATAGCTTGCTTAATCTCCACAAAGGCCCTCACAACGCTAAGGATGCCTGGCCTCCACCTTGGGGGTGCCCAGGAGTGGACACCTCACAGGGAAAGCCAGGATGGGTTCCACAGCGGTATTCGTACCAGCGCCTTGAGACCCTTGCGGGTGAGTAGTGCGCTATACAAGTATCAATTTACAATTTACAAGGGTGCATAGATGAAATTCAGTGCTGCCAACAGCTGGTGGAGAGGCAGCTGGTGCTGTAATCGATACCTCGGTGCTAATGTGGAGCTGGAGCTGAAGTTCAACTCAGCTGAAAAGGGCACCTGCGGATCCTCGAGGAATGCATGTGTCAAGATGGGAATACGTTGAGGACAGAGTCGAGCATGGGCCCGCAGTGGTTTCAGCCTGGAGTCTATATCTGCTGGCGTCTCCATCAGAGGTGTTAGACAGATGTCCAACTCGTATTCTCCTCCGCAAAACAGGCATTGGAAAACAGGTACGATGCAATCCTCAAAGACTGGTCTGAACGATAGGAACCAAGAAGCACTTAGTTCCCGGAGGCGAGGTGCACCCAGATGATGTACCATGCGCTCACGGTAATATCTCTCCAGGAGAGCTTTTGTCATCTCGCTGGTTGTTAGTCCATCCATTGCGTAGCAGGTAACCGACAATCAGGATTCCAGCTATTGCGAGCAGGATCAGAGGTAGACCCCCGAAAATGCTTCCAAATACGGAATGTATAAAGTTAGGAATAACTCCGAGGATTGTTTGAAAGGTGCTAAGGAATCCTGACCCTATGGTCTTAAATAGGTGTACAATACCACTCGTATCTGACATATTAAAGATATGATCAACCATTTCTACGAAATGTAGGGGGCAGTTTGTACGAATAAGCGCCTGTATCTCAGTCGAGGTTCTTGCGATTTGAAGTTCAAAGGTTTCTCGAGTGGAGGTGAAGGGTACGGTCTGCTGTAAAAGCATGGATTTCATTCTGCTCAAAGCATCAAACTGTATAAAAGAAACATTCAGGGAAGGCCATAGCGGCGCCTCCCTGACTGTATTTGTCGTACGAAACAATACTTGCATACAGCAAGTAACCCTGGTGTTCACGGTGACCAGATAGGTGATGCCCCGGAAGCATACCACAGCAACCTTGATCATTCAGCATCAAGTAACTCCCATTCGAGAGCAACTCGAACACCAGTGTAATCAGGGCAGCTGGAGTTGCTTTCATGTGACAAGACAGATTCGCTATTGAACCATTACATGCTCCGTGCAGAACAATATCTTGGCACATGAGAGAACCGCTTAAAGCGCTCTTGCAGTTTGTACCACTAAGAAACACTTCTTGATCCCCACTCCAGCATCGAAATCTATATGGTAAATCCCAGGATTTCTTAATGTATTCTTTACCCAATTTCTCATATCTGCCTGCCTTTGCTCAAGGCAGTAGTGAAACTGTAAGGTCGTGACCGGGAAAGTGATATCGCCGTGAAGTAGCCATTCTGTTGATGGTGATTCCGCCACTGTGAATGGTATCCTATCCAGTTTTTTAGTTTGCAGCATTGTACATTTAGGTCCCCTTTGTTCCATTTCTATCTGTGTATCAGAAAACAGAGACGTACTGTTTATAAAGCAGCAAGCCACAAAGCCTGCACGCAAAGATTGCAGCATCCATAATACAATGTCAGTGACATAATAGAACGTAACTGAGATTGGCCGTGTTGTATTATGGCTTAATCCTGTTCCAGTATGTCAATAGCAGAAGATACAATGTTGCCCAATGAATATATTCTGGAGGTCAAAGTTGTTAACCCATTATCTACCACAGCTAAAGCTTTTTCTAAGTTTATACGGTCTATTTCCCTTATTCTCTCTGCGGCTTCATGTTGGGAAATTTTCCAGTTTTCATTATAGGCAGCATAAATGCCTGCATATATGAAACGTTTTTGACGTTTCCTGGGTCCTGAAAAAAAGTCCCTAAGATCCCTGTTGTGTGAGAGTAAAGATAAGTGTTGTTTCACTTCTGCAAGTGTTGAGGTTTCTAGCCGAGGTACAACTTCCCAACACTATAGGATGTCACTGCCCCTGAATGTTCTCTCTGTACATAACGTGGGTCTGGCCTATGGATTCTCTGTACATAACGTGGGTCTGGCCTATGGATACTGAGTCCCTCGGTGATGTTCAGGAATCGCTTATGACATATGTTTGTGTCTAAGGGCCAAACCACCCTCTCCTGGGTCTGTTCTATTGTACTTTAGTATGTCATCTACTGTTGCACCTTCTTTTGTAGTTGAATTCTGCCACCCCTGTGTTGGTGTTGGAAACCTAGGAGTGTTCAGGTCCTTGTTCTTGGCTAGTCTAAGACAGGATGTCTGTTGCACAGTATAATTTAAAAAGATCATCTGCTGTGGAATGAGGCATTCTCTAAATAGTGCCTCTGTACCCTGGACTTGCCAGTCCCTCGAACCCCAAATTGATTTTGAGTCAATTTCGTCTTTCCATAGATTGAAACCCCGTTCAGACAATTGGGCCAAAAAGGATGCAGAGTAAATCTGTTTAGTGTTTGTCAACAAAATGTTCAGTGCTGATGTTGGTGCAACCTTATAGTAATATGAGGCTGGATCTGTTGTGTTAAACCCTGAAAAGTATGAAAATTTCTGTGCAAAGGCTTGCAAACTACTTTTTGGTGGTGTTCAGTAATGTTCCCACTGATGGTACTCAAAAACATTCCTAGGTGAAATGGATTTGTGCAGGAAATGATGACCATAATGTTGGTAACAATACAATGTGTCATAATCTGAAGAACCCTCTAGCATTTCATTATTAGAAAATGCAGCAGTTTTCTCTAAATCAGACATGTAATTGATTGTTTTAGTGTCCCAGGCATCAGAAAATGTACTTGAGGTAATGATATCACTTAATGAAATTTTAAATACATGATTCATTTTTAAAAGTTTGGTCCGTCCGAATATGTTAAAATCAACCTTGTCCCATACTATACCATCCGGTATAGGAACTGCTGTATTGTTCACTGATGACAAGTCTCTTTGTTCATGATGTGATGATGGATGTGGCTTCAGTAGGATGTTGACCTTTTGGGCTGTGGAGCTTTGTTATAGTGTCCATTAATAAGCATACTAAAAGTTAGTACTAAGCCTAGCCAGAAAAGAAAAAACAATATCCCAGAAATTACCCAGATTTCAATCCAGGGTGATACCAGGTATGTCTTTTGAAGAAAGTGAAAAAAGTTCTTTATTTGTTGCTTGAATGGTATCTTGGCTTGCGTTGTTTCCTGCTCTCTTGGATCCAGAGAAAACGTATCAAAGTTCATGAAATAGCCAGAAACAGTTCGATCAATTATAGGAATTGCATGGGGATTAGTTGAAATGTTGTTTTCCTCTCGACGAGGCATGTTGATGTAGACTTCTGTATTAGGTCTAATTGCAACTTGTAAATTATTCTGATTTTCATTTTGAATTTGAATGTCTGGTTCTAGTGGAACAAGTTCCAAAGCATTGTTGCTTAGTCCTTCTTTCCTTACAGGTGGCTCTTCAAATGTGATGAGTCTTTCTATTTGAACTTCTTGGATTGTAGCTAGTGGAGGGCGCCTGCTGCAGTGGAGTCCACAAGGCCTACTGTTTAGTATCGGCCACATAGTGTGGTTTGATTAAGTCTATTGAGACAAATCTTTTCTCATTTTTTACGGCAAGAAGCGGGAGCAGCACCGTTCTTTTTCTGTGTACGGCAAGGACTGGTACAGGTTTTCTGTATGAAGGTCCAAATTCCTTTTTGACCGCAATTTTCTCTCTGACCAAATCCCCGACTTTTGGGATCCAGACAGGTCTTGCAATAAACTACCTTGACTTCCTAAGTGGTGGTCTGCTTTAGATGGTCATTGCCTTATTTTATCCTGGATTCTTTTAGATACTGTAAAACAGCCAAACGATCATGGATATCAAATGGTTTTTCATCCACCACTGCGCCTTCACAATCAAGATCAGGTACCCACATTCATGTCCTAAAGAGGACTTCATATGGAGTGACACCCCTAGAGAGTTTCTTGGCTGGTTGTTTAACGCCCGCTGTACCCGCCCTTGCCTAATACCCTAGCTGTTAAAGATTGCTTTAAGTCCCGGTTTTTCCTCTCCATAACGGGATTTCCCTCTGGATGGTACGGAGAGGAGTACCGCAATGCTACACCTATTCCTTACATGGCCTCTTTGTAAGGCCGAGAGCTAAACGCAGGGCCGCGGTCAGAATGTAACGTGCTAACTGCGTATGTGCTGATAAAGACTCGCAAATCTTTGATAACAGTTCGAGAGTCAGCCGAGCGCTGAGGCCATATTCATAGGAATCTCGAGCAGGAATCCACTACAACCATGATGTATTTGTAAGCCCCGTCTGTTTGTAAGGGGCCGCAGTGGTCCAAGTACACACATGCAAGAGGTTTGTCTGATTTAATAATGGCGTCTGCACGGGTTTTGCTATCGTGGAGCCTTTCATCTGCTGACAGATGTCGCAATTCAAGACAGTCTTTAGTTTGCTTAGTTAATTAACTCTGGCCACCAGTAGCGCTGTTTCAGTAAAGAAATAGTCGCAGTAACACCTGTGTGGGCAGAGCCCAAACCCTTGTGTGCAGCTAGTATTAAACCTTGCCTACGATCCATATTTGGTATTACTCTATCCCCACTCCAGGAATCTGGGCATATGGAATGTTTTGTGTATCTAACTTGTAGGAGTATTTGAGTGGAAATATTTTAGGTACTGCTGTTCTGCTTTTGCGTGATGCGATGACAGCAAACATAATATCTCCGTCTATTCTAGTTTTTGAATGAGTGGGTGCAGCTATGGAAGCCGTGCTAACAGCCCTCTCTGCGGCTTCATCAGCCAATGAATTCCCTGCAACGTGAACGTCATCACGTTGATGACTTAGTGTATGGATTACGTGAGTCCTTGATAGCTCGGTTTTTAACTCTGCTACCCGTTCCCATAGCATTTTATGCTTAATTGTGTCACCTTTCGCATCCTTAAACCCGTTTTGTTCCCAACGATGTAAGTACTCATTGTACGACAGTAGACAGTTAAAGGAATCACACGTGATTAGTGTGGGGAATTTGTGATCCGTATTTACAAGTGCCAGTATCAGTGCTTTTAATTCTGCCAACTGAGCCGTGCAGTCTCCTAGAAATTGCGTTTTTGTGCAACTAGGATGGAACTTGCCATCACGCATGTGACCTTTAACTATAGCACACGCCAAACTGTATTGCTGCTTATTTCCTATGGCCGGTTGAGCAGATCCGTCAGTGAAAATAATATATTTATACTGATCTAGAGGCAAGATTTCATTTGGTAGAGGATACTCTTGTTCATATTGCAAGAATGCTTGTGTTTTTAAACTTGGATCAAATCTGTATTCAACGTCTATTGCAGTAAGAGAATTAGCCCATTGTATCCATTTTGGATGTAAGGATTTCGCATTTGGATTGCTGGCCTTTGTAACAGCTTCTAAAGCCGGTACCGGGGTTGCGACAATAATGCGTTTCCCCTGAGCCAGTGCTCTTTCTCTTGCTACAGCAGTCTGAACAGCTGTCAGGATTTTTTCTGTTGAAGTGAAATGCATTTCTGCATTTGTGTACAGGTGTGATTTGTATGCGATTGGTACTGTTTCTCCTTCATTGGAGGTTAAATAAGTGTACCCGCATTGACCCGCGATTATACGGATCACCAAGTGGCTTACGTTTACGCGTGTTTGGAAGCAATCATGTCTTCCTGGAGTGAACGAAGAATATTAGTATGTTCTTGTGTCTAATTTCAGGCTGAAAAGTCAGATTTTATTAAGTTGTATAAAGGTTTTATGCTTTGTGCGGAATCTAAAATGTATGCTCTGCCGAAATTTAGGAATCCTAGTAGTGATTGTAAATTTTTTTATGATTTTGGAGGCTGGAGCAGTGCACACTTTTCTAAAAAGTTTGCTGTCAGACTTTTCCCTTCACTTGACAGCTCATTACCCAAAAATAGGACATTGAGGTGGGCTATTTTTGATTTTTTAAAGTTAAATTTGTAGCTCTCAGTGGCAAATCCCATAATAATGATGTTTACCCCGGTCAGGTGCCTCTCTTAGTCGTCGTCCGTCAGATAAATATCATCCACATAGGACAACTGTTCTTAATCACATTTTTGAAGCAACTCTGTTACTCTTGCTGAAAATACCCCAGGGCTATTCTTATACCCTTGGGCGAGTCGACAAAAGTGTCGCTGGGTCCCTAACGCACTGAATGCAGTCAGATACCTGCTTTCAGGCGCTATATTTTGGCAGAAAAACCCATTTGAGATATCAAGTGTTATTTTGAATTTTTTGCGCACAATGTTATTCATTAATTCGGCACAGTGTGCATTTTGGACAGCAAATGTCTTTGTGCATGAATTTAAATGTTTGTAATCTAAAACTGGACGATATGTATTGTCGGGTTTAGAGACGGGAAACAAAGGATTGTTCATTGCAGAGGTACATTTTTTAATGACCCCCTGGTATTCAAGTTGATCTAAGATCTCCCTGACCTGTTTTTTTAGCTTCTTGCTTTATTGGATATTGGCTCTCAGCACTAGGTGAAACTTTTAACGGGATCACGTGGTAGGTTGAGTTCTCATCCCACCCAACGTGATTTTTGTACAATGCTGGAGCTTGGGCTACTGCCCACTCCTGTGCATATGTATATTTAAGGTGAACGGGAACATGGTCGGAAAATGCAGGAAAAATGATACTGTCTCCCCTGGGGCACTCCATTACGAATGCTGGCGGCCACTCTTGTTCTGCTAACAGGATGTCATAACCAGATGATATGTTCTTCCAAAAAAGACCTTTTACTTTCCTGGGCTTGTCCCCCTCCATCCAGAGTGTTATTTCATATAACTTTTGTGGGGCGCTCACCCTGGTGTCTGGTGTTTCCACCGTGATGTAATCATTCAAGTCTGCTGTCACCAGAAATTCCTTCAGGTTCTGGCGAGATATTCTTACTTCTGCCGCACTGTCTAGCATCGTCAGAGCCCATTCCCCGTTCAGAAGTTGTGTCCTAAAAATTCTGGCATGCCTGATTTTCAGACCAGCAACTTTCTTTTTCTTAAATTAAGGTTTTGAGTTTGTTTATCTTCTTTTTTAGAAGTAAAGTCTTGAGTAGACTGTGTGCTTCCCTCTCTGTGTTCTGACTGTCCTTCTCTTTCGGAGCTTTTCTTCGAGCCCTGAAAGGAACGAGAGGAACGTATATCAGTATCCTGATACCTGTCAGGTTTCCTAATATTATCCCTATTCATAAGGTTGTACCTCTTTTCAGAGGGCTCCTGTGGAGGAGACCTACCTTGGAACTGAGATCTCTTGTCTTTAGAGTTTTGCTTTTTATTATCCCACTTCTTTTTAGAAGAAGTAGGTGTCTGCTTGGAAGTGTCCTTTTCGGGACTGCCCAGTAGTTGAGGTTTAATAGCTTTTCCCCCCAAACTATCCCTGCCTAATTCTGCATATGCAGTTTCGATTATTTTTGGTAGTTCATTCACCTGTTCTAATGGAGAGAACTCTCGTAGGCGTTGGTGGATTGCAACTGATGCTGCTTCACCTTTAATGTTAGCTAGTATTATGGCCGATACCTGATCGTAGTTATTTAATAACTTCATCCCTAAGTTTAGGGTAGACTCTGCTCCGTACTCATTTTGAATTTGTCTTAATACATCTGGTATTACTGCTACGGAAGGAATACCATAAGTTCTGGTATATATGGCAGCAAACACTGTACCCCAAGAAGTAAAATCCTCCAACTGTGGTGTAATCCCCATGGGCAAGCAGATTATTAACATTCTGTGTTTTTCAAATGGTGTTGTATTTGGGAATACCGCTTCTAACTGGGTTATTTTCTGAGCTACACAGAAAGGAATTTGTTCATGTTTTGTGGGCAATTTACCCATTACCCCATTTAATGTTTGTGGAGTAATTTTAGTAGCTGTGCTCTGTGTAGGAGCTGCATTTTGTGTAATTACTGTAGGTTGGGCCGCTAGTGTCCTCATGACGAATTGTTGACATGTTTCTGTGAAGTTTTATCAACTCTTTGTGTTGAACAAGCAATTCATCACGTTGCATTGTCAATGTCAGGATGTGGTGCATAGGTCACTAATATCGGCCATGTTGCGCCTGGTCTTCCTAAAGGACCAAGACTTGTTCTTGTGTGGGGTAGGGCGCCATTAAACCAGAAAATGTGTTCCTGGCTGGTAGGCAGAATTTCAATCTCCTCAAACGGAGTGTAGACCGCTGGGATTTCTTCATGTGTGTCATAATGAAAAGTGTTTATTATAGCATTTGCTGCTGGGAATGTAACCCAGGAATAGAATACCTCTGTTTGGAAATCTTCGTGTGCCTCTATCACAAATATTACTACACCTCCTCTGGGTGGTAACCCATGTTTGACGAGTTTAACTGTCAGTGTGTGTCTTACATTGGGTGCAATATGTATTACATTGGCATCTTCCTCACCTTCTGAGTGATTAAGTACTGTTTCGGTAGTCATTGTGTTTAAGACACGGAATAACTGTCCAAGGAAATTAAAATTAGGTGTTTTGCACAATTTTGGGAAAAATGTCCTTCAAGCTTGATTAACCAACAGCCATTAAATAGTATATCTCACCTATTCAGCTGTGGCAGAGTTTTTTTTTGCCCACTCACTCCAGACGTCTGATTTGTGTGTGTAGGGGTCTCTGAGAATAAGCACGACTGAGCTACTCGGATTCTACTGTTAAATAAGTACCAAACCAAATGTTGGTGGTGCCATGTAGTGTAGTTCCTATAGTACCCCTGCAGGACCTGCGCTTTTTTGATAACATACACTGTGGGTCTGGTGGTAGACTGACTCTGAGCACCCCCACCGAGTATGTTAGCCTTGTTTGCATTAGCTACCTCACAGTGCCACTAGAATCTCCTTTTATAAGAGAGATTCGTTTTTGGCAACCTCAGAACACAACAAACCCTGATTCCTCAGACTCGTGGAAACAATATACAAATTTTCACCCAGTCACTCGTGTTTGCTCATTTTGTCTCAGAGACATACACAGAAGAAACAGTCTAGCGTGTTTACAATAAGAATTTATGGCACTGTTGTTCTTCTAGTGTAAAATATATATGCTGCTTCAATTGTTGCACAGTAGCAGAGATATAGGATCAGCAGTACAGTGAATTAAAAGAAATGGTACAGTAATACCATTTTGCAATAGTCATGAACATATACATGAATATAAAATGCATTTATAAAATAAAGGACATAATCCTACGATGCCTGTCTAGATGTACCTAAGTGTACCTAGCATGTGAGTAGGTGTGAAAGAGCTAATAAGCCTATTTAGTCGAACTCCATTACCTGAATAATGAGAGTGTGGGACCTCGTCCTGGTCTCGAGTTGGACACACTGCAAGGGATGTTTAGACCACTGTCAGCTGGAGCGACTGCATGCAGGAGCCTCAGCGTCTCTGGACCGTGTGTTGGCCTTGAAGTCTCGGTTCCCTCCAACTACTGATAGCAAGAGGTGCTGGATTTATACAGAGTCCCTTTCGCCCCTTGTGCGTGTGTTAGCCATTGTTTAGTATGAGGATGACGTATGGGATTAAACCTTGTGCGTAGATAGGAGAGGTAAAGTATACCCCCTGGGTAGTGTCCTCATAAATTTTTCATATGTGCTAAGGATGACGTCTTAGCATTATTGATTGGGAAAAACCCTCCCTCTGCATGGAACTAGGTGAAAGGTTTAGTCCATAAAATGCGTCAATCCTTATAAGGCGTTCTGTCCTTATTAGGAGTTATGTCCTTATAAGGCTCGTTCATGTGAAATGTAGGGGAGATGATATAGGGAAAAGGTATGATGTTCCCTGAACCTATATTAGAGTACCTATATGAAACATAACATGGGGACCCAGGACCCTTCACTCTTAACCTGTAGCAGCATGTCTCCAGCCCCACTCACATCGACCACCAGCTCTGTCTGACGCTTTGGTTTGAAACAGGCCATAGTGGCGTTCACCAGCAGTGCCCCTTTTACTTGGCATAAGGCCATGTCAGCTTGCGAGTCCCACTCCCACTGTGCATTAGCGTTTGTCAATGTCCTCAACGGCTCGGATAGAGTTGCCAAGTTCAAGATGAATCTACCACAATAAGTGCCATGCCTAAAAACTCCACACTTCTGTGGCATTACAAAGACCGGATGCTGATTTGATTGCCTCCACCTTCTTCGGGTCAACGCACAGTTCTCCCCTTGAGAAGATGAACCCAAAACGTTCTGCCAAATTTTTGTAGAATGAGCACTTTTTGGCGATGGAGTTTCAAGCCACATTTGGCCAGCTAATGAAGCCTGGCTCCAAGTCTCACTTGGTGCTCCTCGAGGGTATCCTCATCAGGCCAGAGAGGGTTTCATGGATGGTGTTCTGAAACACCTCTGCTGCCGATGATATCCCAAAGTTCAATCTCCAATACCATCGGAGACCTACGTGGGTTGAAGAGGCCGTGATGTACCGACTGGCTGGTTCGAGTACTAGCTGATGATAGCAGCGTTTAAGTCTAATTTGGAGAACTATTGGTTTCCGTTCAGGTCCGCCACTATGTCGTCCACCATGGGGGTTATGTGTTGCTCCCGCTGGATGACTTTATTAGGGAGCTGCGTGTCCATGCACAGTTGGATTGCTCCTGACTGTTTGGGTATTGGTGCAATCAGAAGGGGTGAGAACATGGTGTTGGGTGGTTGGGTGTTGGGCCGCTGACCTCGTCAATCAATCCTTGTTTTTTCAGGTTCCACAGTTTCTTTTCCACGAGCATCTGCTGGTGTCAAAGTGCTGTGGTTCTCACAGTCTCATCAATGTGTAGTCAAACTTTAGTGCCATTCAGTCGTCCTAGTCCTTCAAACAGCCGAGGGAACTCCAGCATGATGTTGCCAGTATGTGACTTGTGACCCTGTTGGGCAAAGAAGACGAGCCCCAGATGTTCTACTATGTGGCAACCTAACAGCGTGCCGGTGCCTCCTTCTGTGATGTAAAATCGAGCTTGCGTTGCTCTTCCGTCACTTGCGACTTTCACCACCCCCTTCAAGGGCAGTGGTTACAAGCCATCATATGTGCAAATCGATGCCTTCGTTGGCGCTCGCTTGGGGCAGGGTACCAGACTGTCAAACTGTGCCTAGTCCATTACGTTATCAGATGCTCCGGTGTCAATCAGCACCCTCATGAATGTGCCGCCAATCTCCACTGGTTGCCCTCTCTTCTGGCAAATGAGATGGAAAAAACCTTGCTGCCCTCTTCATCATCGTTTGCGTATGCTCTCTGGCTGCCACCTGTCAGTGGGCCCTCAGTCTCGTCCTCCTTGATCGACAGCTGCCGTAAGGTGGATTTCACCTTGCATCTGTTTCCTGGCGAGGCCCTTGTCCCTCGCTTCAGCCTACTTTGGCTAAATGGTTCACGTGTCTACAACTGGAGCAGGACTGGCCTTGGGCACGACAGGTGTTCGGCACCCAATGATCTAGGCCACAATTGCCATACTGTCTTTCTGCCAGCTTCACCCCACTGGGTGTTCGGGATCGGGCAGCCCATCTCTGTGTGCCGTTTACTTGCTGTTCCTTTCCCATGACTGTGCAGGTCTTTTTCTGTTCGGGCTATCCCTCCTGCTAGGGCTACCTCCATCTTATTTGCCTGGCTGTCTGCCAGTCCATGCAACCTCGCTGACACCAGTATGGCGTCTAAAGTGATTCCAGGTTGGTGCAGGATTAGCCTTCAGAGGGCTGCTGACTTGCAACCCTGTGTTGGGCTCTGATTTTATCCTGCTGATGGATGTCAGTGCACTTGCTCGCCAGCTTCCAGAGATGTGTGTAGAACACGTCTACTAATTCATCCTCCCACTGCGTGGCCTACCGTAGCATGAATCGCTCATACTCCTTGTTTAGCTCGGGGTCAAAGTGTTGGTTCAAAGCTGCTACTGCAGTGTCAAAGTCCACATTGTCTCCTGTGTTGGGCAGTGTCTCAAACAGGTCGTACAGTTCTGTCCCGCCAAAGTGCATCAACAGCGACCTTCTGACTGTGCCATCTGTTTACTGGATGGCACGGAAGTAGTTCTGTAGGTGCCAGACCCACTGCCGCCAGAGTGGTGCAGCAGTTACGGGGTCCGCCATCTTGCTGATGGGCGTCTCTTAAAGGGGAGTGATTCTGTTACGGACTGAGGAGGCTGGAATCAAAAAAACGTGTCTGCAATAAATTACCTCCCAGACCATAAATTTCCATACTTTGTAGAGTCCAGATCTAGATCAATATCCCTACTCAGGTTCTAACATTGAACTCTTCCTACTTTGGTACAGTTTTAAATGATTTATACAGATCCCCGTTTCTATATTATTAATTACAACCCAACTTGGGTTGTAATTAATAATTTAGAAACGGGTACTCTACAAAATATGGTCATTTATGGTCTGGAAGGTAATTTATTGCAGACACATCTTGCTGAAGGGCAGCAGTGCAGATAATGAAGAGTGGGGAGCCGGCGGGGTAGTGCTTAGTGTTGCTGTTGCATGGACATGGTGGGACAGTGCAAGTGTCAGTGTGCTGCTGGGGAAGGGAAGCTAAAATTGTATAGTGCTAATACCGCTGAGCAATCCCCCAGCACCACGTTGTATTGCCTCTGCACCCTTTCTGTCTGACTTACACTTATACCATACAACTGTTCTCTGGTGTCTGAGTAATTCGTGCCCAAACCATTCCCCCTTCTAGCACCATTCATGTCTCATCTCCAACAGTCTGTTACCTTTTTTTCATTTTTTTTTCTTCAGGCCCAGTTTCAGCCCACCGTTTCTCCACACAACAGGCACTGGGGTGACCTCAAACTGAGCACCGCTGGCTGGCGGTAGGTATCGTGGCTACGTCAGGACAGCCCAGTGGGGCTCACCTCGTTTGACGCAATGTGGGGTGAAACTCAGGCCTCATTTACTCTCTCTCAGCCTGCCGGAATGTTGCCGCACACATGGTGCAGTGTGCAGTTTCATCCGGCAGGTGGCACTATGTCAGTGGCCCTCTTCAGTCTTCTCTGACCGATGCGCCCAGCCGACGCTCACTGATCTGAGATGATGACTGTCATCATCAGATCAACTGCGATGATGACTGTCATCATCAGATCAGCCACACCAACTCAGTCTCGTCCTCATGCTTCCACACCCTCCCCCTCCTACGTAAGACCTTCAAATGGATCCCCCCTCGGGCACAAAGACCGTCATTCACGCCCTCGTCACAAGCAGGCTCGACTACGGCAACGCACTCTACGCCGGAATAAACAAAAACCTCACCCGCAAGCTACAGAACATCAAAAACGCCGCAAACTGGTCCTCAACCTGCCCAAACACTGCCACATCTCCCAGCACCTGCGCACACTCCACTGGCTCCCCATTGAGGCAAGAGTCACCTTCAAGATGCTCACCCACGCACACAAAGCCCTCCACAACACCGGAACAGCATACCTTAACAGCTGACTCAAATTCCACGCACCCCAAAGGACCCTACGATCAGCCCAGCTCTCCTATGCCGTGGTCCCATGCACCAGAAAAACCAGATCGGGAGGCCGCTCCTTTTCCTTCCTCGCAGCCAAGGCCTGGAACACCCTTCCGCTCCACCTCAGACAGACAACATCACTACACATCTTCGTAAGAGACCTCATGACCTGGCTCTTCAACAGACCCCCTCCTTGATGGACCGGAACCTGCCCCCCCCACCCCCAGCACCTTAAGACCCTTATGGGTGAGTAGCCGCGCTTAAAATACGCTTGATTGATTGATTGATCATCATCCCTTGAACAATCCGGCGACTCTGCGCTGCTAGAACCTCCTCTGTTCTCGCTGTCAGTTCTGTGGACAGGTCTGCTTTCAGGTGGCTGTAGGGTGTGCAACTGTCCTCCTCACCATTGTAAGGTGGGAGGGGACGCATAACGCTTATGGGCCTTGTAGGAAGCTGGCTGTCTGCATACTATTATACTACACCAAAGTAGGGTATAGTGTGCACAGAGTCCAGGGAGTCCCTAGAGGTATAGCAGAGGCTAAATTAGACAAGTACTAGCAGCTCTCTTTGTGGTAGTGTGGGCGAGCAGTTAGGCTTATCCAGAGGGTGTTTTAAGCATTCATTGTATTCACTCAATCAGGGCTGATGGCACACATTCAGAGACAGAATCCAGACCAATTAGGTAAGTATAAAAAGATTTACTTATATTTTATTTTGTAGAACAAAGCAGGAATTGGCACAGGTATTAAGAAATATCATCAAATGCAAAACTGTACACAGAAATGCAATTGTGAAATGTATTGGAATCGTTTACAGGTTTGTATTACTTTTAAAACAGTTTAAAATACAGTAAGGTTACTTTTGATTACTCTTGGATTACTTTTTAGTTTCTTTTTAGTGCATGAGGTGATATGCTGAGATATTACACACTGGAGGTTGTCACTCACAGGTAAGTACAACAGTTCTTAAGTTAAAGCATAGTTACTTTCTTTTCATACAAAACAGTGGGTCAACAGATTTTTTAGGAACAAAACACGTAACATTAGTTACTATGGGAAAAAGAGTGCTAACGGTTCCTAGGTAGGTAAACGACTTGCGAGTAGGAGTTTTGAGGGTTAGAACCAAGGTCCAGTTAGGCACTCAAATTGCCCCACCAGCGGTACTGAGGCGGCCGGGTGCAGCGTGTTAGGGCCCAATGTTAGCCAATGGGGCTAAGGGGGCCTTCAGTTAGGGACTGCTTGCAAGCAGGCCACTTGGCTGTGGGAGCAAAGCTCTTAGGGGTAGGATCAGCACTGCAGGGGCAACAATCAGCACAGGAGATGCACCACCAGCTTCACAGGGGCGACCGGGTGCAGAGTGCCAAGGAGGTGTCGGGGACCCTGTGGATTTCAATGGAGATCTCCACTTCAGAAAATATGCTGCAGGCTCGGACAGGGAGGTTTCCTGAAGGCGACCACTGGCTGTAAAGGTAAGTTGGGTTCTTGGAGGATGCCTGGACACTGTCGGTTGGGCCACCCAAGGCCGTCGGGTGCAGAGGTGTCTTTTGGCTTCGGATCTTCATACCAGCTCTGGTCGTGGTCGGGGGAACCCTTCAGGTTGAGGCTGCAGGCATCGGCTTGAAGCTTAACTGAAGTCGGGGATCTCAGGTCAGGATCACTGGGGAGAACTCATTGTGGTGTTGGGCCACTCAAGCCTGGGCTGTGGGTGTCGTGTGCAGAGTGGCGCAGAACCACGAAGCCGCCTGGATCCAGGTCCTGGGTTCGAAGTCTTTGCTTTAGCAAGTCTGGTGCTCACGGGAGACAGAGGTCCCGATTCCCAAGGGTAAAATGAGACAAAAGTCTAACTTTACAACTTTCGGTATTCACAAGGGGCATTTACTACTCGTAAATTGCCATTGGTGAATACCGAAAGTCGTAAAGTTCTACTTTTGGTATTTACAAAGGGCATTTATGAGTAGTAAATGCCCTTTGTGAATACCGAAAGTTGTAAAGTTAAACTTTTGGTATTTACAAAAGGCATTTACAAGTAGTAAATGCCCTTTGTGAATACCAAAACTCGTAAAGTTAAACTTTTGTTTCAGTTTACCTTTGTGAATCGGGTCCACAGTCTTTAGGATGAGTACAGGGCAGGTCCTCCAGGCTCTGGGTGGCTGCTTGCTGCTGGACACGTCAGGGTTTCCTCTCTGGTCAGGTTGGAGTCAGGACAGGCCAGTAGGGCTGGAGCCAAAGCAGTTCTTGTCCTCTTCTTCCTGGGTCAGCACAGCTATTCAGTCATTTTTCTCTCTTCCTCAAATCTGAGGAGGCAAGGTTCAGGGTTGCCCCTAAATACTATATTTAGGGGCGTTTACAGGGGTGTGCAGGTCGGGACCAATAGGTCCCTTCCTTGGGGTGAGTACACCCCCTCTTATGCCACCCTCCTTTGGGAGGGGGGCATGAGCCTTTTCATAATTGACTTGGTCCCCTCATTTTCAATATGGAGGGGACTGAGATGTGTGTTTCACCTCGCCTCCCCCACTTGAGGGGTGGGGTTGGCAAAGGTGGGCACATCTCTCCTCCTAACTCAGTTTTCCCTCCAGTTCTCCTGCCCGAGGTCAGGAACGGTGGGAGTCAGTTGCTGGGGACAGCAAAAGGCAGGGACAGCTTACAAAGGCGGCAGGCCTTTGAAGCTTTCCATTTATGGACCCAGCCCATCCCGGGAGACTAGGCAGGACACCTCTGCCCTGGATGGGTTTTGTTTCTGGACCCAGAGAACGGAGGCTCTCCACTAAGGGGTCCAGAAACCTGTCTGGTAGTAGGAAATGGCAGACAGCCATTCAGGAACCACACCAGGGCTGGTCGTTTTTCAGGGGGCATCGCTAAGATGCCCTCTATGCGCATTTAACATTAAATCCCACGCTGGCAACAATGTGGGTTTAATGTGCTGAGACGTTTGCTAACAAACTTCCCAGTGTTCAGTAAAGCCATTAAGGAGCAGTGGAGTTCGTAATGACCAACTCCCAGACCAAATACTCTTTATGACTTTACTGCACTTACAATGTCTAAGAATGCACATAGACACTGTAGGGGTACAGTGCTCATGCAACTGTACCCTCACCTGTGGTGCAGTGCACCCTGCTAGAGGGGCGGCTTACTTAGGCCACAGGCAGTGGATTGCAGGCATGGCGCATGGGGATGTGTGCCATGTTGACTCTTCACTTTTCTCTGCGACAAAAAATGGAGCCTGCAATGGCAGTGTGTGAGTGTTAAGGTAAAGGGCCCCTAGGGGTGGCGCAGTAGGTGCTACAGCCCTCAGAGGCCTTTCCTGGTCACATTGCCCTTTGTACCCAGGGCTTATCTGTGGCCAGAGATGTGCCAATGGTGGGTACAAAGGTACAGCTTTGGGAAAAAACACAGGCCCTGGAAACCTGATTGGCAGGGACCCAGGGCACACCAAGTCAAAATGCATCATGTGTCAGGCAAAAGGTGTGGGATAACCAGGTAAAAAAGGGCACTTTCCTTCAGGCCTCACTCTGCCATAGCTCTATAGCAATGGGATACACACACTAGACATACAGTTGCGAGGAGTGTACCCCAGCGGTCGCTCCTCCATTTATTTATGCCTTCGGCCGCAGCCGGCCCTCGGAATGCTCCCTGTGAAACAAAGTATTGTAGAGGCCGAGTGTCACTTTACAGTAGGCTGATTTAGGTGCTGGCCGGCCGACCCTAGGCCCAAATATTGCAGCAGCCCATATCCATAAAATGATTGGAATTCTAAGGAACATTTTTGATGTTTCCAAGTTGCACTTTATGTCCTTTGGTGTCACAGGTTAAAAACTCACCCACACAAGTGGGAAACCTTTTTTATAGAGATAGGTACGTTAATACAAACTCATGAGATATTTATTATTATCTACTGAATTTCATTAGATGCAGGGAGATTTCAAATGTAAAGCAAACACAAGGAGATAATTGAAGAGATGGAATGCTGAAACTTTTTGGACACTCACCCCCAGTCACAGATCTTGGTTGAATCCATCATTATTCTTTAGCTCGGTTCGCCACCCCAGTTTAGACCCAGCCATATGCAAATCAGTCTTGACACTGTGCTTCATGGTAACAGTCCAGCCCGAACTGCCAAGGTCTTCCCTAGACCGGAAACAAGCATCCTGGGACCGATTTCAGGGTAACCAGGCTAGCCTGAATCCAGTGGCAAAGTGAGCAAGGGACACCACGTCTGGGCATACCCTGCCAACTAAGGGCGAACAAAGCAAACACAAGGAGAGGATGGACGGAGCGCTGAAACTTCTCAGACACACACCCCCAGTCACAGATCTGGGTTGAATCCATCATCGTCCTTTAGCTCACTTCGTCACCCCAGTTCATACCCAGCTATATGCAAATCAGTCTTGACCCTGTGCCTCATGGGAACAGTCCAGCCCGAACTGCAAAGCCAGGTCTTCCCTGGATCGGGAACAAGCATCCTGGATTTCATTATAGCGAAAAAAGGAATTTTGTTTACAACCTTGCCCGTTTCTGAAAGTTTGCAATGTGGTTATCTTAGCAAAGCAAACCTTTTCTTAATATTGCTTATAAAAAAAAAATAACACTTTCATACGCTGCATGTTTTTCCATTTGAAAACAAAAACATAACTAATGTTGCTACATTTTTACCACTTTTTTATCGGCCTCTCTCCTGGAAAATCAAATACCCTAGAGTACCTTTAGAATCCCCAAAATGTAAGGAAAAAGGACACTGACTTGGAATGGATATGTTTTGTGAAAAAAGTTACAGAGGCCTAAGCGTGAAATGCCCAAAGTGCTCAGCACTGAAGGTTGAAAATGGGGTGGAAAAAGGGGAGGAGGTCCACCACTTATGGGGTTAAACTAGTTGGTAATTTGTACAGCAAATAAGCATAAGAGTTATCCATTGTGAAAAGTACATTTTGAAAATCTTTTAATTTTATCTTAAGGAAAACCAGAAACGTCATGGACTGATGAAATACTTCCAAGACCATCAACTTTACTCCACATCAAGGAAGAAGAGCCACAATCTAAGCCAGTTGAGAGGCAGAAGGAAATCTTCGCAGTTAAGGAAATACCATCAAAGCCTTCAAAAGAATCCACAGCAATTAATGCAGATGCATCTAAAAACGTTAGCATGGATGAATCAGGATTGCATCTCTCAAATTCCCTGCCTTCAGAGACTCAGGAATTTATGGTAGACTACCAAAACAAACAATATGATATGCTGTGTGACATAAAAACAGAAATTGCAAAACAGGCATCTTCCCATGAGGCAGAGACCGCAATACTGCAAAAGCAACTCTCTCTAATCAGAAAGCACAAAAAAGCTACGCAAAGCCTGGCTTCAGCCGTTGCATCCTGTACTCTTCAACTTAAGTTTCTGAACAACATAATGCAAACCGGAAATTCAGTGTTTTCCATGGGACATTCATTGTTGACTAAATCTATCCATGATCTCACAAGCCAGATCAAGCAGCTTCTGGTCAAAAGGCTATCTCCCAGTCTTCCTGATGAGGACGAACCCAGCACCAGTATGCCACATGCATCTACTGTGCCGCTGGCCTCTCAATCAACACTTTCATCTCTGGACCGTGGGTGTAGATCTTTTCTGCGAAGATTTAGTGGCAAGCGGAGTAAACAGGAGGTGTCCCCCATTGTTGATCTAAAGAAGAAGAAAAAATAGTCCGTAATTTAAATTGTGTCATTTTCTTCAACAGTCATAAAGAAGAAATGAACATTAGCGTTGCTCCCTATTTTTGTCATATTTTGTGGGAAAAAGTTTTTACAGTTGTGTATGTTTATTGCTTAAAAATTACTAGTCCATTTTGATGTTTTATTTTATTCCACATTAAGATGATTCATATAATTAAGTATTAATTAAAAGCTGTTTATACATTTATTACAATTCATGCCGACTTAGAAGTACCTTAGCCTTGATGGTAAACTGATATATTGTAAAATGAAAATTATCTGAAAAGCTAATCATAACAACTAGTACATGTTGGCTCATCAAAGCAAACTAATGTTTCAGAAATTATTTTAGAGCTTTCTTTATTATGTGCAACACATCTTTATTTAAATGTTTCCAATAAATGTATTTGTTGTAAAACAGCTGACCAGAACCATTAGATTTTATTAGATTGATGACAAAAAATATAGATTTTGAACACAACAAACTATGTTTAATTTAGAATGTTTTTTTAGCGTTTGGACATAAAGAACATGTTGTGATAATACTAGCAGAACCAAAACCTCCACAAGGATGAATATGCTTACATCTTTTTTTTTTAAAACACTGATGTCGTTGATTTAACAAAATGGACTCTGAAAGCTATATTGTCGATTCATTGATTAAATGGAGTAACGTTTTTGAGTTGTATTTTACGTTTTATATTTAAGTGATTAATTCGTCAAGAAAGCATTACCTCATTACACGTATTTGTGTTTTGTTTATAATGATGAGTCATTCGAATTCCATTATTTTGAAAATGCAGAGCATAGTAATAGGTTGAAATTTGATCACTATCCATTCACTTTGCGCAATTTTTTTGCAACAGTCACATTCAAACTCTAATATCCTTTTAGCGTTTGCTTCACACATTATATCACATTTAGGGCCTGATGTACTAAAGACTGGTGACAAATTGTGCAATGACTTCTGTGACCATTCTTTCATTTAGCATTGTGACCTATGTACTATCAGTACTATCAAAATATCCAGTCGCAAGGGGTCACAGAACAACTTGCCTAATGAATATTAATCAGGCTGTTTTTACCCACATTTTCCAACCTTTAACAGTTTGTGTTTTGACTCTATGCATTAAGAAACCACTAATGGGTGCTTGTAAATGCATATAAAGGTGGCATACTTAGTTCTCAACCACAAGTACACACACAGCCTGTTTGTTCTTTGCATGGGACAGCTTCCTCTTTGCATGAACCAGCAAGGTCTTCACATAAAGCCAGCGAAAGAAGATAATATAGGAATGCATATCCCACTGCGGCTGGAATGTATTGAGCGTCCACGAACAATGGGTAGCTGGGAGGTACATAGAGAAAGAAATACATTGCACGCATGTTCCTTAATGGAAGCCTGATATCAAGGGGTCATCAAGCCAGTTTGAATGAGACCAGCCTTGGTATTCCATGGGAGGAAATTAATGGAAATGGCAGTCCATATTTTTACCGTTATTGTTGCTTTCTGGCTTACTGAGTGCTTCGGACTAACCACTTACTTCACCTGGTTTCACCATAAGTAAGAAACAGTAGTAAAATTGAAGGTGGGTTATTTGAAGAGTTGCGTTCTCTCTGCTCCTGTCAGGTGCTATATCTGATGGTTTTTGAGATAGAAGAGTTGGATTTTACACAGGCATACTTCTGCTGGCTGTCCCTTGCAAGACCGGGACACAAACCACCTGCCCAGAAAGAAGCATTGGGATGTTGTGTGTGGCCCAACTTGCAGGGCTCCATAGAGACCAAATACAGCCGGATGTCTAAATCCAGACAGAAGACAGATAGACCCACTAACGTGTGGTTCAGGACTTGAAAGCAGTCACGACTGCTGAATTGTCGATGGGAATGATACTGCTCTGACCAAGCCCTGTGTGTTTTGTTCTACAAAAGGATCAGTGTTGACTAAACTCCACCTGTCTCTCAGGTCCACAACAGACCAGAAGACTCTATTAATGAAGCAGAAAAGTTGACCAGTTACAACTGGTCTGACACTGAACTTTGTGAAGTTTTTTTCTTGTAACTGGAAAGTGATTGACAAAGCCAACTTACTTGCGCAGCAAGTTAGTACTCAGAATGAGGAGACCAAGAACTTTGGCATCTGATAGAGACATCTAGCTGCAGACTCCTTACTTTAGAATCCTCCCCCAGACGTGGGATTAGATCGGGAATTTCTTTTCCACAGGACATCAGCCTAGCGGAAGAGGATCGCCGTGCGACTGTATCGATGTCATCACGCGATATGACGTAGATGGAATCCATATAACCCCTTCCCCGACATGCCAACGTCAGTTCCTTCTTTTCCATGGTTGCAACCTGGATCTGGAGCAGTTAGGGGGGTGTTTTTCTGCCCATCTCTACATTTTGTGTGAGAAACAGGGTGTATTTTTATGCCTTCAGGGTTTAAACCATGTGGATCTTGTAACAGATAGATGTCGGTCACAGATGCTCCTACCATCTGTTTGTGGTGACTGGGACACCACCATTTCTAGGAGGAATGTGGTTCCTGTCAGCATCTTCGGCTGAAGACGTTGAGCGAACTTTGAATGAAACTTCTGGTGGTGCAACTATCTGAGGCACCATGGCAGCATCAGTCCTCGTCCAAGTCCAAAGGCTAGTCGAGGAGCCGTTCGGGTGAGGGGCCGTCTCTGTCAATGTCAAGGGAGGCTTCAAAGCACCAATGGTTGAAACGTAAGTTAGTTTCTGACGCTGTCTCCCAACCTTCAATTGTAGAGTGTTCTTCGGAGTCCACCCCATGCCTCCTTAAATATCCTGGAGCCGGGGCGACTCTAGCCCAAATTTGGAAATATTAAGTTTCCCTGCATAAAGTCTTTGGGCCTTTACTCTCCTCTGACATTCTTTCTAGCCCCAAGGAGGTTGTAGGTGCCCTGACTGGATCCTTACCGGCGGGTTTGCCCTTGTTGCCAGACGGGCCCTCGGAATCTGTTAACGCTTTTGAGACGGTGCCAGTGCACAGGCCTTCGGGGTCTTCACCTTCGGCATTGGAGTCGGGTCAGCCCATGACGTCGGCAGCGCTAATCGATGCTGCACCAAGTACTCTTCCCAACTTCGATACAGGCGCCCCACGTGCAGGACTTTAAAGCACTCTAGGAGTGCACCCACCCAGCCCCAATACACTAAACCCTGTCTGGGAGGTGGTCACACCTCCCTGTGACAGGATGCCTATTGTCGGGCCTCCTCCACTGCGAGTTTCGGTCATCAGCAGGAGGGCAGCCCAGTGTCTGTGACTGGTGGCATCCATTTTGTGATGCCAGGGCTCTTCAGGATTTTACCGTGTTTCCACAGTAGGTACATGTCTATCCCTCTAGAAGGGTGGGATCATACTCCCACACCAGTTACTGGTGTGGGGGGTATGATTCCAAAGCGTTTGACACCAAACATGACATGTTTTGATGCAACCGTTCCAAAGTTAGCATTAACCGCGAGGTTATAATGCACTTAAGAGTATATGGTTTGACCGCATTCAAAAGCAGCCGCAGAGAATAGACTCTGAGAGCTGCAGAGGGGCTCTGCTCAGGCAGAGGCACCCCCTCACATGGAACCCAAGCACCCTGCCCTCAGGATTGATAGGGCCTGCCTTAGGGGTGACTGATAGGTTTAAATGTGTGTGCAGGGAGAGATATAGTGAACCTATATCTCAGTGAGGAGTACTATCACTACCTCACCCAGGCTGCAGTAGCAGGCCTGTGGTGTTAGATTTAGTCTGCTTCCCAGGGGTGGCATAATACATGCTTCAGCCCCTGGTAGGCCTGTGAAGTACCTATGCACTTGGTACCTAAGGTACCATATACTAGGGGCTCATAAGGTACCACAGTATCCAATCACTAGTGCGCCTAAAATGCACTCCAAGTAGTTTAGAGAGAACAGAGAGGCTGGGGCCCTGATTAGCAGGGTCCCAGCCAGACTATAGCCAGAAACCAGTGTAAACATCAGAAACAAAGTGGGGGCAACATAAGAGGCAGATCCTACTCTCCTACACAACCCCCCCGAAACGCAGGGACACTAAACTATCCTTGACCAGTTGAGTCTTTGTGTTCTAAGTGGAAATACCTTGAGAGTCCATCTGCATTGGCATGTTGGGTCCCAGGTCTATGTTCCACTGTATAGTCCATCCCCTGTAGGGAAATGGACCACCTTAAAAGTTTTGGGTTTTCACCTTTCATCTGTTTGAGCCATAGGAGGGGCTTGTGGTCAGTCTGAACTATGAAGTGAGTGCCAAACAAGTATGGCCTCAGCTTCTTCAGGGCCCACACCACAGCAAAGACCTCCCTCTCTATAGCTGACCAACGTTTCTCTCTAGGGGTCAGCATTCTGCTAATAAAAGCTACTGGCTGGTCTTGACTTCATCATTCAGTTGAGACAGTACAGCTCCCACACCCAGCTCAGAAGCATCTGTTTGGACAATGAAGTTTTTGGTGTAGTCTGGACTACGTAAGATGGGTGCAGTGCACATGGCCTGCTTTAGGTCTTCAAATGCCTTCTGACAGCTAGCTGTCCACTGAACCTTTTTTGGCATTTTCTAGGAAGTAAGATCATTCAAGGGGGTCACTATAGATCCATATCCCTTTACAAACCTCCTATAGTACCCAGTCAGGCCTAAAATGGCTCTCACCTGTGTCTGGGTGGTTGGAGCAACCCATTCCATTAAGGTACACAACCTGACTCTGCCCTATCTGGCACTTAGTGGCCTTGATAGTGAGGCCTGCTTTCTGAAGAGCCTCCAAAACCTTTCTGAGGTGGACCAGGTGATCCTGCCAGGAGGAACTAAAGACAGCAATATCATCTAGATAAGCTGAGCAATATGTTTCCATCCCTGCCAGAACTTTGTTCACCAACCTCTGAAAAGTGGCAGGTGAATTCTTCAATCCAAAGGGCATCACCACAAAGTGGTAGTGCCCACTAGGGGTCGAAAATGCTGCGTTGGCTTTTGCATCATCAGCTAACCTGATCTGCCAGTAGCCAGCTGTTAGGTCAAATGTACTCAGATACTTGGCTGAGGCCAAAGTATCTATAAGCTCATCTGCCCTTGGTATGGGATAGGCATCAGTCCTGGTGACAGCATTGAGGCCTCTGTAGTCTACACATAACCTCATTTCTTTCTTACCACCCTGGGTATGAGGTTTGGGTACAAGGACTACTGGACTAGCCCAAGGGCTATCTGAAGGCTCAATCACACCTAACTCCAACATTTTCTGGACTTCAGTCCTGATACAGTCCCTGACATGGTCAGGTTGCCTGTACATTTTACTCTTGACAGGCAGACTGTCTCCAGTGTCCACCTCATGGGTGCACCAGGTAGTCTGACTAGGGATCAGGCTAAACATATGTCTGTGCTGCTGCAGAACTTGTCTGCACTCAGTTTTTTGATGGTCAGTGAGGCTGCTTGCCAAAGCAACACGATCTACTGACCCATCATCAGGGTTCTGTGAGAGCAGGTCAGGGAGAGGGTCACTCTCCTCCTCCTGTTCCTCATCAGTTGCCATGAGCAAGCCCATGCCAGCCCTGTCAACATATGGTTTCAATCTGTTGACATGGAGCACCCTCAGGGGGCTCCTGGGAGTTCCAAGATTCACCAGGTAGGTGACTTCTCCCTTTTGCTCAACAATTGTATGGGGGCCACTCCATTTGTTTTAGAGGGCTGCTGGGGCCACAGGCTCCAACACCCACACTTTCTGTCCTGGCTGGTACACAGTCAGCACAGCCTTTTGGTCATGCCCAGCGTTTTGTAATTCTTGGCTGGCCTCCAGGTTTTTGGTTGCCTTCTTCATGTATTTGGCCATCCTGGAGCGGATACCAAGTACATAGTCCATCACATCCTGTTTTGGGGGTTTGAGAGGTAACTCCCAGCCCACCTTCACCAAACATAATGGACCTCTTACAGGATGCCCAAACAAAAGTTCAAATGGGCTGTAACCAACCCCCTTCTGTGGAACCTCTCTGTGTGCAAACAGAAGGCAGGGAAGAAGAAGGTCCCATTTTCGCCTAAGCTTTTCTGGGAGTCCTTTAATCATTCCCTTAGGGGTTTTGTTGAAACGTTCATCCAACCCATTGTATTGTGGGTGATAGGGGGTGGTGAATTTGTAAGTTACAGAACATTCTCCTTCCACATTGCTTTTAGATATCCTGACATGAAGTTGGTATCTCTGTCAGATATGACCTCCTTTGGGAAACCCACTCTGGAGAAAACTCCAATGAGGGCTCTTGCCACCACAGGGGCTGTGGTGGTCCTCAGGGGGATTGCCTCTGGGTACTTGGTGGCATGATCCACTACCACCAGGATAAATCTGTGCCCAGATGCAGTTGGAGGGTCAAGGGGACCAGCAATGTCAATCCCTACCCTTTCAAAGGGTACCCCCACCACAGGTAGTGGTATCAGGGTGGCCTTTGTTGTGCCACCTAACTTGCCACTGGCTTGACAAGTGACACAGGAGCGACAAAACTCCTTGGTGTCTTTTGACATATGTGGCCAATGAAAATGTGGAACAAGCCTGTCCCAGGTCTTGTTTTGGCCCAAATGATCTGCCAAAGGGATATCCTGCACTAAGGTCAAGAGGAACCCCCTAAACTTCTGAGGTATTACCAACCTCCTGGTGGCTCCAGGGGTTGGGTCTCTACCCTCAGAATATAGGAGTCCCTCATCCCAATAAACTTTATGGGACCCACTAGGACTCCCAGCAGCCTCAGCAGCTGCCTGCTGTCTGAGGGGTTCAAGAGAGGGGCAGCACTGTTGCTCCTTACTCAGATCTTCCCAGTAAGGGCCCCCGCCCCCAAGAACTCAACCTGATCAGGCTCAAGTCCCTCTGGGGCAGTTCCTTCTTCAGGATCTGCTTCTCCTCCCTCAAGAGGTGAATCTGTGATCTGAGACAGAGGAGAAGGCACTGCCTTAACCCTACTGCTCCTCTTCTTGGGAAGCACCTGGTCCATAGTTTCAGGATCCAGAGCTGGTTCAGTGTTATGCATTTTGGCCTGTGACCTGGTCACAGCAAATACCTCTGCAGGGATGCCCAACATCTCAGCATGAGTCCATAACTCTACTTCAGACCAGGCTGAAGTCTCTAGATCATTGCCCAATAGACATTCTACAGGGAGGTCTGCACTGACTACTCCCTTCTTGAGGCCAGTTACCCCTCCCCAGGAAAATTCACAACTGCCAGACGATGGTTGGTCCTGACATTGCTTGCATTGGTCACCTGGTATATTTCGCCCAGGATGATCTGTCCAGGGTCCACAAGATCCTCTGCCACCATGGTGACACTAGCACCTGTGTCCCTAAATACCAAAGCCTGTTTGCCATTTATTACAGGCTGCTGTTTGTATTTGCCCAGATTACTGGGGCTCACTAGGAAGGACATATCTATGTCTCCATCACAAATCAGCAATGCCTGAGTGGGTACTCTGACTAGGCCAGAGTTCACTTCAGAACCCAGGGTCAACCCTACTACACAATTATTCTGAGTGCCACCTCCACCAGTAGCTGAACTAGGGGGAACAGTTGCCTTAGGGGCAGGAGTGGTTGTGGTTTGGTCTTTGGACTTGTTACAATCAGAAGTCCAGTGCCCTTTCTGTGTACAGAATTTGCACCAGGGCTTCTTTTGGCCTTTTCCCTTGTTGGATTATGAATCCCTACCAGATGCAGATTTTTGGGGCCCTTGTGAAGACTTCTGGTCTTTTGACTTATCCCCACCTTTCTCGGAGCCCTTAGAATCCTGCTTCTTGGTGTCACCCCCCTGGTTCTGGGTTTTCTGCCCCACCCTGGTTCTGGCGCATTTGTCTGCCTTATTTGCCAATTCTTGGGGAGAGGTCAGATCAGAGTCCACCAGGTATTGATACAACAACTGGTTCTGGCAATTATTAAGGATCCGTTCTCTCATCATTAGATTATACAATCCCTTGAAATCAGTAACCCTACTGCCAACCAGCCAACCCTCCAGAGCCTTGGTTGCACAATCTACAAAGTCAGTCCATTCCTGAGTCTGTGCCTTCTGGGTGTCTCTGAACTTCAACCTGTACTGCTCAGTGGTTAAGCCAAATCCATCTACCAATGCACTCTTCAGGACTTCATAGTCATCAGCATCCTCTTCTATGACAGTGAGGAGCTTGTCTCTACCTTTGAAAAGGAGAGCCGCAAGATTGCTGCCCACTGCTTTTGGGGGACCTGTTGTACTCTACAAGCCCTTTCAATCGCAGTTATCCACTTGTGGATATCATCCCCACTCTGGTAGGGAGGAACAACCTTGCTCAGGTTCCTATGGTCTGGAATATATTCTCTGACTCTAGGGACACTGCTGCTGCCACCAGGGGGTTCTAACCCCTCTCTTCTAGAAGCTCTCTGGAGCTCAATGGCTTCTCTATCTAATGCCAACTGCTTGGTTTTGAGGGCAAATCGTACTTCCTCATACTGCAGCAGTTTGTACATTCTGTCAGAGGAGGTCTCCCTTCTAGGAAAGTAGGAGCTCCTCTGGTGGAAAGATTCTCTGCCAGAGTGATAGGAGTGGTCAGACTCCCTGGAAAGGGACCTAGGCCTTTCCTCCACTGTCAGTTCTCTTAGGGAGAATTCCTCTGTCCTGTCCAGACCCTTGTGGATCTGGCCCTTCAACCACAGAATCCTGGTCATCTTGATTTTCATCACCTGATTCAGACCTATTAGCTCCTAGAGCTAATCTAAGATCATCTGCTGTCAGCAGATCTATCAGGTGTAGTGTGGAGGGAATCTGTCCTAGCTTCAGGTGCCTTGCAGCACACATGGCTTTCAAGTCAAAGAAAGTCATGTCCTTATACTGAGGCTGAGTGGACCCATTGGTTCCACCCCTTAAGGACAATGTAAAGCAGCTTGTTTTACTTTATAATCTCTTGAATTACTAAATGAAAGTACATCACACAGGTATATATATCAAATATATATGTATTTATTACTAACAACTCTCTGCTAATCTCTTTATGAGATTAGAAGTCAGGAACATATGCACAAATCAACATTTCACAATAAGTTAAGCACAAATATGGCTGGGGCCCTAGGGGCGTACCGGACCATATACTAAAAAAGAGACTTAGAGAGACTACTTGCGAGGGGACAAGGCCTAGGGCTTTCAGAAGTGCTGGGGCCTCACTAATCTACCCAAGGCAGGTAAGTAAAGGACCCACGGGAGACGCATGCAGTGTGAGAACACAGCCGCGGATCCCAATTGACTTCAATGGAGCAAGTCGTGGTTGGAAATTTAAAGTTTAAGGATACTTCGGGAGAGTCTACAAGCAAGTCACTTACAGGGTAAGTAGTTCTAGAGCCAACACCCACAGGAGCACCGTAGTGCTGGAGTTACCTCACCCAGGGAAACCAGCTGAATAGGTGTCTTTTGGTGTCGGGTCGCGGCGTCGTTTTCAATGGGAGCCAAAGAAGACTTGCTGCTTGTGAAGACAGGAGAAGTGTCCGGTGGAATCCAAGGCTGGATTCAGAAGACTTGGCAGTGACCCGGGGCAAGGAAGATGGATGCCCACAGTCGTCGGGTGATTTCAGGTGATCACAGGTGTCTTGACTCTTCAGCCACGAGGTCCAGGAGGCGTCGACGACAACCAGGAGCTGGATTCGGCGTGTCCCACGAAGTCTGCAGCTTACTGCGGTGTCGGTGACCAGATTGGAGCCAACAAGCCTTGGTAACAGCAGGTCTCGTGGAAAGGATAAAAAGTCAGCGGTGCAGACCAGCAAGGTCTGAGGGACTCACCCAGCAAGAGTTAGTCAGGGCAGGCCTGGAGCAACCAGGGGAGCCCTTTGGAACTGTAGAAAAGTCTTCTGGGGACCCACAAGCCAACCGGCAAGGGATCGCGAAGACGCCTCGGGAGGATTCACTCAACAGGGGCCCACGGTCACTCGGGACGGGGTAGGCCTCTGATCTTCGGTGAAAATCCTGCTGGAGGCTTGGACCACACGTGGTCCAATGCACAAGTTCGTAGAATGTCGTGAAGGGGTTGCACTCGAAAATAGTGCACGGTACCCAGGGATTGCGGTTCCTCGTCACTCGTGGGGTCAACTTGCCTCAGCATCGCTGGGGACTCACGATGGCCTTGGAGAAGTCAGGAAATCCTCTTCCTGGGCTGCAGGGACTTCTGACTCCGGCGGGAGTGGGAAAGTTTGCGACCGTTGATTGCATGATTGGGTGCCTGCCAAGCAGGGGAGTCACTCCTTGACTCCAAGGGAGATTCTTCTGTCTTCCAGAGGTAGTGGAACGTTGAAGGTCCAGGATTCTTCTTCAGAGCGTCGTCCAGGGATATCTAGTTTGCAATGGCAAGTGTTCCCTAACTTATACTGAAAGGAGGGAGGGACTAGCTCTATGACCCCACCTATGTAAGGGTGAGGGGAGTGGGTGGCTTCACCCACTTCCCTTTGTCCAGTTTCGTGCAGGGACAGGTAGCCCCTGAGCCGGTTTGAACTGGTGTATGCACAGTGGAGCCTACTGCTCCCCCAGTGCAGGACTTCAAAGCACCTCCCTGTGACAGGATGCCTATTGTTGGGCCTCCTCCACTGCGAGTTTCGGTCATCAGCAGGAGGGCAGCCCAGTGTCTGTGACTGGTGGCATCCATTTTGTGATGCCAGGGCTCTTCAGGATTCTACCGTGTTTCCACAGTAGGTACATGTCTATCCCTATAGAAGGGTGGGATCATACTCCCACACCAGTTCCTGGTGTGGGGGTATGATTCCAAAGCGTTTGACACCAAACACGACATGTTTTGATGCAGCAATTCCAAAGTTAACATTAATCGCGAGGTTATAATGCACTTAAGAGTATTTGGTTTGACCTCATTCACAAACAGCCCCAGAGAATAGACTCTGAGAGCTGCAGAGGGGCCCTGCTCAGGCAGAGGCACCCCCTCACATGGAAACCAAGCACCCTGCCCTCAGGATTGATAGGGCCTGCCTTAGGGGTGACTGATAGGTTTAAATGTGTGTGCAGGGAGAGATATAGTGAACCTATATCTCATTGAGGAGTGCTAACACTACCTCACCCAGGCTGCAGTAGCAGGCCTGTGGTGTCAGATTTAGTCTGCTTGCCAGGGGTGGCATAATACATGCTTCAGCCCCTGGTAGGCCTGTGATGTACCTATGCCCTGGTACCTAAGGTACCATATACTAGGGGCTCATAAGGTACCACAGTATTCAATCACTAGTGCACCTAATATGCACTCCAAGTAGTTTAGAGAGAACAGAGAGGCTGGGGCCCTGATTAGTAGGGTCCCAGCCAGACTATAGCCAGAAACCAGTGTAAACATCAGAAAAAAAAGTGGGGGCAACTTAAGAGGCAGATCCTAGTCTCCTACACAAACATAGTTAGGTGCTGAGATGCCTTTGATAGAGGAATTAGATGATATGCAGAGCGTAAGCCAATGGTGGAAAAGAATTTAGAACCACCTCATTTTGCTAACATATCCTGAGTGCGAGGTAAGAGATGGCAGTCCACAACAATATTTCTATTTAAAGACACTCAGGTCCCCGCATGGATGAATATTCCCATATCCCCTGCACTTAATTACTGTACCCAAAACCCATTTAGATGACTCTTCAGGCCAGATTATTTGTTACTTACACAGATTGTCTAAAAGAATTTTCAGATCTGATGTAACACAGAGTAACTGGTCTAACCTTCTGCATTTCAGGCTTCGTAACCGCCTTTAATTTTATTTTGTGCCCAAACCCAACCAACTTTCTCTTAAAAAATGTCAGCATACGTAGAAACAAGTGCTTCCAAGTGCATATAATTCTCACCAGTTTCAATACTCAACAAAGTGACTGGATTATCATAACTAGGGGGGTCATTACGATGGTGGAAGGACCGCCAGCCGTGCGGTGGCGGGCCTTCCACCATCGGACTGCGATTTTTCCCCCGCCACATTACGATGGCGGGGAATCCAGACTGCGACCGTGGCGGACGCAAAGACTGTCCGCAACTGAACTGCCACAGGCAATCGTTACGATTGCCTGGCAGAGCGGTCTGCATCCATAAAATGGTGGCCGTGCCTAGCAGGCACTGTCCACCAAATTAGGATGCTGTCTTCCGCCAGTCTTTCCGTGGTGGGTAAACCATCATTGAAAGGCTGGCGGGGATTGGTTTTAGGGACCCGTTGCGTTCCCCCCTTGTGTCTTGGGGTGAGGTTTGTGCACTGTGGTGTGCCATTTCACTGCACCAAGAGGCCATATAGTGCAGTGAAATGCACAACATGCCTTTTTAACATCGCGGCGCGTGCTGTAGTCAGCAACACCCACCGCAATGTTAAAGTGCAAAATGCGACCGCCATGGTGGCGGTCGCATCCTAATTGGGTGTGCGGGACTGCCACATGTGTTGCGGACAGTTCCAGTCACCACCACAATGGCGGACACACTCCAGTCCATCCACAATTATAATCGGCCCCTAGGTTTGAGAATCTTTTCCACTTTTGTCTGATACAGCGATCTCAAAATATCACATCCTTTCACAGCCACATATATTTTTGTACAAATTTCCCTATCCATGAACGTAACACTTCACAAAAATAACCAAGCATATCTATGTCAAAGTCTCCATATGCTTTGGGGTTAACATCAGTTTGTTTTAAACACAAATTCAACCAATTCCCTTCAAATGTTACATCCAAAAGAATGTTGATTGGAAATCCAGAATCTGCCATAACTTTCATTCTTACTTCCCCAATGCATACCTTCCATCATGGCCATTAACAGACTTACAAGTTGAATTACCCCTTACACACATCGATATTCAAAAGCAAATGCCACACCTTTCCCTAACTTTGCTCTCTGAAACCTCAGTGTATTAACATTCATATAGTTTTTTTGCACAAATACGCACGGCCTGAAAGTGTTCTATTTCATTTTTTTTGCAAATATTGAATTTTTTCCCTTAAGCAGGACAAGACACACTTTTAGTCATGAGAAATTTAGAACCACATCTAAAGTAATTTCCAACTATTCTATTCCTTGGTTCCTACTGAATTTTCCTGTACAAATTACAACATGGACATCTGTATCAGACGCTTCATGCACACTACACACAGGAGAAGTTCCTTTACAGTCTTTTGTGGACAGTTTTGTAGAAAGCATTGAAAACTCAGTGCTTATGACCTCATTCAAAGATGGATTTTTGCAGTTTAGTAATTGTTCTTGGATTTTCCTTGAATAACAGTAAACTGGTCACATAAATAAGTATCTAAACTGCTTCCGAAATCACAAGTTGCAGCTAAGATTTTTAAAGCTGCTAAATAATCCTCTACATCATGGGTACTCACAAACATTTTCCCAGGGGCCAAAAGGTTTTGTCTGTGGTGTGGCTGAGGGACGCATTTATGCCAGTAGGGTGGCGGGCAGAAGCGGGAGTTCCGGGTGGGGGAGCAGTGCCAGTAAGGTATGTGTACGGGGAAGCAAAGCTTATACATCTAGTGGCAGAATTGCACAATGTGAGACTAGAAAACCTGGGATTAATCCCGGCTTTCCAACTTTACTAAATTGTATGATCCTATTTATTTATAATCTTAAAAAGCTCAACACCTACCCACATAGGGTTTCCTGGCGCTATTCAAGAAGGTAAGGCGACATAGCCACTGTTTAAATTAACCAAGTCATCAGCTTTTTAAAAAAAGCAGAAAGTGAGGTACACTTTCTCAGAGATTCAGGAAGAACGTTACACAGTTTGGGGCCCAAAACAGTGAAAGAGCGAACACCAATACGGGTCAGTCTGAACCTAGGCACAGTACACAGGTCCTTGTTCATTGACCTGAACATAACGTGTGGGCTGATAAGGCACCACCAGCTCCTGGATATACCGCGGACCCAAGCCATGTTCAGCTCTGTACATAAAGCAGAGGGCTTTGAATTGGGTGCGCTTAGTAATTGAGAGCCAGTGGAGCTCGTGGAAAAGATGAGAAACCGAAGCATGTTTTGGCAGCCGAAACAGAAGCCTGGCTGCAAAGCTCTGGACTATATGCAATCATTGAATCAAAGCCTTATAATTGCCTAAATGCATCACATTGCTGTAATCTAGCCTTGATAGAATAAGGGCTTCAATCAAAGTCCTTTGTGCTGGCAGAGGGTTCATAGATGGACTATCGTCCAGCAAAAAGCCCAGGTTTTTGACCTTCGATGAAGGGTTGTGAAAACCCCCTAAGAAGCCAGCCCATGCTATGGGCCCCAAATAGAAGGATTCTTATCCAGGACCATGAACTCCATCTTATCCTCATTGAGCTTGAGTAGGTTGGTATTTATCCATAAGGAGATTTGACTCAAGCCCTGGTTAAGAGCGGAGGCTCCATGGTCCTGTGCAGTTGCTAGGCAATTGTTTTATATCAGTTTCCCTAATTTTTCTTTATTATCACATATAAAAGGATGTCCAAATACTTGACTTGCTTCTCAAAGCATTAATATAATGTGATGTAGTAAGGTGAAATGGTTGTGTATGTTAATTAAATACATTTTTTGAATTTTGAAGAGAACTTATACTATTTGTACACTTTTGCAGCTAGAGGACTTTAAAAATAAAGGTGTTTCTAAAGCTAAGCGGTGCAGGATACCTAGTTACTTCCTTTCTTTAACTTGAATAAACCTTTAAATAAAGGCTTGCCTGTTTATTTGACTTCTTTCTCAATGTTAATGCTAAGTTGAGAAAACAGGTGCCCGGTGCTGCTGTTGACCAGGGGGCTGCATGTAATTTGAGTATCACTGCTCTACATTCTCATCATTTCCCTGTTTCCGCATGAAAATATTCTCTCTCCAACATTACTGATGATTCATTAGCGTATTATCTAGCCATGTATGTCATAGCCTTCATTATACTGATCCCAAGTTCCGAAAAAAGTTTCAGGAGGTTCTACTTAAGGTATGTTATCATAAACCTGCTAGGCAGCATCAGCCAAATGATTGAATAATAAAAATGTGTGCCTTACTGCATCAAACCTACTAGAGTCAATAACCACCAAGTAATTCTCAAACATCGCTAACCATTTTCTCCAGAAAATTGGTGGTTTTCCTTCACATTACAAAAAGGGTGATGGTTGTCTAACATTGTTTGCACTGGCCATGTTAGATAATAGACTAAATATGTGTCTATATGTTTATGTGTCTCTGTGTGTGTGCAGTGCTGTAGAGGTCACAATGAGCAAAAGGAGACAGAAAGAAAAAACGTAAACGGTTGAAGATGAAAATATCTGTGTGTGAAAGTTCCAATAAGTCATAGGGTATGTCCCCTGGGCAGTGGTATGAATCTCAAGCTCTGAGATTTTGTTCAGATTCAATCAAGTTTCAACAACATTGTTGGCTGTTTTTTGTTTTATTTTCCATCAGGAAATTAATCTCCATTTTCATGATGCTTTACATCGTTCTCTTTTATATATCCCAATGCATTTCGGCATGTGCGCCTTCGTCTGGGGAATATCTAGAACAAATAATATACGAACTAAGCTAAATATGCAAGATTGTCATTGTGTTTGTTAAATGATAACTATTGGTTTGTGGACGCTTTGTGGACCATGCGGTGTTACGTGAATTAATTGTGCCCCTAACTTAAAGTCAACCTATTAATTTGTGTCGCTTTCGATGTTAGTTGCTCTCAAATCAGTATTAAGATGTTATAGTGCATGCTTAAAGGTGGTGCAAAGCATTAAGAAAAGAGCATGTTTCTGGATGTTATTCTAGGCTTGCGCAATCGTTAACATGGCGTTTTGGAGTGGTTAATGTTAGCGTTACAATGGTTTGCGGGTGCCGCTTATTAAGAAAAATTACTCGCGAATATAAATATTGCGTTTGCTTCCTCACTTACTTGCGATGTAGGAGATATGTGTTAGTTGAATTCTTGAGCGCGTTCAGTGTGGAAATGTGCTGAAGTTGCTTCCGGCGTGTTAGAGTGAAAGTGGACGCCGGCGTTTGAAAACAGTGTGTGTGGATGTTAGAAATAAAAATAGGACTGACAAACAGTAGCTGACAGTGACGAAAGACTTTATTTTTTATTTTTTTGGAAAACTGTTTTTATTGGCATTTGTACTAAAAACATTGCAGTGCATACATTTTCACATCTGGAAATGCAGTAAGTATGAGCCCAGGAACAGAAGTATACAGACGCTGCTCTTGCGGTCAGCAGACCTCGCAGGCCTAGGGTGTTATGGTCCCCACATTATCTCTGAGCTATAAACAGGCTACCCAAGCCTGTGCCTGGGCCCAGCCCACTAGTGTGCACTGTAGCCACCTGGTTACTATTAACGAACTGGGGGTATGTAAACTGGGGAGTGCACCATGCCTTGGAATATAAGCAGTGTGAGTCTAGCGTCGGAGAGCAGTGCCATTGCCTATCATAATGTTAGGGTTTCGCAGGCACGGGGAGGGGGAGGGGTTGGAGGCGGGCATAATGATCCTTTTCTGTGCGTGGGCTTAATGAGGGAACAGTTGCAGTCCGTAGTTTAGGATCCGCCGGGTGCCCGGGACTCCTGCGTGCCGCCCTGAGCGGGCTCCTGAGTCGCGGAGGCCCCCGGAGAGCCAACCGTTCGCGGGCCCGCCGCCGGTAATGTTTCCTGTGCGAAGGAGTGCATTAGCATCGCCCAGGGCAGGGAGATCGGGTGTTTGCGATGTCCCCGGGCTTCCTCCGTTCTAAGTAGCGTTTCCTCCACCTTCCCCCACTTCTTAACTGCCCCCACCCATGCCGCCAAGGGAGGTCCCTCCGGTGTCTTCCAGTGCATGGTAATGCATCGTTTGGCCAGGATAAGCCCCAGGAAAGCAAAACGCCTCTCCACCTTCTTATTCTTGTGCCGCCCATGAATGCGCAAGGCGCTGGCCTCCCATGTGTATAGGTCTTGCAACCCCGTGACTGTTCGAAGGGCGGTGTGTATCGCACTCCAATAACTGTGAAGTGTCGGACACTCCCAAAGCATGTGTATGAAAGAGGCAGCCGGCTCTAAACACCTAGGACAGGCAAACATTTTATCAGGAAAGTATTTCTGTAGTTTTTCAGGAGTGAGGTACGCCCTATGCAGGATGTGTAACTGTATATTCTTGAAGCGGTAATTACGGGACACTTTTTTGGTATACTCAAGGGCCCTGATCCATTCCCTGTCGTGTAGAGGCCTGCGAAAAGTCATTTTCCCAGTGTTCCCTGAGGGGTACAAGTGTGGGTTGCCTCAGGGTCCTTATGGCCCTGTATATCCAAGTGACTAGGTGCCGTCCTGGCCCCATCTGCAAAATCGCGTGGATGACCGGGTGTGTGGGGGGTTCCGTATCAATCACACGCCACTGTTTGCGACAGTCCGTGAGAAGCTGTCTATGCCTTAAGAACTGTCCCCTGGGAAGCTCAAAATCGTCAACCAGCTCGTCAAATGTCTGTAGGCGCCCTTCGAAAAATAACATCCCCACCTCTGTCACGGCGTGGTCTGTCCATTTTTGCAGCATGCTCTCCGTATAATGTACTCGGCCCCTGGGGAACCCTATCAGTGGCAGGAGTGGAGAGTACGGGGGTGCATCCCGGTCCATACGATGGATACGAGCCAGGCAGGCGTGCGCCGTATTGACTTGTAGGGGCCCAGCCGGGATCGGCGCTGCACCTTTTAGTAACATGCGGTGAACAGTGGGGGTTTGAATACGCCCTGTTGTGGTGATCAGCTCTCCCCGTGCCCGGTCTGCTGTCCAGCGTGACACCCATTGCAGCTGGGCGGCCAGGAAATACGCCTCGAATGACGGGGCCGCTAGCCCGCCCTGGTCGAGGGGCAGCTGCAATTTTGCCAAAGCAATACGTCAGCGACCAGTGCCCCAGATGAGTATCGAGCTCGCGAAAAAAGGATTGTGGGGGAACCACTGGGAGGTTGGAGAAGAGATACAACAGACGCGGAACCAGGATTACTTTCGCGACCGCTATCTTCCCCGTGACTGCCAATGGTAAATCTTGCCAAAAGTGAACAGAAGAGCGAATGCCACCCATCACTTTTCGGTAGTTCCCCTCATATATATCTTTCGGTGTATGGTACAGTCGAACTCCTAAATAGCGTACCGCTTGGGGGGTCCAGGAAAGGTCCACACTCCCCATTCGTACTCGGCATGGGGCCATGTCCTGTGTTAGGGGATAGACCGTGGATTTAGACCAATTGACCCTAAGGCCCGCCACCCTCGCAAAGTCGTGTAGGATACGTGATATTGGACTTAAGTCGGCTGTGACATCCCGGACATATATGAGTACATCATCTGCGTATAGTGATAATGAGTGGGTGGAATCTCCTATTGGGATGCCCCACTCCTCACCCGCTACACGGAGCGCGGCTGCCAGCGGTTCCATGGCCATAGCGAAGAGCAAGGGGGAAAGTGGGCATCCTTGTCTGGTGCCGCGACGGACCGGAAAAGAGTCCGAGACCATGGGACCTATCCGCGCTCTGGAACTGGGCGCGGAATAGCCGAGCCGAGTATAGGCTTGCAGTCTATGTCCTATGCCCATACGTTGCAGGACTTGAAACAAGTAGGCCCACGAAAGAGTGTCAAACGCTTTCTCGAGGTCCAACACCAGACAAGCCGCCTGTGGAAACTGCTCACGTACCTGGTCCTGTACATGAAATAGCCGCCGAATGTTATAAGAGGTGTGCCTTCCTAGGACGAACCCGTTCTGATCTGGATGGATTAACTGCGGAAGGATTGTAGCAAACCTGTCTGCCAGGACCTTCCCGTAAATTTTGTAATCTGTCGGCAATAGAGCTATGGGTCGGTAAGATCCCAATTGGAGTGGGTCTCTATCCGGCTTAAGAAGGGACACTATGACTGATTTGCACATAGATTGGGGTGGGCCCCCCCCCCGTCTAGGGCGGCCTGGAATTGAGCCTCCAGTTGCGGGACTAATTTGGACGCGAAGGCGTGATAAAATTCTAGTGGGAGGACATCCAGTCCAGGAGCCCTGCTGGTCACCAGTGCCTTCATCGCGCGCCTAATCTCGGTCGCCTTGATAGGTCCGTCAAGATCTTGACGTGTGTCATGATCTATGCGGGGTAACCCTATGCGGTCCAGGAATCCAGAAATGATATCATCCGATGTCGGGGGTTGAGGGCTGGCATATAATAATGCATAATGTTCTCGAAACGCTCCAAGGATTAGGTCTTGTGAATATACTAGAATGCCTTGAGCATTGTGAATGGCCGTGATGGGTGGAAGGCTCGAGTCTTGTTTAACAAGCCACGCCAATAGCGTGCCCGTCCGGTCGCCTTCCCCGTAAGCCCGCGCTGCATATGCCGCAAAATTAAACCGGCGCATACTGGCCAACGCCTCAGCGTAAGCGGTCTCAGCGCTGGCTATCTGGGCCGGAACGGTTATAGCCGGATTAGTCTGTTTGGTAAGCTCGGCCAGCTTTTGCTCCGCCTTTTGGATATCACGCTCCAGAACCCGTCGGACCCCTGTGATGTGGCGAATGCAGGCGCCCCGCATTACAACCTTAAATGCATTCCACTCCTGCGCCCGTGTGGTGGCCGTGCCTGTATTCTCCTGAAAGTAGTGGCCGATGTGATCCCCTAAAGTTTGTTTAAACACTGGGTCGTCAAGGCTATCCCTAGGGAGATGCCAGGTGGGGACAGGGGGATGCGGCGGGTGCCACCGAAGCGTTATCGTATGGGCGTCGTGGTCTTATAAGGACTTACCCATATAAGGGTTCCTCGGGCAAAGGCCGAATAAGATGTGGCACATATGGTTCCCCGCCAACGCCCGCGTAGTTTCGCCACCTCCCCCGCTGTGAGGTGTGCCTCCTGTAGAAACGCAATTTGTGCATGATGGCGTTTAAGGTATGCATATATGGAATATCTCTTACGTGCGGTATGCATGGCGCGCCCATTCAATGTAATGATTGTGATTGTTCCCGTGTGTGCCATCAATGCGTATGTCTAGCGTATAGTGTGGGACGGGTTGGCAGGCTCCCCAGGATATACCCGGTTCTGATCCCCACCCCCCCCCTCGCGCCTCTTGTGTGTCAACCCGGCTGCTTAGCGACTTGTGGATGAGGACATGGTGCATAAAATGTTTGGATAGAGGGGAGGGAAAACTGGGTTGAGACGAACATAACTTGCCCCAATGCGGGGGACCTATCGTCAAAGGCGATACGTCCAAACCTACTCTCAAATGATACGAGAGCCTCAACATATTTAAGGGGGTGACGACTCGTGTCCGCCGGGGGCTCAAAGCCTGGGCTATGCGCGTTGTCTATGACTAGCTCTGGGCCCATTGATCCGCGCCCGGGAACATCCCGGTCTAAGGCACTAAGGGGACGCACGCAGCGCCAGGGTCAGCAATTTTGTGAGCTGAGGACACCTCCCCCCCTCGCAACTGCTCAACTTTCTGCAAAAGTCCAATCATATCAGGTTGTCCGCTGTTCGCGGGGTGACTGAGGGCAAAGCAACCGAGTCCACTCCAGACTGCGTCGCCTCACTGTCCCCCTTCTCCTCTGACGTGAATAGATGGGGGGCGCGTTCAATGTCCGTTGCTGGGGAGGCCGGACAGAGGCCCGTCGCCGCCCTGAGGGCCTGTCGCCGCTCCTGCACTATTTGTTCCAGGTCCGGGGATCCCAGAATATGCGAAAGCGGCACCCGGACGATGTCGTCGTCGCGAGCGCTGTCTCCTGGGGCTATCCGATTTCATGCGGTTTTCCTGGGTGCGTTCCGCCCGATGACCCCCAGTGCAATGTTGGTCCGCCCAGTCGTTCACCTCCTCCGGCACTGCAAAGAAGTGGGTAGCGCCCTCGTGTATGATTTTCAGGCGTGCCGGGAAGAGCAGGGAGTATTGTATTTTCTCCGCCCGCAGGCGTCTCTTCACCTCAAGAAAGGACGCCCTTTGGCGCTGGACCGCTCGTGAGTAGTCTGGAAAGATCATGACTGTCCTGTTCTCGACTCGGAGCGGTCCCGACTGTCGGGCCACCCGGAGCAGCGCATCCCGGTCTCTGAAGTGTAGGAATTTGGCCAACATGGGACGCGGCGGGGCCCCCGGCTGCGGGCGACGCGCCGGGACACGGTGCGCCCTCTCAACGGAGAAGTACGCCGTGCGGTCATTGCTGGGGGTGAATGATTTAGTCCAGGTCTCTATATACTCCACTGCGTCTGATCATTCAATTCCCTCCGGCAGCCCAAGGACACGAATGTTGCAGCGCCTCGACCTCCCCTCCAGATCATCAATGCGTTCTTCCATGGTGGCCACACGACCCATGAGGGTATGCAGCGAGGTCTGGTGCGCCCGCACCGCCGGTTGGATGTCGGCCACCGCCTTCTCGTTGTCTGAGACTTTATCCGACAATTTACGGTGATCGTCGCGGAGGAGGTTGACATCCATAGTGAGGGTGCCCAACTGATGTTCCAGGGAAAGTCGCGACTGTTCTATTGCCGCCAGTACCTTGTCGAGCATGTCCGATAGAGAGGGCTCCCCCGACGATCCAGCAACTCCGGAGGCCCCTCCGGGCTGGTTGGCCAGGGCCACCGACACTGTCCCCGGAGCCAGAGCCGCTATTCTAGATTTGCCCATTGTGTCCCCTGGGGGCCCCATGTTATCGCGACACAGGTCACCTGAAGGATGTTTTTGTGACCTCCGACTGGCCTTCCGGCCCTGTGCTCCGCTGTAGTACTGGCAGGCGCAACCGCCGGGAATGGCCGCTTGTGTGGTGGGCGGGGATGTAGGAGGCACCGTGTCCGCTCCGGCGGTGGAGGTCGACGACGCCTTACCCCTCCCAGAGCAACAGCGGCCTTTCCACCTCTCACTCCACGCGCGGGGTATTTGTTCCCGCCTAGTCCGGCGATATCACCTCAGCCAGGCCAGATCAAGGTTGGCCTCTCAAACGTCCGCTCCGGCCATCCTCATCCTCCATAGCTTCCTGGGACCCATCTCCTTGAAGGTGAGCTTCAGGATCCTCCCCGGGCCGCTCCTCGAGGTCCCCCGTTCACCTGCACTGCCCGTTGAAGCGGAGCTCAGCCAGCCGCCATCTTAGGGTCAGGAAGGCCTCCGTGCGGCTACCAGGAGCCTCCTCCCGTGCAGGGCACCTCCCCGGCACCCCTTCCAATCCCCCTCGCCGATATCGAAGCCCACCTGTGGTCCGGTGATCGTCCAGGGATCCAGCAATGTCCCCACCTCCGGGCCACCCGGAGCACGCCCCACGTCCTTCCCAGCCTGTGTGCCCGCGGTCTTCACGTGCAGACAGTCCGTAGGCCGCAGGTAGAGATTCAGAGCGGGGGAGGAGAGGCACCTCAGCCCGGGACAATGGCAAATGTCAGGGAGATCGTGGACAGAACTCACAGTTTCCAGCCGCAGTCCTGGGGTCCGTAACCCCTCATAGGGACCAGTGTCGGATCCAGGCCTTACCCAACTCGGCAGCCGGCGCCTAGGGACGGCCCCCCGGCAGTGCGCGCATTCATGTCGCCGCTAGGCCACGGAATCTGCTCTCCACAGCGCCGGTCCGTGCACCGCCGGCAGATCTCCCCCGCAGTCCAGTGGGGCGATTAGCACAACACAAAGTGGCTCCAGCCACGCATCCGCTGGAGCTCCATCTCCTGTCGCAGGGCGACTCCAGGAGTCCCAGCGACGCAGTCAGCGTGGCGGCCGCACGCCCAGTCGGCCACCGGCCAGGGTTCAGGGCACAGCCCGTCCGCAGAAGGCAGATGGGGAGGTCGTGTCAGCAAGGCATCTCGCGCTGCCTCCGCCCCTCCGGAAAGGCCCGCAGGTGTCCGTGTACCGCAGCTCAGGAGCCCTCACTGTATAGGCTGTGGCCCTCCGGGTCCCCCGTTTCAGCGCCGCTCGGCGCCCTCTGCAGTGCCGGTACCGGTCCAGGCGTGCGCCGAGTCCCTGCCACCCTCAATCTCGCCCCCGGCAGCCACCACTGTCGGCCAGCTTCCAGGCGCCGTCTCACGACAGTCCACCTCTCTGTTGTCGCGGGGCTTGGAGTCGCCGTTCCCCCTCCGTGTCAGTACTTGGTGCGGGGATCTGTGAAAGGAGCGGGCGCCATTTTGTACTCAGCGCCTCCTCTCCGCTGCGGCCCCCGGATTTCGGACCTCCCGGGGCTCCCGCCGCTTCAAGTGCTCAGGTGGCAGACTCCCGACGTCTCAGGGAGTCGCCTAGCGCAGATCAGGACTCGCCAGGCTCATCTGGACCGGGCGAGTGGAAAGCCCAGTCACGGAGCCTCAGCAGGACACGTCCGTCGCGGCGGCCATCTTAGCCACGCCCCCCGACAGTGACGAAAGACTACCGTATGTTATAAAGTGTGTGCAGTGTGATTTAAAAAAATATGTATTGATGTTGTTTCATACAGTTACAATTAAATCACTCATCAAAACTTAACTTCATGTCAATATTATGGAACATCAAATTAAATGCACAGTATCTGTTTGGGCATATACGATGTTGTTGTAATCGAGTCAATCAGATATGACAAGTATATTCCATCCAATCATTCATCCCATGGGGTTTCATTGAGTTCAATGTGCGTATCCAGTCTTGTAAATTAAAGGATGTAGCACTTGCTTCTATGTTTCATTTTCATGTCGACACACCAACATGGCTGCCAAGCTCATTTGAATGCAGTCACTTGACCTTGTAGAAGCATGTACACAAACATGCGTCTCTACAAAAACAGAACAGAGCGTTGCCTACTGAGCAGAAGACATCGATGGGTGAGTAAAGAACGCACTTAGTAACAATGGAAATTTGAAAGACACTACCCAACAGTAACTGCAAAATTGACTCCAAATATAAGGTCTGAGTTAGATCTCAGCTGTAATGGTACCGCCGTCTCTTTTTCAACGGTTTCACCGCCCGTTCGATTTAGATGTTGGTAGATCGTAGAAAACACCAGCCGAGTCCTGCTGACTCCGCCAGGATTTCCCTCCCGCCTCGATGGCGTCATAGGCAGAAGAAGGAGTCCAGCCAGGATTATCGTCGGCCTGATCACGATGTGCCTTTCTGTTGATCAAACTGTGGCGGGGAAACCTCTTACTTTGAATTTGCAGAAATGGAAGGAATTGAGGTAAAAAGTACCTTTTTTCTGTTTCCCACTTTTGTTTCCATTGTCAGCTCCATTATCCAGGTCCCTTCTTCAGTGCTATAACTTTACGACAACGCTAGTCAACTCCGTTGTAACCAGGATCAAAGGTAAGTATTTCTACACTTGTCTTACTATGATTCGTGTGTTATCATTTGCTTTAGCCTCGTGTATTTTTAATTTTATGCTGCTCTTAAATACAATTTGTGTCTCATGTGTAATGCAGTAATATTCATTTTACTACTTTTCATGGTAAAATTAGCACACCTATATTGACACTGATTTTTTAAAATTTATTGTGGTTGTTTGTGTCGTGTTTGTGGTGCATGTGAATGTACATTCCGTAATGTGTGTAGGTACAAAAAGGGGCATGAAACATTACCAACATATATTTTTTAAACAAACACAACCTGTATGTATAGTGCAGGGGTCTCCAACCTTTTCTGTAATGAGAGCTAGCTCTGCTCTAGGAAAGTCTTCCTGAGCTACTAGCAAATTTTATAACTGTAAAATAGTGACTACACTATGACCACCCAAAGCAGGATTTTCAGTAGTTACCACCCAAGTATATCAAGTGTGGTTACCAGCAGAAATGCTGGGAAAAAGTTAATCAATATTAAATGCCTCCCCGTGACTTATGAAGTAACATTCAAATCTTGACGTGCACTTTGGCACAAGGGATATAAGCACATCAGTATATCTTCCCAGCTCCGCTTGAATTATCATTCCCCAGTTTCTGAAAATGCTCATTTTCTATTTAATAACATTTTGCACTGTGGGCAAACAAACTCAAATTTCCAGAAGAAAACCCATTTTTGAAAACTAAAACTGCCTTTAAAATATCCGTTTTCAGTTTTTAGGAAATCCACAATCCCAAAACATCAGCTTGTCCTTTCCATCATGTACTCCCATGTACAAGTGCCTCATATGGACAGACTACTTTGAATTCCCAGATATTACATTCATATGCCATGGATACTCACCATATCACCACGGATGCCTGTATTACCCATCATTATACTGGGGCCACAGTTGTGCCAGGGCTGTTAACCATAAGGATCAGGGATGAGACCTTATGTCATGACCATTAATATGTCGGGAATAGGTACATATAGGCCAGTCATGCTCTTAGTATGTCAACGATGGCTGCCAGTATACCATGACTAGACCCACAATACTAAAATAGTCATGGATGACCATTATTATGCCATTGGCACTATTATGCCAGGAATGGACACAATTATGCCAGAGATGACACTCTTATGATAGGGGCTAGCATATACATTTGGTGGTTCAGAAGCAATAGTGTTTATTATTGACACAAACATAAATGTTGATGAATTTCTTAATTTTCTCTGGTCTGGATCTTACCCTTTTCTCCTCAGATCATGGGCTGATCATGCATCCAACTGACACATTTTCACTCTGACTCCTGCATTCCCACACTTTGGTGGGTCATCACTGATTACTGCTCATGCTACTGCTACCATATTTCTTTGTTGGTGCACTGTTGCGTCTGATAAAGGAGGGACTACAAAAATGATCAATCTCCTTGTGGCTTAATTATATTGAGATTGAATACAGACGGTCATGTAGCAGGCCCTATAGGTCAACACAGTGTGTGTTTGAGTGTTAGCATTAGTTACTGCCATAAATGTGGCTGGCTGTCACTCCAAGGGTCCTGAGATGAGCAGTGCTGCCTTCTTTAATAGGAACCTGCTCTCTGAATTTGATACAGGCTTTACTTCATCTCAGAGAGCTTCTTTGAAGGTACCAGCGCGCTACCAGTAGCTCCCGAGTTACTCGTTGGAGACCCCTGGTATAGTGAAACATAATAAAAGTGGTACTTACCAGTCTCTGCTCCATCAGGAACCCGCTGCTAGGACAGCGCCAGCACGCGGGTTCATCTAAATCTGCTTGGTGCAAACCTGCCGGCCTGACAGCGATGGAGTACTGCTAGCACGGAGAGGAGACTGCCACCTTGACGGTGGTGCGCCGCTTATGCGACAGAAAGCAGTCTGTTGATCCGGACGTCGGTTCAATCAGGCCACAGCTAAATACGACGGGCGGCACGGTGGGCCGCCAAGATCTAAATCAGGCTCATAGTCTGACCGCTTGTACCCAGATACGTTTTAAAGCATGGGCAAAGTGGGCTCTGGCCCAGGGCCCCAGCCTTTCAGGGGGCCCACTGATAGAGCCTGCTCTATTCTGCAGAGAGTCTTGCCCAGATGACCTTGAATAATTATTCTAAACACCTTTTTCCTTTCATTTATTTTAATGTGGGTGATCTGTGAGAGTCTATTACAGACATTTTGCAGAGAAATGTTGTGTTATGTTTTATGCAACATCCATAAAAAAAAGTTTCTTTTAGATCAAAACAGGACCTTGCATATGAGAAGTGGGAGGGTGCTGCAGAGATTATTTGCAGTAATGTTTGTGTGCTGTTGCTGTTACAATATTTTCACTTTCCCTGAATATTAGATGTAAAAACATTTAGAATGTGGACAGAGTGTGCCTGTGAACTGTCGTTGACCTGGCTAAAGAGGGCATGAACGAGCTGAAAATGGATTCTAAATCGGAATTGGGGCCCCCAAAATACGTTTGGCCCAGGGCCCCCAACATCCTTAAGATGTCCCTGCTTGTACCAGCACTAGACCTTACGAAAAGTGTTCCGAATGAACACTTGCAGCTTTGCCGAAACTCACTTCCAAACCTGTTCATGCCTCCTGTACTCTGTAACTCCGAATCACCTCCACTTGTAATCAGTCTTTTCATTTACTCGCCAGATGAATCAGTGGGTCAAAACTGGTCATGTCCTCATCGCCAATATGTCGAGTCACCTTTCGGGCAATACGTGTTCACACTACAAAGTAGTATTGATGATTCAAAAATGTTTATTACAAGCTTCAGATCCCTGGCTGCATTTCCTGAGTGGCAATCACGAACGACCACACTGAAGCTCTTGTCATTTGAGAGCTCCCAAGAGCATCATATAGGGGCATTCTATAACAGGTTAAACACAGCGTTTAATATGCTAAATAGGAAATAACACTGAAAAAAAGGTAATATATATAAGAAAGACACCTCACCCCCACCTCTACACTAACGTGCATTAAGAGTACACTGTGATCCGTTCGTTTGTTTGAACAGTGGGTGTGCATTTCAGTGAGCGGTGTGTTTGTTCTAGGAGGCTATATATATCAGTTGGGTAGGTGTTTCTTTCCAAGAGGGCATGCGTCTGATGAGTGGATAGATGTGCGTTTGTATGTGACTTTAGGGTATGTATATGTGTGTGGCAGGGCAGACGAGCACTGTCAGGCTGGAGAAGTTAAGCAGGCGAGAGGGGGTGGTGGGGTGTGTGCGAGCACACGTCATACTTGACAGCAGTGTACTGTGTGCTTGTAGCGCACGATGGATGCATGCCTGTAGTGTTTGTTTTGACTTTGAAGAGTTTATTTTCATGAGGTGTCACGCAACTGTGCGAATATGTGAGTGCGTTAGCGGATCTGTATTTTGCTCCTTTTACCTCTTCTGCAGCAACTGCCCAAAGTACACAAGAGAAAACAGGAGGGAAAGAGCAAAGGACAGAAAAAAGAACGTAACAGCATAAAGCAGGAAGAGGGCAAAAAAGGGAGCAATAAGAGCTGGAACGGCAGACAGTGAAAGGGAGAAGTGTAAAGAAAACAGCGTAAGGGCAGGCGAACTCTAACAGGAGTCATGTTGCCAATCACATAGACCGGCGCCTCTCAGAAGAAGCACTGGGTATTTTTAAGGGGTGGGTTATGTCCTCTGTAAATCTGCCTCCAAAAACACCCAGTGTCTTGCCTTCTGAGCTTTAGAGTGTCCTTTCTTGGATGGGACCTCAGCCTCCCATGTACATTTCTGCCTCTGGCGCTGATCCCACAGGCTCTGAAGAAAGTGAAGCAGGATTGAGTGCAGCTAATTTTGGTGGTCTCCGATTGGCCCAGGAGTGTCTGGTACTCTAAAGTGTTGACACTCAGCGTCTGCTCCCTCCTGCAGCTCCTCTTCAGGAGGATCTGTTGTTCCAACAGCAGGACGGAATACTAAATCCAAACCTCCATAGTCTACTCCTCCATGCGTGGAAATTGAGCAGGACCACCTGAACTGTTTTGATCTTCAGTGATGGATCTCATTTCGGTGTTCATGACCCTTTCACAAAGTTGATCTGCTCAGGGCATTGGTCCATAATCAGGTTAATTATCCACAGGAGTGTTGAGACAGAATATCGAGTTGGAAATGTCGACTTACACAAATATCGAGTTGGAAATATTGTGATTCAGAAATATCGACAGCAAGGATATTGCGGTCAAGAATATCCAATTTAAGGTAAGAAATATCTTTTTTAAAAATATAGAAGTCATTAATGTTTGCAAAAATATAGTTTAAAATATAATTTTTTTAATGAGTGCTATGTATTTTAGTTTATATTTTAAATGTATGTGATGTATTTTTTTTGTATACTTATTCTTTATGTGTTTTAATATATGTGTTAAATGTTTAGTAGTTATCAGTTTTATTTTAATTACATTTTGCGCTTTTAGTTCCGTAGCAGGTTAATTGATGAATTGATTAATTATGGTAATTGTGTAAAAACATAGGCGCGGGTTGTGGGGTTTACGGGGGTAAAGGATGGGAAGTAATTTATTTTGATTAATAATTCGTTGTTAATTTATATTAATTAATTGACTGAAAATTAATTATGGAAATTGTGTAATTCATTTTAGTTGCAGGTTATAGGGTTAAAGGGTGGAAAGTAATTTGTTTAATTAATTAATAATTAGTTGTTAATTTATATTAACTAATTAATTGATAATTATGGTAATTGTGTGATCTATTTAGGTGTGGGTTGTGGGTAAGTCTGGGCAGTAAAACTCGGAGTTCCGAAAAAGAGATTTTTTCCTCGCCTGCGTTCGTCAACGTCAATTTGGTGAGCGCGAGCGTGGAAAATCAACCTCCTGGCGAGATTTCTCAATGCGGGCGGTCAGATTTCTCAATGCGAGCTTTCGTGTATGCTTAAGACCGCTCGTGTTGAGAAACCATCCATTTGCATTGAGAAAACTGCTGCTCCATTAAAAATGTACTGGAGCGGCAGTAACGAAGCAGTCCCCGCTTGCGATGGACATGGTGCCGTTTGCGATGATTGCACAGTGCGGACAGGCACCTGGCACTGAAAATGACTGCGAACGGCATTTATCTAATGCACTCCGCTGCTCGCCGTGGAGTTTTTTAGCGGAATTCTGCGAACTCCGCGCAGGCTTAGTTGTGGGGTTTATGGCGTAAATGGTGGGAAGTAAGTTATGTTTAATTAGTAATTAGTTGTTAATTTATATTAACTAATTAATTGTTAATTAGTTATGGTAAATGTGTTATTTTTTAGGTGTGGGTTGTGGGGTTTATGGAGTAAAGAGTGCGAAGTAATTTATTTGTAATTAGTTAATAATTAGTTTTTAATTGATATTAATTAATCGAAAATTAAATATGGAATTTGTGTAATTAATGTTAGGTGTGTGTTATGGGGTTTAAAGTGTGGGAAGTAATTTATGTTTAATTAATTAATAATTGGTTGATTATTAATGTTAATTAATTGATATTTAATTAGGGTAGTTTATATTTTTTGTTTGTGTGTTTTAGTTTTTTAGGGGTGAAGTGTGGGGAGTAAATCAATGTTACTTATTTTATAATTAGTTTTCATATACTATTAGTTTTTAATTGAAGATAATGTTTAATTGTGTAATTCATTTTTTTACAGTTTAGTTTTACCAGTGGTTTGTGAAGCTTATAGGGGTAAAGTGAGGGAAGTTTATGTATTTTTATGATTTATAATTTGTTTTTAATTAATAATATTTCTTTATTTGGTAATTCATATTGTTAATTATGTAAGTACATTTTTTAATAAAATTTAGATGTGGGATGTGACTTGTGTGGTGTTATAGGGTAGGAAATTTATGTAATATTTAATGTTTTTGATTATAAATAATTTCAAATTAAAAATATTTAGTTTTACATGTATTTTTTATTTTATTTAATATAATATTTGTAGGTATTTTTCATATGCATTTAACATTATAATATGTTTTTTTTTATGTTTACTATGAAATATATTTGTATTTACATTTTTATTATACATATGTTTTTATTTATTTAGTTTTTTAAATATTTTTGTTAATATTTTGTTTGTTTTTACTTTTTAACTGACTGGAGTGAGAATATTAATTGTTACCCCTTTGCAATCCAACATTTTCCCTACGGTTGCACTGATTGGAGCGGGAATAGAACATTTTATCTTGCCACTATCTAACACTTTTCCCTACAGTTGTACTCACTGAATATTTATATATACAAATATAATATAGCTGAAATTGATGCAATAAAACTGCACTTTAAATCCAACAAGCACGCTGTGGTCCATACCTGTTTATTGCTGGAACCAAGCATTTCAGGATTGTGAACTTCTGTATCTATTTGGATGAAGTATGTCTGTCTTTGCCTTTACGGACCCTCCCATATGTATGTGGCTGACCGGGATGCAGCCGACATCGCGGAAGCGATTCATTTGAAAGACCCGGAAGGAGTATTTGCCGTGCCAGCTCCCCGCTATCAGAATCTGAGGAGAAAATCAACACTTAGCGGTCCCGCGGTACTGTCGACAGCTTAGAGGAGTCGGAGGACGCCGACGAGCTGTTACCGCTCTGTATGGGTAAGCGGGAGTGATTCTGCCTCATTGCAACATTTGTGGGTATATGGGATTGTGCTATACGAATTCTGTGCTGAATTCATTTTGGAATTCGAAAAGATCAAGTGTTCAAGTTTAACGTGCATCCAGCAGTATAATGTCAACATCGGCAGAGGCGCTACGGGCTCGGGAAGCCGTCGCTGATGCTTTATTTTTAAACATACCGGACAACAAAGTTATGACAAATGAACAGAATGCTACTATAAGCGTGAATCATGACGTAAAAAGTGTGCTGAAAAATTTGGAAAAGCTGCTCCGGACGGAATTAACTAAATGGTGGGAAAAGACAATCCTAGAAAAATACAAGGAAGTTGGTAGGGTACCTCGTGGGCTCAGAGCATTAATTGCTCCATCATTTGAAAAACCTAACACACTTATGTTAAGAGAGTGGGCGAACAATAACCTAGAAGCCTCAATGAATATGGTATCTATCCTAATCAAATATGCTGAAATCGACAGAGTGGAGATTGTGAATGAAATAGACAAAATTAATGCAATTTTAGATGCTCATGATCAGAAAGATTTTTATCAAAAAGAGCCGAGAGGACACAGTTCAAACTAGCAATGATCTATCTAGCTCTGAGGCTAGTTCTATAAGTAGCAACTATGAATCTGTTGACAGCAGCAACAACCAACTAACAACATTGCCCACTGAATTTACACCTTCAGAGGAGTTGGGTTTTCTCATAGAGGACCGCCGTCAAACACTACGCTCTTACGATCCAGCGAAGAAAAACGGCGATGTAACAACATCCGTAGAAAACAAAGGCAGAAAATCCAGAGGCGCAGGCAGAGGGGGGAGAGGCAAGAAGTGGAACCAAAAGTAAAAGAGACTGCCATACCTGACAAAACAGTGATACATTTATCAGATATTGAACTGTCAGTTGCTGAACTCCAATTACTCTCATTAGGCCTTTCATTTTGTCCGGGAAATAATTTCAAATATGCACAGTCACGAGTGGATATTTTCAAATTCATCCGAAAACTGAAACTTTTAAAACATTTCAAGCTGAATAAAAAAGATACGACCAATATCAACAAACCCACTATAACATCTGAAGTTTCTGTCAATTCCACCCAGGATGACCTTTCAGAATTGGGTATGCAGGGCAATGCAACTAGTTTAACCCCTTTTCGTCCACCATCAGTGTTTATACCATTAATGCCCAAAGGTGCCATCGACATTTCAGTGATTGTGTTGTGGAAGATCTGAAACAACTCAATAGAACCATTTTACGCAAAGATAGACAAAGAAAATATACAGAAAAACAATATTCTGCTCTCATGCGTAAATTACAGAACAATGGCAAAATTATTGTAAACAAATCAGACAAAGGGGGAAATATATTTCTCTGGCCCCAAGAACTTTATATGCAAGAAGCAGACAAGCATCTAAGTGATAAAAACATGTTACAGAAAAGCAACATTCAATGACTTAAAGAATATAAAGGAATCCACCTTCAAAGAACTATCGCAATGGAAAAGAATAGGACTCCTGAGTAAAAATGAATTTGGTTTTCTTAAAAATGACTATCCTATCACTCCAGTGTTATACTTTATTCCAAAGGTGCATAAGAACATAACACCAGTACCTGGAAGGCCCATTATATCTGCCCAGAAAGGGTTATTAGAACCAATGTCAAAATATGTGGATTTTTTTCTACACGAGTTTGTGGAAACATTACCATCATATATACGGAACACAGGTCACTTCTTATCCAAAATTCAAGGAATAAAGTGGAAACATGAATATGTTCTGATTGTCATGGACATATGTTCATTGTACACCAGTATACATCACACTGATGGTATAACAGGTTTTAGGCACTTTTTATCTAAAAGTAACATGGAATTTTATCATCACAATGAAATGCTGTTAAATATGATCCAACTTTGCCTCAACAATAATTACTTCCTGTTTAACAAAGAAGTGTATCAGCAGTTACGTGGATTGGCGATGGGGGCGTGCTTTTCTCCCAGCTATGCGTGTCTCCACGTTGGCTGGTGGGAGGAGCACGTCCTCAGAACCACCCATAAGGTACTGTATGACACACATGTTAGACATTGGTGGCGTTTTATTGACGATGTTTGTGTTATATGGGAAGGATCGATAGAAACTGCATATGAATTTATCAATGAAATCAATATCAATGACTTAAATTTGAATTTTTCTGCTACAGTCAGCAATGAAACTGCAATTTCTTGATGTGGAGATTTATATCAAACAAGATAACATTCATACGAAATTGCACAGAAAAAGTACTGCAGGAAATGCAGTACTTCATGCTAGCAGCTCGCATCCCAAACATTTAATTAAAAGCATCCCTTATGGGGAGTTTTTAAGAATAAAACGTATCTGCAATTCAGATCAGGATCTCACACTCTGTCAGAATGAGGCATTTCAAAGATTTAAGGTTCGAGGATATAAGGAAAAAGATTTAAAACTGGCTATGAACAAAGCAAATGGACAGATGAGTGAGTAGGAAGCACTTGGTACTTTGAATCTCAATAATCTCAGTAAGAATAACACAGACCAACCTAGTTGTGATAATACAGTGAGACTTATTACCACATATACGTGCTCACTACGCCACTGGAGTCAAGCTATCCTGGCTGATGACGGCTGATAGCCAGAAACCGGTCCTAGGATGCTTGATTCCGGTCCAGGGAAGACATGGCTTGGCAGTTCGGGCTGGACTGTTCCCATGAGGCACAGGGTCAAGACTGATTTGCATATGGCCATGTCTAAACTGGGGTGGTGTAGTGGGCAAAAGAACGATGGATTTAACCCAGATCTCTTGACTGGGGGAGAATGTCTGCATTGTCAGCATTCCGTCCATCATTTGTTTGTTGTAACGCTTTTCGCCCTAAGTGGGATGGGTATTCCCAGACGTGGGACCCGTGCTCACTACGCCACTGGAGTCATGCTATCCTGGCTGATGACGGCTGATAGCCAGAAACCGGTCCTAGGATGCTTGATTCCGGTCCAGGGAAGACATGGCTTGGCAGTTCGGGCTGGACTGTTCCCATGAGGCACAGGGTCAAGACTGATTTGCATATGGCCATGTCTAAACTGGGGTGGTGTAGTGGGCAAAAGAACGATGGATTTAACCCAGATCTCTTGACTGGGGGAGAATGTCTGCATTGTCAGCATTCCGTCCATCATTTGTTTGTTGTAACGCTTTTCGCCCTAAGTGGGATGGGTATTCCTAGACGTGGGACCCGTGCTCACTACGCCACTGGAGTCAAGCTATCCTGGCTGATGACGGCTGATAGCCAGAAACCGGTCCTAGGATGCTTGATTCTGGTCCAGGGAAGACATGGCTTGGCAGTTCGGGCTGGACTGTTCCCATGAGGCACAGGGTCAAGACTGATTTGCATATGGCCATGTCTAAACTGGGGTGGTGTAGTGGGCAAAAGAACGATGGATTTAACCCAGATCTCTTGACTGGGGGAGAATGTCTGCATTGTCAGCATTCCGTCCATCATTTGTTTGTTGTAACGCTTATTACCACATATAGTCACCAGGAGAAACAGCTCAGGAGAATAATATACAAAAATTGGCCCATTATCAAAACTTATTTGACTATGTCCCAATTGGTGCCAGATTTGCCTGCACTAACCTTCAGACGTGCACCCTCAATGAAAGACGCACTAGTGAGAACTAGCCCTGAGGTCACTGTTTCATCCAACTGGTTAACTAAGAGAACAGGCTTTTTTAAGTGTTGCTTGTGTCGAGCTTGTAAGTTTGGGAGAAATACTCATGAAGTAGTTACAGCATTTGATTCTAAACCTTTGAAAATTAAAACTCTGTTAACCTGCCGTACAGAGTACGCTGTCTACGTGTTAGAATGTTCCTGTAGACTCAAATATGTAGGCAGTACCAAACTACAAGTTTTTAATCGTATACTACAACATCTACGAGCTATTGTGAATTCAGACCCTTGCTACCCGGTGGCCAAACATTTTAACCATGTCCATAGTAATGATCTCAATGAGTTGAGTTACTATGTTATTGATTCTGTGCCAAAGTCAATCAGGGGTGGAAACAGAGAGAAAATGGTTTAAATACAGGGGAGGATCTACAAAATTTCTTATAATTAAAAGATTAAATATGACTGTACTGTAAACACTCCCCGAAATCATTTAGTTAGCTTTTAAGATCTGTTATAACTCTGATGCTTTGTCTCATATTTATTCCTTGATTTTTAGTCATATTTTAGCTGGGTTTTACTACTGGTTTTATCTGGGTTTTTCCAGTTGTCTCCTGTGGTTTTGCTTGGATTTTATGCGACTGGAGTTGGGGGTATTTTTATGAGCAATTTTAGAGTTACTTTTATATATTAAGCCACCTTGAACCTACTGAATGTTTCCTTTTTATGCCATTTATTTATTGACTGCATTATTTTAATGTCATATTTATGCACTTGCACTTTATATTGCCATTTTCCTTGATCATCACATAAAAATAATATTAATCAATTCTGATTACAATGAAACCATTCACAATGATTGGTGATGATCAGGACTTGTTTGCACTCAGCATATTCTGTGTTCGGTATGATTAAATTTAGTAATGCACTTGCATTTAACAGCATCTATATGGTATTTTTCAATCTGATTTAACAGTTATGATTTTAATAACTTTTTTTAAATTGAGGAATTGATTAGTTATTTATGAATTATTGCACTTGCACTTTTTGTGATATTCAAGCATATTATTTTTGCCCTTTTGGTAATTATATTTACAGCAAACCACATATGTATCTGAATTACTATAGTGTTTCTTCTAGCTTTATTCTGTTAGAAAAAACGGGCATATTTCACCAGTTTTTTTCACTTTGATGAGTCTTTATTGCTGATGTGATCAAGACAGCGTCCTGCTGTCGAAATGCGTCATGCCGGGCACTTGCTGTACCGATTATAGCAGAAATTGATGCAATAAAACTGCACTTTAAATCCAACAAGCACGCTGTGATCCGTACCTGTTTATTGCTGGAACCAAGCATTTCAGGATTGTGAACTTCTATCTATCTATCTATATATATATATATATATATATATATATATATATATATATATATATATATATATATATATATTATTTTTTTTTTTTTTTTACGCAAATCCCGACCCACAGCTCCTAGAGGAATGAGCGGAATACACAACGGAATCGGCTAAAGGAATGGTTAAAATTTAAATTAAATACGCGTGGAGCAATCAAGAAAAACTTCTTTTAGAAATTTAAAGACTTGAAGATCTTATAAGTAAAGAAAAGGATGTCAAGCGCACTGAAGAACTAGGGAACGCTATGATGAAACGCTTGAAGGACTATGAAATGGTCATAAGACGTCGAAAAGAGACCAAATTCCAAAGGGTTGAACAAGATTACAACTCAGGCCGAATTTTAACATTTGCGCGAAAATTTGATGGGCCAAGAAAAAAGATGAACCAACCCGGTGCAACAGCGAGTGGAGGAAGAGATACCCCAGAATCAGATGCGGATATATCGGAAGATGAACAAACAGTAAACAAAGAAAGAGGGGGACTGATGGAATCAGAGCCTCCCTTTTTTCTCGAATATCAGTTAATAAGAGAAACACGCCAAAGGCCAACTGCAAGAAGACACCGCGCAGCACACCCAAGGGAAGGGCACAAGAAGCGCAAAACAAGGAGGGGAAAGAAAAGTGGGAGAAGAAGTACCCACTTTTAACACAAGATCAAGTGAAAGTGTTACAACTCGGTCCAACCTTCTGTCCAACATCTGGTCATGATTATGCAGAGGTTCGCATAGACCTTTTTAGATATATCAGGAAACTGAAATTACAAAAACTCTTCCTTATGCACCCTCTGGAAGTGCATGATAATGACACTGAAACCGATGCCAATTTAACAGATCATCATACAGGCCACAATCTTCAAACATTGATTACCTTACAATCCTTGGATACAACTATTTCCGGAGATGTAAGTGAGATGAATATTGAGGAGCATCTAGAACTAGCAGGAATTACACAGACAAGTGGCCACAGTCAACTGAAGAGAAAATCAAGAACAATTCCTCAGACACCCTATGATACAATTGATGTATTTAATAAAGCGGTTATATTAGATCTTAAAAAATTGGCCAAACAAACCACTTCTAATACTCGGCAGTATAATATACCAAGGAAACAATGGGATGCCTTCAATAGTTAAAAGAGGATCCAGACATTGAAGTAAAGCCGTTGGATAAGGGGGGAAATATGGTCGTCTTTAGCAAGCAACAATACTATAAAGAGGCCATGAGACAACTTGAAGATCTAGAATGTTATACACCTATTCAACGCAAGGAATATGCAGTATGCATAACCACGTACCACCAATTTTTAGAAAACTGGAGGGTCGAAGGCATGTTGAACCAAGACGAATATTTGTTTCTTCGTTGTGAATCGCCCACCTTACCAACATTCTATCATCTTCCGAAAATACACAAAGGCCCCCTCAATCTTCCAGGAAGACCGATTGTGGCCTCAATTAATAGTCTGTTAGAAAATACTGCAATCTATATCGATTCCTTCCTTGCCCCCCTAGTAAAGGACCTTGCATCTTACATACAGAATACGCAGGATTTTCTGAGATTGATTGAAGGAATCAGATAGGAAGAAGACATGCTCCTCATAACTTTGGACATTACTAGTCTCTACACGTGTATTCGATTTCAAGATGGACTGAAAGCTGTCAAATGTTTTTAGAAAAGAGACATTTAACATTTTTTACCCACAACAAAATGTTGTTAGATATGATCTCTTTTTGTTTACATAACAATATCTTCATTTTTGCAAACCAGCTTTATCGACAAAGGCAGGGAACAGCAATGGCTACGTGCTTCGACCCCAGCTGCGCAAATTTATTCGTGGGCTGGTGGGAGAAGCAAGTAGCCTGGGGAGAACACAATGAGTTGTGGATGGACAAGATTATATTATGGTCACAATATATAGATGACCTTTTTGTTGTCTGGCGTGGCAACCGCTCCTCGGCTGAGGAGTCTGTTGCCTCGATAAATAACAACGAATTGAACTTGAAGTTCACAAGTCATGTTAGTGATTCCTCAGTTAGGTATTTGGATCTGGAAGTGTATATTGATAATCTAACTTTATTGACACTTCTGTTTAGAAAGCCTACAGCGGGCAATACTGGCCTGCACGCAGGCAGTCTTCACCCCAAAATTCTAATTAAAGTATACCTTATGGGGAGCTGAAAACTGAAACTAGCTTTGAGACAGCTAAAGAGGAGGCTATACAGAGACTTAAAGAACGAGGGTATACATATGCAGATCTACATCGGGCAGAAGCTAAGGTCCAAAGAATTAATAGAAAGGATCTACTAGTGGGGAAAAGATCGAATCAAACATTTCAACAGGCCCCAGCCAGAATGATAACTAAATATAATGAAAACTCAGCCAATATTGTTGCAATCTTTAAGAGAAATTGGCATATTTTACAAGCAGATAATGTGTTGAGACACCACCTTCCAGAACGTCCACTGATTACGTATAGGAAATGCCCTTCTTTGGAGGACCACTTGATACACAGCCATTACAATCAATCACCAGTAACAAAAAACAGACTGGGTATTAATGGCTTTTTTCCCTGCAAAAATTGCAAAGCCTGCAAAAATAGCAATAAAATGACTACTTTCAGTGGCAGACCAGGGGATCCTAGGCCAGTCAGAGAAATAAAACAATTCTTGAACTGCAATTCAGATTTCAGAGTATACGCCTAACATGTCCCTGCCAGAAAAGATATATTGATAGCACCATTAATCAGACAAAAAAGCGCATCCTTGAATATATGCACGCTATTGTAAACAAAGATGCTACATACCCTGTTGCACGCCATTTAAAAATATCCCATCAAGACGACAGGGGTTATAATATGTTAAGATGTGAAAATGAAATGTCTGTCGCCAATAACTGAAGATTAAACCTCCCATACATATAAGCTTTGACAGTGTGACTACCCATTCAGGGCACAATTATGAAGAACACAAGGGTGAGGGTGTAGTACACCATTGTATCTGCTTAAAAAGTTGCAAAGAGAAAAAGTGCATTTAAAATAAAAGTAAAGAGTTGAAGAATGAATATTTTGTTATGTGCACAGCAACTTGGACCCACCTATAATTTAATTATCTTTTTCTAAAACAATGCACAGAGCACTAAGCACTTTTGTTTGTTTGTATTTTATTATTCACTTTGTAGATATAACATACTACAAGATGGCCGCCATGAATTGTATACTCAATGCTGCATAAGTCAGTTTTTAATGTTTTCACCAACATGTGACTTATTGGGATTTTAAATACTTCCGTGTTTACACAAACAAACTAACATTGACGAAGCCGTGAGGCGAAACGCGTCTGTCAGCGGGGGTGTGCACAATAAAAGCACCCAGGCTGAAGATTTTGGTATGTGCTATCCATTTGTTGCTACTAAATATAGTTGCCTTGTTGGAAAAAAAAATATATATATATATTTATATATAAAGGCTCTTGTGTCAGTGATGGTATAGTTTTAAAATACTAGATCACTTCCCATTTGGATACAGCAAATCAGAGGAGGGTGGGGATTGGTCAGTCTCATACCAACGTCTTTCTGCCGCTCATTGTTCATACGGGGAATTTTCAGTAGGTGCAACGGGAATATATAATGAATTTTAGAGTCTCGATACTCAATGAAGATCTTACATATTGTGCCGAAATTGGCCTTCCTACAATGCACAGTTCATAAATTGTGTACCTCCCTTCGTCGCTGTCGTGTACTCTCAGGTACCTCACTCATTTTTACTGATGACCCTGATTGAGAGGCCCCTTCGTCAAACCCTGGGCTCCGTAGCACTCGGCGCAGGGGGCGGTAGATATCCGGCTCCCCATATATATATATATATATATATATATATATATATATATATATATATATATATATATATATATATATATATATATATATATATATATATATATATATATATATATATATGTTATAATTAGGTGGACATTTCACTCGTAAAAATGTAAAAGCATTTAAAAAACCTTGCAAATTTCCCCGTTATAGTTAGTTCAGATAACTATAACTCGCGCGCCCGCAATCCACTGCTCATAACGTCACATATTACATCACTCATGACATGGTCTGTGGCATCACTCATGACATCACTGATGACATCATCCTTTTGATAGAGTGGCGGTCGCGCGAGTTATAGTTATCTGAACTAACTATAACGGGGGAATTTGCAAGGTTTTTTAAATGCTAATTCCTAACTATAACGTGTGTGAAACCTATGGTTTTTTCAGTGAATTTGTACGTATTTTTAAATGCTAAGTTATGTATTCATTATTATATTTTTTATATATTTATTTTACAAAAAAGTACGTATTAAAAAAAGTTTTTTATTTTCTTTATGGTTTTTCACCGTGAGCGCACGGTGCGCGCACCCCGCGATTTAAAAAAAAAGAAATTAAAATGTTTTTTTCTGCCTTCAATGTCCTTCAGGGACCCCCTGACAAAGGCTAGGGGGTCAGGAACTCTCTACCCTGCCCCCTTTTCACGTTCGCCACCTTCCTTTTTCACTCTCGCACTCAAAACAAACAAAATGGCGGCCGACACTTCCTGATTTCGACCGATTCGAACGTTGACTGACATGTAACCACCAATCAGAATTACGCTCGCGCACGCTAGGGTGCGCGCACGGTGCGCGGCTATAGATATTTATGTACTTTAACTGCAATTTTCTCAGGAACTACTGAACAGATTGACTCCATATATGCAAAAGGCACATCCCTGACCTGAGGACTACCTCTTTGCCAAATTTCAAGTAATTCTGTGCAGCCGTTCGGGCTGTACCTTCGACTAAAGGTCCTATGGGAAAATGCATGGGGAAAATGCGTTTTGGGACCCCCCTTTTTTCTCGGCCCCCGCTTGACATATCCCCCCGAGACTTTCAGGGTAGGAGCTGAGCGGAGTGCCCCATTAGTTTTGAAAATTTCGCGAGGATTCGTCAACCGGCGCCAAAGTTATTCAAAATAGAATTTTGAGATTTCCTATGGAAACACGGTCCTAACTATAACTATCTACTGGCGACCGCCAGTAGATAATATATATATATATATATATATATATATATATATATATATATATATTCACTGAAAAAACCATAGGTTTCACACATGTTATAGTTAGCTGGACATTTTACTGATAAAAAACCAATGAAATTCCCCCGTTATAGTTACTGTAGGCAACTATAACTCACGCGACCGTAATCCTCTGCTGATGCTAATACTGTATTTAGACACTTATTTGCCCATGTCTTCTTCCATTAAATTTTAGCTATACATATATTACAAATATTTTTTTTTCATAAAGACACATATGTCATCAGCAGAGGATTACGGTCGCGTGAGTTATAGTTGCCTACAGTAACTATAACGGGGGAATTTCATTGGTTTTTTATCAGTAAAATGTCCAGCTAACTATAACATGTGTGAAACCTATGGTTTTTCAGTGAATTTGCAAGGTTTTTTAAATGCTAATTCCTAACTATAACGTGTGTGAAACCTATGGTTTTTTCAGTGAATTTGTACGTTTTTTTAAATGCTAAGTTACTTTACGCCATTTGTGGCGTGCGCGCACACTTAACGCAGTTCGTTCCGTGCGCGCACGGTGCGCTTCGCGCACCGTGCGCACACAGTGAGCACGCGGTGCGCTTCGCGCACCGCGTGCCCACGTTACGCTAGATGGGCCATGAACGCTCCGTTCCGCTTCGCGCACCGTGCGCACATGGAGGACATATGATGAGCATCGTTGTGACAGGTAAAATATATGTTTTGTTTAGCTCTATTAAGCCATGCAAAAAAGGTGCCCTTCGAGCACCTTTTGCACACGGGGTGGGGAGAATGTGGATATATATATATTTTTTTTATTATTTCTTACCGTACGCGTACGGTAAGCGTGATCGGCGAAATTTTCGAAAAAATTAAAATTGCCTTTTTTCACTTGGGGGATCGTTGGGGACTCCCTCGACATGGCTAGGTGCTTGGGAGCTGTGTAAACAGCCCCTTTACATGTTTTTGCACTTGGTTTTTCAACCCCCTGTCAGAGTGCGAGAGAGAAAATGGCGGCCGCCGCTTCCTGGTTTCGACCGATTCGAATGTTTACTAAGATCCAAGGGCCAATCAGAATCGCGCTCGCGCACGCCACCGTACGCGTACGGTAAGCGCACCGTAAGCGCACCGTAAGCTGGCTCAGATATATATATTGATTTAAAGGCTATTTTCTCAGAATCTACTGAACAGATTTACACCAAACCTACAAAAGGCACTTCCTTGACCTGAGGACTACCTCTCTGCCAAATTTCAAGTAATTCTGTTCGGGCTGTAGCTGTGTCTAAAGGTCCTATGGAAAAATGCATGGGAAAAACGCGTTTTGGGACCCCCCTTTTATCTCAGCCCCCGCTTGACGAATCCCCCCTTAAAATTAAGTTCTATTTTTATATTTATTAAAATGTATATTAGGGGGCGTGGCCAGAAACGCCAAGATGGCGGTCGCTCTTTAGAAGTGCTCCGGACCCCTCCGTCATCCGCTCCTTAATCCGCCACCATCGGTGAGTGTCCTTCATGAAATCCGGCGGCCTAGCTATCCTGGGCCCCGGATCCCTTCCTGGAGGCAGTGTGGGTGGCGTCTGGACACCGCAGGCAGCCCTTGCAGAGGAGTCCCGACTCCCGGTGACTCCAAGATGGTGGTCCCATCGTAGCGGTCTCCCGGCTCTTCCTGACGCCCCGAGCTCTGGGGCTGCTTGCTGTGTTGTGCGTGGAGGGGAGACCCCGGGGGACTGCTGGTGCCGCCTCGGCTGGAGACTGCGGTAACGACCTTCACTCAGCTGCGGATCACGCTCGGCTTGGCTAGGAGCGCTGAGAGCAGCCTGGGGAGGCCCTGCCCGCCACACACTTGTAGGCTGATCCTGAGGTGCCGGAGGGGTGGAAAGTGGGATCGGCCGTTGATCGGGCAGTGAGAGGGATGATCTTCTGCCCAACACCCCTCTGGAGCTCCAAGCTGTTGAAGCCTGGACTTGCCCTAGTTTTTTGACCAGGCGCCGGGCCCTGGAATCTGAGTCTGCCCTGGTGGTTGGAGCGGCCGGATCCGTGCACCTTCCTGGTACCACGACGAGTGCAGTCACAGCGGCGAAGGAGGTGGCTGACCTTCCCACTCGCGCGACATCGCACAGGGTCCCGGCCGCGTGCAGAAGAGACCCCGTGCTGTGTGCTGGCCCCCCATAAGAGGGATCCAGGTGCCTGAGTGGGGGATGAGACCCTGAGGAGCTTGCTGCGTAGACCTAACAGCGAGCCAGGAGGCCATCCCTCTACCTCGGAGCCCGATTTCACGGAGGTGGGGTGCTGCCTAGGGCTGACCCGCCTGCCGTGCTTGGTCGTGAACCCTGGGGTGGGTGGGGTTCGTCCGTCAGCTCGGGCGGCAGAGGGATCTGAGTACCCCCCCCCCCCCCTCATCGTGTCTTGGGGCCCGGGAGTGCGGGGCTCCCCTGCGCCCTGCTTAAGTGATGGATCCGGGCCAGCTGCCACCATGCAGAGCACCTCTTACAGCACACACTCTCTCCTCCGGTGCAGCGGCGGTGTGAGGAGGGCACCTCGGCTGTTAATCCGGACAGCGGCGACAAGCTGGTGGATCACTCCCTCTCTTGTGGATCATTATGGAGCCTGCGGCCCGGGGGTGGACAGGTACCTCCCAGAGGGGTTTGGCCACCGCATTGGGTGGTGAGGCATGCGAGGCCTTCCTTCCTCCCCCCGGCTGCCCTGCCCCCTGCATCTCCTCTGAAAAGTACCCTGCCTTTATCCTGGGCTGGCCCTGCACCAAGGCCCCGGCGTTGATCCCGGCCCTCCCGTTGGACCGGCGTGCCTGAATTCTCACCTGGGAGTGCGGGGTTCTGCTGGGGACAAGCATCGGCCGTCGGTCGGATGTCAGGGAGCCGGGTGGACTGGGCCCTCCCCTCCCCCCTCATCTTCTTCCTCCTCTCTCCCTTCTCCCCACCTGAACACCAGAGGACCGTTTGACCGCCAGCCTTGCTGGGCGGCGGCCATGGGCAGAGACCGGGCACCGAAAACCCCGCCACTCAGACTAAAATGGACCGGTTTATGACCACGGGTTTCTGGGGCGACTGGAGGGACCACGGACAAAGACTCCCCCTCTGCTGCAGACCTGTCCACTATCCTTCAGGCCATTCATACCGCGCAATCCTCAGTGGAGGGCAAGATTGCTGAAGTCCGGGTCGACATGACTCCTATCCGGCAAGACCTTCACAACGCTACGACCCGGGTGAAGGAAACGGAATCCCGTATATCCACCGTAGAGGATGACGTCCAACAACTTAAAGACCAGGTCGCTCGCCTCCAGTCTCATACCCAAGCGGGATTTCCGGAAAGGTGCGGAACAAGGCCGGGCAGCGGACTTCACTGAGCGTTGGCTGCGCTCATGGATGCCCGAGGGCTCCCTCTCCCCATGATTCGCAATTGAGCGGGTGCACCGATCTCTTGCGCCCAAACCACGACCGGGTGCGCCCCATAGACCGATAATATTGCAGATCCTTAACTCTAGGGACTGGGACTCCATCCTGGCCGAAGCCCGTAAGCAGCAACACCTCAAGTATGAAGGCAAGACGATCATGATCTTCCCAGACTATACTCGCGAGGTCCAGGGCCAGCATCGATCGTTTGGAGTAAAAAAGATGTGTGCCCTCAACATCCAATACAGGCTCCTCTTCCCAGCCCGCCTCCGGGTTGTGTTCCAGAACAGAACCGTTTTTTTTCTCTCATGAGGAGGCCTGGATGTGGGTGACAGAGGAGCGCCCCTTAAGGCTCAACGCCCGGAGTCTGTCACCCAAAGACAGAACTGGAGATGCCAGCCGAGGCCTGCCTGCCCCACGGCCGCAGCGCAACCGCTCACACAGGAGGCGGAGCCCGAAACGGGCCCGTTCAGACTCATCACTGGGTCCCTCTCGTAATCCGGTATCCGGGGCATCCCCGGGGATCTCCTTGCTGTGCGGCGGACTGGCTCCTTGGGCCACTCGGACCCCGGGGGCGCCTCATCCACCCATCACTGGTTCAAGACCAGCACTCTCCCCAGCACCCTTGCCTGTCTGCCGGTCTCTTGCCTGTGTCCCAGCTCAGGGTTCGAGCCTGCGGTCCGCCCGGCGCCGCTGCTCCACCCTGCTGGTCGGCTGCTGTGATCAGAGGCCCCTGGCGTAACTGTGACTGTATCTATTTATTCCTTCTTTTTTTCTGTACCCCGTAATTGTAATTGTTTTTTGCCCCTTTCTCTTCTGAACCCCGTAATTGTTGGCATCCAGTCTGTGTTTTTTTGTCGTGTTTTTTCCCACCGCTGCTGCCCCTGCAGCCCCGACGACCGATCCAGCCCACTCCCGCCCCCTACCTGCTCCCGCCCCCTCCCCTTCTTATGGCGACCGCTGCGGGGAAGCGCATGTGAAGCCTTGACCACTGGTTCAAGGCCAGCACTCTCACCAGCAGCCTCGCCTGTCCGCTGGTCTCCTGCCTGTGTCCCAGCTCAGGGTTCGAGCCAGCAGTCCGCCCGGCACCACTGCTCCACCCTGCTGGTCGGCGGCTGTGATCAGAGGCCCCCGCATAACTGTACCTGTATCTGCTTATTCCTTTTTTTCTGTACCCCATAATTGTAATCGTTTTTTGCCCCTTTCTCTTCTGTACCCAGTAATTGTAATTGTTTTTGCCCCTTTCTCTTCTGTACCCCGTAGTTGTTGGCATCTAGTCTGTGTATTTTTGCCACGGTTTTTCCCGCCGCTGCAACCCCGCCCACCGATCCAGCCTGCTCCCGCCCCCTACCTGCTCCCGCCCCCCTGCCCTTATGGCTACTGCTGTGGGGGAGCACGTGTAAAACCTTGACCACTGGTTCAAGGCCAGCACTCTCCCCAGAAGCCTCGCCCGTCCGCTGGTCTTCTGCCTGTGTCCCAGCTCAGGGTTTGAGCCAGCAGTCCGCCCGGCGCCCCTGCTCTACCCTGCTGGTCGGCAGCTGTGATCAGAGGCCCTCCTGCGTAACTGTACCTGTATCTGTTTATTCCTTCTTTTTTTCTGTACCTCGTAATTGTAATTGTTGTTTGCCCCTTTCTCTTCTGTACACCGTAATTGTAATTGTTTTTTGCCCCTTTCTCTTCTGTACCCCGTAATTGTTGGCATCTAGTCTGTGTTTTTTAGCTGTGTTTTTTTCCCGCCGCTGCTGCGCCTGCGGCTCTGCCCACAGATCCAGCCCGCTCCCGCCCCCTACCTGCTCCCACCCCCCTCCCCTTCTTATGGTGACTGCTGTGCGGTTGCACCGCTGGCGCGCCAAAGGCTCCTCTATGGCAAACCGGTCTGCGCCTGAACCACGCCCAGCACCAGACCCCCTGGCCCCCGCGACCACCACACCACCCGACACCACTACGCGCCCACACGCTCAACCCCGGCCAAATCTCTACCTGCTTCCAGGCCACCCCGTAGCTCACCCACGGACCCTTCAAATGCCAAAACTGCAACTACACCAGCCAGCGCACACCTGCACGTCCTGCCCCTCACGCCACTGCCGACCACAACAAACTCAGCTGCATACTACTCAACACCTGCTCAGTCCACAAACACGCCATTGAACTCTGGGACCTGCTCGACTCCTCCGGCCCGGACGTCACCTAGCCTGACGGAGACCTTTATGAACACCTCCTCGGCGCCTGACATAGCCATATCCATCCCGGACGGCTACAAGATCACCCGCAGGGACCGCAACAACAACAAACCATGAGGAGGAATTGCCATCATCCATAGGAACACCATCAGAGTCTCAACCAACACCGAAGACTCCCTCAGCATGGCCGAACACCTACACTTCCAGCTCCACGTCAATCACAACACCACCCTCAGAGGTACGTTTGTCTACCGACCCCCGGGCCCCCGTTCACAAATCAGCGAATCCATCGCCGACCTCATCAGCACGCATGCCCTCGCCTCCACAGACTACATCCTCCTCGGAGACCTAAACTTCCACCTCGAGAACGCCAACGACAGCAACACCACAACCCTGATCGCCAACCACGGACTCAAGCAACTCGTCTCGACACCCACCCACTCCGCCGGACACACGCTCGACCCCCATCTTCTCTGCCAGCAACCACATCACTTTCAGCCACACCACCAAACTCCACTGGATCGACCACCACTGCATCCATTTCTCCTTCGAGAAACACACCGCGCACAACCAACTGCAATATATCCCACACCACAGCTGGAAAAAGTCACCGAAGACCAGCTAATCACCACACTTGCCCGAAATCTTCCACCCGAGCCCTCCGAGACCGACACAGCAGCCCACAACTTCAGACAATGGATCGACTACTTCACCAACACCCTCGCCCCAATCAGGAAACCCTCCAACAAGCGCACCAACACTAGAGCCATCTGGTTCAATGCCGACCTCCAGAACTCCAAGCACACCTGCCGAAGACTCGAGAAGCAGTGGCGCAACGACCAGACAACGTTGCCGCCCTCACAAACGCCAGACGCAAACACCACCAACTCATCCGATCTGCCAAAAGAACCTTCTTCTAAGAACAGCAAAGAGCTCTTCAATATCGTGAAAGAACTCACCTCACCCGCTCCAGCTCCAACGACATCCCACCATCACAAGAACTCTTCGACTCCCTGGCCACCTTCTTCCACCGCAAGATTGCAGACATCCACAGCAGCTTCGACACCCAGACGCCAACAACAGATGCCGACACCCGACTCAACACCCACCAAACACACCAACCTCCTGCTCTCCTGGAACCACGTCAACGGCGAAGACACCATCAAAATCATGAACGCCATCCACTCTGGTTCACCCTCCAACCCCTGCCCCCACCACTTCTTCAACAAGGCTAGCGCCATCATCGCATCCCAGCTCCGAAAAATCATCAACAGCTCCTTCGAGACCGCCACCTTCCCGGTAAGCTGGAAACACGCCGAGATCAACGCCCTACTCAAGAAACCCAAGGCAGACCCAAAGGACCTCAAGAACTTCCGACCCATCTCCCTACTCTCGTTCCTGGCGAAAGTCATTGAAAAGACAACTGACCCGCTTCCTGGAGGATAACACCGTCCTGGACCACTCCCAATCCGGATTCCGCAGCAACCACAGAAGCGAAACCGCCCTCATCGCCGCCACTGACGACATCAGAACCATACTGGACAACGGTGAAACCGCGGCCCTCATCCTCCTGGACCTCTCGGCCGCCTTCGACACCGTCTGCCACCACACCCTGTGAACACGCCTCCGCGACGCAGGGATCCGAGACAAAACCCTGGACTGGATCACCTCCTTCCTTACTGGCAGAACTCAGAGAGTCTGCCTCCCCCCTTTCCGATCCAAAGCCACCACGATCACCTGTGGCGTACCCCAAGGATCGTCCCTCAGCCTGACTCTTTTTAACATCTACATGGCACCACTCGCCAACATCGTCCGAGCACACCACCTCAAAATCGCCTCCTACGCCGACGACACCCAGCTGATCCTCTCCCTCACCAAGGACCCAGCCACTGCCAAATCCTATCTCCACGAGGAAATGAAGGCAGTCGCAGACTGGATGAAGACTGGCCGGCTGAAGCTGAACTCGGACAAGACAGAGGTCCTCATTCTCGGATCCACCCCCTCCCTATGGGATGCCCCTTGGTGACCGGCCATGCTGGGAGCTGCCCCGACACCCACCAAACACGCACGCAACCCGAGTTTCATTCTGGACTCCACGCTCTCTATGACCCGGCAAGTTAACGCCGTTTCCTCCTCCTGCTTCAACACCCTCCGCATGCTCCGAAAGATCTACAGATGTATCCTCACCGAAACCAGAAGGACGGTCACCCATGCACTCGTTAGCAGCAAGCTGGATTACGGCAACGCCCTCTACACAGGAACCATGGCCACACTCCAAAAGAGACTCCAACGCATACAAAACCTCTTCGCACGCCTCATCCTCGGACTCCCTCACCATAGCCACATGACCACCCACCTGAGAGACCTGCACTGGCTCCTGGTCAACAAGATGATCACCTTCAAGCTCCTCACCCACGCCCACAAAGCACTCCACAACGCCGGACCAGCATACCTTAACGAACGACTATCCTTCTACACCCCGAACCGCCATCTCCACTTCGCCGACCTCGGCACCGTCCCACGCATCCGCTGAATGACCACCGGTGGCAGATCATTCTCCCACCTCGCTGCCAAGACGTGGAACACCCTCCCCACCCACCTGCGGCAGACCCAGGACCTGCTGACCTTCAGGAGACTCCTCATGACCTGGCTGTTCGACCAGCAGCTGCTTCCCCCACCCCATTAGCACCTTGAGACCCTCACGGGTGAGTAGCGCGCTCTACAGATGTCTTGATTCATTGATTGATCGCTGTCGGACCTAGCGGACACGGACCTCTCTCGAAGTCCGACCCTTCTCACAGGGCCCTCTTGAGCCCACCACAACCTTCCGGCCGCAACCGGTTCCGCGGCTCTGGTGCTGCACTTCAGCTTATCATCACTTCTATCTCCCAATGGACACTGCCACAGAACATCCTGTTATGAGGAGGGGTCCTCCACAATTCCCCATTCCCAAGCATTCTAGTTTGGTTCTCTTTCAGTTCTTCCTTGTTAGGGCTGATGAATCCGTTCCTGAAGTATAGGGAGGGAGGAGGGAGTGGGGTTGGGGGGGACCGTTGTCCCAGTTTTTCTTTGTCACACACTGTTCGCTACACTAGCATCTCTGACTAACAGCACGATGACCACACACATAACAGAGTCCGTTGTCCCGACTCTTCGTTGTCACGTCGTACACCACACTCGCTTCCTTGACCACCAGCATAGAGAGTACGCCCATTTTCAGCCCTGCAGGGTATCTCCCGGCGCCTCACTTGGGCAGCATATCTCGCCCGTGCCTATCTCTCACCCAGGATGTCTCCTCCTGCGCTCGCGGCCCCCATGACCGACATCCACGCAGGAAGGGGGTCACTTCACGTAATGCTCTGGAATGTCAACGGGCTGCTAGATAGGGTCATGCAAACAGCGGTCCTGTGATATGCACAGCGCCACACTATTGATGTACTCCAAGAAACCCACCTGGTAGGCAATAACTGCCCCTTCCTGGCGCGTTACGGCTACGATTGGGTTTGGCACACTGGCCTTACTAGAGGATCGAGAGGTGTCGCCGTTCTTGTGCGCCACGCCCTGCCATTCTCTCTCCATAATGTAACGGTGGATCCTCAGGGTACCTATGTCGCCCTGGAGGGGACCGCGTCCTGAACCTGATGTCTGTATATTCTCCACCGTCGCTGATGGCTCCCACACTCAAAAGACTTGCGGGATTGATAGCCGCCCTATCTCCAGGTATGACCATTATAGGGGGAGACTTTAACGCCGTCATGGACCCTGCCCTCGATGCAACTGGGGACCCCTCAACCTCTAGGATTTCCCAAGCCAAGCTCTTATCGAATTGGGTGACCGCCCTGGGGGTCTGCGACGCCTGGAGACTGTGGCACCCCATGGCCCGACACTACACCCACACCTTGGCAGCTCACCACATCCATGCACAACTCGACTACATTTGTATGCCGGCTCTAGATTGCCAGATGATTGCAGAGGTGACCATACTCCCCAGAGGTATATCCGACCTCTCTCCGGTGACGATGCGAGTGGGTGATCTCCGGAAGTCCTTGTGCCCGATTTGTAGACTGAATGCCTGGTTTCTCCAGGACCAAGACTTTCGTGACTCAGTGGGCAGCGAGCTCCGTCACTACTTCACTGCCAACCACGGCTCCGTTCCCTCCCCTAGTATCCTGTGGGAGGCCGGTAAGGCCACCATTCGCGGTTTGGCCAAGGGCCAGCTTAAACTTAAACGAACTGCACAGGACTCCCGGATCACTCTCCTAGAAGCTCAAGCCACCCTGATTGAAGGTCAGCTGCCCGAATAACAGACCGAGACCCTGGACAGGAGACTGGCATTCCTGCGGGATGTGATCCGGCAGACCTCCCTGGAGGCTGCCAGACTGTTATAGCGATCCTCGGTGGCGCGAGTTTACAGGTGGGGGGACAAGAATGGGAAGCTCCTCCATAGGCTGGCCACATACCCGATGGCCAACTGCATCATTCCTGAAGTGCTATCCCCTGATGGTGAGGTCCAGCGGTCCCCGGTGGCAGTGGCCCAATGCTTAGCTGCATATTACGCCGCCCTCTAAACTGAGCAGCCCCCCACTCTCTCACTTTCAGACCTTCTCCGTCGAGAATAGATTCCTATCCCGAGACTTAGTGAACCTAAGGCAAAGGTGCTGGATCTCCCGATCACCCCGGAGGAGGTCCACGAGGCAATTTCTCACATGGCTTCCGGTAAGACCCCAGGGCCATATGGAATCCCACAGGAGTTTTACGCAACCTATTGGAATACGCTGGTCCCACACCTCCATGAGCTGTACGCCGAGGCTGCTGAGAAAGGCTCGTTCCGCACCGAAACCGACATGGCCACCATCATGGTGATTCCCAAGTCTCAACCACCATCGAAACAACCGTCCTATTTTGCTCATTGATTCAGAGCTGAAGGTGTTTGCCTCCGTCTTGGCCAATTGCATACGACCATGCCTGACCACACTAGTTCACCCTGACCAATGCAGCTTTATGCCATCACGGGGCACCAGACACTGCCTCAGGCGCCACGACCTTGACCTGGCGAACTGCCAGCGCTTGACTCCATATTTGTCCTTTCTTCTCGTCGATTTCAAGAAGGCTTTTGATTCATTGGACTGGGGTACCTAGATGCAGTGTTGACGGAAATGGGATTTGGGGCAGCCTTCTGTAAATTAGTGAAGACACTGTATTGCCGGCCGAGGGCCCGAGTATTGGTCAATGGAGCACTATCGCAGTCCTTCCTCATCAGAAGGGGTACGAGGCAGGGATGCCCCCTCTCGCCCCTCCTCTTTGCTTTGGTAATGGAGCCCTTGGCGTGTTTCATACGCTCGGATGAGCGGATTATGGGGTGGAAATGGCCTGGACTAGAGGAGGACAAAATCGCGATCTACGCGGACGACGTACTTCAATACCTAGCAGAGCCCGTGCAGTCGGGACCCCGGTGCCTCCAGGCACTGGGCCTCTTTGAACAGACCTCCGGCCTTCGGTTAAACTCCACCAAGTCCATCCTGGTCCCACTGCATGTCTCGAGGGAGTGCTTTGAATGGCAGTCCACAATACCCCTTCGCCGATAGACCTTCAAGTATCTCTGGATCTGGGTAGCCCTCCTCCCAGACCTTGCCTGAGCGCTCAACGTCACTCCCCTAGTGAAGAAGGCTCGGGCTGACCTCCTCCGATGGCAATCACTGCGACTGAACCTAAAGGGCAGAATAGCCCTCTTCAAAATGATGATTTTACCTCGGTTCCTCTGCATGGTTCAGAACACACCCCTTCCCTTCTCGCGTCAAGTTCCTGTGGGGGGTTGGAGGCCCCGTCTAGCCCTCACTCAGTGCCGGATCCCGCCCTTTGACGGTGGTCTGGGGATGACGAACCTGTACCTTTATTATTTAGCCACTCGGCTCTTTACTCTGCTCCTTACTCTGCATGACTGGTTCAACTGTGGCTGGTCGGACCCGGCTTATAGATTGGAACTACACACCCTAGGTCTGCCCACCATTCATGATGATGAACAATTACAACAGATACAGCCTCAGCGCAGCTTCGCCTGGTTCAAATATACTACTTACATGCCGCTTATCTCACACCGCTGCGCCTCCACCAACATCTTGTCCATGCTGTAACTATCCACAGGCTGATTTCTTTCACATGGTATGGCTTTGCTCTGTGATCACACGCTTTTGGGAATCGGTGTTGGGGAAATTTACCGAGCTCCTAGGCTGGGAAGTACCTCCGAACCCAACAAATGTACTCCTGGGAATCACTGAAGGGCTGGATGGCTCTGGAGCCGACAAACTTTTTCGGAATACAGCCATTATGGTGGCCAAGAGAGACATTGCGGCAATTGGCTGAGCTTGACCGCCCCCACCATGTCAAGGTGGCATAGGGGAGTGGACTGGAGCGCGGCGCCTGAGCAGCCCCTGTACGAGGCCAGGGGCTGTCCGAGGAAATATCGCAAGGTGTGGGGTAAATGGGTGTGGGTGATAGAGGACTAATGCTCTCTTTGGTCACTTGTGGGGGGTGGTGCATGCTACGCTGCTTCTTATTGTTCATCAAGTTCATGTATACTGCTGTTCTCATATGCGCAGAGCTCTGAACTTGCTGTTGGTCTCCTGTCTTTTCATAAATGTCTCTTACAAAAATCAATAAAGTCGGTTACCTAAAAGAAATGTATATTAAATCCACTTTATTGTTTTTAATTAATTTTATTATTTAATATATGTATTATTTATTTTTTTATTTTATATATCCATAAAATTGATATTTTGTACAACTATATTTATAACATCAATATTTTTGTACTTACCTGTTTAAATTATAGGGAGTCGATATTTTTGCATTCTATATTTTTCATCAATATTTTTTACTTCTATATTTTTTACATCGATATTCTGTCAGTGAACCATCGACAGGCTAAGTTGTCTGATGGCCTTTTGTTTGTGTTATCTTTGGCCTGTTAAGGATTTGCTTTGGCACCATTAAAGGTTACTTTGCAGTCCTTTTAACCTTTCTTCATTTGCCAGGTCAACCTTCTTTATTCAGATCACCTGCTGTGATATCTTTTTTTAAAGCAGCTTTCATGTTTCCCCTGTCTCCTTCATTATGCTCCAGAAGGACCTCTATTTAGATTTCACTTTCCTGACATGTGTGCTCCTTTTGAGCTTCTGTAAAGTTATGCCTTGAGGCTCCAAATATGATGACTGTGTTTCTCATTGCCCATCTGCAGGTTGTGACAATGATCTGCAGACATTGTGAGACTCCACACACTAACTTCGTGCCTGACAAACTGATACTTAAGACTTGGATTATTTTTTTCAAAAGTGATGTCACACTTCCATATGGATCGGTATATCATGCTCTTTGCATTCTTCTCTTCAACACATCCTTCTTAGGAAAAACTACCTATAACCATTGAACACAAGGTGGACTATTAGCTTCTCCATTGATAGAAATGAGGAATACTGAGTGGATGGACGGCTTTTAGTTGGATTCGCAAAGCCTGCGGCTACAAAACTGGCTCAAAATGTCCCTGTTTCGGACGTCTGCCAGACAGTCAAGTAGGCATTCGCCCATACTTTTACCAGTCACTATTGTATCTATTCTTAGGTCTTCAAGGAGAATCATTTTGCCTGCTCATTACTGTGTAGGCCTTCCTGGTGTAAAGTCCACTCCTCAAACACACCTCCTTTGAGGGGCATTGCTTTGGCATTGATTCAAATGGTAAGAACTCTGCAATTAAAAATAAAAATCAGAAGAATAAGTTATTTACCTCTGATGATGCTCTTTCTGGTGGATACTCTGCCTAACTGCAGATTACTCACCACCCTCCTCCCTGTTCGGTAGACTGGATTTTCGGAAGTTAATACAATTCCAGCTTAATTTTACAAACTGTCAGTATAGATCTTTCAGCAACCTGAAAAAGGCCAATGAATAAACTGACATCTGTGTGTAGAGATGACACCTGTATGCGGCTTAGTATTAGCATGTCTGAAGGTGGAACTTAGTCCTAGCAAGTTAATGGCACCACCTGTCTTCAGACAAGACGTATTGCAATAGTTTATTTGTCCAGTCTGGATCCTGAGACAGTCATAAGGTGGAGAATCTACAGTCAGATAAAGCATCCCCCAAAAAGAGCGATCCACCTGAATGTGTTCTTAATTGAACTTCATGAACACTAGTGTACAAAGTTGTGTCTTGTCTCTGCACAGAGATTGCTCCATTACCTAGCGCCACAGAAATCTCTGGATTGTTTGTTTTGTGATTTGCAGACCTTCAATATTGCTTTTGTCAATAAACCCTTTCAGACTTTCAGTGGTGTGTTCTGAGATCCCTCTGGCAGTTCTGATGCTCAGTCCTGGAAGATGCCTGCACTTTGCCGAAGGCAGTGACCGAAGCAGGACAAGACTTAGGCTTCAAAGTTAAAGAAGAATTTCTCGATGGAAACTTGGGCGAATAACGGCACAGTGTTGGGCTTGCTGATTAGGTCAGACAGTGTTAAAGGGTTTTATGAAATGCAAACTATGCTTATATTTGTAGAGAATGTAAAGGCATATTGGTGTTTAATCGTGGCCTTTGTGGTCTGGGTAGGTGATGACAGGATAAAATGGTTTAAGTAGGTTCCAGAACTATTTTTTCGGAAGAAGGTGCTTTCGATATCGAGGCACATAGAAATCCTAAGTCTGAAGGAACCTCAAAGCAAACCTAGTCTTGAACGATAGCTGGCTTTTCTAAATTAACATGAGGAAGCCATGAAACAAAAAGAGAAATTTGAGGTGTGAGGAAGAAGCCATAAAGAGGAATTTGAGGTGTGAGCAGGGAAGCCATGAAACCAAAAGAGGAATTTGAGGTGTGAGGAGGAAGCCATGAAACAAAAAGAGGAATTTGAGGTGTAAGTAATGAAAGACTCCTACTTCAAACTGCCATTCCAAATTAGTCACTTGAGAGAGATGTGCTCACATTGTACCACTTCCTGCTTATTTGCCCAACTGACCAATAATATTCCAGAAACAATAGAAGAAAGAGAGTATTCTAGAAACAATAGAAGAAAGAGAGTTAGATATATTAGTCAAACCTTCCGATGGTGGCAGGAAATGGTGCAGTTCTGATCAGATAGTCCAATCGAGCACACAGGAAGAGATTACGCAGGAAAACCTTATAAAACAGGTGATGCAGCTCTGGGCAGTAACATGGCATGGGCAAGATCGAGACCAAAGGCTGACATGACAAAACCTCACTTACCACTCAAGTGCGATCTGACTCTACCCCACGTATCTGAAACACAGGTGCAGTCTCACTATTGCCAACAATAGGCTGATTCAGATCGCAGGGCAATGAGTTAGAAAGGCATGTCCCTGCAGAAGATGCCAGTGGCTCCAATGATGTTCCCTATGACCCACCGAATTCCCTTGTGTGAGTACTGAGGCGCTGGGCAAGGTGGACTAAGTCACTTTCTTTGTTCCCTGGTCCCTATCTAATCTCCTAAATATCACTCAACATTACCCCGAGATAAATTGCAAACTTTTCGTTAGTTGGTACATATCATTATGCTAGGGAAAGTAAAGGATTAATGATTGGTCAATGCTGATTTGCTGCAACATGAACCCATGGATGCAGCTGCTCTCATTTTCGCAAGGAAGGCTTTGTTAAATGGTATTAGTGAAATAAGTCCCTATAAACAGATTGGACTAAGAGTAATAATGTAAGCAAAATGATAGGGACTCATCAACTGATTTCCTTGGTGTAAGGAAATGGGGTGTATTATATGGTGTAGTTATGCGACCTCACGGTGTAATACACTTACCAACCCCATTAGGTCCAGTAGGTTTTGTTTGTCAAACCCTCGGCTCAACCCTGGGTAGCTGTGGCATTGAGCAAGGGTTACATACACAGAGGAACTTGTGTAAAAAATTTAACGAGCTGTAAAACAACTGAAGAAGAAATCGACACAACATTCATGAAATTGGGCCACAATTTATAAAAATAGACTGTATTTTCATAAGAATTCAGGCATTATAACGAAAAAGAACAACCAGAGGGTTCTGTGGATACGGATTTTACAAGTAATAATACATTAAAGCATGGTCACTCAACCGTGAACATCTAGCCAGAGCTTTTATAAATAGACAACAGAACAATGATTTCATAAAAACATATTTTATGACTTTCTTTCCCACTTATATGTTAGACCTCCTGTTGTTCAGTGGCAGATGCTGGGGGACAGAACAGGTGGGGTGGGGATGGGAGGGTGGACGGAGCACACAGGCTCCCAGACTCCCCTAAGCCAATCACAACGCTGCTGTCATTCTGGTAATAGTATTTCCAGCAAGACCGCAGCTTCATGATTGGCCTGAGTGGCATGGTTTGCTACACTTGTATGAACCATCTGTACTTCTTTGGCAAGGAGACGGACGGCGAAACCTTTCAGACACTCACCCCCAGTCACAGATCTGGGATCAATCCATCATCATTCTTTAGCTCACTTCGCCACCCAACTTAGGGCTCAATTCTGATCTTGCTCGGAAAGCCCTAAGGCTGACTCTGTCCCTTAGAGCTTTCCAAACGACTCATGCTCCTGGGCTCCGGACGTCCGAGTACGATGCAAGTACTCGCTGACAGACTCGGGTCGCTCGGAGCCCCATTGAAGTCAATGGGAGCCTGTTGTACGTTGCGTACATAGGCTTCCATAGAGAAAAAAGTAAGTCACGGAAAAGGGCGCCCCTCTGTGCACCCCGCACCATACATGCATGTGTAGGGGGACCCTTCGGTCCCCCCTCTGACCGAGTCGTAGGGCTACGGGTGAAGGGGGGGGCGCTACAGCCCCCAAAGTCTGCTTCCCGAAGCTTTTTGGAGTCAGAGGCTCCGTGTCCATCCGGCTGCTCAACGCGCGCAACGTACTTGGTCATTCGGAAATCAGACTCATTGCGCGGCCTTGTTGTAGTCGTCTGGAGGGCTTTGCTGACTAGTATGAGTCGCTCGGAGCACGAGGCGATATTCACATCGTACTCGCTCGCTTGTACGGCGAGACGAGTCACTCAGAAATAGCACTTGCGACTCGGACTCGCTCCTGACCAATGTCGTCAGGAGCCCTTCCGAGCGAGATCGGAATTGGGCCCTTAGTTGGCAGGGTATACCCAGATGTGGGTCCCTTGCACACCTTGCCACTGGATTCAAGCTAGCCTGGATGATGAGGGGTGTTACCCTGAAACCGATCCCAGGATGCCTGTTTCCGGTCCAGGGAAGACCTAACTTGTTAATTGTCTCTCCCTCATTGCATGCAGAGCTATGGAGGTGCTCTTATTGAAACTAGAGCTGGACCCTCTGGACAGGGCATCCTAATGTTCGTTATCAATCCTGCCTCGACTATAAAATGCAAGAGAAAATTCTCACAGGCAGAATCCTGAAAATCTCAGAAAATGATTTAAATGGATGAAATTGAACAGTTTTGCTGGAGCGGCAGGGATTGTGTTTGTATTAAAATCTTGGTTTACCAGCATCATGGCTAACCCCCACTGCTCTCTGAGGCAATGGATCTTTGCCGTTGTTTTAGGGAAGATCAAGGACTGTACATCACAAAAGTTATAATCACAATCACTAATCTATTTTCAGTCAAAAAAGTGAGTTTGGTATGAGTTAAAGGGTTTTAATATTCCAAACTTTTAGTAAATCATCTTTATTAAGGTCACAAGTTAATTTGTATTAATCTCAATTATCAAATATGAACAGAAATCAGTAATCAATATTAGTCAATAAAAAAATCAAAAGCGCAATCCATAAATGAACGAATCTCTATTCTAACAATTGGGGAAAAGTTGTCAGTCCGAACCCATAAAAAGTTCCAGTTCGAGAGAGTGGGAGAAGAAGCATAAAGCTTTACCATCAAAGTAAGCTCAATAAATCAAGAAATTTATCAAGCTTCTCATAAAATAAGAGGTTCAACAAACTTAGTAGAGCAGTGTGGTCTAGGGAAATTAGTATGTCTTAGCATGAATGAGGGAAAAGTCTCTGGGTAAGAGGTTAGTAAAAAGTGTCTGGGTCTGCTATAGGATCACACACTGTTATAGAATACACATTTTATCATTGTTGCAGCTTGTGGTTTTCTACCTTCTTCAGCCAGCCATCATTTATCGATGCTTTCAAGGGAACAGGACCACTCCTTGTCTTCTCACAGAAAACACAATAGCCTCCGTCAGAGCGAGCTAACAGACTTACCGAACAGTGAGCAAGAGTTGGGTGGGGACAGGGGTTGAATACAGAGGATGTCTAGTGACAAGTAGTATTGTCTATTGAGACCTGAGGTTGTTGTATATATGCAATAAAAAGAGTTAAAAAAATAAATAAAGAAAACACAATGGCTTCTACAGAGCAACTTTCAATGTTGCTTATTTCATATCAGCTAGCAGTGACATCTTGTCTATTCGAAATATATTTTCTTGGTTAAAACTACTTTCCCATGAGGTATTTTGATCTCTATATCATTTTAAATAACAAACTTATGCATTTGTTAGCACCAAACATTGTATAAGAAGCAGCCCTTTCGTGGAGCAAGTGGACATCTCTTGTCCTCCTTTCGGGGAGGTTACAGCCAGTACAAGCAGTACCAGCCATATCAGGGTCAATCAAGGTACCCATCTTCACAACAGCAACAGTTGTTTAAACAACCTCCTGCTGCCTCCTACAAACATTACAGAGGGAAGACTGCCTACAGAGGCAGAGATAACTCCAAGAAGCAGTGACAAACGCCCACTGCCGGCCACAGTTCCCACCAACTCCGTCAAAGATGGTGAAAGAATTTCCTTTTTCTTCCACGAATAATCAGCAATAACAATGGACTGATGGGTTTTGGATATAGTTTCCAACGGTCACACATTAGGATTTGTAAAGGTTCCTCCAAACTGCCCTCTCAGAGGTCCCCCTCCTGCTCATCTAAAGGAACTTTTGACTCGAATAAAGATAATGTTAAAAAGGGAGCGATCAAAATGGTACCAAATTCACAGCGAGGAAGAGGGTTTTATTCAAGATTTTTCCTCATAAGAAGTCTGGAGAGTGGCGTCCCATCTTGGACCTTCGTTGCCTCAACAAAGTTTTATAAAAGCAATCCTCCCGGATGTTTTCTCTTCAGGAGGTACTTCAATTGATAAATCAGGAAGATTTCATGGCGACCCTAGACCTTCAGGATGCCTATTTTCATATCCCTATCCTCCCCAGACACAGAAAATTCTTACACTTCAGAGTGGCTAGCAGGGATTTCCAATTTAAAGTCCTACCTTTTGGCCTCCGTCCAGCTCCCCGAGTGTTCACCAAGGTCCTAGCACCGGTGGCGACTCATCTACGTTGGGCTGGAATTCAAATCTTTCCTTGTCTGGACAATTGCCTCATAAAGGGGAAATCTTTCAAAGTGGCAAACAGTCATACTCAAAGATGTCTTTCTTTCTTCCAATCTTTGGGTCTCTCAATAAATCTCTCAAAGTCTCAGTTAATTCCCTCAAAGGTGAGAACATTCTTAGTGGAAACCTTGGACACTCATCGGCAAAGGCCTTTGCCTCACAAGAAAGACAACAAAAGATTCACAAGTTGGCAACTTTACATCTCACAAGAAAGTCAGCTTCAGTCCGCAAGTACAAATCGTTTCTGGGAATGTTGCATTCCTTTAGTCCAAAGGGTGCTTTGGAAGATGAGGAAAAAACCCTGCCGAATACTTCTCATAGCTTCCAGGTGGCCTCGCCAATTGTGGTTCACAGAGCTTCTGCTCCTATCGGAGTGCAAACCCAGGGTGTTACATCCATTACAGAACTTGCTGACAATCTGGATCCAACATCTCGGTGTTATTTTCAGACTGCTGACTATGGCCTCTGAGGAAGGAAAAGGATTACTCTGAAACACGTAAGGCCAAGAGAACTTTATGACGGGATGGGAAGTTTCCTGTTTGTTAAATAAAGGATGCCTTCCTACCTGCAGCGGAGTGTGGCCTCAATTGCTGAACAATTTTTGGGTACATGTTAACACGGCGGCTCCAGGCCGTGGAGAGATCGCACCACCCCAAAAACAACAGGGGTCCATACGAGGGGAAATCTCTCCTTGGGAATGGCGCAGCAGGAGACCTGATTAAAACAGGCAACGTTCTATCCAGAGGCTCAATGGAAGGCTGCTGAAAATGTTCTTTGATAAAATGTGAGCAATCGGACCCACTGGAGGGTTGAATTGTACATAATTAAACCACAGATACCAGTGTGCATTGAGAATGGAATTCAAATTAAAGGCACACCGGAGGCCAATTAAATCTAATTAAGAAGCACGCAGGTGACTGGGGCAGCGTACATTATTTTTGACTGCTGACGATGGCCTCTGAAGAAGAAGGATTACTCTGAAACGCGTCAGGCCAAGAGGACTTTATGACGGGATGGGAAGTTGCCTGTTTGTTCAAATAAAGGATGCCTTCCTAACTGCAGCGAAGTGCAGCCTCAATTACTGAGCAATTTTTGGGTACACACACACACACACATATATATATATATATATATATATATATATATATATATATATATATATATATATATATATATATATATATATATATATATATATAGCAGTATTCCTCGTACCACAATGATGATGACGCCGTGTTCTGGCCAACAAAACTTTATTGAAGTCGACTGGTAGGACGCGTTTCGCCTGCCCAGGCTCGTTCACCAACGGCTTACCCGTTTCAATTAGCCATTTTAAATGCCGAGTTCACGTCATGTCACATGACTGAACTACATTCATAGTGCATTAGACAAAAGACTTGTAGTTTTTAGCATTCAAGTAGCGTGTAACATCTTGCCAAAATACGATTTAAGTTAAACATGTGTGCACAATTATCGTAAACGGAATATCTTTAGCCAATAAAAAAGCATAATATCCTACGATAATAATCCGAAATAATAAAGTGACAGCCTCCAAGCCAATAAACATTCCAATTGCTGTTCTGCGTTACGAACGAGAATAAATCACCTGTTTGCAGAAATCTTATTATACAAGAGGATGTGCTCAAAGTCACATGATAAAAATACACATTAAAAATCGTATATAACATTCCATATTAAACCCTAGTGGGTAAGTATATTTGTCTTAATAACAAACATGTCGCGCTGTACAAGATGGACAATGGATTCTGCCCAAGTGGGCTTGTATCACATGATGCTAGATTCTACTGTTATACTGTGCAAAAATAATAAAATCAATGAGATTAAAAACGGTGCAGAAGAATAGCCAATGCTATAACAACATTTCTATGAAATTCATCAATAGTATCCTATACCAAATGTGTAATTAAATCTTCTTCAATATTTAATCCCGATGGAAAACGTGTGTTTAACTCCAGGATGTAGCAGGACTCCAATTTTCGCAACTTTTTCTCTCTATTGCCCCCTCGTGCATTCGGAGGGATGCAATCTATCACATAATACACAAGGCCTTGTGCATTTTTATTGTGATATGCCTCAAAGTGTCGCGCAACAGGGTAAGAACTATCCCCATTGCGAATTGCTCTGAGATGCTGTAGCACTCTTTTGTGGACTGGATGGAGCGTGCTGCCTACGTACCTCAGGCCACAAGGGCACTGAAGGACGTAGACAGCAAACTCAGTCTTACAGGTAAAATAACCTTTGATCTTCATTCGTTTGGATAAACCCAGAGTATATAACCGTGTGTATATACCAAAGGTACATGCCTTACATTTTGAACACTTGGTAAACCCCTCTCTGGGTTTAAGCCAATTCTTCGCTTGCCTGTCTGAATGCTTCCTAGTGACCACATTACTTACCAGCATTTGTTTGAAGGATCTTGCCCTTCTAAACGTAATAACTGGTCTTTTTGGTATTATTTTGCCCAGAATCGGATCATTACGAATCAAATGCCAATGTTTGGCAAGAATGCTCCTTATTTGACCATGTTGTCGATTATAGGTAGTAATCATCCTAGTCTGGTTGTCACCTACATTAGCCCGTTTAATGCTAGGGTTGAAGAGAATTTCTTCTCTAGTTTTCTCTCTAGCTTTTTTTGTTGCTGTTTGCACATTAGTCTTTGCATATCCTCTAGCTTCAAACCTAGTGCTAAGTTTTACAAGTTCTTCATCCACAACCTCCTTTTCACTGCAGTTGCGCATTGTTCTCAAGCATTCACCATACGGAATGCTTTTGATCAGATTCTGGGGGTGGAAACTGTCTGCATGTAACAGCGTGTTCCCTGCTGTGGGTTTTCTATAAAGTTTTGTCTGTAGTTTGGAGTTCTTAACATAAATAGTCAGGTCTAAAAAAGTTGACTGATCTATTGCTTATAGTACTAGTGAACTTAAGATTTAAATTGTTAACTTGCAATTTCAGGATAAAGTTATTTACTGAATCCTCAGATCCTTTCCAAACCACAAACAAGTCGTCGATGAACACATTTTCTTCCCACTCAGTTTGGTAGGCGACCCGGACCACCTGCTCCTCCCACCAGCCCATATGCAAATTTGCATAGCTGGGGGCGTGGGAAAGGTGCCCATCGCTGTCCCACAGATCTGATGAAATAACTCATCATTGAAAAGGAAATAATTACTTTTGAGACAAGTAGAAACCATACTTAATAGCATTTGGGTATGTGCCCAGAGTTTGATAGGTCGATTGCTGAGAAGGTATTTGATGGCATTTAAACCATCATCATGTTTTTAGTATTTGAGTAGCCTCCAGAGTTCCGAGGTAGATACTGATCTAGAAGAAGGACAGAGTAGACAAGAAGCGATTATATGTATATATATAAAATTAATATATGTAATGTTTACAAAGATAATTAGAAAGCAATAGTTTTTACAACTATATTATTGAAAATTATATTAACAGCACAGATATTCTTGAAAGCAATATTACTTGCCTAAAAAATGGATATTCTTGTCAATGATATTTCTGCATCACAATATTCTTTTCCCAGTATTTCTGTATCTCAATATTTAAAACTTTATATTTTGTCCAAACAGCAGTATTTTGTTACTCACAGGTGTACAATCTCCTCACATTGCCATCCACTCTGCAACCAGTAGGTTCGAGCACCCTGAACCTACACTTTCTCCAGCTTGAGGCCAGTTTCAAGTTTAAGCTGTCTTGCATTATGTACAAGACCGTGCATCTCAATAAACCTGACTGCCTGCCAACAAAAGCATTCTTAGTTCTTACAAACTCTGCTTAGAAACAAAATGATTTAACAACCGGAAAACTGCCATGCAGGCCTTGCAGGCCTTAAAGTTGAGTTGTTGCTCTGTGTGTGTGTGGCCCATCAACTCACACCCTTTACATGTACATCAAAGTTTCTACCTATAGTTCTTCTGTGTACAGCACACTAACACACGAAAACAGAATGCACTTTAAAAGAATGTGTAAATAAATAAACGCTACCTTCGATGACCGTGTGTTATTGTTGGTCACTTCTTTAGCTAGAGAAAGCATTTAACACCTATTTACAGTCTTGTGTCAAGTTAATTTTGAGCAGGAAATGATGTAGTGGATTAGATTTATGTGCATAGACAGCACAGATAGGAATCACTAAGGGTGGACTGACTGCCCACAGCGATGAATTAAGAGCACCACTCAAGATTGCCAGTTTTCTCGCTGCCTGTTTTTCTCGCTCTGAAAATAGAACCTCTGGCTTGTGCCTTTAGAGAAAAAGGTTTCAAAAGCAGTCTGAGGTGAGTAGCACAACATCTCATGTTATGCAGATGATGTTTTCCGTTATGTGTCTAATGCTTAATTTGACATTGTAAATAGTAATTACTGCATGAGTCTGTTGGCTCTGTAGTCATTGGTTGTCTTTAAGCATTGAATTACATTATCAGTCCACAGCAGGGTGGTCTTCATCAAGGGGACCATGTCATACGGCTTCCACTTTCCAGTAGGAACTGTGTTTTTGTTGGACTCTGAAAAAAGCACGACACCCCCCCCGCACCCAGTTACTGGGCTATCTCCGGACATACGCACCCTATGCCAACACACATTTGAACTAATTGCCACTGTGTTGCCTTGGACTACCTACCTGGTAATTTTCCACAGTATCATTCACAAATTACCCCCCTCAGCACCTCGTGCACACTCCTGTTCCTTGATACTTTTTATTTGCCAACAGATTGACAAGCTCCCTCGATGAATCACAGATCCAGTTTCATTTGTGATCCCCTACAACCGCTTTGTACTAGGTAATTTCTACCTTTCCCATATTTTCACTTACCCTTGCTGACCTTGTCCCCTCGGACCACTCTTGTTTTGACCCCTCTCTTTCCTCCCCCCCCCCTTTTTTTCCATAGAGCACTACCTTCAATTTAATGACCATTGTCCTGATGATGACCTGCAATCATTCAGGTTGAAACGCCATCGACTACACAGCCTAGAACTCAGGCGCTACTGTGGTCAATTTAATTAGCTGAATAATTTTGTACATACACTCTGTATATAACCTTTATTATTGTGACCACTTCAATCCTATTTACTCTCGCCGTTCACGCTGTTTTTTGCACCCTTGTGTCACTGCGCCGTCCACCTTTCACCAGCACGCCCAGTGCCCACCTTGTGTATTATGTTCATTGTATAATATATGTACTGTAGTGCTTCTTGACTACTTACCGAATTATAATTTGACTTACTTCACCCTACCCTGACGTTGTGGTCTCCCTTCCTTTGTTCCCCTTCCCAATTGTGATTTATCTCACTGTTCTTAAATTGTCCCTTCCTAATAATCTCCAGTTGAGACATTGTTTTCTGTTGTATACTACGCCCAGTGTCACCTGGGTTAAAGGGCTGTACTCCTGTTAATTGTTACTGTGTTGTATTTGAGAGCGCCATCAGGTGAGTTAACCCTGACTATATCTGAGGCTGCTAATGGAGGTCGAACAATTTCAGCTAGCATTTAAACTTGCCTATCATCCTCTCCATAACGGTGGGCTGTGATGTATTTATTGAGGAATTTCACCTCTCTCTCAGCTTCTTTACAGAACTCAACACGCTTCAAGTTGATTTCAGCCAATTTAGGGAGGCTGGTCCTACCATCCTCGATCTGTTCGAGGTGGCAATTTCAGTCCCAAATTAATTATGGGAAGCTTGTATTGCTTTGAGAATGCTGTGCGCTTTCGAAATGCATTCTCTACAGATCACTGCCTGAAAGGCTTCTCGTGGTGAGGCTACCGTTGTCTTGCTTCGCCTTTCAGATAATACAGCTCCCACACGGTGGCTCAACACTCGGCGAAGCAGGAGACATTACACAAAACAAACAACACCTTTAGAAAACGGTTTTATTTTACAAAATGCAAAGGCTCTCTTTTTAGAATTATGCTTGGTGTTTTATTTTACACAATGCTTTCTGACAGAAAGGCTTTCCCAGATGCCAAATGCACAAAATTCAAATACACTTAGAGATATATATGTTTATATGCAAGCAATAATAACACACTTGGTAATGCATGAGTAATACCATGAAGAAACAAGCAGCAAATAATATGAGATAACACTGAAGAGTGTATAATATGTTGGACGTCCTGCAAGAGGTCAGAAAGATATGTATGTACACTAAATACATCAAATGATTACTTTGGATGTGCACCTCAACTCACTCACACATCACAAACAAAACACCTCAAATGAACAAAGCCACTGGCCAAACATTACAATGGCAATAATCAAAGCTCAGGCACCTCAAATGAGCAAAGTCACTGGCCAAACATCACAATGGCAATAATCAAAACTCAACACTTCACCTGGTGCAAACACTGCATCTTATCCCACTCCTGACTGGGGGAATTAAACAGTCGGGGATAAGACCCTCAGCAACCAGGGTTCTGCTGTACCGAAGTAGACGTTTCCGTCCCCATTCAGATTAAAAAATCCCTGTCTCAAAGTCAACAACCCTCAGCTTTATAATCTCAAAACTCTCTAGAAGGTTCGTGAGAAACCTTCCCCCCCTGAGCCAAAGGAATCTTACCAGAACTGCCCAACTTCCAAGCAAGCATTCCAATGGCAGGAAGGAATTCTCACGTTCCCTCTCCAATCTCGCATGTTCCAGCCTTCATCTTGACGAAGCTCACGAAAACCTTTCAGGGTACATTTTTCTCCCTCTCATGTTTTCAAATGCACATCCCACACGTTCTGTTCTTCGCAAGGCTGTTCTACTCCATGACAGCTCCCACTGAAAGACTGCAAGATTACAAGAAAGAAACTTTTAAGAGAAACAAGGCATATGCAGGACATCGTACATTCAGGCTAGGATAAAATAACACAGTAAAGTCAATTGAAATAATGGTAGTCAAAGGTCATCACAGGGTGTCAGACCACAAGAGTGCCTCTAGCACTACAACCGTGGACACAGTATTTTTGTTTCTATCTCAAAGTACGTGAGTATTGTGGTTAGGATCTCCGAGGCAAATACTGGATTCAATAATTCCATTGGGTGCAGCCTCCACAATCTGCATGGGTGGGGGTTTGCAGGGATCCGTAGTGATAGAAGTGGCAAGGAGTGAATATAGAGTCGTGGGAGCTTGTACCTGTATGGTGCATTGCCCTTGTCATCCAAGTGTGACTGTAGGGTAAGATTGAGGTCTCCCCCGCGTAATATTGTGTGGTGAGCGGCTGTACTGAGGTCTTGCGCGAAGGATAAGAAATATTCAGGGTCATCAATGTTTGGCCCATATGTGTTTTGTAGTGTGACCTATATTCCTTGTAGCAGGCCCTGCACTCGGATGTATCTGCCCCGGTTATCTGTTTCATTGAATGGTCTGAATTGCATTCCCTTTTTTTGTTAGTATAGCAACGCCCCTTGAGTAGGTAGAGAAGGAGGAGATATCTATATGTGGTATTTTGCTTCCCTGTTGCTGCGAGAGGCTGCCGGTGCTTTGTTTCCCTGTTGCCGTGAGGGAGTTTTGCTTCCCTGTTGCCGCAAGAGGCTGCCGGTGCTTCATTTACCTGTTGCCGCGAGGGGCTGCCAGAGGCTCCCAGAAGTCGCGAGAGGCACGAAATCTTTTCAGCAGTAAAACCTTTCCCTACGGCGGCAGGAGCCGCAAATCAATTTCAGCAGCAGCATTAGCCGCCAAAACATTTCTCTAAAGCAGAAGCCGCAAAAGCCTTTCTGCAGCGGCAGGAGCTGTAAGAGCCTCTCCTTACGGCAGCAGGAGCCGCGAGTCAACCTCAGCAGCGGCAGGAGCTGCCAAAACTCTCCTCTAAAGCGGCAGAAGCCGCAAGTCAATCTCAGCAGAAGCCGCGAGTTCATTTCTGCACCGGTAGGAGCCGCGAAACATCTCTCTGCCATCGACCGCGAGCACAGTCGCCTGACATTGAGGAGCGGGCCAACCGGGCCTAACTCAGAGCCCAGGTTAACGGGGTCCTGCATTGCGCCGAATGACCAACGGAGCAGCCGAGAGTGCTGAGGTGCGGCTGAGGTGCGGAGGAGACCCGTAGAACTGTGCTGCCCTGAATTTCAGCTTCCCCAGCGGGAGCACTTGGCCCAGCAAGGCACAGGTGAGCTAGATCATCACAAACCAGCGAGGTCATCACAAGGGGCAGCTCTGATCCATCCTGCGAGCACAGCCTTCCACCATCAGCCCTGTTGCCCCACTGCCCCACTGATGCGCTTGCTCCTTGCCTCCCTGCAACACCGCCCCGCCTTTTCGCTCACCACATATTGCATCGGAGAGGACAACGCTCCATGAGGGGCTACTGTGCGTAGCCACGTTCACGTCAAGACCCTTCAAAAACTCCTCTCTCCCAGTGCTTTCGCAATTCCTCAGCATCAACAAAATGAGCACCCGCCCCTTCAGCATTCTTCAGTGCGCAGTTCGGTAAGGAGCTGCAAGCGGACCACTCGGAGCAAACTGCAGGAGGAGCTCCCTCAGTGTTCCACTTAGCAATGGGCCCCAAAAGAAAAGGGCGAGCACACATGAGCCCAGAGGAAACTCTCAAAACTCACTCCCCCAAAAAAGGGATTACAAGGAGCTTACAGATAACCGCAAGGAAACACTGCAAGACACTGCACAAAAGGGCTCGATAAGGCACTTCCTTAGGAAAAAGGACACCCCTAACACCGACCACGGGACAACCCTCGGTGTCCCATCTCACGGCTTGAGCCTGGCCCAAGACAGCAGTCTCACAAAGGGCTGGGCAGATCACCCCGGAGCACACCCGTGTGCGGGGAGGTACTACTCCCGAGTAAGGAATCCAGCAAACCGAAGGAAAAGGAAGGTGCAGCCCATGGGCAATCTGACCCGATGCAGCTCAATGGTCCAGTCACGTGCCAAACCCCTCTTCATATCTCAGACATGGGGCGAGACTCTACACTCACTAAGCCACACAAAACAGCCCTAATCAAGGATGCACCAACTTTAGTGACAAAGGCGCAAATTCATCAAGCCATAGCCCACGGTTCAGACACCCAGAGCCTGGAGCCTGAAGTAAACCTACTAACCCGTGGTCACACTCAGTGACCGAAGGACTAGACTCCCCTGCGGGAGGGGACCTAACAGCTTCATTCCTCCACAATTTGGGCCAAAAGATTGAAAGAACTTTATAATTAAACCCAAATCTGCTGCTGCCATCAACACCCCCATGGGGCATCAATTCGAAAGCCGACCACAAACTCTGCAACATCAGCACAAATGCAGATTTGGAGAAATCTCCCTCGGCCGAGATAAACTGTACCACTAACAAAGCTCTTCTATGGCATTCAACCAAAATGGAAGTCCAAATAGACACCCTACAAGCCATAGCTGCCCGTCTAGTCAATATAAGCTCCAGGGTGGACGAATTAGACAACAGGCTCTCCCAGTACCTGGTCTCCAACCCGGGAGACTGTTCCTGCTGGTGCTCAACTCTCATGGAGAAATGGGCCTCCCTCCCTAAGATCCTAACGGACATAGTAGAAATAGCCAAAGGATGCTGGGAGACATCAAGTACAATCACTACAGATGACAGGGTGTTGACTAACCGCAATTGCCAGGAGGCAAGAGAGCCAGCAGAACCTCGACCGGGTTTGGAACCAAATACCTCAGCTGAACAGGGCAGTCCTAAAAGGGCCCAAGGGACATCCAGCTTTATCCAGGGGCACAGTGGGGGGAGCGACGCCCTAGCACTAGACCCGCAGGAACATACCCTCAGTACAATGGACGCACAAGATTCTACTATTGAGGCGAGCAAACAAGAAGTTGAGGAAACAACCGAAAAAACAAAGACAAGAGGGAAACAACTGCAGTTGATGAAGAGCATCCCTCCACCCACGCAAGGGGCCACTAACCCACCCCAGCCCTACCCAATTGTTATCATCAACAACTGGGGCAATAAGGTCTCCCAGGCTGTTCACCCACCGGCAGAAGTGCAAACACCATTAATCTCAGTGAGCACTACAACCGAGATGGATCAAAAACCTTCAGTAAGGCCAGACCAGCCTATTGACAACGATTCAACAGTCAGATCAAGCCTGGCACCAAGTGAGGCAAGCCCCCAAATAGCGACGGCCATAATAGCGCAGCAACCGCCGGATCTGTCCCCACTCTAAGTAGAACTTGGACAAGAGTCCGGCGCTGGCGGGAATCAAGACCACAATAAGCGGCCCCAAGCAGGACATCCTTTGACCAAACAAGGAAGCTAAAGTTTAGAATCGAGGCCAGAAGTGCCCTCTCCACACAGGGGCAAAGCAGCCCCAACTCCGGGCTCACCAATAGCGGTCCAAGAGGTAATCCTCACCCCAAGGTACCACAGTACGGGACAGCACGACATCTTGAACAGGAGCAATATACTCCGCCTCTTCAAACATCTGGCCAGCCTAGGAGAAATACAAACAGGTGACACAGTATAGGTGAAATTTCTGAGCACAAAAGGGGACACACACGGCGACTCAACAGTGGTGGGTTTAAATCACATAAAATTACAACAAGACATTGTGAACAACTCTATTCAACTTGCTGAGTGGGGCATCGATGTCCAGATGGTGCCGCACCCAAAATACCCTCATGTTCTGGCACCAGATAACAGGGGAAAGGCCCCTTGGTCGATCCTGCATGGGACAAATAGTTTGGGCTCTCCGGGTAAAACCCAATGGACATCAGGATCTCATGCCAAAATAACCATTGGGACATTCGTGCAGGCCCCTTTTCTCCAAACCTATCCGGAATCTCAAGTGGGGGGCACCAGTATCCCTAACAGTAGAGAATTCCAGTCAGCCAGGGGAGCGACCTGGCAAAGAGCAGTCCACAAACAGCAACTAACCTTAATCTCCTAAAATATAACGGGGATTAGTAAATCAGCGGAAATGAAAATCTGAAGCAGTTTCTGGAAACTGGCGATATACTCTGCCTTCAAGAGACCTGGGCCTTGTCCAGCACTTCACTGGCAGGGTACTACGATCACTTTTTTCCAGCTACAAAACAGAATCTATTTGGCCGACTGGCCGGTGGTATATCAGTATTTATAAAGCACAAAAGCGCCCTCAAAGCCACAGCTATCAACTTAAACGCACCCAGATTGCAAGCTCTACACATCAGAGGCCTGAATCTCAACTCACATCCAACGCCCCTTTTAATAATTAACTGCTACATCAATCCGGCGCAACTCACCACAAAGTTGGAGGGATTGCTGGGGAAACTAGAAGACCTCTTGTGTAAATATAAAGCTCTCCAGGTTATCCTAGCAGGGGACTTTAACCTGAAGGACCTGGATACAACCAAACCCCCCACCCCCCTGGGATCGGCAGGGCTGCACCCTTGTCCAACTTCATTAACAACCACAAGCTGACCTCAACTCACGCACTGAAAAAAGCCTACTCGAATACATCGGATCCTCCCCCCACCTTCAGAGACATCTTAAGAATTGATTACATCATGGCCAGCGAACCGCTGGTGGCCAGATTGGAGGACTTTGAAGTTTAAGATAGGACGGAAAGCGATCACAGGTCATTGAGAGCAGTCTTTCTGACGACAGTTCCGTCAGCTCTTTACCACCTAACCACTGGTATGTCAAGAGGGGATGAAAAACACAGTGTCTTGAGGAGGATCAAATGGTCAAACAAGACAGGTAACATGCTACAAACATGGCTGGAAGGGAAACAGGAAGGAAATTTGCCTTCGGCGCTCTCACCCATAAAGGACTGGAATGATACCTCAGAGGACCTACAAGCAAAGCTCAGGAACTCCCAGTCACAACCACCCAGGCCCAACGGGCAACCAAGAGGTGGCAGCACATGGCCAAACAAAGACATACAAGATTGTAAGCGGCTCCTGTGTAAGGCCCTCGCAAAAAAGAAAAGAGGGGGCGGTCCATCGGAGGGACCATCGGTGGCTTCACTGAGGGCAGCATTAAGGAAGAAAATATGGGAACATAAAAATGCCACCATGGAAAGGGAATGGCTCAAAGTCTTCTCCCTGATAAAGCAGAAGAACCCAGTGTATCTGTGGAGACATATAAACCAGCTGAGCAGCAGATGAATCTCAAGAGAGAACGGTGTAGCAGAAAAGGACAGGCTGATTTATGTTAAACAGCTAAATCCCCAAATGGTCATCAAGACCATTAAGAACATGAAGAACGATGGGGCCCCTGGGCCTAATGGGATCCAGCGCCGGTCTTCAAAAAGGCCCACTATTTCTGGGCAGCAATTCTAACTCCCTTATACAACTACACTTACCCGACAACTATAACTCCCGACTCTTGGACGGGCTCCATCCTGGTCCCTATTTTCAAAAAAGGAGACCGCTCAAAGCCATCAAATTACAGGCTTATCGCCCTACTTGATCTCGAAGCCAAGGCCTACGCCCGCCTTCTACTAAAGGACCTGGAGATATGGGTGGAAGAGAATAGCATTATACCTCTTACCAGGCTGGCTTCAGGTCACAGACATCAACCATGGACAACGTATTGGCACTGGCATACCTATCAGCCCAGGCAACACTGAAGAACCACCTCCACTTTTCTGTTGCTTTGTGGATTATAGCACAGCCTTCGATAAAGTTGTTCGTAGAAGATTATGGTGGAAGCTAGAAAACTGGGCCATTGCACCAAACCTACTGAAGGCAATAAGATCGCTCTATGAAGACACCTGGGTAAGGATCAAAACCAGTGCCAGCACACTGTCCCCGAAAATAATTACGGAGAATGGGCTGAAGCAAGGCTGTGTGCTGGCACCCATGCTTTTTAGCCTATACATGGCAGATCTGGGGGATGCCCTAAAAAGAGTCTGCTTAGTAGTTCCAAGACTAGGAAACATGAGGCTTCTGGTTGTCCAATACATAGACGACACAACCATAATGGACCACACGAAGGTGGGCCTACAAAGATCTCTAATTGCACTAAATCGCTTCAACAACATCTATAACTTGAAAGTAAATCAAGGAAAGACCAAGGTCGTCATTTTTGGGACCCTATCACCAGAAAAAGAAAGCACAATGGCAAATGGGCAACTTGCAAATCAAGACGGTGGAGTCATACAATTACCTAGGGGTTTGGCTGATGGAACAGGCTAAGGCGAACGCCCACTTGAAACAGCAGAGAACCAAGGATACTATGTCATACATTTACTTAAGCAACTAAGCCACCACCTGATCAGTCCGACTGCCGTTCCAATACTGAAAGTTTTAAAAGTGAAACTTTTACCAGCAATTCACTATGGCCACCTGGCCTTCCCCGGGTCACAGCATGCCTGCTTAAATTCAGTACAATCTAAAGCATTTAAACAGTGCTTCAAATTCCGAGGTCAGCAAGGAAAGCAAGGCTAAGGCTGGAACTAGGAGTGGCGAGGCCGGACTTGATGTGCCAGGGGGACCTTATAAAACTTTATCTCAGGATCTCAAGAGCCCCAGCTAACACATTAAAACACCAACTGAGAACTATTTTTGAAGACCCATGCACAACCTGGCACACCACCCTTGATAAAGCGATCAAAACACTGAATATAGTGGAAGAGAACATATCGCAGCCGGAAATTCCGATGAACGCTTGGAAACGAGCTATAAACAAACAAGTGCGAGAAATTTCATTTGATCTCGACTGCACATCTCTCCGTTCAAGTTCACACTTAGATCCGCTGAATAGCTCTTATATGGTAGGCAAAGCCCAGGCTTACCTAAGTGACGCTCTCACTCCATTGGCCCGGAGTAAAATTCTGTCCATGAGATTAATCACTTTAGGAATTGTGGATTTCAACCCCGCATGGGCCCGAAGGGGGGATGCCACAAACTGTAGATTCTGCCCTTACAAGAGGGAATCGTGGTTGCACCACTTATGCTGTTGCCCCAACTTCATCGACGAATGTCGGCGACTATTGCGCCCAATCTGTACCATCAACTGAATAAAATCTTGCAGTGAATCGTCAGCCATGTGCTTTTCCTATTCAGCACGAAGACCCTAGCAAGATTGGGGAAATGTATCCACCACATCAGGAACGGCTTAAAAACGGCAAACAAACGAAATAACACTCTGGAGCAGAGCATTATAAATCCAGCGGAATACAGTTGAGGCGGTCTCGATTGTGCGTAGATGCCTTACTGCACCTCCAGCACCCACTCGAGGATAACGCCTCACAGGATAACCGACCAGAGGTCAAGGGAAATGAGCCAAAGCTTTACAATGCCACCCATCTACACAGAACATCGTGGGATTCCTAATTGTTATTAAAGTCACACCTCCATAGTTTCAAATCCTGAGGAAAGCTGATCGTGGTGGGACTGGGGAGGGGCGGCAAATCCCTTTATCAAAAAACTTTTACATTTCTACTATAAACTGAAGTTTTATCATTGTTTTAGCTGTGATATGTTGATTGATTTTACTGTAATGATTTTAATTAATTGTACAGTTAATAAAAATACTGGTATATGTGCTCCATTTATTGACAGTTGTTTTCATGGGCCTAATCAAGTGTGGTTCTTTGATGAATGCAATGTCAATTGCAGGTGCGGCCTGTGCATGTAAGAGCGGTGAGGCAGGGTAGAGAGGGAGTTGACAGACGATGATGAGGGAAAATTAAATAAATGGAAAAGAAAACCACTTACCTTGTGCTCGCGTCTGTCGATTCCGTCTACACCCCAGTCCATCACCACACTGTTCTGACCTGCACGGGCCACTCCTGGTCAGTTGCATGTCTTGTGAGATACGCCAATATATAATGCACCTTATGGGAGCTGTTAATCCATCAAACGTTCCAGTATACCAGTTTAATCAGAGTGTTTGGAGGTCTGGTGTTGGATGGAAGAGAAGCCGAAGAAGTGCTTTGTGTGTGGATAGTGTCATCTATGCAGGTCATCTAGGTGGTGAATATGGGTTCCTCAGTTGTGTGCTGTGTACATGGTCTGTCTGTTGCCCCTGTCCCTCTTCCTCCCACATCAAACTCCTCGACATATGTGCCCCCCCGAACAAAACTGGTAGTTATTTTAGGAAGCTGGCTTTTTTGGTAGTGCACCAAAATGAGGTACACTATGTAAACAGTACAGGTGACCCAATATTGGCTTACAAGGCTTAAATGAATAACCACAAATGCTCTCTTTGTGGTAGTGTGGTCCAGCAGTTTAGGTTCATCAGAGGGTAGTATTGAGCATTTGTTGCACACACACAATCAATAAATGAGACACACACTGAAGAAACTCAAGACCAATTTAGAAAAATAACAGATTTTTATATTATTTTAGACCCCAAGATTATCGCAAACAGATAGGTACTTTAGACGTTATCCTTTTTTACAGTAGAAACAGTAGAAAATGACCGCTGATTTAGATTTGAGGCATGAATGCAGTAATGTTATCCTATGTGAGAAACATTCACAGCAAAGGTACACTTGCAGACGACTAACAGGACTGTTCTTCTGGACTTAAGGTAAGTAGGGGGCCAAGGTTCAAGAAAGCACCGACAGTAGGTTTACCTGCCCTAGGGTGCAGAGCTGCTTTATGCGGTTGTAGCATTGAACGCTACCCGCTAAAATCAAGGGGTAAAAGTATGTGTAAGAAATGGCTGCAAGGGGGCGGCGCTGGGTGGCTCGTCTGGCAGAACCCAGGGGGCAGGGGGTACAGCTCTTGAGGGTCTCAGGACCATAGAGACACGGGTATTGGGGCTTGCGGCATCTGGGAGTCCTGGTGTCTCCACACTTAACAGGGAGACAGAGCTGACCTTCTGGAGCACGAAGACCTCTTGCTGGTGTGCTGCTTTCTCAGTGGGCCCGGGGTTCGACAGAACGCTGTACCAGGCAGATGTGGTGCAAGGAAGTGGCTCGTCCCCTCCAAGGGAGATGTTGCTGGTTCGATGAAGTGCTGGGCAGACCTTCAGGGGTTTGGGAGGCTGTTTTGCTTTTGGATGAGTTGGGATAGCAGCAGCCAGGAAGAGTTTTGCACCAAGTTAGGTGCTTGTGCAAAGTTCTCATGTCTCCGGCTCTTCTTTGTCCTTCCTCTTCTTTCAGCAGATGAATCTGAGGTACTTGTGTCAGGGTGACACCTAAATACTAAATTTAGGGGATTTCAGGCAAGTGAAAGGTAGTAGACAATGGGCTACTTATGCCTGGAGTCACTACACCCCTGTATGACCACTTCCTGTGGGAAGTTGGCATAACTTGTCCCAGAGTTCCTAATTCCACCGAAAAATAAAATGGTGGAACTCATCTTTTGTGGAGCACATCCGGTAGCCCACCTTAGGGGTGTGACTAACCTGGAGGTGCAACACGCCTACTGCATAGCTAATTCCCACCTGTTCTGGTGCCAATTGGGCCTCAGTGCAGGGGGAAACATCTTCCAGGTCTAGGGGAAGCCGGGATCACATATCAAAGGCCGCAGGGGATTTCAAGCCCCTGGCCATTAACATGCTAAGTCGCTAGACATCCTGCTGGAGGAGGTGTGAACACCACCCTCCAGAGCAGGCATTGTTTCTGACCTCAGAGAGCGTAGGCTCTCACCTGCAGGGGGTCAGAAACTTGTCTGTGATGGCAGGCTGGACAATACCAATCAGCCAACAGACTAGATACTGGTAGGTTTTTCAGGGGACACCGCTAAGGTACCCTCTGGGTGCTTCTCATAATAAATCTAGTACTAGCAACAGTACAGATTTTTTAAGAAAAGCTGTTTGATACCAAACACTTTTGGTTTCACTAAAGTCATCATGTAGCTGGGGAACTTGTAATGACTAGTGCCCAGTAAATGTAGTTAAGATGGCTCCCCTATTTCCTTGTACTATCGAGTAATTGAACTAGACAGCACAGGGTTTTATCTGCTCATGCAGAAATGCCCTCACATGTAATATATTGCACCCTGCCTTAGGGCTATAAGGCTTGTAGTAGGGGTGACATATATATTATATGTAGTGATTTTGCCATGGCACACAGTGAGGGTGCCATGTCGGGTTTTCACACATGGTTTGCACCATGTCACGCAGCCTGCAATGGCAGCCTACATACAATTTGTATGTGGGTCCCTTAGATTGACATAATACATGCTGTTGTCCTTAAGGACCCTCTTTAATACCGACGTCCTAGGTGCTAGGGCTAAAATTTACAAGGGATTTGTTGGGGTGATAAAGTGTGTGCCAATTATTACACAATGATAAAATGTTATCTTGTTTTTAGGGAAAGAACACTGACTCTAGCACCTGGCCAGCAGGGACCCAGTGCACATCAGTTGAGAAACATCAGTACCATTTGCAAAAAGTGGGGGTGGCCATGACAAAAAGGGGAACTTTCTACAGTTATAACGTGAGAATATATTCACTTAGTTCGAAATAATCAGTACTCAGGTCTTTGAGGTCAGCCAGAGGTATTTTGGACAAGTGGTAGGTGCCGTGCAGCAGGAGAATGGAAGTGCCTAACCATGTAGGAGTTGAAGAGTGCTCTGTAGCAGGCACCCGTTGGTATGCTGCGTCTTACGGATGCAGAAGATGAAGGTTGCCATGGGTTTACTATGATATCAACACAGCACCTGCACCGCTTAGTGAGGCGGACTCCGTTACGATCTCTTCACAGATCACAATGACCTTAGATGCAAAAAGATGCAATATGGAAGTTCTTAGTAGGTCATAATGTATTACATGTCGTCGAACATGTCGAATGAGGAGTCAACGCCACGTGGGCAGGGCATTCTGCCCTTTTTAGGTCGAGCATTCAAGACTTCTTATATATACTTTTGCATAGCATATACTTATATGTGTATGTACTTTGTGGGCTCTGGAGATCAGCTCTAGGACTTGTGTGCTTCAGCTTAGGGACTTTTTTTTCTGTTCAACTGCCTCTATTTAACTATCTTGCTAGAAAACGACCAGTAGAGGTCAGTAAAATATCAGAATTGCTTTCTGCTGAGGGACTTTCTTTTTTTTTCTTTTTCAGGCATCTGCCTCATTTAACTTTCTTGATAGAAAACGACCAGCAGAGGTCAGTAAAATACCAGAATCACTTTAGCATTATCTAGATTCCAGTCCATAGAAATTGTCTTCCACGAGCACCTGTAGACTATAATATTTTTTTCATATCTTGTATTTTCAGTGATATGACTAGCAAAGCAGCTGATTTTATATTAAAAACAGAGCTTTGGACTATACCATTTCCCGCTGAAAGGCAATATTTCTCTCCATGTGTTCCCATACATGGCGTGTCGCGCAGTTTGGTGCTTACTTTCCCTCCATGTTAAAGAACAGTAGATGTTTCAGCACCCAGGCTAATGTGCTGCATAGCTAAATACATGTAAGGTCCTAAAGGCGAGACCGATTGCATTGCAAATGCTTGTTAGTTAACTAGTTGAAGAGTTTGTTGGCATCATGATCTGAAGAGTCTACAATCTGGGATTTGCACTTTACTGTGATGCGCAATCTGGTAGGGTATAACATGGCATATGGTATTTCCATCCCCGTAGTTGCTTTTTCACCAGGATGAATTACCTGCGGGCTTCCTGGGCTGGCTGGGTGAAGTTGGGATAAAAGGAGACCGCCACGCCATTATATCTAATGTCACATTTTTCACGGGCCATCAGGAGTATTTTGTCTGTGTGTCACTGTAGTTTAAAAGGTTTGCAATTATTAGGCGTGAAGGGGCCCCGTGGTATTAGTCGGGGTTCCAGCGAGCAATCCACCCTTTCGACGACGAACATGTGGGAGAGATGCTCACACCTGACATCCGTGGTGAGCAGCGTTTTGGCGAAGGTTTCTGCTTGTTGCATGCTCATGGTTTCTGGGATGCCAATGATGTGGAGATTAAAGCGTCAAGAGCATGATTTCAGGTGATTTGGCTTTACATTTTTCAATCTCACATTAGAGGTCTTTCCCTGTCTTGGTGGCTTGGGCCGTTTCGTGCTGCATGTCAGCAGTGGTGTAACAAAACTTGAGGGGGCCCCCTGCAAGATACGTGGAAGGGGCCCCTCCGGACTCAATCAAGAGGTCTCCAGCCAGGGGATTGTGCTGAGGAGACCCTTGGAGCTTGCCCCCCCCCACACAGTTGGTGCTACGGGTGCCTATGTTATGCCACTGGCTGGTGTTCATGCTGCCTTCTCCTTAACAGACGCTACTGCTTGGTCTATGCCCTTGGAGTCAGACAAGGCCTCATTCAGTAGTGCCTGGTTACCTTGTCTCTTCTTGTGACACTATACTTCCTGCAGGAACCCAGGCATTTCTAAATGCTTCTGCAGGTAAGATGCAGGCCCTTCACCGCTGTTTTCTCACACTCTAAGCTACGGCTGATTTGGAGGCCACCCCTGAAATGTTGCTGTGAAGATGAAGAAGATTACATTTCCGCAAAGTGGAGCACTCATCGCTGAATGCAGAAGGGAGGGCCTTTATCATTTTCTGTTCTTTGCTACGGGCTTATGGTCTCATTTGAACCAAGCTCATCTGCTTGCCAATTCCTACAGCCATGACCTTTCCATATCCTGCTCTCTGGTCCTCTGTCCTCACTTCTGATGATGCTTTGATTTGGCCCAAACTTTGGTACACCTCGATCTTCCCTTTGGGCCCCTGTGTGCTCCTTTGTTCTTAGAGCAAGAAGACTTCAAGGGCTGTTTTGTGAAATTCTTTTTCCAGGGCTTTCCACAAGGGAATGGCTCTGACTCCCTGGTACTTACTTCACAAGCCAGGTCTTTGCTTTTATGTGTGTGAGAGAAGTTTGCTCTGCGGTTAATTATATTTCTATGCGCCCTATTGAGTCTTCGGAAAACCCTTTTCACTATACAAAAAAACAACACATCTACTGACTCATTGGTTGTTATTTTTCAACAGTCTGTTTTGTGTTAACTGTGTTAGCCCCAGGACTATGACATGAAGGACAAAAAAGAGCATATCCAAGAACTTTAACCCTGTATAAGAGGTCTAGGAAGCCAGGCATTTGGTGGGGCAAATTCTCCAGCCACAATTCAAAATTAGCCCATAGTCAGACAAACACTATTTCTCTAAAACAGCTATGTCTACCCCTTAATAGTGCAGATTTGATTTGGAAGGATACTTTGGAACATGTTTGGTATTGACTAGTAGTATCAGCACAACAGCAGTATCAATAAACCTCTCAGTAAATGATCCCAGATCTATTTAGTAACATCAGAAAGTATGTTATGATTAAAACAGGAACAAAACAACAAACAGTGGATTCGTCACTACATAGTTATAGCATTGCAAAGTACCATTCCCATTCCACGCCGACAGGCCAGTAATTCCTGTGCAGTGCTCACAAGTGGCCCTGGAGGCTTCTTCCCACTCCATTAGCACAGCATAACTCCCGGCTCCAATCAACCTTTTGCCTTCAGGCAGGGCGGGAGGGGCTGGATGAGAGTCAGTTACCTTGTGCAGTCAGGCACCGTTCAGGTCCCAAAGTTCCTGGGACTGTGTCCCTGGCTTGACGAATGGCAAATTAGCAGAATAAGACTTGGATTCATGCTTGGCTAACACCTAGACCGCCAAGATTTTAGGCATGGGGCGCAACAAAGTCAACACCCTTTCAGCCATACATCCTATGTATGGCGTAGCTTGCTGTTCATGTAGGTAAGTGCTTCAGAGCCATACATATAGGTAGTAAGCACAATATAAATCCTTCAATACAATACAATAGAAACATTTGGTTCTACTCCTTGCAAGCTGACTTTTAACTTCAAGAACATAGTGCCAGAAAGAAACAGATATGAGGCGCACCACGGTGCATTATAAGGCAGAGTGCTGTCACATCTGTAGACACACAGCGCCATCTGGCTGCAATGTAAAGCTACAGCTTTGTAAAGAGTCGGTAGATCCAGTCTGGTACCTACAGATAATCAAAACACAAGGAATCTACGGGAAGAAGTATCCATCAGAGATGTGCCATAGCCATGGAACATGTGCTCGTCATAATCAGTGCTCTAATTTACATCCGGTACCAGTACTGGGATTAGCAGGAGATGACCTTGGAACAGAGGCAAGTTTTTTACGTGCAGTGCAGTCTTCACATTGTGCAAGGTTTTACAAAGTTATTCTCCCCCAGAATAATTTGACAATAAACGTGTGTGAGATAATCAAACCATTTAATATGTTCAAGAATTACTTTAGTAATTGCAAAGTCATGTTTTTTTAAAATATTTATTTACATTATTCTCTTCATTTTTCAAATGCTAACAGTATTGGCATTCGCTGTAGGCGTGAATGTAGAGTGTTCTCTGTTATAGCGCTGAACACTGTGCGGTCAGCCATTAGCAAGAAGAGTATGTCCTGACTGCCAAGCCCTGATCAATGATAAACAAGACCCACTCGTTCTTTGCCACTATAAATGTAAGTGTTCTTTCTTTTTTGGTGCTGACGTGCAGTACAACACCTGAACCATGGAAAGTACCACAGATTAACCGCATCAATCGTTTTTCCATTGCCTTACATAAAAGTGTCTTTCGTTTTTCTTCATCATGTAAAACAATAAAAAACTAACCAACAGGGCCCTTTTTAGGTAAGCGCACATAGCTACCTGATGTGAAAGGCAGGTATTGGAATTCCATTCTTTGTGGCTATAATAGCAGACTTTCAAGATAAGGGCACCTGTTGGCTGTAGTTTGGTAGGGGAATTAGCTAATGGCAAAAACACAGCCGGTTATGGACCCACAAGAATTCTCTTTAGTTCAGCATTTCTCGACAGACTGCACCTACGTTGACTCAGACGGGGGACGTGACAGCTCGCATGATGTCTACAGGTTACCAATATTAAGGGGCCAAACGTCGAAGCAGGAGTAAACTAAACAAGACGCACATTCACAATAACTTGCGACTAACTACAGCTATCTGCCATGGAAAACAGAGGTCCTCAGGCAAAATTCAGAATTTTGTTTAAAAAAAACAAAATAATAAACTTCTTTTCACATTAATGTAAGCAGACTTCAGAAAGCCATTTTCAAGAAAGCAATAGGTTGGTTCTACAAATAGTTGGTGGCAACGAAAGAAAATAGTAGCGATCATGACCGCTAGAGCACATTACTGCCCCTATAATCAGTTTCCCTCCATGCAGAAAAGTAGAACAAGCATAGGTTTCTACTGCTAGTTGTCTCCGACTCACCTAAGGCCTGCAGCTTCAGTGGCTGGCACGGAGGCTGCAAAAGTCTGCGGCCAGCAATTATTAAATTATGGTCTCACCGTCTCAGTGCCTGGAACCCACCAGCCACCTCACGTGCACTTTACGCTGAGTATGACAATACTGACCCAGCCCTGCCCCACCCTAAGCCTCACCCTGAGACTGAAAACCATGCAGTTGTGTGCCGCGCAAAACTGCATCACTTACGCATCATTAAATTTATGAAGCGAGGCGGCGGGCGTTACTTTAAAAATACGTTCCAGCCGGACCCTGCTGTCAGCGAATGTACTGTGTGCCGAGGGTGACCCTGGAGTTCGGGCCACCTCTCACAATTCGGGGGCTGCGGGGACTGTGTTACGCCCATGTCCTCGCCTATGGCTCGGGCCAATGACTTGGGTTCAGGGCCTTTAACAATCGGTATAGCCCTCAGCAGCAGGCTATAATGTAAATCTCAGGTGAACTTGAGATAAAAGTCCTGCTATCTGCACAACTATTGCCTGGAAAACTTTGGGAGGTGGTAGTAATGTATTTACCTCATATGCCAATTAGAGAACTGCATCCATTTCACCCACAATGGATGTCAGAGCATGCCAACAACTCAAAAACCTGGAAATGCAAACATGAGGAGACCTTTACTGAGAAAACCAATGTATCTAATTGAATCTAATCTGCGGCACAAAAAACAAGAAGTCCATCTATCTTCCTATACAACAGGCTTAGATTGCCATTGAAAGCTAGATATGATACCTTCCTGCAGGATGATGGCATTATCCTACCTCATAAACTCCCCCAGCCTGAAGCATACAGGGGGCTATTCACAAAGGTAAGTTACACATGTGAGTAACTTACTTATATAAGTTTACCATTTCACTTTGTACTTTACTACTTTGGAATATTCACAAATCCAGGGGCGTAACACAGGCCCCCGCACTCCCAAGCTCCAGGTGGCCCCCTCAGCATGGCATGCCCCCTTTTACGTACTTTATAACTTAAGCACGGCATTCATATAGAAAGTGTCAGCTCGTTAAAGAAGCTTAATAATGCTTTTCCTCTAAAATAAATTGGATCCTTCTCAGATGAAATCATGGCTTCCACGTAATATTCCCAGGACATCTCCATCGCATCATTTTAAGTGCTGGTTGAAATTAAAATATAGCATTGCTTAGAAAAAAGGAAAAACTGAAAATTGCCCCACAGCTGGTGCCTCCTTGCAACTATTGCTTCAGTACTCTGTGTATGTTTTCCTGATGCAGCCGGTGGTGGTTCAAATTATATAAGCTCTCGTCTTCTCCATCTCTACAGCATCAAAGTGAATCAGTTTCGGATGGGCTCTGGCATGTCCTGGTGTTGTGCTTCAGTCAACAGCCAATGGCTTGAAAATTGGACCATTACCAGATGAAATGATATCATTTGATGTAAAGTTCTTCTGTTAGCAGACGGGTATTTTTAAAGCTTTTTTCTGTTGCAGTATATCAAAGTTCTGCCGATTTGTCCAAAAATCACATATGAGCTACATTGTCTAAAGTACAAACCATGGGGGCGTGGCCAAGATGACGACCTAGGTGGACGCGGGACCTCGAGGCTCCATGCACCGGACTCTTTCTCCCAGCCAATTCATGCCTATTAGTCCCCAAATTGTGAATGAAATTGGCTGCGCGACAAGTAGAGCAGCGGAGTTGTGCGTGGGGGTATTCTCGGAGGCACCACATCACTGGGAGACCCTGTTGCAGCACCGACCACCGATCCGCGAAATTCCGCTCAGGCCGAGTGGACGTTAGCAAAACTCGGTCGGGCCCCTGCCAGTCTTTATCCCAACGCTCCCGCGGCGGCCTGTTGCCCTCCGATTGGGCGGCGGCGGCACTGAGAAAGTTACTTGAAGAAAACGCCACAGAAGGCTGCGGGACGCTCCCGGGCGGCGGCGCGAAAATCGAGGCCGGGACTTTCGGGCCTAGGCGGGCGCAGGTGGGCGCCATCTTCTTTCAAGGTCCAGCGGGAAATCCCTATCCAAGACTTCAGACGTGGCTTACCCAGACTCATAGAAGGCCCTGCGACCTGCGGTCCCCAGCGGAGCTCTGCACAGCACCGACCTCGCCTGGTTGAGGAGTGAGGAGTCGAGGATCCGGCGACGGCCTGCGTCTGGGATTCAGCAGGGTGTCCTGGTCGCACAGGGGAGCAGGGTAAGCACCAACTTCCCCGATAGCGCTTCCCCACCGAAACGCAGGGTAGATCGTGGAGGCCAGGATAGTGCGACCGGGGGGGGGGGTGGTGCCTTGCATGGTGGCGGCATCGGTGCGCCCAAGAGGGAGCGGTTGGCGGGCCTCCATAAGCGGAGACTGGGGCGCATCGGATAAACGACCAACTACTGGCTCACAGCAGGAGGGTCGCGACGTGGGGCGATTCCACCTGGGGGGCGTCTGTGACTGACCCGGGATATCTCCAGCAGGAGGGATGGGGAGCCCCTGAAGACCCACTCAAGCGTAGATTCCGGGCTACCACCCGTTCACGAGGCGCGCGCCCGTGGTCCTTGCGATGGGGGTGCACCAGGCTTCAAGGGCACACTTACAGCACACGGACAGAGGACTAGACCTGATTCAGCAAGGCCCACCGGGGTACGATGGGTGCAGGACCACTGCCCCTGACGCTGGCATTAAGGGGGATATGGCCACATACTGAACCCACTGCAGCACGCAAACCCGGTGGATCCACCAAGACCGACCAGCACCGACTAACAGAGGGGGCCAGCCCCAGGCGGCATGAATGCGCACCAGCAACGGTACAGCCCCAGCGGCCAACCATATCGCGGAGGCGCACCATGTCCAGGGACGCCTGCGGGATCCCCAGGAGTGGGCACATCTCTGGCACGAGTCAAAGCACGGTGGGCAGTGCACGGATCTGCAAGGGGGGGTGTGCCCAGCAGCAGCTGCCTCCCAGGACCTGCAGTGTAATTTCCCCCAAGGAGCTGGTGAGCAGCAGGAATCGATCACCTTGTTTGGGAACCTATCATGTCCACAACGTGCAAGAGAGGGGAGCGCTCACTGAAAGACATGCTCATAAAAAACCCTAATGCGGGAGACAATGGACACCACTACCCCCCATCCCGACGCAGAAAACAGACCACAGGGAAGGGGAAGCGCCGATTACCCATGCGTTTTTGGAGACACTTTTTAATTCTCTCTGTAAGGACTTTTATACGCTCAAACAAGAGGTAGCAGGAGAGGTACGGGAAATATGACGTGAGGTGGATGGGCTAGGGGAGCGAGTAGCCGCCCTCGAGGTCACTGATCACACTAGGCGCGAGGAGCTGGAGCACCTACAGCAGGAACTCATCCTCCTCAAGGACCAACGCATGCGGAAGACCTAGAGAACAGATCGAGACACAATAACATCCGCGTCCGGGGCGTCCCTTTGAAATCGGAGGGAGCAGATGTCACCCGCTATCTACAGGGCCTCTTTCGCGAGATCCTCGGCGATGGCTCAGACTTCGAGATATGCATTGACCGAGCACACCGAGTTGGTCTGGCGAGATGCGCACCGGCTCCTCCCCCTGACATCCTGGCCTTCCTCCCTGACTTCCCACTGAAGGAACGTATCCTCCGGGAGTCTAGATCAAAACAACCTCTTCAACATCAAGGACAAGCAGTGGCGCTGTTCCAGGATCTGTCCCCGATTACTCTTCAAAAAAGGAAATTGTTCAAAGATGTGACTTCTTTCTTAAGAGATAAAGGGATACCCTACGCCTGGGGGCACCCCTTCCGATTGATTTTCAAATGGAATGGTGCGCTACATCAAATGAGATCTCTCTGAGAGACACGTGTTCTCCTGGGTCTTGAACATCGTGAACCAGACGTCTCCCCAGACCGTTCCCAAAGATCGCCGAGTTCAGGTGGGCAAAGAGTGGGCCGCAGAGGCCCTCACACGGCAACCTTGAAACCAGACCTCATGACCATTTCACAGAAACGTGCATCGGCCTTGGATGCGGTGACCAGGGACACCTCACCTTTTGTCTGATTTGAACTGCAAATGGGGACACACACACATTGTTTCACAGCTGGCTGGGGGAGAGGGGGCCGAGTTTGCTGGGGCTCCACGTTTGCACAGGTAAACTCACCACATGCATTCCCTCAACAGTTCTATTCCTCTACTACTGACAAGAAGGCAGGGGTGGCTATATTGTTTGCTAGGCACTTTAACCGCACGGTGCGTGACAGAGTGGCTGACATTAAAGGCAGGTTCTTGGCATACAGTATTAGGGTGGGTTGAGCTTCCATGGTCATAGGGTCCCTTTATGTCCCTAGCTCAGGTCAAGAATCTTTTCTCAAGGGTGCCCTTTCAGAAATTCTAAGTCCCCAAGAAAGGTACACTTTGGTGAGAGGTGACATCAGTCTGGTTATGAACTCGGAGAGAGAAAGATCTGGCCACTGCTTTAGCTCCATGGGCACGATATCTCCAGAGGGGAAGAATTGGATGGCCCACAGAGGTCTGGTGGATCTATGGGGAGAGGCGCACCCCCACAGCACAAACTACACATTCTATTCCCACTTGAACCATACCTATGCCAGGCTAGACCATTTCATAGGATCCTCTGACCTCGCCACGCTGGTCGACGAAGTGGACATTACCTCAGCTGCACTCTCTGGTCATGCCGCTGTGTTGGTAACTATAGCGGTCCCTAGGACTAAGGCATTGAGGGGGAAATGGCGCCTGCGGGAGACCCTACTGCAGCGGAAAGGGGTGACCCAACAGTTACACAAGCGTATCACTGACTACCTCGCAATCAATGACAAACCTGAAACACCCTTGACCGCGGTTTGGGGAGCACTTAAAGCGGTAGTGCGAGGGGAACTGATAGCTATTTTGAGGGCAGAAGCCAGGGAGCGTAAAGAAAAGTGGGAGTCCCTTACAGCTAAGGTGCTCGAACTCGAGAGAGTGCATAGTCGTACGGTCGCTCCCAGGATATGGAAGCAATTGAAAGCTGCCAGAGCGCAGTTAGCCGGCCTTGATCTCGACTGCGCCGAGTACGCTGCCCTGCTGCTCCGACACACATACTATGTGGGAGGCGACAAAACGGGTCGTCTCCTTGCAAACAAACTTCGAGCTCGAGTTCAACGGCCCAAAATCACAAGCCTTCACAACGCTCAAGGAGAGAAGCTGGGGAATGACGACCAGATAGCTGAGGCCTTTAGGGAATTCTATTCATCACTCTACAGCGAGGATTTGACAATTGACAAAGATGGGGAGGCTTACTTAAATCGAGTAGCGATGACGGCTCTTACCGCCGCTGGTGCTGCCTCACTAGATGTGCCTATCAGCATTGAGGAGGTGATCGGTGCGATATCCCGCCTCAAACCGCTGAAATCTCCGGGGCCGGACGGCTTCTCGGCTGGTTTTTATAAAACTTTTTGCTCACTCATAGCACCACTCCTCACCAGACTTTTTTTTCATTCCTTCCACGGCCCAGGCTCAATACCCCCAGATATGTTGGAGGCGGACATAATCGTCCTGCCTAAGCCTGGAAAGGACGCCTCCCAATGTGCCGCTTACAGACCGATCTCCCTACTTAACATAGACCTCAAACTCTTCACAGGGGTTCTCGCTTCCAGACTTGGACCGCGACTACCTGGTATCATTGAACCAGATCAATCTGGCTTCATCCCCAGCAGACAGTGTAGGGATAATACTAAACGCCTTATGCACCTATTTGACAAAGCTCACTACACGGGGATGGATGCCATGCTCCTGTCGGTAGACGCCGAAATGGCTTTCGATAGGGTGGACTGTTTTTTTTTTAGATAAAACGATGGCACACTTTGGGATCGGGGAGCGTTTTCGGGCATGGGTCGCAAGTTGCTATGACAAGCCGAGGGCAACAATACACGTGAATGGTATAGGCTCCCGTCCGCTCGATATTAGGCAAGGTACGCGGCAAGGGTGCCCGCTATCACCCCTAGCACAGAGGATTCGAGATAACCCTGACATCGCAGGCATTCCTTTTGGGGGGGAGCAACATACAATTAGCTTATATGCGAACGACATCTTGGCCGCGCTGGATAAGCCCCAACACTCAGTGCCTGCCTTCTTGAGGGAGCTGGAGGCCTTTGGGAGGGTGTCTGGCTTCAAAATGAATAGGGAGAAATCCATGCTCCTACCTTTGGGACGCAACGCACACAAGCTAAAAAGTGCATCTCTCGACTACGGGGGCCTGCAACCCCATGATTGAATCCCATACTTGGGGATAGTCCTAACCCAGTCCACAGAACAGACGATCGCTCTGAACTACACGAACCTCGCCTCTCAATTACAGGGAGACTTGGGGAGGTGGCAGAAACAACCATTATCATTACTTGATCGGGTTGTGGCAGTAAAAATGTCCATCCTGCCCAAGATTCTATACCTCTTTCAAACTATCCCTGTTGGTCCCCCACTGGGAACGATACGCATGCTGCAGGACGTGATCCAACAATTCATATGGGCCAGGAAAAAACCTAGGATGCGTCGAGACTTATCCCACCGACCTCCTGACGAGGGAGGGTTGGGGATCCCAAATCTACTGCACTACTTCCAATTGGCACAATTATGTTATCTGGTGGAGTGGAGCCGGCCCGAATCGGAGAAGAGTTGGCTCTTCCAGGATAGAGCGATGGCACAATCATCGCTTTGGAAGATACCCTTTCTGAAGCGATCTGATAGACCGTCCTGCCTCAACAAATCCCCCATCACCCGTACGGTGATGCGAGTGTGGGACACAGTGGCGACTAAGAGGGGGCTCACCACCTTCCCCTCACCGCTCACGCCAATATTTGACAATCCTGAATTTACACCGGGGATGGAGAAGCAGGCGTTCTCACAGTGGCAAACGTCGAGTTGCAGGTCCGCGGGCCATTTATTAGACCTTGACGGGTTCCTCCAGTTCTCCGATATATCACAGTTCCATGACATTAAAGCCCCGAAACGATTTCAATATTTTCAACTTGTTCCCCAGAGTAATGTAGCTGTTTAATAGATGCACGGTCAGGTCTCAGCGCCAGGATACCCTTTGGGTGACAGCTGCGCTCAATAAGCAATAAATACAATACAATACAATACACTGGTTGACACAGCCAGAGATACGTCCCTTAGTAGGCAGAAAACTGACGGTCTATGAGAAATGGCTGCTCACCAAACAGACAGACAGACAGACCGAAAGCTGATCACAGAACTCTATAGGATCTGCCCTCCACCCCCTGTGCGACCCTTGGCCGGTCAGAAACGCTGAGAAAGTGAACTGGGGAGAGTTCTCTCAAGAATGGCAAGCAATCTACTATAGAGCCAACCACACGACCAGGAACACTGCTAGCAGTGAAGCGGCGGTTAAGGTCGCAACATACTGGTACTTGACACCCTCCAGACTGAACAGAGGTAACCCTAGCCGCAGCTCCACATGCTAGAGGGGTTGTGACTAACCCTAGGCGTGACACTACGCTTCGCCCACGTAGTGTACGTAGCGCTGCCTGCTTCGCAGTTTTCGAAGTAGGCGAAGCAGGCAGCGCTACGCACACGCCAGGGCGAAGCGTAGCTGCCTGCCACCCACCACCCACCTCCCGCCCGCCCTCCTTTTAAAACATACCCTAATTGTAAATTAAATAAAAGTAAAGACACGTACCCTGAAGCGCGGCGTCTCCGGGGCTCCCTCTTCCTGGTTTCCAACTTCTTCTGACAAATGCGCATTCGCAGACGCCCGCGCATGCGCATTTGTCAGAAGAAGTTGGAAACCAGGAAGAGGGAGCCCCGGAGACGCCGCGCTTCAGGTAAGTGTCTTTACTTTTATTTAATTTACAATTTGGGTATGTTTTAAAAGGAGGGCAGGCGGCGCGTAGTGGGGCTACGCGGAGCACGTAGTGTGCGTAGATTTGGGCACACTACGCGCTGCTTCACGTAGCCCCACTACGCCGACCCTTAGTTGTGACGAGGAGGGCACACTGACCCATTTGTTATGGGAGAGCAGGGAAGTGGTGGGCTACTGGACGGCAGTACTTAACGACATTGATAAACACTTTGACACTGAAATTCCCGTTTCCCCATGTTTACACTTGTGGGGCTGCCCAACGCATTCAACTTCCCACTGAAGTCGGTCAGGGTGAGGCAGATGGGACTGGCTATGGGAGTGGCTGTCCACCATATTCTTTCGCTCTGGGGAACGCAATCTCGCCCTACGCACACAGGGTGGCTACACAAACTATGCTACATTGTTGGTATGGAGCGCATACAAGCCACTCTGACGCGGTCTGTGGCATCCTTCAACGCGATCTGGCACCCTATAATTTCCCTCCTGGCGTTGGAATTCAACGAAACCACTTGCCCAAAATATCTTCGCCTCTTGCGACTAACTGACACTTTGACACCAGAAGGCGCCCCAGAAAGACAGACAATTGGCAGTTCTCACAACTGATATCCTACAATTGCAGGATGTTGGCACACCAGGTCGGGGGGGGGCTGAGAGGGGGTGGGATTATTTTTGTTATTTCCTTGGTTCTTCGGCAGTTGATAATTGGCTACCTCATGGGAGCCTTGGCCCCATCTTGCACCCGTGGACATTCGTCATACCGACTAACTCTTGCTGACGTGCATCGTTGCTAAGAGGCAGGGTTGGAACTGGGGACAGCTTTTATTGTTACTAAACGGGAATGTATGGGACCTGTACTGTACCTGAGTCAATGCCAAAATGTAATAAACAAAGTTAAAGTACAAGCCATTGATGGAAAATAAAGGACACGTTTAATCCTTGTATTTTTTGTTAGAACTGCTTGACAAAAATATGTGCTTCATACTTCAATCGGAGCTTGTGATTTAGCACTTTTGAGGAAGCAGAGAAACACATCAACAAGTTGTCCCTGTTTCTCTTAGGTTTTGAACACTGAGCAGTTAAATTTGGAATTGCACATATTATGAGTAGAATAGAAATAATAGACATAGCGAGTTAAAGCTATTATAGGGGTAGGTAATACTTCTGTCTATAGTATCTTGGAAAGAGATGGTAAATTGTAAATCTTTCTTCAACCACTCTTTAAGTGGGAGGAGATGTGTAAGTCTACACTTTTGTGAAACTTTACACTCAGGATTTGTGAATAGTCCAAAGTAGTAAAGTACAAAGTGAAATGATAAACTTATATAAGTAAGTTCCTCACATGTGTAACTTACCTTTGTGAATAGCCCCCTGTATGCTTCAGGCTGGGGGAGTTCATGAGTTAGGATAATGCCATCATCCTGCAGGAAGGTATCATATCTAGCTTTCAATGGCAATCTAAGCCTGTTGTATAGGAAAATAGATGGACTTCTTGTTTTTTGTGCTGCAGATAGATTCAATCGGATACATTGGTTTTCTCTGTAAAGGTCTCCTCATGTTTGCATTTCCAGGTTTTTGAGTTGTTGGCATGCTTTGACATCCATTGTGTGTGAAATGGATGCAGTTCTCTAATTGGCATATGAGGTAAATACATTACTACCGCCTCCCAAAGTTTTCCAGGCAAAAGTTGTGCAGATAGCAGGACTTTTATCTCAAGTTCACCTGAGATTTACATTATAGCCTGCTGCTGAGGCCTATACCGATTGTTAAAGGCCCTGAACCCGAGTCATTGGCCCGAGCCATAGGCGAGGACATGGGCGTAACACAGGCCCCGCAGCCCCCGCATTGTGAGAGATGGCCCGAGCTCCAGGGGCTCCCTCGGCACACAGTACATTCGCTGACAGCAGGGTCCGGCTGGAACGTATTTTTAAAGGAACGCCCGCCGCCTCGCTTCATAAATTTAATGATGCGTAAGTGATGCAGTTTTGCGTGACACACAACTGCATGGTTTTCAGCCTCAGGGTGAGGCTTAGGGTGCGGCAGGGCTGGGTCAGTATCGTCATGCTCAGTGTAAACTGCTCGTGAGGTAGCTGGTGGGTCCCAGGTACTGAGACGGTGAGACCATAATGTAATAATTGCTGGCAGTGGTCCTCTGCAGCCCCCCATGCCAGCCACTGAAGCTGCAGGCCTCAGGTGAGTCAGAGACAACTAGCAGTAGAAACCTATGCTTGTTCTACTTTTCTGCATGGAGGGAAACTGATTATAGGGGCAGTAATGTGTTCTAGCGGTCATGATCGCTACTATTTTCTTTCGTTGCCACCAACTATTTGTAGAACCGACCTATTGCTTTCTTATAGATGGCTTTCTGAAGTGTGCTTACATTGATGTGAAAAGAAGTTTATTGTTTTGTTTCTTTAAACAAAATTCTGAATTTTGCCTGAGGACCTCTGTTTTCCCTGGCAGGATAGCTGTAGTTAGCCACAAGTTATTGTGAATGTGCGTCTTGTTTAGTTTGCTCTTGCTTTGACGTTTGGCCCCTTAATATTGGTAACCAGCAGACATCATGCGAGCTGTCACGTCCCCCGTCTGAGTCAACGTAGGTGCCTTTCACATCAGGTAGCTATGTGGGCTTACCTAAAAAGAGCCCTGCTGGTTAGTTTTTTATTGTGTTACATGATGAGGAAAAACGAAAGACACACTTTTATGTAAGCAATGGAAAAATAATTGATGCGGTTAATCGGTGGTACTTTCCATGGCTTAGGTGTCGTACTGCACGTCTGCACCAAGAAATGTATGCATTTATGGTGGCAAAGAACGAGTGGGTCTTGTTTATCATTGATCAGGGCTTGGCAGTCAGGACATACTCTTCTTGCTAATGGCTGACCGCACAGTGTTCAGCGCTATAACAGAGAACACTCTACATTCACGCCTACAGCGAATGCCAATACTGTTAACATTTGGAAAATAGAGAGAATAATGTAAATAAAAATTTGAAAAAAACATGACTTTGCAATTACTAAAGTAACTCTTGAACATATTAAATGGTTTGATTATCTCACACACGTTTATTGTCAAATTATTCTGGGGAAGAATAACTTTGTAAAACCTTGCACAATGTGAAGACTGCACTGCACGTAAAAAACTTGCCTCTGTTCCAAGGTCATCTCCTGCTAATCCCAGTACTGGTATTGGATGTAAATTATAGCACTGATTATGACGAGCACATGTTCCATGGCTATGGCACATCTCTGATGGATGCTTCTTCCCGTAGATTCCTTGTGTTTTGATTATCTGTAGGTACCAGACTGAATCCAACTACTCTTTACAAAGCTGTAGCTTTTCATTGCAGCCAGATGGCGCTGTGTGTCTACAGATGTGACAACACTCTGCCTCATAATGCACCGTGGTGTGCTTCATATCTGTTTCTTTCTGGCACTATGTTCTTGAAGTTAAAAGTCAGCTTGCAAGGAGTAGAACCAAATGTTTCTATTGTATTGTATTGAATGATTTATTTTGTGCTTACTACCCCTATGTATGGCTCTGAAGCACTTACCTACATGAACATCAAGCTACGCCATATAGGATGTATGGCTGAAAGGGTGTTGTCTTTGTTGCGCCCCATGCCTAAAATCTTGGCGGTCTAGGTGTTAGCCAAGCATGAATCCAAGTCTTATTCTGCTAATTTGCCATTCGTCAAGCCAGGGACACAGTCCCAGGAACTTTGGGACCTGAACGGTGCCTGACTGCACAAGGTAACTGACTCTCATCCAGCCCCTCCTGCCCTGCCTGAAGGCAAAAGGTTGATTGGAGCCGGGAGTTATGCTGTGCTAATGGAGTGGGAAGAAGCCTCCAGGGCCACTTGTGAGCACTGCACAGGAATTAATGGCCTGTCGGCGTGGAATGGGAATGGTACTTTGCAATGCTATAACTTTGTAGTGACGGATCCAATGTTTGTTGTTTTGTTCCTGTTTTAATCATAACATACTTTCTGATGTTACTAAATAGATCTGGGATCATTTACTGAGAGGTTTATTGATACTGCTGTTGTGCTGATACTACTAGTCAATACCAAACATGTTCCAAAGTATCCTTCCAAATCAAATCTGCACTATTAAGGGGTAGACAAAGCTGTTTTAGAGAAATAGTGTTTGCCTGACTATGGGCTAATTTTGAATTGTGGCTGGAGAATTTGCCCCACCAAATGCCTGGCTTCCTAGACCTCTTATACAGGGTTAAAGTTCTTGGATATGCTCTTTTTTGTCCTACATGTCATAGTCCTGGGGCTAACACAGTTAACACAAAACAGACTGTTGAAAAATAACAACAAATGAGTCAGTAGTTGTGTTTTTTTTTGTATAGTGAAAATGGTTTTCCGAAGACTCAATTAGGCGCATAAAAATATAATTAACCGCAAAGCAAACTTCTCTCACACGTACAAAAGAAAAGACCTGGCTTGTGAAGTGAGTACCAGGGAGTCAGAGCCATTCCCTGGTGGAAGGCCCTGGAAAAAGAATTTCACAAAACAGCCCTTGAAGTCTTCTTGCTCCAAGAACAAAGGAGCACACAGGGGCCCAAAGGGAAGAGCGAGGTGTACCAAACTTTGGGCCAAAGCAAAGCATCATCAGAAGTGAGGACAGGGGACCGTAGAGCAGGATATGGAAAGGTCATGGCTGTAGGAATTGGCAAGCAGATGAGCTTGGTTCAAATGAGACAATAAGCCCATAGCAAAGAACAGAAAATGATAGATAAAGGCCCTTCCTTCTGCATTCAGCGATGAGTGCTCCACTTTGCGGAAATGTAATCTTCTTCCACTTCACAGCAACATTTCAGAGGTGGCCTCCAAATCAGCCGTAGCTTAGAGTGTGAGAAAACAGCAATGAAGGGCCTGCATCGTGCCTGTAGAAGCATTTAGGAATGCCTGGGTTCCTGCAAGAAGTATAGTGTCACAAGAAGAGACGAGGTAACCAGGCACTACTGAATGAGGCCATGTCTGACTCCAAGGGCATAGACCAAGCACTAACGTCCGTAAAGGAGAAGACAGCAGGAACACCAGCTAGTGGCATAACATAGGCACCCGTAGCACCAACCGTGTTGGGGGGCAAGCTCCAAGGGCCCCCTCAGCACAATACCCCGGCTGGAGACCTCCTGATTGAGTCCGGAGGGGCCCCTTACACGTATCTTGCAGGGGGGCCCCCGCAGGTTTTGTTACACCACTGCACAAATCCTGAGTGTAGAGTTTCACAAAAATGTAGACTTATACATCTCCTCCCCCTTAAAGAGTGGTTGAAGAAAGATTTACAATTTACCATTTCTTTCCAAGATACTAGAGACAGAAATATTACATACCCCTATAATAGCTTTAACGCGCTATGTCTATCATTTCTATTCTACTCATAATATATGCAATTCCAAATTTAACTGCTCAGTGTTAAGAACCTAAGAGAAACAGGAACAACTTGTTGATGTGTTTCTCTGCTTCCTCGAAAGTGCTAAATCACAAGCTCCGATTGACTTATGAAGCACATATTTTTGTCAAGCAGTTCTATCGAAAAATACGAGGATTAAACGTGTCCTTTTATTTTCCATCAATGGATTGTACTTTATACAATGTAGCTCATATGTGATTTTTGGACGAATCGGCAGAACTTTGATATACTGCAACAGAAAAAAGCTTTAAAAATACCTGCCTGCTAACAGAAGCACTTTACATCAAATGATAGTATTTCATCTGGTAATGGTCCAATTTTCAAGCCATTGGCTGGTGACTGAAGCACAACACAGAGACATGCCAGAGCCCATCCGAAACTGATTCACTTTGATGCTGCAGAGATGGAGAAGACAAGAGCTAATATAATTTGAACCACCACCGGCTGTATCAAGAAAACGTACACAGAGTACTGAAGCAATAGCGAGGAGGCGCCTGCTGTGGGGCAATTTTCAGTTTTTCCTTTTACTAAGCAATGCTATATTTTAATTTCAACCGCCAGTTAAAATGATGCGATGAATATGTCATGGGAATATTACGTGGAAGCCATGATTTCATCCGAGAAGGATCCAATTTATTTTTGGAGGAAAAGCATTATTAAGCTTCTTTAATGAGCTGACACTTTCTATATGAATGCCGTGCTTAAGTTATAAAGTACGTAAAAGGGGGCACACCATGCTGAGGGGGCCCCCTGGAGCTTGGGGGCCCTCCCGCACCGCGGGGGCTGCGGGGGCCTGTGTTACGCCCCTGCATGTCAGAGATACACCTCTGCTTGATCTAGCCGCATGGTCTGCCGGTCCAGTCTCTGGGAGAGGAATGTATAATCGGGCAAGGGACCAGTGTACAAAATACAGTTCCCAACTAGCTGATTTTTACTGCTTGTTATGGCATTTCCCAGATATTGTATATGTGGAAGTGCCACAGACGTACCATGCTAGTTGGAAGGAGATTGTCTTGACTTCTGAAGGATGGCATGGAAATCCCCCTTGCCCTAAGAAATCTACCTGGCTGTAAGAGGTCTGAAATGGGTGAAAGCAGAATGCTCGGTACTGAGACATGTGGGTGTGGGTCTAGGTAACTCAGGTGTTGCCCGGATGCTCGTCAGACTCCTCAACCATCTTGAATAAAATCAATGATTTTTGCAGTGTTGTGTCAGTGTTTGAGTATAGACTGATGGTAATAGAATACGTCAGAGGTTAATTTAATGATAAGGGAGACATGATAACTTTTACCCTATTTCCTGACCCTGTGGTGTCAAGCTACCTACTCACTGTGTTACTTGCTATATTTTGGCTTCCATTGGCAGTCCGCGGGTTGTGGTAGTATATCATTTGTAGTACCTGAATTGTTCTTTGTCTGGATATCTGTAACTGGAACCATGCATTCATTGTCTTTTAATATTGGTTTTTGTATGCTGATGGTTATTTAATACTGAGTCATGGGCCTCTGTTTTATTATTCTCTTACATTATTGTTTAGGGTGACTCTCACGATCTATTTTCTTGTTTAATATAAATGAAAACCTGTTGGAAAATGTTTTTATGTTATTAGCGTTTGTTATCAACATATGTATTGAGCTATCTCCAATTATTATGTTATCATAGCGATTTCTTGAGCTATGTATATTTTTCATACTGTTCTGGGATTTCCGTCTGTGGATGGTTAGTTATGTTTTATTGTGCATTGTTACTAGAGATTTGTTAAATATATAGTTTACCAACTGTTTGTATGCAAGTAAAAAGAGTATAATCCTACTCAAAATCTTTGTAATGTGTTACATGTATATGTGGGTGTGCCGAAGGGCTTTGTACTTTTTCCGTTGACCCAGGTGATCAGTTTTCTTTAGTAAAGTTTATGTAAAATGTTTTCCAAACATAGCTAGCAATGCAAATAACTATGATATAATGTTGCTTGTGTGAGAGTGTGGTATATTTTATACTCTTTTTCTAAAAGTGTGTAGGTATGGTGCTAGAGAAGTGCTTTCCAGTTGGCATAATTTTGCTAGTTATATGGCTTTGCCAAATATGGCCGTCATTACCAGAGACCTGTAATAATTAATGCTATTTCCCTGTCCTGGAACTCCTGTTACCAGCTGTTGGACCTAGCGTCCTAGAGGTAGCTTGGCTCCGGTAGAAAGGCTTTACTCAGAAACGCATATTGTGCTTGCATCACACCCAACTCACACCTTAACGCATAACCACTTAAAAAAAAGGACACTACACCGATTGATTTTAAAGTTTACCAGAAGTCTTTATCTTTCCTTCTCAAACGTGGTTACTCAATTTCCCATTTCAGGATAAAACATTTCCTTACATTTCAGGATAAAACATTTCATTACATTTCAGGATTAAACATTTCATTTCATTTCAGGATAAAACATTTCATTTCATTTCAGGATAAAACATTTCATTTGACAGTAACAGTTCCTTCGATATTAACTCTAGCACAGCAGATATTTAAACACTCTGGGCCATATGTAGGTAAATTACATTTACCGATTCTTAAATACCGAATTTTACCGATTCGGTATTTATGAATCGGTAAATGTAATGTAGGTAAAATATTACCGAATCGGTAAATGTCGGTATTTTAGAATCGGTATTTACCGAATCGGTAATGGCAACTGGCTTCCCATTCATTCCTATCGGCCTGGAGGCCCATAGGAATGAATGGGAAGCCAGTTGCCATTACCGAATTGGTAAATACCGAATCGGTAATGGGGGAGGCATCATCATGGGTGGCAGGGTGTCACATTGACACCCTGTTGCACCCCTGATTCGTCCATGTGTGCACATGTGGCGCACATACATGCCCTAAGGGCATGTATGTCTGCCACATTGCACACTTCAAAGTGCACAAAAATGCTTTTTTACAGCTATTCGTCATTTACCATCAACTTTTAGTTGGTGGTAAATAATGAATCCCCACACCAACGACACACTCCCCCTACATCTCATTTCAGGATTCGGTATTTACCGAATCGGTAAAATTACCGATTCGGTAATTTTACCGATTCGGTAAATTACCGAATCCTGAAATGTGCCCCCTACATACCAAAAGCCTAAATACCGGTCGGTAACGGGATATTTACCGAAAATCGGCCGTTACCGACCGGTATTGGGCTTCCTACATATGGCCCTCTATGTGGTTTCCACCCTGCGCCTTGACTCTGGAGGGAATATTAAAATCCTCACAGACTGCGTTCTGAAGAACACCCACCTATTACACAATTCAGATTATCCTCTAGTCTAAACGGTGTTCTCCTGACAGCTGGTTTCTCTAACTGCTATGCTTCCTGACTCGTAAACTGTCACTAACGATCAACTCCTTACATTTAGATATTAGCTGGACAACGAAAGTGCTGCTGGCAGTCAATTAGTTACATCCAGGCAGTTTACTTGTAGTTTACTTTAACACCAGGGCTAATCCATCCCAGTTAGGCAGTACACATGAACGCTCACTGTTACTAGAGCTCAACCTGCTACCTCCAGCACTAGGCCTGAACCTGCTATTCAATTAACCTCAGTCACACGTGTGGTTGTGCCAAGGTGCCGGTATTTACAACTTGCCCCTGGCTTCCCCAAGGAACAACAACCGGTTCTAATGGGTCTCCATCAGGCCTTTAAAACTTACTCTCCTGTACCTTGTTCTCTCCCCTTTTCCCGTGTTATGTTGCCCAGCTTACTGTATACACCTTGGGTCCTCCTTCTGGATAGGTCAACGATGCCGGGAGGTGAGTTCCCTCACTTCGTGGAACGGAGCTCACTGGTTAGCCAAAAAGGGAGTCCTCTCTAGAGGGGGTGGAACCAGCGCACACCCTCCGGCCACCTCCCCCAAGGGGTTCCCTATGGTGTGGTCTCCCCTCGTTGACGGAAGCCTCTCTCTTCCGCTACCTCACCAATGCTGATCCCCTGCTTCTTAGCGGACTCTACCGGCCAGGCGCCGTCGTAGAAAGTCTCTTCGCTCCTGCTGGGAGGCGCGTCCGCAGTTACCAGAAACAGCGCGTCTTGCGGGGGCGCGGCCTCCGCTCTCATCCGGCAACAGTGGGACGGCGCTACGGCCCCTCTCACGTGACTAGGACAGCGGCTTCAAGGCCTCACGTCCCTCACTTCCTGACGGCAGTTCTCCTCACTCTTACAGATGCGTCGCCCGCTCGCCAGTCACACACACATGGGGCCAGTCTCTCACCTCAGGCCTCTCGGCGACAGCGGACACACCCTGAGGAGACCAGGTAACCTCACGACCTCTGGATGGTGGCGGCAAGGGTTCCAGGAAGGGACTCGAGGAGAGGGGGGGGGCTGAAGTTAAGGGTGCCGGGTTCACGCCGGAGCAGTTGAGCAGGCCAACCAGGCTCTTAGTTATTGGGCTCGGACACCTCCCCTATTGTCAGGGATGGTGGCAAACGCCAGGCCAGTCCGACGGAGAATCCCAGGCAACAACAGGAATGAGAGTAAGGTAGCTCCAGGCGGCGACTCTTCCCCTGGTCCAGAGTTTCAGGGAGTCCAACTACCTGGAGGCCCTCCAAGGTACGATGACCTTCAAAGTCATTGGCTGCGTTCAGAGACCGGTCAGAAGGTTGAGGGTGGTGTCACTGATGAGGGAAATCGCGCAGACCCTAAGACCTGTCCATTCCCTATCTAGCGCAGCCACCTCCCCACTCAGGTGCCTTACTCCTGACTACCTCACAGCTCAACTCCGTCCTAAAATGGCCGCCCAGCCCTCACCTCTATTTATCACCTGGGGCCTGACTGGCCAGAGTGGCCCAGAAGGTTCCGGAACCTCTCATGGCAGTCTATGGCCCAGGTGCTGAGGTGACAGTTGGAACCACCATTTTGTGAGTCTAACCTCCCTCTTTCGGTTTCTTCAGTGAAGCACCTTGCGCCTCTCCCTCAGGTAGTGAGGATGAGGCGCCCAGAGCCTCTACATCAACACCCAAAAAGTAGTTAGTGGACAGGAAAAGAAATTGAGAAGGGAAAGGAAAAAAAGGAGGGAACAGCCAAAAGGCTGACAGGTCTAACACACGTCCCCCCCAGCTAAAAGTGGGGAGAGCTACCCAATCCCTTGGGAGTTCTCTTCACTAAAGCGGAAATACCTGGAGAGACCGTCAGCATTGGCGTGGTCCACTCCTGGGCGATGTTCCACCCTAAAGTCCATTCCCTGTAGGGAGATGGACCACCTCAATAACTTGGGATTCTCGCCCCTCATTTGCATCAGCCATCTGAGGGGCCGGTGGTCGGTCTGAACCAGGAAGTGCGAGCCAAACAGGTATGGCCGCAGCTTCTTCAGAGCCCACACCACCGCAAAAGCTTCCCTCTCAATCGCACTCCACCTCTGTTCCCGGGGGAGTAGTCTCCTAGACAGGAAAACCACCTGTTGGTCCAGACCCTCTTCATTGAGCTGCGACAGCACTGCCCCGATGCCATGCTCCGACGCATCCGTTTGAACGATGAACTCCTTGGAGAAGTCAGGGGCCCTGAGGACAGGTGCCGCACACATTGCCTTTTTCAGGGTGTCAAAGGCTTGTTGACACCCCTCGGTCCAGATTACCCGTCGAGGGTGCTTTTTAGAAGTGAGCTCAGTCAAGGGAGCCACGATAGTACCGTATCCCTTGACGAAGCGTCGGTAGTAGCCAGTGAGGCCCAGAAAGGCTCGGACCTCCGTCTGAGTCTTGGGGGGTTCCCAGGCCATGATGGTTTCAATCTTGGCCTGGAGGGGTTTCACCTTGCCCCGACCCACCAAGTGACCGAGGTACACTACCGACCCCTGCCCGATCTGGCACTTACTGGCCTTGATCGTCAGACCCGCCTGCTGCAAAGCCTGAAGGACAGCCTGAAGGTGACACAAATGGTCCTCCCAGCTGCTGCTGAAGACATCCAGGTACGCAACCGAAAAGGCCTCCATCCCGGAGAGGACCTGGTTCACCAGCCGCTGAAAAGTGGCAGGGGCGTTCTTGAGCCCAAAGGGCATCACACAGAACTGGTAGTGACCCTCAGGTGTGGAGAAGGCTGACCTTTCCTTTGCTCCATCTGTCAGGGAGATCTGCCAGTATCCGGATGTAAGGTCAAAGGTACTCAGATATTGGGCAGCTCCCAACCGGTCAATGAGCTCATCCGCCCATGGGATAGGATGAGCATCGGTCTTTGTCACAGAGTTCAGTCCCCTGTAATCCACACAGAACCGGAGTTCTGGGGTAGTGCCCGGCGGGGCAGCTTTGGGCACCAGTACCACCGGACTGGACCGGGGACTGCTTGAAGGTTCAATCACTCCCAGCTCTAGCATCTTGGTTACTTCTCCATGGATGCTAGCCTTCACCTTATCCGATAAACGGTAGGACTTAGACTTCACAGGTGGGCTGTCCCCTGTGTCCACATCATGGGTACACAGACGAGTCCTTCCCGGGATAAGTGAGAACAAGGAAGCAAACTGCTCTAAAACTTGGCGGCAGTCTCTCCGCTGTTCAGGAGTTAGGGATGGTGAGAGGATCACTCCCTCCACCGACCCATCCTTCTCTTGGGACGCAAAAAGATCAGGAAGAGGTTCACTTTCCTCTTCCTCTGACCATCAGTCACCATCATTAAAGTGACCTCGGGTCTCTCTTGGTGAGGCTTGAGGCGGTTGACATGGAGCACCCGATGGGGCTGCCTGGGGGTCTTAAGGTCCACCACGTAGGTGACCTTACCCTTCTTCTCAATCACCTCAAAGGGGCCTGACCAGCGATCCTGGAGGGCGCTAAGCTCTCCAGGGTCCATCACCCACACCTTCTGGCCAGGCTCCAGCTCCACCGGGTGAGCATTTCGGTCATACCATTCCTTCATGACCGTCTGGCTGGCTTCTAGGTTTTCAGAAGCTTGCTTCCACAACCTAGCCATTTGGCTACGAAAGGCCAGCATGTAGCTCACCACATCTGGGGGAAGTTTTCTGGGAGTCTTTTCCCATCCATCCTTCACCAGGCTGAGGGGTCCACGCACAGGGTGCCCGTACAACAGCTCGAAGGGGCTGAAGCCCACTCCCTTCTGTGGTACCTCCCTGTAGGAAAACAGCAAACAAGGTAGGAGGACGTCCCATTTCCTCCGCAGGCTCTCGGGCAGACTCCTGATCATGCCCTTTAAGGTTTTGTTAAACCTTTCCACCAGACCATTGGTCTGGGGGTGATAAGGGGTGGAGAACCGGTAAGTGACTCCACACTCTTTCCACATAGCCCGCATATATGCCGACATGAAGTTGGTACCTCTGTCCGACACAACTTCCTTGGGGAACCTCATCCGGGGGAAAATCCCCATCAGAGCCCGTGCCACCGCAGGTGCAGTAATGGTCCTCAGGGGGATAGCCTCTGGGTACCGGGTGGCATGATCCACCAGAACCAGGATAAACCTGTGACCGGCAGACGTTGGTGGATCCAATGGCCCAACAATGTCGATGCCCACCCTTTCAAAGGGGGTGCCAACGACAGGCAGTAGTTCCAGGGGAGCCTTCAGCTTCACCCCTGTTTTCCACTAGCTTGGCAGGTTACACACGTCCTACAAAAAGTGTCGGACGTAATCCTCATCTGAGGCCAGTAGAAATGAGGGACAAGTCGAGCGAAGGTCTTGTCCTGTCCCAAGTGTCCTGCCAAGGGTATTTCGTGAGCCAATCCCAACAGGAAGGCTCGGTAACGCTGGGGAACTACCAAGGCCCGGGATGATCCATGCACCGGAGCCTTGGGTTCGCTATAAAGGAGACAATCTTCCCAGTATATGTGGAAGTTCCCCGAATCGTTACCCGCTGCCTGGGCTTCGGCCTGCCGCCGTAATCCCTCAAGGGTAGGACACTCCTTTTGGGCACAACAAAACTCCTCCCTAGTAGGTCCTCCCTCCACCTGCCAGTCCGCAGGGGTAGGTAAGCCCTCCAGGGATGTCAAATCCCCCTCTGTGGACTCCGGGACCACTTCAATTGCCCCCTCCACCTTCTGAGGTGCAAATGCCGGGGTAGGTTTTCCCTGGCCCCGTCTACCCTTTTTGGCAGCTGGTTGGGCCCTTATTCCAGGCTCCAACCTCTGTGAACTCCCCCCTCGGGCAGTCAAGGACCGTGTATTGGCACAAGTCCACTCGGGCATCCCCAACATCTCCATGTGAGCCTTGAACTCGACCTCCTTCCATGCCGTGTGTTCAAGGTCATTTCCCAACAGACAGTCGACCGGCATGGCAGGGCTTACCGCAACCCGTAGAGGACCCGCAACCCCTCCCCACTCAAAGGGAATCTGGGCCACCGGATAGTGACCCTCTCGGTTGTCAGCCATCACAACCGGGTGGACTACGTGGGGAATCACCTGCTCTGGGGACACCAGCTGACTCCTTACCATAGTCATGCTGGCTCCTGTGTCCCTCAGAGCCTCCACCCTCTGGGCATTGATGGTGACCCATTGCCTGTACTTAGTAGTATTTGAGGGCACCTGGGTCTTAGGAACCATCTCACAATCCCCTAAGGACACTAAGGTTAGCCCTGCCCACTCACCTCCCTTATCTAGGGGCAACTCCTCCCCGAGCACTATGCTCGGCACCCCAGAGGTCTTTCCTCCAATGGGAGGGTGTGGTCTCTTGGGACACTTGGCATCCCCCTTGTAGTGCCCAATCTCACCACACTCATAACAACGGACAACCCTAGGCTGCTGACCACAGTCAGGATAAGGGGGTTTATGGGGGCCAACCTTAGGAGGGAATCCTTCTCCCTTCCCTTGCGAACTCTTTTGGGGGCCTTTAGAGAACTCCTTCTTTTTGTCTCCCCCCTCTTTCTTCTGGGGGGCGCTCTGACCAGCCCCTTGGAAATTCCCTCCAGTCCCTTTTGAGAATACCCGGGTACTTGCCCAGATATCCGCCTCCTCCGCAAGCTTCCTTGGATTAGTTAGCCAGCTGTCCACCAGGTGTTGACGCAGCTCCGGAAAACTTTTCTCGAGGAGGTGCTCCCTTAAAATCAGGTTATACAACCCCTCGTAGTCTTTCACCTCACTGCCCTGTACCCAGCCCTCCAAGGCCTTCTTGGCATAGTCCAGGAAGTCTACCCAATTTTGGGTGGCCAGCTTTTGACTGCCCCCAAACCTCTGCCTGTATTTCTCAGGGGTCAACCCAAACTTTCTAACTAGGGCGACCTTCATGGTGGGGTAATTGGTCTGTTCTCGCTGCTCCAAAGCTAACCGGGCATCCCTCCCCACCGGAGGCATATACCTATATAGACCACCCCCCCACTGAGCTTCGGGGATCCCATGGGCTCGTAAGGAGACCTCCTAGGCAGCCAACCATTTAGCAATGTCATCCCCGACACCATAGCTGGCGACTACGTCCTTTGGCAGATAGGGTCTGGGCTCCCTGGGGATCTCTCTATATACGCTACCACCAACGGGACTGCTGGGGGTTCCAAACTGTAGGGCCTTGAGTTCCAATTCCTTTAAATGGAGCTCATGGAGGAATCTCCTCTCCTCCCTCTCTTTCTCCAAGCGAGCTAGATCCATTTTGAACTGCCTCTCCTCCCTCCTGTCAACTAGATCAGCTGATGACAGGCTCCCCCCCGAAGCGCTACTACCCGCTCTTGAAGGGGCACTAGGTCCTACGTCCATGTTGCCGCTCCCAGGGGGGAAAAGTAATTCTGTTTCTTCCGTGATGTCCGGTCCTGGTCCCTCCTCCCGTTTTTCCGCTAGGGTGGGCCATGACCCAGGCTCTCAAGCTAGTTTGGAGTTCTATTTTCTTCGCCCCCTGCTTGAAAAATACCTCCCTCTCCTGGCAGAATTCCTTTAGTTGGGTTATCGTATATTCTTCCAGCCTACCCAACTCAAACTCCATCCTACCAGGTGGGACCCAACAGTGCAGAAAAGAACTTCACAATAGGAGACCTTTCCTTTAAGAGGAAGTACACCACAGGACAAGACAATTTTGAAAAACTCCAATCAGGGAGACAACTTGGAGAAAACTCCAGTAAAAACAAACCGGTGTAGGGTGTGGCGCGCGCCAAACTGCTAATGAGTGGATGCAAGCACAGATTCAGGATCCCACCGCTGAACACCAACTTGTTGGACCTAACGTCCTAGAGGTAGCTTGGCTCTGGTAGAAAGGCTTTACTCAGAAATGCATATTGTGCTTGCATCACACCCAACTCACACCTTAACGCAACACCACTTAAAAAAAAGGACACTACACCGATTGATTTTAAAGTTTACAAGAAGTCTTTATCTTTCCTTCTCAAACGTGGTTACTCAATTTCCAATTTCAGGATAAAACATTTCCTTACATTTCAGGATAAAACATTTCATTACATTTCAGGATAAAACATTTCATTTCATTTCAGGATAAAACATTTCATTTCATTTCAGGATAAAACATTTCATTTGACAGTAACAGTTCCTTCGATATTAACTCTAGCACAGCAGATATTTAAACACTCTATGTGGTTTCCACCCTGCGCCTTGACTCTGGAGGGAATATTAAAATCCCCACAGACTGCGCTCTGAAGAACACCCACCTATTACACAATTCAGATTATCCTCTAGTCTAAACGGTATTCTCCTGACAGCAGGTTTCTCTAACTGCTATGCTTCCTGACTCGTAAACTGTCACTAACAATCAACTCCTTACCTTTAGATATTAGCTGGACAACGAAAGTGCTGCTGGCAGTCAATTAGTTACATCCAGGCAGTTTACTTGTAGTTTACTTTAACACCGGGGCTAATCCATCCCAGTTAGGCAGTACACATGAACGCTCGCTGTTACTAGAGCTCAACCTGCTACCTCCAACACTAGGCCTGAACCTGATATTCAATTAACCTCAGTCACACGCGTGGTTGTGCCAAGGTGCCGGTATTTACAACTTGCCCCTGGCTTCCCCAAGGAACAACAACCGGTTCTAATGGGTCTCCATCAGGCCTTTAAAACGTACTCTCCTGTACCTTGTTCTCTCCCCTTTTCCCGTGTTATGTTGCCCAGCTTACTGTATACACCTTGGGTCCTCCTTCTGGATAGGTCAACGATGCCGGGAGGTGCGTTCCCTCACTTCGTGGAACGGAGCTCACTGGTTAGCCAAAAAGGGAGTCCTCTCTAGAGGGGGTGGAAACAGCGCACACCCTCCGGCCACCTCCCCCAAGGGGTTTCCTATGGTGTGGTCTCCCCTCGTTGACGGAAGCCTCTCTCTTCCGCTACCTCACCAATGCTGATCCCCTGCTTCTTAGCGGACTCTACCAGCCAGGCGCCGTCGTAGGAAGTCTCTTCGCTCCTGCTGGGAGGCGCGTCTGCAGTTACCAGAAACAGCGCGTCTTGCGGGTGCGCGGCCTCCGCTCTCGTCCGGCAACAGTGGGACGGCGCTACGGCCCCTCTCACGTGACTAGGACAGCGGCTTCAAGGCCTCACGTCCCTCACTTCCTGACGGCAGTTCTCCTCACTCTTACAGATGCGTCGCCCGCTCGCCAGTCACACACACATGGGGCCAGTCTCTCACCTCAGGCCTCTCGGCGATAGCGGACACACCCTGAGGAAACCAGGTAACCTCACGACCTCTGGGTGGTGGCGGCAAGGGTTCCAGGAAGGGACTCGAGGAGAGGGGGGGGCTGAAGTTAAGGGTGCCGGGTTCACGCCGGAGCAGTTGAGCAGGCCAACCAGGCTCTTAGTTATTGGGCTCGGACACCTCCCCTATTGTCAGGGATGGTGGCAAACGCCAGGCCAGTCCGACGGAGAATCCCAGGCAACAACAGGAATGAGAGTAAGGTAGCTCCAGGCGGCGACTCTTCCCCTGGTCCAGAGTTTCAGGGAGTCCAACTACCTGGAGGCCCTCCAAGGTACGATGACCTTCAAAGTCATTGGCTGCGTTCAGAGACCGGTCAAAAGGTTGAGGGTGGTGTCACTGATGAGGGAAATCGCGCAGACCCTAAGACCTGTCCATTCCCTATCTAGCGCAGCCACCTCCCCACTCATGTGCCTTACTCCTGACTACCTCACAGCTCAACTCTGTCCTAAAATGGCCGTCCAGCCCTCACCTCTATTTACCACCTGGGGCCTGACTGGCCAGAGTGGCCCAGAAGGTTCCGGAACCTCTCATGGCAGTCTATGGCCCAGGTGCTGAGGTGACAGTTGGAACCACCATTTTGTGAGTCTAACCTCCCTCTTTCGGTTTCTTCAGTGAAGCACCTTGCGCCTCTCCCTCAGGTAGTGAGGATGAGGCGCCCAGAGCCTCTACATCAACACCCAAAAAGTAGTTAGTGGACAGGAAAAGAAATTGAGAAGGGAAAGGAAAAAAAAAATAAGAGGAGGGAACAGCCAAAAGGCTGACAGGTCTAACACCAGCCCATTACAATAATGGAATAATTGGGTAAGAAAGGTCTACACGGTTTTTCCATGTCTTATATTGGAATATCAGCCATGTACAACAGGAGAAACTGATTCAGCATATCATTGAATTACTAATCTATTACGCAGTGAAAAATAGCTGAAGCTTTGCGCATCCAAGCAATGCCGCTCAATAGTCATGATCCTATAGCCCAGCCATACTTTCAGATCATTCTATGGTGGAACTAAAGCTTAGGTTTAAGCAAGAAGATCAGGTAAGGAGGTGGACTTTAGACAGGTCAATACTTTTGAAAGAGGAAATGAGAGTGGATTTGGAGGTGGAGCTTGTTGAGTTCTTTAAGATAAAGAGCGGCACTAAGACAGATCAATTGGTCTGGGAAAAGTTTAAGGCATAGTTGAGAGGATATTTAACCTCCCTAATGATTAGTAGAAATAAAATACGAAGGAGAGAGGAAGATGACCGCCTTGCTAAAATTAAACTGAAGGAACAACAGTTGCAGATGGCCTCATTAGATCATCATGACAATTTAGCCATCATACAGAAGGAATTGGAGTCCCTGAGAGCTGAATATCAAGCCAGCATAGACAAAATAGTCAAGGATAAGTGGGATGCAAGCAAACTGCAAAACTTCTCGTATGGGGAAAAATGTGGACGACTGCTTGCCTGGAAGGCCAGGTCTGATAGGGCCAGAAATATGATCAAAGGTCTAGTTTTATGTGGCACCGGGGTTATCTCCCACGAGAACGATCTTATATCTGGGGAGGCAAGACGGTTTATGCAGGATCTGTATGCAGAAGAGAGCGGTCCCACAACTCATGATGCAGAAGATTGGCTAAATCAGCTTGACTTACCACAACTTTCAGAGGCTGATAGGGGATATCTGAGCTCGGAAATACAAGAGGGGGAAGTGTATAATCAGATTAAGAAAATGGCAAAAGGGAAGGCAGCCGGTCCCGATGGACTCCCTGTAGAAATATATCAAATAGGTCTAGATAAAGTTGTCCCGGTTCTTGCGTCCCTGTTTAATAAAATACTGCTATTAGGGGAGATAACTCCACAAACCTGGTCAGAAGCGACAGTCACTCTGATCTTGAAACCTGACAAGGATCCCGCAAAGATTGAGTCGTATAGGCCAATCTCACTACTGAACGTAGATTACAAGATCTTTGCGGGGGTTTTGGCGGTGAGACTGGCTAAAGTCATAAAATCTATAGTTCATGGAGATCAGAGAGGCTTCATCCCAGGCAGGCAGCTAAATGAATTAACCTTCCAGGCTATTGCTGCCATAGATGTTGCTACTGACAAAGAACTTCCTTTGACTATTGTAGCCATTGATGCAGCCAAGGCTTTTGACCAAGTTAACTGGGCATATTTATGGTTGGCTCTGGCCAGGTTTGGATTTCCAGAAAAATTTATAACAGCAGTCAGATCACTCTATTTATCTCCTAAGGCAAAAATCTTGATAAATGGTTTACTTACTGACTGGGTCTATATTTCGTGTGGAACAAGACAGGGATGTCCTCTCTCTCCCCTATTGTTTAACCTTTATATTGAGCCCTTTGTCTGTCAGCTGAGAGCTGACCCGGTAATTAAACCCTTCAATATAGCGGATCTCACTTTAAAACTTGCCCTATATGCTGACGACCTATTACTGTTTACTTCCAACCCGGAAGAAGCCATCCCCAGGTTATTTGATCAGGCAGAGTCCTTTGGGATGATCTCTGGATATAAGATCAATAGGAAAAAGACAGAGATTATGCAATGGAATCAGGAGGTGGCAGCCCCAGAAGTAAAACTACGCATGAGATACCTTGGAATCCATTTAGTTCAGAATATCTCAGAAATATCAAAAGTTAATTTAAATAGAATACATAAGGACGTATGTAGCCCCCTACAACGGTGGTCAGGTCTCCCGCTAAATATCTTTGGGAGAGTGAACTTAATCAAAATGATTATATTACCCAAAATCACTTTTTTGTTTAACTCCATTCCTTTAATGTTTAGCCCATTAGACATAGCTAAACTCCAGGGGAAAATAGGTTCTTTTATTTGGAACACAAGAACATCGAGAATCTCCTGGAAGAAAATGAGGAGAACCTTGAAAATGGGAGGGTTAGCTTTACCTGACCTATTAATATACTGCCACTCCTTCCATTTTAAAAACTTCAGACTTCTGGCAGATAAGACAGATACCTCCTCTTTGGGTTTATTGTTCCAGGCGCTCCGCCATGGTATCCCACAAGGGCAGGAATACTTTCTGTTTAAATTTGGAGACTCTAAATATTACAAAAAGGTCAGATTAAAATTTTTAGGTACGGCATTGAAAAATTGGATGTACATCAGAAAAAGATTAAACATCCCCTATTACGCCCCCTAAAGCCCCTATATGGGATTCACCGGGGACACCAGATTGTCTCAAGGATAGGCTTTCATCTCCCCTCAAAACTGCAGGGTTAATATACTGGAGTGACTTACAGAAAGATTCAGAGCTCTTAGATTGGGAATCCCTCTCGAATATGACCAGGAGAACACTTACTAGATTTAAATATTACCAGCTATCGGGTTGGTGGGCCACTATCCCATGGAACATTAACATCCCAAACCCAAAGTTTGATCTAGTAAATAAGAAGGGTAGATGGAAAAAAGAGTTATCCTATTGGTAATGGGCTTTGATCGAGGTGGAGGGGGTGACGGAGTCCGAACTTCAAAGACTCTGGGGCAATGTTGTAGATTTAGATGCTAACACCTTAGGGGATGTATGGGAGGATTCCTTTTCACTGCTTCATGCGGTGGTTAAGCCTGCCCGCCTAAAAAGAAATCATCTTTTCACAATGTATAGAGTGTATATATCACCAAAAAAATTAGTTAAAATCACAAGTTTGGACCACTACTGCCCGAGATGTAAATTGCCAGCTGCAGATGATTTGCATATGTTTGTAGAATGCCCAATGTTAAAGAGCTATTGGTTCAAAATACAAGGATTCCTGTCTGAGGTACTAGACAGACAATTAGTAGTCACTACTGGGATGATTATGTTCGGACTAACACCGTATCTTGAACTATATGAATTGGCTTCTAAATTTATTTTCTATGTTATCATCCTGGCACGACGGGAAATATGCAAGGCATGGAAAAGTGAAAATGCCCCTAATTTCGCAGAATGTCTGAAGTACCTCATATATATAAGCGAATCAGATATGGCCTGTGATAGCACAAGCCATGATAAGATCTGGGCGGCCCTTGTGGCATGGCGGAATAGATGAGAGTATTCCAATGATTTTCACTTGGACACTGCTGGTTCTTTGTCTCCAAACCATAAATGGTTAAACGGATCGAATGGAATGGAGTTGAATAAGAAAACAGTTGCCACTAGAGGGGTGTCCCCTCCCCACCTCTCCTCGGACTTTAAACACTGGGATCGGAATCATTAGGTCTGAGGAGAAGGGGTGGGTTTCCCCATCTAGAATGTCTGTTTTGGAATGTGAGGAATACAAAAAAAACAACAACAAAAAATAAATAAATATTCATGATGTTTAGAAGGGGTGCTGAAAGCCATCCACTTATCATCTTTCTTAATATGCAGCAGATGACACACACCTCATGAATCTAGTTTAGTAAAAACTTTAGGCCCACATACAAATTCCAAAAGGCCTCTGATATGGTGCAAAAGAAATTTATCATTGACCGTGATATAATATAATGCTCTATAAACTATGTCAAGTCTTACATCATGATCTTTCTTCATCAAAATGTGCACTAGTTGGTGATAAGACTGGAACAATTAACCCATACTGCAGATTCCACTGTAGATTAGCCTATAAACATTTTGTCTTTCTCAGTTCGAAAACAATTCACCCAAAAGAGACAGTGTCCTCAGATTCTTTTAAAATAAGGCAATCATACTCCCTATGAGGGAAAGTACACAGGCTTCAGGTTTGGAGAAACTTTGAAAAAATGAATGATACTGCAATGGGTCAGACGAGAAGGTAGCTAATATCTTCTTAGAAGTAGCATCTCCCAATTCATCTGAGGGTAATCAATAGCGTCCAGAAGCATAAAAATGGTCATGACAGAAATGTGAAGACAAACATATGGTGTGAGTTGACCAGTTAATATAAGTATTATGCACTTTCAACTGCAGGATTATAGAGAGGCAATACAATCAAAATATAGTACTTCCGTATGATCACCAAATGACACTTTAGTGAAGAGAGATTTCCCGATCTTCTAGCCACAGAATCCTTACCTTAGAACAGGGTTCGCTAGAGTCAGTCCTGGAGGGCTGGATCCATGCCACATTTTTAGCATATCCTCATTTAGATAAATGTAGTTGTCTTAAAATTCTGGCATGAATCCGGTCTTCCAGGACCGTCTTTGGAGAAATACCAGGTGTCAGACTGGATCCATGAATTTTTATGCAATCCCCTTGCTCAACAGTAGGTGACATTGGTTGGCTCCGCATGGCGTCGTTGGCATCGTTGGCTCCGGATGTGACATGCATGGTGCCTATATAGGCGCCACCCCAGCGCTCTGACCTTAATTCCTTCTTTTCAGCTCCAGACTATGGTGGACCTCCTGCACTCACTGGAGTTCACTATCAACATGCTGAAGTCACACCTGACTCTTTCTCAGACGCCCCTTTTCATCAGAGCAGTTCTGGATAATATGCATTTTCAGGTGTATCCTCCAGAACAGCGAGTCCAAGATATTTGAGTTATGATACTGATGGTTCAGGCTCTTTGCTGGATTTCGGTGAGACTGACTCTGAGGCTGCTGACTGAGACTCCGCAGCAAGATCCTCATCGCCTGGATACCCTCATGGGTGATTAGTTGCGCTTTACAAGTCATGATTGATTGATTGATCTTTCTTCCCTACCCAGAGCTCACACTGGTTACAGATGCACCCTTCCTGAGTTGGGGCGGCCACATCGGAGAGGTGGAGATCAGAGGACTTTGGTTTCTGGCAGAGTCTCCGCTCCACATCAACCTGTTAGAACTGAGAGTGATCCAACTAGCACTGAAAGCTTTTCCTCCTTCCATCAAGGGAAAGCTTGTTTAGGTGTTCACGTTCAATACTACCGCCGTGTGGTGTTGCAACAAGCAGGACAGGGTGGGGTCGTGGACCGAATGTCAAGATGGTCTGCGTCTCTGGACATGATTGGAACATTAGAACTTATTTGTGGAGGTTCAACATCTGGCAAGCCAGAGCAGACAAACTCATGCGCCAATGCGTTGCAGATCACAAATGGCGTCTCCATCCAGAGGTGGTGCACGGTCTCTTTCCAAGATTGGGGAGAGCCTCGGTGAAATTTGTTTGCCACCACAGAGAGCGTGCAATGTCAGCACTTCTGTGCACTGGAGTTTCCCAGGTAGCTCCTACTCAATGTTGCATTTCATCTCAAGCGGAGCTCAGAACTCCTATAATCCTTTCTGCCCATAATACTCCTGTCCAGAGTTCTCAAGAAGATCAAGAACAACCAGGCCCAAGTCGTCCTAGTGGTTGTGAACTGAGCACGAAGCATATGGTACCCCGAACTCCTGAGCATGAGCATCTGTCCTCCAGTCACGTTGCCCATTTGAGAGGATCTTCTGTTGCAGGGTATTGCACCAAACCTGTCAACTCCCTATCTTCATTGGTGGAGATTGAGCAGTAACAGTTGATGGTGATGGATCTCTTTCTGGAATGTGTCATGTCTTTCTGGGAGCCAGGCATTCCTCCACTAAAAATATTTGCGCTTCCCAATGGGACTAGTTTGTGGCTTGGTGTACCACTAAATCTGTTGATCCTCTGCCTGCACCCTTGTCTGAACTTCTAAGGTTTTTTTTGTCCCTGCCACAGCAAAGGTTTGCTTTGGGCACTGTTAAAGGATATCTGTCCGCCATTTCTGCTTTTCTACAGTTGCTGTATCAACCTTCTCTGTTCCAGTGACCTGATGTGACTAGTTCCTTAAAGGTTTACAGCATGTTTCATTGTACACCCCTCATTTTGTCCCAATGAGACTTTAACCTAGTTCTCAATTTTCTCATGTGTGAACCTTTTGAGCCAATACACAGCTACCCTCTCCGGCTCCTAACTATTAAAACTGTCTTCCTTGTAGCTATAACATCTGTCAGGAGGGTTAGTGAACTATTAGCACTTTCAGTTAGCCATTCACTTCATTCTTCCCTGACAAATTGGTTCTTAGAGCCAGAGCATCCTTTTTGCCAAAGGTATTCACACCTGTCCATCTTGGGCAGAACATCACCCTGCTTACTTTTCCCCTCTCCCCCCGCCCTTAGTCTACTGGATCCAACAAGAGCATTATCATTCTACACTAATCGTACATATCTAAGTGGATGATCAAATCCTTGTTGGATTTACCAGAGCAAAGACATGGAAGACAAATCAGAGGAGCATTATCTATCGATGGATCATCCTCCGCATTACATCTGCTGTGCAGTGGCCATGAAAAGGCCTCCTGAGGGCTTAAAAGCTCATTCCACCAGTGATACAGCTGTGACCACTGCGTTAGCTATAGGGGTCTTATTCCTGGGTATCTTTCTGGTCGCTACGTGAGCATCACTGCACACTTTCTCTAAACACCTTCCAGACCTCACCTTGGCACACTAGTCATTCCTTCTTAGATTAGCTCTGTGCTTCTGGTGTGGAAAAACAGTCAAGAACTGAGGCCAACATGCTGGAGTGGCGCATATGTAGGCACTGTGCACTTCACTTTTAGTGCAGACGATGCCAGCGACGCCATGCAGAGCCAACTGATGCCACCTACTGGCACACATGGGGATTGCTCAAAAACGTCTTCATTCGAAAGTGGACCTACCGGAACGGAAGAAAGGGGGTGACAAACAACAACTTGCCGCGGAGCGAGACCCCTCTGAGCCCACCATGAAGGACTTGCTGGCGGCAATCACTGGGGTTCGAACGTCCATTGACACCCTCTCCTCTGAAGTGTCACTAATCAGGGCGGACCTCGTCAAATACAGAGAAAAGGTAAAACATCTAGAGACCACCACGGCGGAGCTTGTAGCAGACACCTCACAAACGCAATCCAACGTTAAGGAACTCCAAGCTTTCCGTAAAATCACGGAGGATAAGCTTGACGACTACGAAGGGAGACTAAGGCGCAATAACATACGTGTGCTGGGAGTGCCGGAAAAAACGGAAGGCCCCGCAGTGGACTTATTCATTGAAGACCTTGTCGTGACGAAACTGCAACCAAAGGGCCTCTCCAAGCTGTTCGTGGTCGAGAGAGCGCATAGGGTGCCGGGGGGTCGCCCGCGGCCGGGGGCTCCGCCCCGCCCGATACTGGCCCGACTGTTGAATTATCGGGACAGAGACGCTATTCTTCAAGCTGCCAGGGTTGCCCCACCGCTCCGCCTAGAAAATGCAGTTGTCACTTTCTTTCCCGACTTCACCCGCGCGGTCCAGGAGCGGAGGCGCGCATTCCTGGATGTTAAGCGAAGACTGCGGGCCAGGGAGCTGAAATATGCCATGCTCTTCCCTGGGCGTCTGCGGGTGGAAGCAGATGGCCAAACCTACTTCTTCGACCTCCCGGAGGCCGCATCTTACTGGTTGGACGGCTGGAGGGATCGGGCGGACAGCGGCCCCGTGAGGGTTGACCTGGGTGGGGAGCCTGTGTCGGAAATCCGCTAAAGACCTTGGGCCGCCGTCGCATGTCACGAGCTGGAACTTGACCCTGAATCCGGGACATTCACAGGTGTCGATCAGCACATTTAACCCTGCTGTACGGCTTTGCTCCTTATACTGACTTTCCTTCTGCAACGCATTGATACCGTGCCATGACCGGGGGAGAGGGGCAGCGGGGCACTACGGCCCCCCCATATATTCTTCTTGTAGCTTTCTTTTTGGGTGACAGGCACTCTGCAACTTAAAGATGGGTAGTTTTAAGCCCAGAGCGCAGGGAAGCAGGGAGGGGGGTGGTTGGGTGGGACTGTTTCTTTTTGTTAGTTGTTGTTTATATTTACTTGACGGCATAATCCCTCTTGATAGAACACAGCGTCTTACTCCCTCTGCAAGTAAATGGGTACGCAAAGAAACAAAGAAATTAGGCTCTTAAGTTGGAATGTTAACGGGCTAGGAGACAAAATTAAGAGAAGCATAGTGTTGCAACACATTAAAAGACTGTCACCTGACGTTGTCCTGCTTCAGGAAACGCACCTAGTTGGTAACACGTGTAGAGCAATGTGCAGGTGGGGTTATTCTATGGTGGCTCACGCGGGCTTTACTTCGAGTTCAAGGGGGGTGGGCATTATGAAAAAAAAATCATTTCCATTATCGGTTACGTCCACCCATACAGACGACCGTGGGAGATATGTTGGGGTCACGGTCACATGGGAGGGTCAGGGTGTCACTTTCCTGTCCATTTATGCGCCCCCCGGGCTGCAAGCAGCCACATTTACTGACCTTAGTGCTTTACTGCTTACCCTACCTGAGGGACGTCTTGTCCTTGGCGGAGACTTTAATTCTGTAATATCAGGTGAGCTGGACAGACATCCGCCTCGAGCACTTCCTCCCAGTGCGCACTCTTTTTCTGGCTTTCTGGAGGCGATGGGGCTTGTAGACGTCTGGAGAACTTACAACCCGGACAAAATACAACACACCTTTCACTCTGGGGCGCATAATAGTCTCTCCCGTCTTGACTACGTAATTGTTCCCGCCTCCCAGGTCACCAGCATCCATGAGGTCCGGCACCTCGCAAGAGGCATCTCTGACCATTCCCCCCTATGGGCCCATATAGTGCTTGACCACACACAAGTTGGACGCATTGCCCCCATAAATCCCTGGCACCTTAAAAATCCCAAAACTCGTAAAACTCTGATCAAGTCCATTGACGACTACTTTGTAGAGAATGAGCACACTGTGGACTCCCCTCAAACGCTCTGGGAAGCCTTTAAAACTGTAATCCGGGGCCAGGCCCTATCCCTCATAGCAGGAGTCAAGAGGGAACGATTAAAGGACATCTCTGACGCGGAGCAAGAGATCTATCGACTTGAGCAAGATGCTACCTCGGACACTACGCCCGAAACGCTTCATCTGCTCCGGCTACGCCAAGATGAGTATAGAGCACTGGCCACTGACCGAGCTAAGCTAATGGGACAAGAAAGGCTGGGCCGCGTTTACGATTGGGGGGACAGGCAGGAAAATTGCTCGCTTGGCTAGACAAAAAGGAGCAAGCTAGTCGACTTGTTGCAGAACTCAGAGGGCCTGACGGCCAGCACATAGTAGATCCTCAAGATATAGCCGAACGCTTTGCATCCCACTTTCACACAGTCTACAACTCGGTGGCCCCATATACACAAGCTGATTCCTTAGACCTCCTGAGAGACATCTCTCTCCCCCTACTCCCAGAATCTGACCGTCTCTTTCTTGATAGTGCCCTCTCCACTGATGAAATCGCCCAAGCAATACGTGTGATCTGTCCAGGCAAAGCGCTTGGTCCGAACGGCATCCCCATTGAGCTGTATACGCTCTGCCCCGATAAATTGGGTCACTACTTGAAGTCCATGTACATCAGCAGCCTGGAAAAGGGAATATTGCCTCTGGATCAAAGAATGGCGACCATCTTCACTATATACAAAGAGGGGAAACCCAAAACTGACTGCGCCTCGTACCGGCCCATCTCGCTGCTTAACGCAGAGCCCAAAATCCTTGCTAAAGTACTTGCCAACGGACTTATCAAAGTCATAGGAGACTTAGTGCATCCCGATCAATCAGGATTCATGCCTCGGAGGAACACGGCCTTAAATTTGTGCAGGTTGCATGGAGTGCTGGGCAGGGTGCCATCCATTCAGGAAGATGCAGTTGTGGTGTCTCTTGACGCTACGATGGCGTTCGACACCCTGGAGTGGCCATATCTTTTTGCGGTACTAGCGAAACTAGGGTTCGGCCCGGTATTCATTAAATGGGTGCAGCTACTCTACAGAGCGCCTATGGCGCAAATTGTTGTAAACAATAAGAAATCCGCTCCCTTCGCTCTCACTCGTGGGACCCGCCAGGGCTGCCCCCTCTCTCCCCTTCTGTTTGCCCTGGCCCTTGAGCCTCTCGCGGCCTGGATCCGTAATGATACAGCACTCCGAGGGCTGCGGTGGTTGAGAGATTGGGAGGATCGCATCTCTCTCTACGCGGACGACATCCTTCTTTATCTTGCCTCACCTAGGTGGTCCTTGATTGTAGTGTTTGACATCCTAGACATATTCGGGAGGTACTCCGGATTCCGAGTTAATTGGTAAAAATCACTCATATATGTTCTCCGCGGGAACCCTCCCGAACTACCACGAGGCTGCCCCATTTCAATAGTGACTGAAGGCTTCAAATACCTCGGTATATTTATCTCCCTTGACCCTGCGACCAGATACACCCGCAACCTGGTCCCTCCCCTACAGAGGCTCAGAAGTGATATCGAGACCTGGAAGCTGCTCCCGATCTCCCTACTGGGCAAGGCAGCCCTCTTTAAAATGATGTCCCTGCCCCGTTTCCTCTATGCATTGCAAAACTTGGCCGATCCCGTCCCCAGCTCCTACTTTAAGGAAATAGAAGGGCTCCAGAGGGACCTGCTTTGGGGTGGGAGACCACGCATAGCATTAACAAAACTCACACTCAGCTGGTATGATGGTGGAATTGGGCTGCCAGACGTACAAAAATACTATTGGGCGGCACATCTCACAGCTATAAATCACAGCACTTACGGTCGCCCCGACGATCCAGGATTCCGTATGGACCGTTGGATCCTGCCCGGAGGGACCTTCACCCGAGCGCTCTATTCCAAACCTAACACGCATCCACTGACGGGCCCCACTAACCACACAGTAAAGCTATGGCATGTCGCGAACCAATCCCTGGGCTGGACTAACAGGCTAACTCTTGCTACCCCACTGTGGGATTCCCAGCGACTGGGAGACTTGGGTGCTTCCAAAGGATTCGACAAATGGGACCTGATCGGGCTCTCTACTATTGGGGACCTTTGGGAGGCGGGGCGGGTAAAACCTTTTAGCACTCTCCAAAAACAATACGCATTGGCGGCTTCTGAGCTTTTTAGATATTACCAGGTCTGCCATGTATTGCACTCTGTGTTGCCCCGAGGCGGCTCCCCACCGGCTAGCTCGCCATTGGAGGATAGGCTGCTGGATGGATATCTCCCTGACAGGGCTATCTCTTTAACCTATAAAAAACTTATCAACAACATGAGCGACCCCTTGGTTCAGCTCCGGGAGAAATGGATGGGAGATGGCATTGAGCTAGATGACAAAAGCTGGCAGACTGCGGTCTCCTCCCCCAGGGAGGTCGCTATATCAGCGCGGCTCCGGTTGGTGCAGCTGAAAATCCTTCATAGAACATACATAACTGGCTCCCAACTGGTACACATGGGTGGTCAGACGGACGGGTCCTGCAAACGGGGGTGTACCCACCGGAGCACCTTCATGCATACTCTATGGCACTGCGGGCCAATCCAAGAATTCTGGCGTAAAACACATGTGGTTATGAGTGAGGCGCTGGGGGTGGAGATCCAGCACGAGGCGCCCAGATGCCTCCTAAATATATGGAAGCCCACAGACCTTTCTACCGGTGCCACACAATGGGTCACGCTAGGCTGTATGATAGCCAAAAGAAACATTGCGCAGCTCTGGGGGGCCTCACACACACCTACCATTATGAACTGGAAAAAAGACCTTGATTGGTGCATGCAGAGAGAGAAGTTTGTATACATGGCTCGAGGCTGTCCCCGTAAATGGTCTAAGATATGGTCCCCATGGAACATATATCGTGGAAACATCTGTACCCCCCCTCACATGCCCAACGATGATGTCTCCCTGTCCCCGTGATTTCCATAATGTATGATTACTGTATTACTATGTATATGGAACCTTGCGATACCCCCTGTATTGACTGTTGGATACTATGCCATGTTGTCGAGTTTGTTCAATAAAAAGATTTATAAAAAAAAAAAAGTCTTGATTCAGTCTAACACCTGGGTAATATTCTAAGGTAAGGAATCTGTAGCTAGATAGAGTCTCTACCAGATAGGGCGATGGTAAGTGACTTTTTCTATTTGACCAGACCTCAAAGGTAATTCATCACCAGTTTGAATAATTTCTCGAGTCTTCTTTAATCATTTTGGGAAATCATTCTGTAGGGCCCAAACCTGTACAATAAACATTCCACAGGTCCCAGTGTCCCGCAAGGCAGAGATATTAACATCCTTTCCTTCTTTGTTTATTATTACAACTGGCAAATGGAGCAGTTGATTATAAGCAATAGTTATGGAAGACTCAATATAAGTGAACCAGTGCACCCCTGTCTTTGTTTCAGGAAAGAATTTTGAATGTGCTTGTTTCTTTAAAGGTGTTTAGGGACAGGACAATAACAGATGGTCTGCAGCTCCACAAAACCACCACAAACTGACCTTAAGCCAACGCTCCTTTTCATTCTCAGACATAGGTCTCTTGACATTTCATACTTACTTGGGCTCTTCATGAGACAGTGGCTCTGTAGAGATTTCACATTCCCAGACAACAAAGTTTTCCGAAACGTTAAGTAACCCAATCAAACCTTCCTTCAAAACTTCCCTTTTTTCTTTGGTCTTTCTTATAATTAATGTTCAATTAAAAGTATTACATCATTCAGTTCTACAAAAGAAGTATGAGTCTGAGATCGTATGAGCTTATTCTTTATCTGTTTTTTTAACCCAGAACAAAAGAGTCATCTGAGTTATTTTTAGCTTGGTAGCCATTTGGCAAAATCATGTCATATAACTCAAAACATCGATTGTACATTGCTGAACATCACGCGAGGCTTCTTCAGCAGAGTACTCCAAATTGGTTCATTCACACATCTTAAAGGCTGACAAAAATATACCACAGGACTCTAAAGTAGCATTTGAGTTGGTTGCTAAGGTAGTTACCTTAGGCAATGAAGGAGCAGAAAGGGAACTAATAAAATTACAAACTGTGGGTTGATCCGGACTAAGCCATAGAGAGTGAAAAATAAATATGTCATAAGTCAATCCAGAAGCTTGTTTAACATAACTGTATCCCCAGAAAACAAATGGAGCACATCAAGGGACTACATGCCTAGCTGTACACCAGGACACCAAAGTTTGTTTCACTGGCTATTTCTCAATGCACAATTGCTGTAAAGTGTACTAGGTCCTGCACAGGATCCATATTAATACAGAACCTACAAAATCAGTGTCATTGCAACTTGTCAAGGACTAGGTGTAAAAGTGGACTATCCAGTGCCCTTTGAGATTCCCCAAAGCAAGTGTGACTTCTCCTAGTTGCCACGGTGCCACAACGTAAATATAGTAATATAAGAAAGGTGTCAGCACATTGTTTAGATCAATGTAGTTCTTAATTGAAGATGCTGGCAGCCTTCATAAAATCAGCAAAGCCCCAAACTGTTCCTGACATCAGGAAGGAGAAACGTTCTGAGCAAGATAAAGTTTCAGATCAGAAGACCCACAAGGAAATGAATCCAAACTACTTCGGGAAAAATTGGCAACGATTGTGAGAGACGATAAGCAAAACAACAGATAAAAGAGGATAATGCCAGTGGAAGAATCCAATCTACTAGGAAAAATCAGGGAAGGACAAAAATATACAGCAATGGAGTAAAGAGTGTGACGAAAAATCAGGTAACCAAATGCATTGCAATACATCCTGCCAAGTGCCCTCTTTTATGGGTTTAATGGGAGCAGAAAGAACTATTGATGGACAGAATGCAGAACAATGTCATACATTCACCCCAGTACAGAGATCTTGGCCTAAATCCATCGTTTTTTTGCTCACCATGCCATTCCAGTTTGGACCCAGCCATATGCTAATCAGTCTTTACCCTGTGCCCAAGGGGAACAGTCCAGCCCGAACTGCCAGGCCAGGTCCTCCCTGGACTGGAAACAAGCATCCTACTACCGGTTTCAGGGTTTCACCTCTCTTCAGCCAGGATAGCTTGATTCCAGTGGCATGGAGAGCACGGAACTTACGTCTGAGCATACCCGTCCCACTCGGGGTGACAAATGCAAAAAGAACTATTGATGGACAGAATGCAGAACAATGTCATACATTCACCCCAGTACAGAGATCTGGGCCTAAATCCATCGTTTTTTTGCTCACCATGCCATTCCAGTTTGGACCCAGCCATATGCAAATCAGTCTTGACCCTGTGCCCAATGGGAACAGTCCAGCCCGAACTGCCAGGCCTGGTCCTCCCTGGACTGGAAACAAGCATCCTACGACCGGTTTCAGGGTTTCACCCCTCTTCAGCTAGGTTAGCTTGATTCCTTTGGCATGGAGAGCACAGGACTCACGTCTGAGCATACCCGTCCCACTCGGGGTGACAAATGCAAAAAGAACTATTGATGGACAGAATGCAGAACAATGTCATACATGCACCCCAGTACAGAGATCTGGGCCTAAATCCATTGTTTTTTTGCTCACCATGCCATTCCAGTTTGGACCCATACATATGCAAATCAGTCTTGACCCTGTGCCCAATAGGAACAGTCCAGCCCGAACTGCCAGGCCAGGTCCTCCCTGGACTGGAAACAAGCATCCTAGGACCGGTTTCAGGGTTTCACCCCTCTTCAGCCAGGATAGATTGATTCCAGTGGCATTGTGGTGACCAAATATTAATATATGATTAGCACAGTATATCTAAAACCAGTCCGCTTAGTTTTAGCCTAACCAATAGTCCGAAACTCCTGTTAGGCCTAATGCGATAAAAGGGCCGGGAGCAGAACGACGGCCATTTTGGTTTGAGGCTCCCTCGCTGTTCGGTCACATGGTCTTTTCTGTCCACCATTTACCCTTAGTTTATCATGCTCTGGTTAGGATGAAGTAATCGAGTCAAATATATAGTTAAGCCCAGTGTATCTAATATGTCTAATCAATATGAAGTCGCAGTTTGTTATTCATGTGCTGCAACCCACTGAGCTATCTTTGTAATGTGCAAGCTTCAGGTGTATAGAATTGTTTCTGTAATGTGGAAGCTTCTATCTTATTCTTGCCTTCTCAGTAAGAGACCTGTTATGCTACATTGCTTTCCTCCAGTTAAGTCTATAATATGAATGTTTCTGTATGTTTTTGTTATAAGAAATAGAAGCTTGATAATGGCAGAAAGACATCTGATGCAGACATTTGTTCTGTAGCTCCGTGCATGGCACAATCCCCCTCCCTCTTGGAGTGTGATTTACTAAGAGCAGCTGAAAGTAAACGGTCTGAGGCCCCAAGGCCGAGTTGTGAGATAAGCACATTCCTGTGCCTGAGCTGAGCTAATTATGTGCGCCAAATATGGGTCTTCCTCTCCTCCGAGCCAACTTGTAGATTTCCATGTGCTGACTTCATGTATTCACTGAAAGTATATCTGTCTGGTTTTGACTGTAATTCGTCAGTCTTCCTCGGCGCACCTGATGGGTGAGGGTCGATGAGGCTCCTCTATATAGAGTTCTGTCTGGCCAATAAACGCTTGAACCTTCTACGTTGCCAACTGCTCATTATTTGACTTACATTGCGGGCCACTGGTAAGTGTGGCCTTTGAGATGAAATTTTGTATACAACAGCATGGAGAGCACGGGACTCAAGTCTGAGCATACCCGTCCCACTCAGGGTGACAAATGCAAAAAGAACTATTGATGGACAGAATGCAGAACAATGTCATACATTCACCCCAGTACAGAGAGCTGGGCCTACGTCCATCTTTTTTTGCTCACCATGCCATTCCAGTTTGGACCCATACATATGCAAATCAGTCTTGACCCTGTGCCCAATAGGAACAGTCCAGCCCGAACTGCCAGGCCAGGTCCTCCCTGGACTGGAAACAAGCATCCTAGGACCGGTTTCGGGGTTTCGCCCTAAGTGGGATGGGTATGCCCAGACGTGGGTCTCTTACTCACTGTGCCACTGGATTCAAGCTAGCCTGGCTGAAGAAGGGTGACATACCCTGAAACCGGTCCCAGGATGCTTGTTTCCAGTCCAGGGAAGACATGGCCTGCCAGTTCGGGGTGGACTGTTCCCATGAGGTACAGGGTCAGACTGATTTGCATATGGCCATGTCTGAACTGGGGTGGCGTAGTGGGCAAAAGAACGATGGATTTAACCCAGATCTTTTGACTGGGGGAGAATGTTGGCATTGTCAGCATTCCGTCTATCATTTGTTTGCTTAATGGAAGCAGACCACTCAGGCGGAGACTCTAGCACAATCTAGAATTGGGAAGTTCCAAATAACCACCAATGGACACCAAAAACACCATGTGAGTGAAACAAGGTAAGGCAACTAACCTAATCGAACCATGCATCGAGAACAACCATATTGAAGATGGCAAAGTGGACAGAATCGTAGAATGGGTGGTGGGAGCGAAGTACAGATGTTTTAAATTTGCATCAAGATACAACAATAAATTAAACTGCATAAACGGCACCCAAGTGTGATTAACAGGAAAAGGGAGTACATTTATAGTAGAGTATAGTGAGCTTGTTGGAACACAGAGAATGCATGCCACTCCCACGGCTGTCCGCCTGCTCCTTTACCTTGCTGCGGCTGGAGAACATGTGCATCTTTGTTGACTCCATACCTTGCTTTTACCTTCGCAGGTCTGTCCTTTATCCGAATTACCCATCTTTGGGCACCTGCTGAATTACCTTTTGCTTCCCTGGCGCCTGGCCAATTATGCGTAGCTTGCATGTTTCCAGGTAACTCACTGGTACGTGCTCCACAATTCGGGCTCACTCATTACGTGACACCCTTCAATTTTAACAGAATTATCCTTTACCTTTGGTTCTAGATCCCTTTGTGGACCAATGTGGCCTACTCCTCCATCTCCTCCATTATGTTGGTTGTTTCCGATGCATGGTTCGATTGGGTTAGTTGTCTTACCTTGTTTCAATCATGTCGTGTTTTTGGTGTGTTCACCGTTTGTCCTGTAAAATTTAGTGTACCATATTCAACCACAGCTAATATTCAGCCTCTTGGGCCTAGCCTGTGACCTTAATTTCTCACTATAGGCAGTTACCAGCCTGTGCTCACCTTGGCCTCCACTATTTGTAAATTACATTACTGTTGTTAAGCCATATAAATACTCTTTCTTCTGTTTCCTTCCCTTCTTTCTTCCTCTCCCCTCATTTTCCTTTTTTTAGCAAGCGTCCTTCTCCGGCCATATTTTCCTTGTCCTGATGATGATCCCATTGTTATATTAGGGGTCGAAACGCCGTCGACTTCAGCACCTTGACACTGATTTGTTCAAATATTTACTGTAACCTTGTGCAATGGTGCTCTCCATATGCTTGTGGCCTAACTGTTAATTGTATTGTTGCCACATATGACGTTTCCTGAGTTCTTCAAATTGTTCTTCCCTAATACTGTCCCATTTTCCATGTTCTACGTTTTATTCATGATGTAAATAAAATGATCTATATTCCTATTGGGATTATTATAACACAGTCTTTATTGTATCACTGTGTTGATTGTTGTCGTTTATCTATGTTGTAAGGGACCATTGTTCCTGTATAAATACTTGCACCTTAGGTCCCTCTCAGATTACTTGGGTTCTTTTGTTTTCTGCATAATATATCTTGGATCAAGCGTTTATATGAAAGAACTCTGCCTTGACTGGAAACCTATGACATCTGTGCTCTTTAAAAAAAAAAAGATGTAAAATCTGAGATTTTTTGCACCATGCGGTTACCTAGAGCCCCACGAAACCAGCATTCAACACCATCCGCTACCCATTTGAGACCCCTCCTTGTTCCCCTGGGTGCAGACGGCCCAGAGCAGGCACATAGGAGACTTCTTCCTCTTCCAAAACGCCATGACTGAATGAACTGCATGAACTTGAGTAAACTCTAATCATTTGCTTTAGTCAGCCCATAAAAGTGACAGATGATGCAGGAGGTGACAAATTCTTTGGCTGCAGGGGCAAGCTGAATGAAGACTACGAGGGAGCTGAAGTTTCTCCAATCAGAGAGCACTGTGAGTAGTTCTTTCCTCTGAATTATCCTCAAGGTCACGGCAACATCATGCCAGACTGTAGAGATTTCATGCAGACCTAAATTCCATGTCATGCTGAAGACGGCCGCAGCTCTCATAAGACCTGAAGCTACCTACCATGAGAGGTGCTGTCACACCCTGGGGCCCACTTAGTCACCTATTGGCCATCTAGGGCTGACTCTTACCTACGACTATGCACTTCTTCTCACATTATGATCCTGTGATCTTGTTGGTTTCATCTTGTTCTTGTGGCCTTTATTGGAGTATGAATAAAAGAAGAAACTTCCATCACCTTTCCAAAAGCAGTAGTAGAGCACAGAACATGACAGAAATGCGTGTGTACGTGTGTGTTTGGTTTGGGTGCACTCATGAGTGCACAAATATTCACAAATCTTTCCAAAACAAAAAGTTCATCCACCTTTACTCCTTATTGGAAAGGTTGTGGTGAACCATCAAATGGGGGCTGAGAAAAAGGGGGGTTTTGAAACACTTTGTTCCATGCAATTTCCATGGGAAGTTTTAGACATCAGTACAGAAAAAAAGGCTGAGTAGAAGTATACCAAGTTTGGCAGAAAGCTAGATCTTTATTTTGAAAGCGTGGTTTTTGTGATTCGGTGTAAATCTGTTCAGCTGTTTTTGAGAACTTAAGGTTAAACAAATAGAGACATCTAGCGCCACTGGACTTAAAAAACAATTTCTCATAAGCCATCTCAGTCCCTTGGGACCGAGACCAGTCTTGCGGGACCAAGTACTTTGACTGGCTGGCCACAATTTGAAGGAAAGTGTTGTAGCCACTATTACAGAACTTGGGAACTCAGTCCCCTGGGCCCAAAAATAAAGCAAGCATTTGAAATGCAATCGGTCCCGCCTTTGGGACCTTATATGTATTTAGCTAGGCAGCACATTAGCCTGGGTGCTGAAACATCTACTGTTCTTTAACATGGATGGAAAGTAAGCACCAAACTGCGTGACACGCCAGGTATGGGAACACATGGAGAGAAATATTGCCTTTTAGCAGGAAATGGTATAGTCCAAAGATCTGTTTTTAATATGAAACCAGGACCTTCAGTGGTCATATCACTGAAAATACAAGATTTGGAAAAAATAATATTGTCTATGGGTGCTTGTGGAAGACAATTTCTATGGACTAGAATCTAGAGAATGCTAAAGTGATTCTGGTATGTGATTCTGGTGACCTCTGCTGTTTGTTTTCTATTAAGAAAGTTAACTAGAGGCAGTTTCCAGAAAAAGTTTAAAAAAAGAAAGTCCTTCAGCAGAAAGCAGTTCTGGTATTTTACGGACCTCTGCTGGTCACTTTCTATCAAGACAGTCAGAAAGAGGCAGTTGAACAGAAAAAACAGTCCCTAAGCGGAAGCAGACAAGTCCTAGGGCTACTCTCCAGAGCCCACAAAGTACATACACATATAAGTATATACCAAAGTATATATACTGAAGTATATACTAAAGTATATACACAAGAGGTCTCGAATGCTCGACTTAAAAAGAATGTAAATTGGGTAGGGCAAGGATATCCTGACCACCCAAAATTAAAAATATATATTTTTGGGGGGGTCCCCACAGTCCTCCCACAGGAGTCTGTGCATGTGCTCCCACTGGAGTACCACAAGACCTGTTAAATAAAAAAAGATAACATGGGGTGGGTTGTCTGTGGGACATTGTCTGCTCAAAAGTGGTTGGGTGCAAGGCCATGTGAAGTGGGGGAGTTTGCCACAGACGTATGATAATAAAATCTTATTTTTGATTTTTTTAAACATAGAAATTAACTAAAAAAGAAAACAAAAGTCTTAAATGGAGCTATACTTAAGTAAGGTAGCAAGATTTTAATCTATGTTAAAAAAATAAGTAAAAATTCACTGAAAAAAACAATGGTTTTGGTGGAGCTAAATTCAAAACCTTAAGTGGAGCTATACAGAGTTCTTCTAATAATCGAAATAATACAATTTAAAAACCAAAGAATGCTGAAATTCAAATGTTTTACATAACAAACCTAAGTATAACTTGCACTGCTTATGATTTCACACATTACATCACTGATTACATCTGAAACCTATGGTGGTGCAAGTCAGTAGGTCAGTTACGTATAACTGGTACTTGTGAATCTCAGTGATTCTTTTTTGTTTTAATGCATTAGTTTTTTATTATTCGAAGACCTACATATAATTCCACCTACACATTTGATTTTTTTCAGTGAAGAAAAAAAGTAAATATCTATATTTCCAATGAAACCATGGGCTCCTCAGTCCAAGGGTGTGAAAACGAGCCACACCATCCGATATTCAGGCACATAGTATTTATTTTTGTAGGTAGTACATCAGTCATGATGTGTTTCGACCCCACACTAGGGGCCTGATTTGGATAGCGGTCAGTCGGACCACCCGACAAGCAGTAGGCGGTCCGACCGCTGCATTAGGATATGACTGCTGGGCTGGCGGTCGCCAAGTGCTCCTTTTCATTGCAGCTTGTGCTGTGCCCTGGAAAAGGGTCGCAGCACAAGCCGCCGTGAAAAGGAGCACTTCCTGCACATCCATGCACTGTGTGTCATGCACCATGTGGTGCATGACACATGGTGCATGGACTTGAGTGGGGGCACTACATGTGCCCTCAGGGCTACTTTACAGTGGCCCATGAAGGACGGAGGCTTTGTTTGGGGCCCCAAATTCCCTTTCTGACAGCCTTTTCATGGCAGTTTTCCTGACATGAAAAGGCTGTCGGAAAGGGATATCGTAATCCAGATAGTGGTGCCTGCCTCAGTGGTAAACAGCCTTTAGTGCACGGTTACTAGTGCGCATACCATTACTTCGCAAACGTTACTACGCTTGCGATGTTACAACGCGTACCATTAGTATGCATGTTGTTACATTGCAAGTATTGTAACAACGCATGCGTTGTAATGGTATGCGCTATCCACATCGTTGTTTGGAAGGAGCTTCCGTTTCCAAACAACGACGTGCAGATCTGACGTCGCTGGAAGCCGGAGAAGAGAGGAACCACGGAGGAGAGAGAGGTAAGTGTCTTTTTTTGTATCGTGCAGGGGTAGTCTTTTAGTTTGTAGGGTTGTGTTTGAGTAGTGTAGGGTCCTGCTGGGGCTAGTGTTTTAGGGTTACGGTAGTGATGTGGTGTATGTGTAGTGTAGGGTAGTGTTTTAGGGTTTAGGGAAGTGTCGGGGGGTCGATCAGGTCTGTGTTTTAGTGTAGGGAACGGACTGGGGATTGGGTCAGGGTCGTGCTGGGAGTAGTGTTTTAGGGTTTAGGGTAGTGTAGTGGTGTTAGTGTACTGTAGCGTAATGTATTAGGGTTTAGGGTAGTGTCGGGGTGTAGTGCAGGGTAGTGTTTGGGTGTAGGAAGAGGACTGGGAGTCGGGGGAGGGTTGTGCAGGGGGTAGTGTTTTAGGGTTTAGGGTAGTGTTGTGGTGTTGGTGTAGTGTAGGGTAGGGTTTAGGGTAGTGCTTGGGTGTTGTGCAGGGTAGTGTTGTAGTGTGTGGAGCGGACTGGGGGAAGGGTGAGGGTCGTGCAGGGAGTAGTGTTTTAGAGTTTAGGATAGTGTTGTGGTGTTTGTGTAGTGTGGGGTAGTGTTATGGGGTTTAGGGTAGTGTGGGGGGGTGGTGAAGTGTAGTGTTAGAGTGCAGGGTCCAGGCAGTGGGAAGGTTGTGTAGGGGGTAGTGTATTAGGGTTTCGGGTAGTGTAGTGATGTTTAAGTAGTGTAAGGTAGTGTAGTGTAAGCATTATTTTAGTGCGATGTTTTTAATGAGCATAAACCATAGTACATGTATAACCATTTGCGTTATAAATGCATGCGCAGTTTAAACTTGCGAAATAATGGTTTATGATAAGTAAAAACATGCAAAGTAATGGTTTATGCTAAGTAAAATAATCGCACTAAAATCATCCGAAGTAATGGTATGCAAGGTATCGACACACATCCGCCTCAGTATCGCTTCCATTCAGTACTACGATTCTGACTGCCGCCTCGTCAGAATCACTGAGCCTGTTGGAGGCAGCAGGCTTACCCCGACCTTTTTACCGACGGCCTGTTGGTGTGCAATCCAACTAGACCATGATAATCAGCCCCTAGCTCTTGAGTACATGAAATGCATAATGGTCAATTACTTACCTAGCACAAAGCACATAAACAGTGTAGAAGGACTATGTGTGGACATTTATTCTGGTGGAACGCAATGTCGATAATAGCTTTCAGGTGGGTCAGTACACTGTTGACTTCTACTGAACCACAGTAGAGCTCATACTTTAAAATGAATTGAAATAGTATTCTGTAAGATAACTTACACGGTCCAAATTGCCTTCCTGTAACTTTCGCTAGAGATCAAGAATGAAAGTTACTCTACTGCACAAAGTTCCAACATTTCAATTAGTCCAATGACCACAATGTCCACAATGCATTGCTCTTGTGCTGATTCTTAACGCCCACTCAGTCCTTGTCTGCCATTGTTTATCTTTCACATAATCTTCGCCGCCCCATCATTTTCCTCTCAAACACACACCCTCTCTTGGAGGAAACATGGCGGCCGTGAGTTAGCGGTCGCGGCACTCGATCTGTGATGCTTGGCGCTCGGCAGCACTGAGTTGACAATACGATGCCTATACCCCGACTACGAGTGTGAAGTAATTGGGCTTTCATTCTCCTTACCTTCGGCCCCCGGGGGGGGGGGGGGGGTGCTGCCATCGTAGCCTCTGTCTGTCTCCGCTTGTCCGCTTCTGACCTCCCTGCACTTCATCAATGTGCGGTTCCTCTTCCGGGCTTGCGCTGCAGGATTCGACTCTCTCTGGCGTCCCGTTCTGGGTTCGGGCGTCACGGGAGCTTCAGAGAGTGAGGAGCGGACTGCGGAGCTCTGTCCGAGGCTGGACGTGGGATAGGGCGTTCAACTCGGCTCCTGCGAGAGGTTTCACCCTGGAGGGCGACACAGCAAGCTCTCTGAAGGTGGCTGAGCAGCTGCCGACCACTGAAGGAGTGTGTGAGGTGGTAAGTCCACTGGGGGGGACGGTAAATGTTAAGCAAGCCCAGACTGCCTGTACCACCCGAAGTTCCAAGCGCCAGGGCAGACAGGCAGCCGCCCAGGCAGTCGCCCAGGATAAACAAGATTCTAAAAACAGAAGGAAGGGGGCCAAAAGGAGTATAGCTAAACCCCGCAAAAATATTGTCACTGCTATTACTACTACAGCCATTGATGGGAGACCACAGCAGACGACGGGTTCAACGAGCAAATCTTCTGGTCAGACAGACACCCCAGTAGTTCTTCCAGGTGTCGCTTCTCTAACGGAAGCAGTCCCTTCTGTCTCTGCTGTATCCTTTGAGCCAGCAGCCACCCCAGTGGCAGGTAAAGCTTATACCTTAAAACAGAAACGAAAAAGCCAACTGGGGGGGGGCCTCAAGATCACACCTTCCTTGAGATCTTATTTTAAGGTGTTACCCCAGATTTTGGCGCTTCCCAAAAGCCCAACTTCTTATATTGGCTCAACGCAGGATTGCTTGAAGCTTCCTGTCATGAGCTCCTCGGAGCTATCAAGTAATCTTTCTCAGGATGACCTGGTCTTAGGGGGACCCTCGCAATCCCAACAGGAGGTTAAGTCTCAGTCTCAGTCCGGGGACGCTGTAGCGGTACTGTCTGTAACCACAGAATTGCAAGATGACACAATTGTCCCAATTGTCCCACTTCCTGGTGGAGAGCCTTCTCTATTTCCAATAGATGAGCAGGCAGAGTACTCCGTTGGGCAAATGCTGAGAGCATTGTCTCAGGACATCAAATTAGGTTTTCAGACCTCAACTGCCAACCAGTTGGAGATCAGGAGTTTCTGTGAGTCTCTGGAGACAAAAATTGACCTTCTAAATACCAGAACGGCAACGCTAGAAAGTAATGTTACAAATTTAACTTCGAGTCTTCGACAAGCTGAAGATAAAATAGAGCTCTTAAAAGCCAGTGAAGCTAACCAAGCGGAGAGAATGGAGGCCCTGGAAAACAACAGTAGAAGGAATAACCTCCGTCTTCTTAATGTTCCGGAGGAAAGAGAAGGGGGCGATATTAAGCAGTTTATTGTTTCCCTTCTAATAGAAGCTCTGGGTCCAGACTTATTGGAAGAGGAGTTATTGCGAGATATACAAAGGATCCATAGAGACCCATTTCGTAAACCCCCACAAAGACAGAAGCCCAGGAAGATTTTAGTCAACTTTATGACGTATACCCTTAAGGAGAAGATATTAACTTTAGCTCTCAAACAAAAATCACTTTCAGCTAAAGGTTTCTCTTTTCAGATTAGGTCAGATCTTTCAAAAATTACTCTTGAAAGACAGTGGGAGCTAGGTAACAGACTGGAAGATTTCCGCAAGCTGGGTGCTGTGGCCCAGCTGAAGTTTCCCGCTGCCTTGAGAGTAATGTACAATAACAAAATGTACAATCTTAGATCTGTGGAGGCAGCGGACGGGCTTCTTCAACAACTCAGGGGAAAATAATGCAAAAAAAAAAAAAAAAAGTTATTCCTTCAATTGCTTGGCTCGCGGGATGAGAGAATGGGATAATAAAAGAATAGTATAGGCATGAATTTAATTTAATTTAATTACTGCTGAGTGCTTCGCATTACGCATCGAAGGTGCTGTACTCTGGACTAGGTCCAGATTCTTGGGGCAAGGGTTTCCACGGGTGGGTTTCTAGGGGTGGTAGGGGTGGCAGGGTTGGGACGAGGGCACGGGGGGGTGAAAAGGGTGGGTGTTGCATTGGGAAAAAAGAAAAAAATAGTCCTCATTTTCCCTATTATAGTCCATTTTGTCTGTTATATGGGAGTTAGAAGCATGATAAGTGTGTGTGGATTTGTAGCTAAGAGGGTTTTTTTGAGGATGACTCAGAATCATGAATAGCTTAGGCATTCTCTCCTGGAATGTTAATGGCCTGCGCACTAATTCAAGGAGGCATCGGATTTTCCAATATTTACGGGATAGCAGTGCGCGGGTCATTATACTGCAGGAGACGCATTTAACTGAGTCAGAACTATCTACTTTAGTTAAGAGGTTGGGTTGGTTGGATTTTGTAGTTTGTACCACTCAATCTGTCAATACCAGGGGAGTAGCTATACTGGTTAAAAAATCAGCCCAAGCAACACTCCTTTCTAAAGTCGTGGATTCAGGGGGGAGATGGGCCATAGCAGAGTGTCAAGTAAAGGATGTAAGATTAACAATTGCTGGCTACTATGGTCCAAATCAGGACGACCCTCTTTCCTTCAATGGCATGGCATCTGCTTTAATAGCGTTTTCTAGCCCGGTTATTTTGGCAGGTGATTTTAACCTGATCTTGAACCCCCTGTTAGACAAGACCTCCCAGTACAGGCCACTTGCATCTCACAAAACTAGAACATGCCTAACCGACTTTATGAAACAATTGGGTTTCCTAGATATACGGAGGATAAAAGCAGGGTCTAAAAGAGAGTACTCTTTTTGCAACTACAAATATGGGCATAAGTCTAGGATTGACTTTATTTTAGTGAGTCAATCAATAAAAAGCTGGGTAGAGGATATTTTCTATCTTCCGTCTCACCTCTCTGACCACTCTGCGATCAGCCTAGTCATCAATAAACCGGCGCCCCCAGTGGAGAGGACATGGTCAATGGACCGCACTCTACTTATGCAGGAAGAGGTATTAGTGGGCCTCCAGTCGGAAACTAAATTATTTTTAGCTAGAAATGCCCTAACTGCTTCAGCCACTATTGTATGGGAAGCTTTTAAGGCCTATTTGAGGGGGCATATAACAAGTATCTCCTCCTATAGGTCAAAAAGGTATAAGGCAGACATCGCGGATATCGAAAATAAAATCAAAGCAACCCAAGCAGTCATTGATCTGGGCAATCGAGAGAGTATAGAGGGTGCACAAGAGACTCTACGGACCCTGAAGGGGGACCTGGAGTCTGTCCTTAATTCCAGATTATTACAAAGATGGGAAGCTAGCAAGATCGCCCATTTTGAGTATGGGGAGGGCGCCGGGAAACTTCTTGCCTGGAAAATTAGATCAGACCGGGCAAGGAATTATATTAGTTCAGTGTCTAAATCTGGGATATTGTATACCTCTGATGAGGACATCAAAACACAATTCTATTCTTTTTTTTCAGACTTATATAAGGAAGAGGGTCACCATGACTCCGCTAAAGTTCTGTCCTTGTTAAACAATATAAACCTTCCTGGGTTAAATCCAGATCAACAAACGAAAATAGATGCACCTATTACATATGATGAGGTATATAGGGCTGTGATGAGCTCAAAGAAAGGGAAAGCAGTTGGGCCGGATGGTTTACCCTCGGAAATATATATATGCTTGGCAAAAGAGATCACCCCTTTCCTAACTACCTTGTTTAATGAAATCTTACAAGAAGGCACTCCTCTTCCTCCCTCGTGGAATAAAGCGACAATATCACTAATATTGAAGCCTGGGAAATCAGCTTCAAATTGCGAATCTTACAGGCCAATCTCAATTTTGAACACCGACTACAAGATCTTTGTTTCCATCATGGCCAATAGATTGGGAGGAGTCGTAGGTGCTCTATTACATCTAGACCAAAAGGGTTTTGTCAAGGGCCGTCACCTGTCTGATTTAACCTATGATTTCATTGGAGCCATTGATATGGCTTCAGCATGGTCCCTTCCTTTGGCGGGAATGACATTGGACGCGGAGAAGGCCTTCGACAGGGTCAATTGGCTGTTCATGTCGGAGGTCTTGGCCAAATTTAAGCTAGGTGATAAATTTAGACGAGTTATCTCTCTTATATACTGCAATCCATCGGCGAATATCATGGTTAACGGCTCCCTCACAAAATCCCTTGCGATAACAAGGGGTACGCGTCAGGGATGCCCTCTTTCCCCTTTATTATTTAATTTATATATTGAACCTTTTGCACAGATGTTGCGAGATGACATTAGGGTGTCTCCATTCAAATGCGGGGAGTGGGAAAGGAAAGTGGCATTATATGCCGATGACATCCTTATTCTGACAGACAACCTGAATATGGCATTCCCAGCTGTTATCGAACTAGCCCAGAAATTTGGATCTGTCTCAGGCTATAAGATAAACACCTCGAAGACGGAAATTATGGCCTGGAATATGTATGTAGACTCTCATCTTCCTTCCTTAAAAACCGATATAAGATATCTAGGTGTCCATATCCTACATGAAATTGATAAGATCCCCTCTCACAATTTATCATTAATTACAAAAGAAATCAGAAAACTATTGAAAAATTGGGCCAACTTACCTCTGTCAATGTTGGGTCGGGTTAATTTGATCAAAATGTCAATTTTACCAAGGTTTACTTTTCTTTTTGGTTGTATCCCCTTATTTTTTGAGAGTGCTTCGCTAGCAAAAATACAGAGTGAGCTTAACACCTTCATTTGGGCTTCTAGAGGGTCCAGGATCGCTTGGAAGAAAATAAGAAGACGTAGAGAGAAGGGCGGCCTGGCAGCCCCAGACCTGCAAATATATGCTTGGGCCTTCCAATTCACCCATTCACGGATGCTATTAAAGGTTCCAACAAGTAGTGGTATGGGTTTGATGTTCCTGTCCATGCTAAGAGTGAGTGGCTTTTCCGAAGATGGCTTCCTATTTAAATATGGAGATCCCAAGTTTTTTAAAAAAATTAGATTAAAGGTTTTATGGGGTTTGTTAAAAACTTGGGTTAAAATGCGAGCTGCAATGAAGATGGGGTATTTTTCTAACCTAGCCCCAATCTGGGACTCGCCTGGGACACCTGAGTTCCTAAAGGATAGTTTGTCCTTACCACTAAGGGTAGCCGGTATAGCGAGGTGGTGTGAACTTTTCGTGGAGGGCTCACTGATCCCTTGGGAGGCCCTCCGAGAAAATACTGGCTTTTCTATCTCCAGATTCAAATTTCTCCAGCTTTCTAGCTGGGCCACCACAAATTATGCTATTAGAAGCAATTACACTCTAGGTAGGGTTACACAGTTGGAGACACAGGCTACACAGAAACCTCCATTTAGAAAAGAGGTTGGTTTTTGGTATCGCACTATTCTTGAAGAGATCGATGGTGACTTTAAACTCCCAACTTCATTGTGGAATAGCTGCATTCCACAGGTTGATCTTGAGCTGTTGTGGCTTAATTCGTGTAAGACTCTATGGGATATTGTAAAGCCTGCCTGGTTAAGAAGGAATCATATCTTCACGATTCATAGAGCCTATTTTTCACCACAGAGGCTAACTAAATTTGCAAAAGATCTTCCTGTGTGCTGTGCTAGATGCGGTGAAGAAGCGGCGTCTGATGCTCACATGTTCCTGACTTGCCCTCTCCTATCGAGCTTTTGGTACCAAGTGGGTAAGGCTCTGTCTACCTCTTTGGGGATACCTATTACCCTTGACTTTTCTCTGATTTTCTTTGGATTAATACCCAATTTGACTGGTTCACCCAAGCATCTGCTATTTTATGCCATCTTAATAGCAAGAAGAGAGATTTGTATTAAATGGAAAGATCCCAAGCCTCCGGAATTTTTAGACTGGCAGACTTCTCTCTTAAGGATATCCAAGATGGACCTTATAAGACCAGGAAGTAAGAAGAAGCAGGAATTTTGGAAACTTATGAAGTGGTGACGGGGGTTTTTTTTTTTTTTTTTTTTTTTTTTTTTTTTTTTTTTCCCCCTGTCCAATGATTTCATTGCCCTTCCTGCCTTGCTACTGCCTTCCGGGCCTAGCAATTGGGTCCCTAGTCTATGTCGCCGCTGGCTAGTGTTTGAGAAGGAGATACACCGGTAAGCTTGTCTGTTGATAAAGTTTACAAATCCAGTGCACTGAGGCGGTGTCACTCTTTTCTTCTCGCTCCAATGCCTGGGTGGCTTCAAATGGGCTGAATATGAGGACAAAAAAAAAAAAAGAAAAAAAAAAAAAAAAATCGTTTTCATGGTGGGCAGAGTGACGTTGCACTCTTGCACAGCATTCTAGGCATTTCAAACAGATTGCCATTCCGTAATGCGAAGTTTGTTTCCACAGGACTTCCCAGCCTGTTAAGGACAATCCCTACCATCGTTAAATACAGTTCCCTGGGATTCGTCATCGTGCTGGGGAAAAGTACCCCTGCATTAACCCTGTCTTGCAACATTTCAAACAAAGGGCAGGCAGTGACTCAGGCTCGCAGCAGTGGCCTCACCTTAATATTATCTCCTCGTTCGTCAACTTCAAAATGCAGTTGCAGGCGTTCTAAGTTGCTTCATCAAACCTGTGACTTTAAAAACGCCCAGCCTCACGGGTCAGGGCTCACATGGGCATATATGTTTATATATATTTGAATGTATTACTGACAATAGGTCTTGATAACAGACAGGTGAGGCTGTCTAAAGGTAAGACCTGAAAATTGAATGAATGGAAATGCAGCACAAATGTTCAGGGATTGTCTTCGTTATAGTGAGTCAAAGGGCTTTAAAAACCATGTAGGCGAGGATTAGAATACCCTACAATTTGCTGTTTTAGAATGCACTTTTTCTTTTTGTGATTTCTCTAGTAGTAAAAACTTAATATACAAGTTCATTAGTGTTGTGTTTCCATCATATACGCAACACTTATCTATCATGGTCACTTAACAGCACATATGTTATTTCACGTTATCCTGTTTTGCTGTTATTTGTTTTAATTTCATATAATCCAGGTGTAACAGATAAGCCTATACTAGGAGATAGTACTGAATTAAACAGGAGAAATGCCAAAGGGAAAACCCGCCTTCATCAGGCTGCAAGAAAAGGAGACCTGGCTTTGGTTAAAACTCTCATCACAGCCGGAATAAGTGTGAATCAAAAGGATCATGCAGGTTAGCAACACATTGTAATTGTATACTTTATAAATTAAAAGTGTTCACAAAATGAAAGATGCCTATCCAAAATCAACAGGCAAATTTGTTAGAAATATTTTGGGAAAATGCTCTCTTCCTCAGGTTTTGCTTACAAAGACACGTGTCCACGATTTTATTAAAGTATTTTTTCTAATCCTAGATATTTTGTCTGTCAAGCATTTCTTTTATTGCTTCATCTGCCTGAGAAACAAGTTCCTCTAAGAGCCTGAAAGCGACATCAATATTAATCCCAGCCCCCTGATATACCTCCATAAAAAAATTGTTGTCCAGAGATTTTTATTTTTGATTTGTGTTTTTAGATCATTAGAGAAGTAATTTAGCTTGGGTACACATTGCTGATCCGGGATGAATCTTTCCAAACAACATTTTTAAAAATAGCAGATGTGTTGCAATGATGATGTAATATTCCAGGAACCATGATACCTATATACTTTAATTGGGTGTCCAAACAAATGTTTTGGGGGTGAATTAGTCTTATAGAGACAGAAAATAACTCCTCAGAGCAACCCTCCCACCATTTTAAAAAATGTTGACTATAATAGAGGAAGAAGTGGCATATAGAAATTGACCAAATAATAATGGTTTTTAATATTTTTATGTCTATACCAAACAATGTTTATGATCTAAAAATAAAAAAAAAGAATGTTTATCACTCCTGTATGAGACACATTTTTAAAGTTCACTTTATGTGCTTTGACAATCGCTCGTGGTACATTTGCAGAATGTTGACCATTTGAGAAGAGCATTTTGATAGGGACATCTTTTTGTAGCCCAGGTTTTGCAGATACATTTACATGTGAGTTCTGTGGGTAGAGGCTTTCGAAATTTCGAATGTTTTAGAGCCCCATCAATATTTTCCCAATCAAATTCACATGGATCTTTCTCTACACATGCATGATCCAAACATTTACATATCTTCTGATCAAGTAGAACGCTCTTTTAATGTGTCAACGCACAGGATATGACATCCGTGGAAGGTCACTTAGTAGGACTGATCTCTTGAGCTCACTGTACCAAAGATCATCAAATGTGTGACAGTCAGAACTCATTTTCCACACACGCACAAGGTATTTTTCTACGTCTTTTAAGTCAAATTCTTCATCTGTCTCAACAAATCCTTTTAGAAACTTCACAGGTTCAGAAGTTAAAGCTCCAAGCTTTGTTCCAATTTTGCTCATAGTGTCATCATCCATAAGAATATGTGTCTTGTTAAGAACACTGGGCATTTCTGGGTCAAGTTTTTATGAATATGAAGTGGTATTAAGTGTCTTTTTTTTCTTGCCTGTTCCATAACGTATCCATAACTCTTGACAATCCTTGACGTTTGTGCATTGCTACAAACCTAAGTAGTACAATAATAACTTCTGTGTCATTTGACAGTACAATTACTTGATTGGAACCATTTCAAACAGCCCACTCAACATGTGCCACAACGCACAGGTCAGCTTCTTCCAATTTGCTGTTATATTCTTGAACAATATGGCCCGTACCTTTTGGATATATCTCTGCAGACACCAACTCCTCATTGACAATCATTCCAGTTGCAATTATTGAACATTCAGTGTTCACTGAAGTATCAGCAATGTTTTGGTGAATTAACATCTCCAAGTTCATCTTGATTGATATTGATGGCCAGAATTAATCAAGTTGCACAGGTTTAGGTGTCGAATGGTTGATGCAGGCAAGGTGAATTGTTCCATTTGTAGACATTTCTCTGATTATCTCACCTTCTTTGACAGTTCAAGATAACTGTCAAGGACAATGAGCAATTCTTGCAGGGTGCTCACTGACTTCGATATCTGTAGAACAGACTGAATGGCTTCTCCGAAGTTTTGCTTGACCATTCGCAATTGTGACATATAGTCTACAACAACAGCAGTTTTCAAAGAGGACTCCTTTTCAAATTGAAATTCTTCAGGTGAATGTTTTTTTCGAGCTCTTGTACGAGTTTCTGCTTTACTGGTTTGGTTGCAGCATCTCTATCAAATAATGCGTTTGTTTGAAGAAGATCATGCTACAACATTCCTTGATAAATTCACCCCTTTCATTTGCTACATCCATCTCTTTGTGCTTGCGAAAGTTGTTTTTTTGTAACCTGTTTTGTAGTGGTTGGTTGGACGAAACTCTCACTATGCAAATTAAAGCGTGGAAATTTAGCCTTAGTGATTGTTAAACAGCTTTTTCTCTTTCAATACAAATCTCACCTGCTTCAATTCTGCGCATAGTTTCGATCCATGTTCAATGACATCTTGTAGACGTGTCTTTATATTGTTTTCCACACATAGTTTGGTCACAAACTTATGAAGTTGCCTAGGCTCAATCATTTAAAAGGGATTTCCGTGCTGCTGCATGAAATGCAGAAATTCTGTCAACATGTTTATTAAAACGTTCCCCTCTCTTTCCCACAAGTTCATTGTGAGAAACAGTTTCACAATGGTCCATTTATTTTAAATTTGTCATCTCTCTGAAAACATTGCAAATAGAAAGGACTTCATGGTAAACTAGCTGCCATTGTGCAACATATTCACTTTTACGTGTCTGACCAACAAATTCCCTTGGAGCTTTTCTGTGATCTCTGGATCATATGTACCAGTTTCATATGTGGATCCAGAGCATTGAACATTCCCACTCTGTCTTTCACCAAAAAATGTCTTTGGATGAATTTTCTGTAGCGGTATAGTTTTTCTACCTTTAGCTTCCTATCTCTTTCCAAATACCAGGACCCATATCTCAGATACTTCATGCAATTGATCATTGAGTCCACAGTCTTTAGGTTCAGCTCCTAGTCACTGTCCCGATCAGCATGTACTTTTTAATAGAGCTATCATGTGTAAAATATTTCCACAGTACTTTCAAAGTTCCGATTTTTCTACACATTCTTTAACAAACTGTACAAACTTTTTTTTAAGGTTTTCTGATTTTTAACTGAGTGTATGAAACATTGCCTGGATTTGCATTATGTCTTTTGAATGAAGTGCATCCAGTTCACTTCTGAGTTAAGATATGCAAAACCGGAGGAGGAGCCTAGCGCGCAACCAAGATGGCCGCGTAGGTGCGAGGCTCCCGAGGACCTCCGCAACCTCCTACGTTTATCCTGTCTTCATCCTGCCTCGATTGAGGGGACTGTGTCGGTGAGCCTGAGCCGAGGTGGCACCCGTTCCCCGTTCTCGAATCGGACTTCGGGTACCGGAGTGGGCACCGATTGAAGTTTGTGGCCTACTTCTCGCCGGACCCCGGATTTGCGCTGGGGGGTGACCCAGTGGCAAAGTGAACAACAACGGCGGGATGGGCCTGGCGAGTCGCGTACCCCGCACTTTCGCTTTCACTTTCGCACCCCCTTGCCGTCTCTGCAAGTGAGATCGCGGAGCTCTTTGTGTTGGTGTGGCCTCGCTGGGAGACCCTGCCTGCCTGCCGGCTGTGACCCACCCCGCCGACCTGGGGTGGCCCCCCCGGAGCTCGTGGCCCTGATTGCCTGCCCTCTACGGCGTAGCTGGTGCGGGTGTGTGACCCGTGGCGATGGCCACGAAACAAGACGGAGATCAGTCGAAGACCAAGTCGACCCGGCGTGGCGCCGTACATCAGGCCAACATCATGGACCGCTATACCCTCCAGAAGGGATCTCCCGGCGGACCGCACAAGTCCTCTGAGGGCCCCCCTGATGCCCCGGATTTGCCCACGGATCCGACTCTGCAAGACGTCATGGGCGCCATTGCTGAGATGAAGGCCTCGGTGGGCCAGCGGTTCGACACCTTGGCGCATAAGATCGACGCGGTCCTCGTGGATGTCGGCCTGGTGAGGGCTGATCTCTCCAAGACCAACGACCGGGTTGATTCTTTGGCCCGAACCGCGTCGGGCCTCACGACTGAGGTGGCGGCCCTCCAAACGGAGGTGCACCGACTTCGTCAGGCGAGTGCGCTTATGGATCGGCGCCTGGAGGATTCCGAGAGTCGGGCCCGGAGGAATAACATCCGCATCATCGGAGTACCCGAGGGACGGGAGGAGGCGGCGGCGGATCTTTTTGTAGAGGACCTGATCGCTACCCATCTCCAGCCTCGGGGACTGAGTAAATTCTTTGCCGTGGAGAGGGCCCACAGAGTTCCCGGGGTAAGGCCGAAGGTCGGAGCCCCTCCGGGGCCTCTCATTGCCCGGATTTTTAACTTTCGGGACAGGGACGCGATCTTGCAAGCCTCCAGACTGCAAGGGCCGATTAAGCTGGAAAATATGGAGGTGAACTTTTATCCCGATTTTACCCAAGCGGTCCAGAAGCAGAGACTGAGTTTCCTGGGTGTCAAGCGCCGGCTCAGGGACATGAACTTAAAATACGCCATGCTCTTCCCGGCCAAGCTGCGGGTAGAGGTGGATGGTCGCACGCACTTTTTTGATCGTCCCGATGCGGCCGGGGACTGGCTGGACACTCTGTCTGGGGGTAGTGATCGAGATGGTGGGGGGGGGCGGCGGGAGGAGACGGCCCACTGGATCGGGACTGAGGGGTTGATATTGGGCCTCACTCTGGACGACTATGATGCCACTTTCGACCAAGCTTCTGTCTTTGTTCTTTCCCCTCCCTTGGAGGTTGTGTGGGGTCTAGAAGGGGTACTCTTTCCTCCTCTAGGGGGTCTAGCTAGTTTCATTATATAGGGGCGACAGGCACACTGCAAGTTGGGGGGGCTGTCTGGGCTCATGCAGGGGTGCAGGGAGGGGGGAGTTTTGTTGGGGTGGGTGGGTTGGGGTGGGGTGTTGTTCGTTTATACCACAAGGCAAAAGTATCGTTGTGTTATTTCTAAAGTGCTCTCTGGGGGACGAGTGATGGCTTCTGTTTATGATGGGGGGTAGGGGACTGAGTCTGTTGTCCTGGAATGTTAATGGATTGGGGGACAGGATAAAACGAGGTGTGGTCCTGCAGTTCTTGAAGCGAATTTCGCCCGATATAGTTTTTCTGCAGGAGACACACCTCGTTGGCAACCTTTTGTGCTATGAATCGACGGGGCTACCGCCTTGTGGCCCATTCGGGCTTCACGTCTGGTTCAAGGGGTGTGGGCATTATGGTTAAGAACTCGCTCCCGTTGGAGATTGATGAGGTGCTCCATGACGACAGGGGACGTTACACGGTTTTGGTGGGTAGAATGGAGGGCAGAGTGGTCGTTTTCGTGTCTGTTTATGTCCCGCCGGGGCTGCAGACGACCACCTTTGCGGATCTGGGGCGCCTCCTCCTTGGCCTTCCGGAGGGGATTCTAGTGGTGAGGGGGGATTTTAATGCTGTGGTTTCCGGAACTGTGGCTCGTCACCCCCCTAGGGATCTCCCCCGTGCCCAGGCGTGGTTGTCTGGCCTCTTGGATACCTTGGGGCTGGTGGATTGTTGGCGTTTGAAACATCCCACGCAGCTACAGTACACCTTCCATTCAGGGGCTCATGGTAGTCTCTCACGGCTAGATTATGTCCTGGTTCCGGCGGCGCATGTGGGGAGGATAGGGGAGGTGCGCCATTTGGCACGGGGTATTTCGGACCACTCCCCGCTCTTGTTGCACTTTGATATTCTTCCGAGGGGAGAGGGTAGGGTGGTCCCGATTAATCCCTGGTACCTGCGTGACCCCACCATTCGCGCAGAGCTGGTTAAATCCCTTAAGCGCTACTTTGACGAGAATGTGGGGTCTGTGTCATCGGCGGTCTCACTGTGGGAGGCGTTCAAGACGGTACTCAGGGGAGAGGCCTTGTCCCTTATTTCCCATTCCCGGAGGCGCGAGCGGGAGGAGGTGACCCGTGTTGAAGCTGAGATAACCGAGTTGGAGGGTGGTCTAGAATGTGGGGTGACGGATGACAAATTACATGTTCTCCGACTCAAGCAAGCGGCCTATAAGGCCCTCGTCACGGAGGCGGCCAGGGGCCTCAGTAGAGAGCAACAGGGGAGACTGTATGATGTGGGTGATAAGGCTGGTAAATTGATTGCGTGGCTGGACAAAAAGGAGAGAGCGAGTCGAGTTGTCCCGTTGATTGAGAAACAGAATGGTGTGTGTGTCACTGACCCAGAAGAAATTGTCTCCTGCTTTGCAGACTATTTCCGTGGGGTGTATTCCCCGGTGTCCTCCCGCTCTGAAGAGGATTCCCATGCCCTGCTCAGGGATATCGCGCTGCCTTCCCTTTCGGAGGAGGACAGAGTGTCGTTGGACGCCGCTCCAACTTCCGAAGAAATTGCCCTCGCCATACGTTCGGTCGCTTCCGGCAAGGCCATGGGTCCTAATGGTCTTCCCATCGAGTTGTATAAACTGCGGCCGGATGCGCTGGCGCCGCATCTCCGTGCTATGTTCCTCGCGGCCCACTCGGCGGGTTCCCTCCCGCTAGACCAGCGTCTAGCTACTATCGTGGTTATCCATAAGGAGGGGAGGCCACGGGACCGGGTCACATCCTATCGGCCTATTTCGCTATTGAATGCGGAGCCCAAAATCCTCGCCAAGGTGTTGGCCAATCGGCTGGTCGGCGTAGTGTGTGACTTGATTCACCAGGATCAGTCCGGCTTTATCCCTCATCGCAACACAGCGCTTAACCTGCGGCGTTTGCATGGGGTGCTCGCACGTGTCCCGTTCATACGGGAGCCGGACATTTTGGCGTCCTTAGACGCCACAATGGCGTTTGACACACTTGAATGGCCTTATATTTAGGCGACGCTCGCGAAGTTTGGGTTTGGGCCAGGATTCATCGGTTGGGTAAAATTGTTGTACTCTGGTCCGCTGGCGCAGGTGGTTGTGAACGGTAGAGTGTCGGCTCCGTTCGAGCTGGGCAGGGGCACGCGGCAGGGCTGCCCGTTATCGCCGCTCCTTTTCGCGCTCGCCTTGGAGCCCCTGGCGGAGTGGCTGCGGTGGGAACCTTCTATTCGTGGTCTCCGCTGGACCCCCGAGTATGAGGACCGCGTATCTCTATACGCTGACGATATTCTCCTGTACCTGGCTTCCCCACGTAAATCACTGATAGTACTGGTTGATGTATTGCATTCATTTGGTCTTAACTCCGGCCTTGTCATCAACTGGGCTAAATCGTGCGTCTATGTTCTCTCTGGGGAGGATCCTATCCTTCCGCGGGGCTGTCCTATCCAGATCGCCCCGCGGGGATTTCGGTACCTGGGTGTCTTCATTACCCTGGACGCGGAGGCCCGATATAGTCAGAACTTGCTTCCCCCCCTCCAGCGCCTGAAGGAGGATGTCGCGCGTTGGAGGCGCTTGCCGCTCTCGCCGCTCGGCCGGGCGGCATTGTTTAAAATGATGTCGCTGCCGCGTTTCCTGTACGCTCTGCAGAACACAATGGACGTCGTCCCGGCGCGCTACTTTCGCGAGGTGGAGAGTTTGCAGCGCCGACTGTTCTGGGAAGGTAGACCGCGTATCGCCCTGGCGAAGCTGACGCTCCCGTGGTATGACGGGGGGATTGCCCTCCCGGATATCAAACGGTATTATTGGGCCTCCCAGCTGGCTGCGATTAATCACGGCCTGTACGGGCCCGCCCTAAACCCGGCCTTTGAAATGGATAAGATGTTACTGCCGGGTGGTGATTATAACCGAGCGCTTTACTCCAGCTCGCTTGACGCACGTCTGACGGGCCCCACGCGTGTCATGGTACGAGTGTGGCACGCGGCTAATGTGGCGATGGGGTGGAAAGATCGTTTGACCCGGGCGTCGCCACTATACGCATCTGAGCAGTTGGGCTCCCTGTGGACCTCGAAGGTCTTTGAGAAGTGGGACATGATAGGCATCAGTAGGGTGGGTGATCTCTGGACGAGGGGGGGATTCAAAACGTTCGAGATGCTACAGACAGAATTCCAGTTGCAGGACAGGGAGTACTTTCGGTATATGCAGATCCGTCATGCGCTATGCTCCGTATTCCCGGACGTTGCCTCCATCCCGGAGTATTCCCCTCTGGAGGATAGAGTGCTAGATGGACATGTACCGGACAGCACGATTTCATTAATCTATAAAAAACTTATCAATGACCGCTCGGGACTGCTGACTAACCTTCGTGAGGCATGGGTGGCCGATGGATTGGAGCTGGATGACGAGGACTGGGTATCTGCGGTGGCCTCCCCGAAAGAGGTGGCCGTACCGGCCCGCCTTCGCTTCGTCCAGCTCAAGATACTCCATAGGGTCTATGTTACGGGGCCAAGGCTACTGCGTATGGGCTATGCTGTGGACGGGTTGTGTAAGCGTGGGTGCGGTTCTTTGGGGACCTTTCTCCATATTTTGTGGGAATGCCCGGAGGTGGAGCGATTCTGGCGTGGTGTGCTGAGGTCCTGCGGGTGGTTACGCGTGTGTCGCTGCTGCCCGAAGCGAGGAGATGCCTGCTGAATGTGTGGGAGCCAACCGACTACTCGGTGCCGCAGACGCGGTGGGTGACTCTGGGATATATGGTGGCCAAACGCGACATTGCTCAACTGTGGGGTTCCCAGAGGTCGCCGACTGTCTCGGCATGGAAGGATAACATGGATTGGTGCATGTTTCGGGAAAAGGTGGTGTATGTTGCGAGAGGTAAGCCTGGGACATGGGTGAACGTATGGGGCCCCTGGAACGCCTACCATGGGGGAATCTGTACCCCGCCGTTATTGCCCGATCCGTCACCGGCCCCGTCCCCTTAGCCAGTTTATCTCCCCGGTTCCGGGCACTGAGTCCACCTAATCCCCGTCTTGACCTTTTCCCCCCCTTGATACTCCTATGGATTGGTAGGGTCCCCCCTCTAGGGGAGCACATGCTGCTGTTTCCGATTGTGGGTTGCCTTGTGGATTTGTTTTTTGTTGTTATTTATATTAAAATGAAACCGTTATGTGGGGTCCGGATGGTGTGGCTACCACCGCTTCTAACTCCTGTGCATTTCCCTTTGCCGCGGCATGCGCGCTATTGTTTGTATCACATGCTCCTCTTGCTTGCTAGCGGCCGGCCTGAAGGTTGTAGGCCCATCTTTGTATATTTTTTTAATTTTGTAATAAACGGTTTAAAAAAAAAAAAAAAAAAAAAAAGATATGCAAAACCTACGTAGTCATTCCTTTTTCAGAAAGCATTCCAACTCAGTGTTTCTATAGCCTAAGAAACGATGAGCATACCTTGTAACGAATGAACATAATGAGTTCCACTCAATACTTCCTGGACAGCTTTGCTTCCAAAGATTTCAGCCTTAAAAAGTGCATTGTCTATGCCCTATCTACTGAGATAACTTCCTGCGCACCCCAACCCAACTTCTGTCATGTGGAAAACGCCCATAATTGGATAAAGGTCTTGAAATACTTCTAGATTGCTCATAAAAAAGTCAGCTACAATACAGAAAACACCTTCATCACAGAAAATTGGTAGGAGAGGCTGGTCTTTAAGATGAGCACGCACATTTTGAAAATTTGTTTTCAGCTGTGTACATATAGTGTTGTTTAGTTTGTGACTGGAGATGGTTTTGCTGATGAAAACCAAACCTTCTTCAGTGTGCCGGTATCCCGGGTGATCTGAGCATTAACTTGAGCCCACGGAGGAAGTGGCTTTCCTTCATCCATCAGTCCACATCGAATAAGCGATGTGATACATTCAGCTAAATCGGACTTTGGGGACCGCAGCACCAGGTAGAAGAAGATCCATGTCCTCAGCCAATTCTCTGGGACGTGTTGATGGCTTGTCGAGATTTTGTACACGTTGGCAAGGCAGTTGGGTTATAGTTTTGCAGCTTTGTTTGTTTATGTCTACAGCTGAAATGGCTTGTTTTCCAGCAGCTATCAACAAAGAAATTCCCTTCTGTGTCAATTTTTACTTGGTTTCAATAGTTTGCACTGAACCACAATCTGCACTCACTCATTAAGTGTCATAACACCTCTATTTTAATAAGGATTCTCTATTGCACACAATTGAAAAAAGACCCGCTTTTGATTGCATATAATTAAAATACATACAAAAATTACCATCATAATAATGTACCAAATTCACAATGTCTGTAGCCACAATTTTATGGCACGACACGGAGGCCAATATTATGCAATCTCCTTTTATTGCCAGCTCATCACAGCAGCAACAATAGAAAATAATTTAGAACATTGAAAACATTCTGAACATTAATGTAGTCCATCGACTGTCAGCCATCTTCCTTCTTTTATTGCTGCTGCTCACCAGATAAGTAATCCTTTTTTCTCTCCTCTTGCTTATGCTTGTGACTTGGTTTAACTGACTTTGATACCATCTAGGAATTATTGTATGTTCTTGGGACACTGTTGTACTGTTAATTTACTGTGTATTCTTTGGACACTGTGGTACTATTTACACTAACTTATACTACTTGTGCTCCTCTAACTGCCATATTTGCAGTCCTTGAGTTGCTCTGCCTTCTCCCCCCTGCTGTGCCCTCACGCACTTATATATTGTGACTCACCTCCCTACCCTCTCGCCACGATAGCGTAATGACGGCTTAACCCTTTTCCCCCTAACACCACCATGCGTGAGGTCGATACACCTTGTATCGTCCGATCACGCCCCCTTCACGGGACGCGAAGGAAGCGTGCGTTGCCTTCTACAACCCGGCTCACACAACCACACATAAGACATTAACTGGGGACTTTTCCCCATATTGGCATCCTTTGAAATTTTCTGCCTCGCGCATAACGCGCCTCCCAACTAACACTCTCCCCTCGCGCACGACGCGCCTTGTAGTATCCTAGTGACACTCTCTCCTCACGCATGACACGCATCACGTTTCAGCGCTGACCTCGCTATTTTTCCCTGCGCACATCGGATTAACGCTGCCCTCACCGTCTTTTCGACGTTTGGACCCTCTCTTGCGGCAAACTCGATCTACTCCCTCCGACGCTGCCTCTCCTCTAACGCCGAGACCAGGAAGAAGTATAAAACAAACCCAGCCCTCCCTCTCCTATTAGAGGAAAGACCCTTACGATTTTACCAGCCTTCACCGTTTGAGCTTTTCAACTATAAACAAACCTTCCTCTCAGCAAACAAGAAGCTTTCCATCAATTTCTGCCTCATTTAACCCCTGAAGACACCCCTTGCACGCAAGTAGCTTACTATTAACAATTTTAACGACTCCATCTTTTCCACATAACTTTATTGATTAAAATAAAAAAAATAAAAAAAATGTCCCATAACCAACCTGACCTAGGTTCTTTAGTTCAAAACAAAGTAGAGGATATAATTAACAAAGCATTAGGTAAATTGATGGGGTCGCTCGATGAAACCATCATTAAAAAACTAGAAACCCTCTCTAACCAACCCGGATGTTCCTACTGGCCCCAAACCTTTCACAAAAAAAGAACATCAACTGATTTACCTTAAAAAAAATCAAAAAAATCAAAAAGGGTCGCAGAAGATCTACCGGATAACGCCGGTGATAGACTCAGTGTACCAGACACTGTGGATAGGCAAGAAAGAGGCCCTATTTTGCATGGGCAAGAGAAAGGCCCTACTCGCCTTATACCTAGTGATTCTGAGGATGATGATACCTACGAGCCAGAAATAGATTTATCATGCTCCTCAGAGTTCCACTCTGAGTGTGAGGATTCATCTACAACCAAACCAAAAAACTCAAATGAGGGTTCCAAGACTTCTGGCTCCAAGATGGAAATTCTGGACCCCTTTGGAGACACAATGTTCGATCCCCTCTTAATAAGACACCCATTATCATCCGAATGGACCCCCTCCCCCCACGTTGCCGATTACATCACCTTCTGGCTCACAAGAGAAATCCCTAAAGAAGTAAGATCACGCTTACGCTCTGAATGCCCACGACCCTCCCTCCCAGACAAAATTACTACCACACCTGAACTCGACCCGAAAGTGGTCTCATTCATTAATAAGGGAGGTAAAGACCCAAGAAGAGGCCTAGACAGAGGCTTAAAGTCATGCCAGGATAGACTCCTGGATATTACTGGTCCCCTTACCAAAATATTTGATATGGCTGAGATGGCCTACCTAAACGACTCCCAGGTCGACCCGAAAGAATTACGGGAATGGGTGCAAAGAGCTGTGTGTCTTCTCGGCAATGCCAATACCGCACTTTCAAATGAAAGAAGAAAGAGCATCCTCATAAAACTTGACCCTAAACTTATTGAACTCGCCAATAAAGAAGGAGGTCCTTCGTCACAAGGCCAACTTTTTGGCGACGATTTCATTAAAAAAATGGCACAATACGTCGGAATTTTCAATTCAATACAGAAATCACAAAAAGATATTAGAAAGGTCTTCCATGACCACATTTTTGCGAGGGCCGGGCGAACAAGGGTTCGGTTCCCCGGCCGAGGTGCACCTTTATCCAGACCCTATATGGCACGAGGAAATAGAGGCTTCCATCAATCCTTCACATCCTATCCCAACTTTTCAAGGCAAAGAGGGCGGTTCCGCAACTCGAGAGGCGAAAGAAGACAAAGAGGCTTCTCATCAGGTACGCTATTCAAAACCCCATTCAGATTCCCCTATAAAGGTGGGTGGGAGACTAGCCCTATACTCTGGAAACTGGAAGCTTGTGACCCAAGACCTATGGGTATTACAAACAGTCAAAGGCTACAGAATAGAATTCTTACAGACCCCCTTCCAGCACAATCCCCCGAAAAAAATCTCTTTCTCACAAGATCACTCAAAATTAGTAACCCAGGAGGTTCAAGACCTTTTATCCAAAGGCGCCATCAAAGAAACCACAGACTTAAATCCAGGTTTTATCAGCAACATCTTCTTGGTAGAGAAAAAGAACAAAGAAATGAGGCCAGTAATAAACTTAAAGGATTTGAACGAATGGGTAGTCTACCGTCATTTCAAAATGGAGGGCATATACCTCCTAAGAGACATCTTGAGGAAAGGGGACGGGTTAACAAGACTAGATCTAAAAGACGCCTACCTCACTATCCCTATTTGGCCCCCTCACCAAAATTACCTTCGTTTTACATGGCTAAACAAAACTTGGGAGTTCTCAAGCCTCCCATTCGGTCTTTCTTCAGCACCCTGGTGCTTCACAAAAGTTCTCCGACCGGTAGCAGCCTGGCTCAGAGCCAAAGGTGTAAGACTAATAATTTACCTCGATGACATCCTTATAATGGGTCAGTCAAAGGATTTAGTTTCCCTACACACCCACTGGGCAATAGAAATACTAGAAAAACTAGGATTTATAATAAATCTAAAAAAATCATGTTTAACACCCTCACAAGATACACCATTCCTAGACTTCATCGTAGACACCCTCCAAACAGAATTACGCCTCCCCAGAGACAAACTAAAAAAGTTACGAAAGGAAATAAAAAAGATCTTACTGCAGAAACTTATCTCTCTAAAAGACTTAGCCAGAATTTTAGGGCTCCTCTCTTCAACCATCCAAGCAATCTTCCCAGGCCCACTTTACTACCGGGCTCTTCAAAGACTAAAGAAAAGTTGCCTTCACAAAAATCACTCATATTCACAAATGCTATCCTTAGACCACGAATCGAGAGAAGAACTAGAATGGTGGCTCAAGAACGTACAAGCTTGGAATGGAAGGGCAATCTTCGGGGAAAATCCCGAATTAATAATAGATTCAGATGCGAGCCTAGAGGGTTGGGGTGCTATATGCGGAAACTCCTCAACAGGAGGTCTATGGTCAAATTAAGAGAGACACATGCATATCAACAGTCTAGAACTCCTAGCGGGCTCATTTGCAGTCCGGAGCTTCACCCAAGAGAGAATGAAATGTTGTGTGATGCTTCGCATGGACAACATTTCAACAGTCCAATACGTGACAAAGATGGGCGGACCACACTCAAAAGATTTGGCAGACCTGGCAAAGCAATTTTGGGGACATTGCTTGCAAAAAGGAATCTCGGTCGTAGCCCAACACATTCCTGGTCTGAGCAATGGAGTAGCAGACTGGTTTTCCAGGAACTTCAGAGACTCCAGCAACTGGAGACTGAACAGACAAGTCTTCCTACACATCCAACACTTATTGGGCCCTTTCAATTTAGATCTATTTGCAGACAGACTCAATTCTATGTCAGGACTGGAGGCGAGGATTATGCCTTCTATTCCTCACTTTATTACTCAGCAGCCAATAGTAAAACAACAGACTACATTTCCCATCAAACTCTGGGGAAACTGTAGTCAAACAAAAGAACCAATCGGCACTGTCCATAGTCCACCAATAGGGGTCCTCCAGCACCCAGATAGTCTGCCCTCACTGGTCCTTCCTCCTCTTTCTTCGCTGCTCAGCAGCCGAGCTAAGTGTTTTTCTTTTCTTATGAGTCTTTCTGTGGTAAAATGATGTGCTTAACTACTTGTGGCCTTAAAACTGTGGCGCTATTACCCTGTCAGTGATATTGTGCAATTTGTTAGTTTTTTGCGAGCTTTTGTGTGCGACGCTGACTGACTTGTACGTGACGAGATTTTGCTTGTGGAGCCTGTTCGGTTCTTTTGAGCGGAGCGGGTTTCCCCCGCGCTGGTTCCGTTTACTTATTGTCACGGTTTATTGGCGGGCGGATGCCCGCCCGGTTGTTGAGACCGCGGGAGCCGATCTCCTACGCGGCCTGTCTGGTGTCCCTGGTTCCTCCGCCCGTCAGGGGGCGCGGTGGATGTTTCTGCGGCGCGCACATTTTAAACCCTGAAGGGTCTGTGTGACGCGCCGTACAGGGAATCTGGCCTGAGGCATTACGCGAGCGGGAAGTCTCTATCAGCTATTCTGAGACTTCCGCTCGTTGTACAGCGCTTACGCTCCACTCTCTGTTAACTTCGGTGGAGTCTGTATTACATATTTCAATCAAACGCCCGGTTGGGTCTGTATTGCACTGCGAGTTTCTCGCTTTGGGGCACCTGCCCAGGCCATTATTGTCCACGAGACTTTCTATATTTCTTTGCTTTGCCAGACTTTGGTGCCAGGGGTTCCCCCCCCCCCACTGTTGCTAATTGCGAGTCATCTCGCCCATCTGCTGGCTATCTCCCAGCCTTATATTTTGTGGTGGAATTTCTTGGCGTCTGAAACCCAGACCTTTTGAATACGTGCCTTCTAGGCTGTGTATCCCAATCATCATCATGGACTTTGAATACGATGATGATTCCCATGGAGGGGATGATGCCCTGACCGACCTCCAGTGGGATGAGGAGTTTTATGAGGCGGTGGACACCTCAATTTACCGCGCTGTGGGAGAAGCTATGGCGCCCTTAGAGGACCGCCTTACCCAGCGCATTGATCAGGCGCTAGCGCGCTTCGTGACTCTGCCGGGGATCCCCCCTACCCCTGCAAACCCTTCCCCTGTGCCTTTGGGGGTGTCCCCCCCCCCAACTAAACGTTCACGCGACACAGGTATGGACCCTTCCGCCTTTGACAGGCTTAAACAGGCTTTCCTGGCATCGCAACCTCTTCTGCCTTTGGGGCAATCTCCAATTCCCCAACCCTCTGGTTCCGCTGATCCCGGGTTAGGTCCTTCCAACCCTCATGATCCCCCTACTGTCCCGGCCACCTCGGATATGTTTGATCCTGATGACATCGTTCATCCTCGTTCCTCTGACTGGGCTCCAGCAGACAAAGTGGCTGAGTACGTGGCTATGCGTATTCGGAGACCCCTAGAGAGGGAGGCTCGTAGTTGTTTGAGGGCTGAGTGTCCTCGCCCCTCCTTGGAGGGCAAGGTGGCGTTGACCCCTGAAATTGACTCTCGCATGGCGACTTTCTTACAAAAGTTCATGCGTGATCCCAAGAAGGGGATCGATAGGTCCTGGCGGTCCTGCCAGGACAAGCTCCTGGATGTCCTGGGCCCGTTGACTAAGATCCTCGACATGGCGGAGGAAGCGAAAGCATCTGGTTCCCTTATTTCCCCGGACTCCTTGTCGGGCTGGGCCCAGAGGGCCATTGTGTTCCTGGGCAATGCGAACTGTGCGATCTCTACTGAACGTCGGCGCTCTCTTTTGATTAAGGTGGACCCCAAACTGGGGGACCTTGCGGATACTGAAGCCGGTGCAGTGGCCCAGGGGGGCCTGTTTGGGGAGCCCTTCGTGAAGGAATTGGGGAAGTTTGTCAACACGTTTACTTCCTTGGATAAGGCCCAGTCGACTATTCGGAAGGTCTTCCCTCGGGTTTTCCGGGGGGCCGGTCGAGGCAGGGGCCGCTCGTCCGGCCGGGGTTCCAACAACCAGCCACGTGGACAAGGCCCCGCTAAAGGACAATACCAGGATCAAAGCCGCTTCGGCAACTTCTACCCCACAAGAGGCAAACGTGGCAAAGGACGAGGCTACCGGGGAGCTGCTTCCTCTTCCAACGGTGAGTGTACTCCCTTCTTCCCTTCTAAAAATAGGGGGGCGGCTGGGGAATTTTTTCCAGGCGTGGATTTCTGTCACGACGGATCCCTGGGTTCTTCAGACCATTCAAGGTTTTCGAATAGAGTATCAGGGGACTCCTACCCAACGCACCAGGCCGCGTCCCCTCTTGTTCTCCCTCCACGACTCCGCTTTGGTAGACGAGGAAGTTTCCTCTCTTCTATCCAAAGGGGCGATCGTTCCCGCCGACCTTCACCCGCGGGGTTTCTTAAGCAATATTTTTCTTGTCGACAAAACAGACGGCGGCAAGCGTCCGGTGATCAATCTGAGCAGTTTCAACGAGTGGCTAGTATACCGCCACTTCAAGATGGAGGGTATCCATCTTCTTCGCGACGTGTTGCGCCCCGACGATTGGATGGTCCGCCTCGACTTGAAGGACGCCTATCTGGTGATCCCGATCTTCCCCCCCCATCGCCGTTTCCTGCAGTTCCTTTGGCGCGATCAGGTTTTCGAATTCGCCTCCCTCCCGTTCGGCCTCTCGTCGGCCCCTTGGTGCTTTACCAAGGTACTCCACCCTGTGGTGGAGTGGCTAAGAGCTCGAGGTATTCGGATGATTGTCTACCTCGACGACATCCTGATTATGGACGTCTGCCCGCGTCGCCTTCTTCATCATCTTCAGGTAGCGGTAGATCTCTTGCAAGGACTGGGGTTTGTCATCAACGAGTCAAAGTCCATGCTTTCTCCTTCACAGTCTCTGACGTTTCTCGGGTTCGTGATCGACTCAAGGTCTTCTTCTCTCAGCCTTCCCGCTCGGAAAATTGCGAAGATCCGTCACGAGCTACGTCGTACCCTTGCCAAAGCTCAGGTGTCCCTTCGGGACCTGGCGCGAGTGGTGGGCTTGCTTTCCGCCTCTATACAGGCGATCTTTCCGGGGCCCCTGCACTACCGCGCGCTCCAACGCCTCAAGGCGTCTTACCTCCGCAGAGGGCTCCCTTACTCACACAAGGTTGTCTTGGCGGGGGAAGCCAGGGACGAGATCCATTGGTGGCTGCAACACATGGAGGCGTGGAATGGACGCGCCATTTTTGGTTCCGCTCCAGATTTAGTTATCGAATCCGACGCCAGCATGCAGGGCTGGGGTGCCAGGTGCGGCGAGTTTTCCACAGGAGGTTTGTGGTCTCAAGAAGAGCGCAGTTTACACATCAACTGCTTGGAGCTCCTAGCGGGCTCCTTCGCCGTCCGTTGTTGGACCAAGGATCGCATTCAGTCTTCGGTCCTTCTCAAGATGGACAATATCTCAGCGGTCCGCTATATCAATCACCTGGGAGGCACCAGATCCAAAGCCCTCTCCGATTTGGCGGCCAGCTTTTGGCAGTTCTGCCTGGAGCATCATGTCGCTGTGACAGCAGAGTATCTCCCGGGTCGGGAGAATTTGGTGGCGGACTTTCAATCCCGGAATTTCAAGGATTCCAGTCTTTGGAAGCTAGACTCCGGAGTGTTTCGCCAATTAAACGAACTTTGGGGTCCGCTGTCGATCGACCTGTTTGCCTCAAGGCTCGACCATCAATTGCCTCGTTACTTCAGTTGGAGGCCGGACCCTCTGGCGGTGTCCACGGACGCGTTTCTCCAGGATTGGAGCCTGGAAACCGGATATGCGTTTCCCCCCTTTGCCATGCTGGCTCGTGTAACGGCTCAGGTCCGACGCCAGGGAGCAGAGCTGGTAGTCCTCTCTCCTTTGTGGAGAGCTCAAGTCTGGTTTCCAGTTCTTCTGGAACTTTCCTGGGATTCTCCAATCCTACTCCCCCTGTTCCCTCATCTTCTTCTCAGTCCCGACGGGATACCCCATCCTCTGGTTCTGCAGAACTCGTTACGTCTTGTCGCGTGGAGGATTACCGGCGACGCTGGGAAATCCCGGGCCTTTCGGCAGCAGCTGGGGACCTCATGGATAAAGCATGGGCAGACAGTACTGTCAAGCGTTACAAATCCGCATGGGGCCGATGGTCCCGTTGGTGTCTGCGAAGGGGTGGCAATCCCATGGACACGGATTTAGTACACATCCTGAATTTTTTAGCTCATTTAGCGTCCGAGGGCCTTGCTTACCGATCCATTAACACCTTTCGTTCTGCTATTTCGGCTGGACACGTGCCGGTGAACAATTCTCCGGTTGGCGAGCATCCTCTGGTCTGTAGACTTCTTAGGGGCATTCGGCTTTCGTTACCTCCGGAACCCCGTTACTCAGCCTTATGGGACGTTAACCAGGTCCTCAATTTGTTCCTTTCCTGGCAGCCCAACAGGTTTCTGTCCAGGAAGGAGCTGTCAGCCAAATTGGCTATGCTGCTCTGTCTCGTATCTTGCAGACGGGTTTCTGATGTGAGAGCTCTGGATATCACTTCTAGGATGTTCACTCCTTCAGGGGTGACCTTCACTCTTTCAAGGAGGACAAAATGTCACACAAGGGTGATTTCCTACCCGGAATTCCCTGATTGTCCCAAACTGTGCGTGGTCCGGTGCTTGAAAGCTTATGAGGAGATGACCGAAGAGTTTCGTCCTCCGGGGGAGCGTCAGCTCCTAATTTCTCTCCGCAAGCCCTTTCAGGCGGTTTCTTCCCCCACCATTGCCAGATGGGTTCGGTGGGTTATGCAGGAAGCAGGAATCAACCTTAGAGAGTTTGGCGCCCACTCGGTTAGAGGGGCTATGGCTTCCAAAGCTTTCGGTTTGGGTGCCCGTTTGGAGGATATCCTCAACGCAGCGGACTGGTCTTCGGACTCCACCTTTAAGAGGTTTTACTTCAAGCCTGTGCTAGATATGGCTCACCTCGTGGTGAGCAGGCTTTGAACTAGCATAATCCTCGCCTCCAGTCCTGACATAGAATGAAAAATTTCCTAGCTAACGTAACGGAAAGTTTCAATTCTATTAAGGACTCGGAGGCGAGGATTATCCCGCCCTAGGGATTATCTCAGGATTCCCGCCCCGTATTTCAGTAAGTAACACATTTTGGGGTTGTGGAATTGCTTTATTGTTTGCTTTGTTCTATGCAGTATCGTGCTGATATTCTGCCGACATCTGTTCTCTTCTTGGATTGATGGTTCCTTTTGCCTCCGTAGGGTCCGACTCCAACAAACAAGATGGCTGAGGAGTTCGGCTGGAGGACTTCGCGCTCAGAAAGAGGAGGAAGGACCAGTGAGGGCAGACTATCTGGGTGCTGGAGGACCCCTATTGGTGGACTATGGACAGTGCCGATTGGTTCTTTTGTTTGACTACAGTTTCCCCAGAGTTTGATGGGAAATGTAGTCTGTTGTTTTACTATTGGCTGCTGAGTAATAAAGTGAGGAATAGAAGGCATAATCCTCGCCTCCGAGTCCTTAATAGAATTGAAACTTTCCGTTACGTTAGCTAGGAAATTTTTCATTCTCAACTAACACGCTTTTTCAGCTGGAAACCAGATCCTCTAGCTGCTGGCATAGACGCTTTCCTTCAGGACTGGAGAGGTCAGAAAGCTTATGCTTTCCCTCCCTTCCTAATGCTACCCAGATTTTTACTACAGGTTCAGAGATTCAAAGAAACTGTAGTTCTATTAACTCCACTATGGAAATCCCAAGCTTGGTTCCCCATAGTCCTAGAAATGTCAATAGACTTTCCCCTTCTCCTACCCCACTTCAAAACTCTCCTCCTAGGCCCTCGAGGGGAAATTCACCCCCTCCTAGAAGAGGGATCCCTTACACTGATAGCATGGAAGATTTCAGGAGACAATGGGAAATCCCTGGCCTTTCGCCAGATGCTTTTAGACTCATTTCCGAATCCTGGGCCTCAGGCACTAGGAAAGCTTATAGATTGGCATGGAACAAATGGATCTGCCGGTGTCTTCAATGGGTTATCAATCCCATTTCAACTGATTTAGTACACGTAATTAACTATCTCTCTGAACTCTTTGAGTCAGGCCTGTCATATAGAACTATTAATCTACAGATCAGCAATTTCTGCAGGCCACTGACTCATAAATGGCCTGTCCGTAGGACAAAATTCTTTAACAAAGAAAATTATGAGAAGCATTAGGGTCCTAAAACCACCCATGCCCAAATACTCTTCCCTTTGTGACGTCAAACTAATACTTCAAGTTTTAGAAAATTGGGGTGACAATCAAATCCTACCTCTTAAACAATTGTCCTATAAACTCACTACCCTCCTTTGTTTAGTTTCATTTAGAAGAACGTCCGATGTTAAGGCTTTGGAGGTCACCAGTAGAGCCTACCAACCTGAAGGAGTATGTTTTTACATTAAAAGAAGGACTAAAACCCTTTCCTCCACCATCTTCTACCCTTACTTTCAGGGAAATCCAAGATTGTGTGTGGTTCAATGCCTATTAGAATATGAAAAGAGAACGAATATTATTAGAAACAACGTCTCCCAACTTTTAATCTCTCACAAAAGCCCTCATAAAGCGGTTTCTTCCCCCACTTTAGCTAGATGGGTGAAAGACGTAATGATTGAAGCAGGAGTAAACACTTCTATTTTTGGGGCTCATTCCCTTAGAGGCGCTTCTGCTTCCAAAGCTTTTATCCTAGGGGGAAGTCTACAAGATATCTTAAAAGCGGCCGACTGGTCCAATGAAAGCATGTTCAAAACTTGTTATTTCAAACCCACATTGAATGTAATTGATAACGTATTAAATGCACTTTGAACTTGCATAATATTGGCCTCCGTGTCGTGCCATAAAATGTATATTTTCCACAGCCTGATGAGCAGAAAATCTGGATTTTATTAAGGACACGGAGGCTAAGATTATCCCACCTCTTTTCCCACCCAGGTGGATTAATCTATCTTATACTTTTATTTCAGAATGACGAAGATTCATTTTGAAAAGTTCCTCCTGTTGACTCGTCCTTCTGCTCTTCAGAATATAGATTGAAATTTAAAGAAGGAAGATGTCTGACATTCGATGGACTACATTAATGTTCAGAATGTTTTCAATGTTCTAAATTCTTTTCTATTGTTGCTGCTGTGATGAGCTGGCAATAAAAGGAGACTGCATAATCTTAGCCTCCGTGTCCTTAATGAAATCCAGATTTTCTGCTCATCAGGCTGTGGAAAATCTACATTGTTCATGAACACATAGCAAATATCAAATAATCACATGCACATGTTGCATTTAAAATAAAATAAAACAAAGTACACCACTGTATCAGTTCTTACTCCAAGAAACAGTACATTTTTCATTTATGTTTCTCATAAACTTATTTCTTGGTGTGTGGTACCCATATACACATAATACATGAAAAAGATCAATTAAAACAATATATCAATCCATTAGTCCATATGTCGACGCGTTTTGGTGTATCTTTTTATTTTCTTAACACCTTCTTCAGGAATCCTATAACATTTATGACTTTTTCCATAAAAAAAGACCACACATCTAAAAATAAACAATAAAATACAATTAAATTCCATTCTATATTGTGTGGACAAAGACTATTGTTTTGGTTCAGTCCACTCTATATTCAGATACAATCTTTTTAGAATATAGGTAGCATCACTCAATTTTCTAGTGCTTCTATATTAAAGAGAGAAACACCTGACTACACGGTTACTAATTAATTTCAAACCGTGGCTATGACAATTCTCACAATATTAATAATTTGACCTTAATATTGAGGTAACTATAACGTGTCTCACCCAGTAATGTCTTCGCAGGGGAGTATCACTTGTATAGTTGTATATGAAACATATTGCACCTGTCTGCAGATCTCCCTTCTTCTTGGGTTATCCCTGTGGATACCGGGCCTATTAGTTACATGTCCATATTTCAATTTATTTAACATAACCCCACCCCACTCTCCCATTACTTACTAAAAAGGAGGCAGAGTTTTCTGACTCGGTCAATCGGTGCAGATATCCTCTTCAAAGAGTATCTACCTATTAATGAGATGTATATATTTTTTGTAAATCCAGCATGTAATTCTTCTGAATTCTCCTATTTATTCCATTATCTTACAACAATTTACCTACTATTCCTTCTTTCCTCTTATGTCTCTTGATTCATTCTCTGAGTTCACTTAATTACGACTCCAATTAATATTTCCTTTGTCACTGATGAGGGGTTTAACGACCAGTCTTTGTCACTTTGATCAGGCCGAAATATCTTTGTCCACACCAGGAAATGCGTTTATGAGAAACTTGAATAAAATATTTACTGTTTCTTGGAGTAAGAACTGATACAGTTGTGTACTTTGTTTTATTTTATTTTAAATGCAACATATGTATGTGATTATTTGATATTTGCAAAGTGTTCATGGAAAATTGTGGCTACAGACATTGTGAATTTGGTACATTATTATGATGACAATTTTTTTATGTATTTTAATTATATGCAATCAAAAGCGGGTCTTTTTTGCATTGTGTGGAATGAAGAATACTTATTAAAATAAAGGTGTTATGACACTTAATGAGTGAGTGCAGATTCTGGTTCAGTGCAAACTATTGAAAGTGAGTCAAAATTGACACAGGAGGGAATTTCTTTGTTGATAACTATATACTACCCGGTCCCTTTTGGTCCTACTCTCACATTTTGGGAATTGTTTTCCAGCAGCTACACTGGCGCAGTCTTGAAAAAGCACCATGGCAGTATCATTTGTGCTGGATGTTCCAGACAAAGAAGAGCTGTCTTCAAAATCTAAATTATCAAGAGCAGGAATTGTAAATCTTTCTTCTGGTAAAGATAATTGGAAGTGGTGTTCTGTCGGTTGGATTCACAAGATTTGACAGCATGAGCAGCTAACAAGTTCCTGCTGCTTACTATGTCATTATAACTTGTTTTTATTTTATTTTTAAATATATTTTATTAAACGTTTTCAGTTGTATCAACATTGAAACGTTCATTCATCACCATATATTGGGGAAACATATGTTACAGCACATATGTCTTAAGGTTTACAGAACCGCTACAACTTACATTGCAAAAGTTATTCAAGTGTAATGTACATTATCTATACATGGTACATCGTAATATCTATTGCAAGTGTAGTCAGACCGCTTTTGACCTAGCCATGTAAATAATACACTGCTTATAGTACATGATGTCCAGTAACGGTTTAATGGAAGTGGCTTATTAGTTTGACTGAAACTGAGAAAACAAAAAAAGAAACATTAAACCAACCCGGTGCACTTCACCCACCTCTCCATGCAGATCCTACTTATTTCAATTATGTCTTCTGCCTATGCGCTCATTGCCTACAGTGACATGTGGGTATATATCGATGTACACCAATTACATATTTAGTGTTGGAGTGTTGTGGTCAGTCTGGAACTGTGGTGTATGTGCACACTTTCAGTCTACATCGCTATTCCACATGGAGGTCCTCTCCCGTATCACCTGTGCTCTGCTGCAGCTCCGCGAAAATTGCATTCCAGCTCATGGCAATGGGGATTTGTCATAAGCCTATGGTCTCCTCACGTCTAAGAGCAATGCTTTCCTCTTTGGCCCATGCCAGTACTGAGTGGCTCCATGCTTGTGCATGTGGTAGGTCAGGTGATTTCCATCTCTTGGTAATCAGCCTCTTTGCTGCCACTATACTTAGTTCCAGGAATCTAGAGGTTACCTTGGTGCTGGGGGTTCTACGAAATTTGTGCAGGAGATATGTTGGCCAATCAAAAGGTATCATACGTTCTGTACAGATGTACAGCATAGTTGCCACTTCCCTCCAGTATGTGTGAATACGAGTGCATCTCCAGAGCATGTGTATCAGGTTGGCATCCAGAGCAGCGCTTCTCGGGCATGCAGGGTCCGCCCAGTCAAAGTACTGATTGCTTTTGGCGGGTGTGAGGTATGCTCTCTGAATTATATAGTACTGAATTTGACGGAACCTCACATTTCTGTGGATACGTACTGTGCTCTCTAGTATTTGAGCCCATTCCGCATTTGAGAACGGCGGTCTAATTTTTGCTCCCAACTGCATCGGAGCGAGTCCAGGCCAATCGCCGCATGCAGACTGAGAGAAGCTGCAAACCACTGTGTCAGGTGTCTACCCTGCCCATGATGTGCAAGTATTGCATAGTGAGGTGCATCTGTGGCCTTATGGTAAAGTCAGCCCATTTGGCCGTGAGTGTGGTCACTAACGAGTAGTGTAGCAGGAAATGTCCTGGCAGAAGCCCCTCACCCTCTACCAATGACGTATATGGTATGAGCATCTCGTCCCGATACTAGTCTCCAAGTGAATGAACCCCTGCCTCTTGCCAATCCCGGAGTTCAGTGGCCGTGAGTACTGTCTGGCCCCTGGGGGACCCCTCTAAGGGCATCGCAGGCGCATAGAGTATGATACACTGGGTTATGTAGAGGTTCCTGTGAAAACATTTGTAAACCACCCAAGTAGTAAGGGTTCCGGTGGCCTCGCCCTCGCACCAGGATGGAAGAGCCTCGTAATCTGTGACAGCCAGTAGGGTGACTGCGTAGTTGTAGTGTCTTTTTGCTGCTGATCAGACTGCTATCTTGCTATCCACTGGAGCTGGGCAGCCAAGTAGTAGTGCTCCAAGCATGGGGCTGCCACACCTCCCCGGTCCGTAGGCAAATACAGCTTCTTTAGCGCCACTCCATGCCTGGCACTGCCCCATATGACAAAACCAAAGGGAATGATGGACGGAGTGTTGAACATTGCAAGCACTCACCCCAGTCAACTTATCTGGGTTTAATCCATCATTCTTTAGCTCAATCCGCCACCCCAGTTCAGACATGGCCATATGCAAATCAGTCTGACCCTGTGCCTCATGGGAACAGTCCAGCCCGAACTGCCAAGCCATGTCTTCCCTGGTCGGGAAACACGCATCCTGGGACTGGTTTCTGGCTAATCAGCCATCATCAGCCAGGCTAGCTTGAATCCAGTGGCAAAGTGAGCAAGGGACCCACGTCTGGGCATACCCTGCCCCATATGACATCTCTGACCAACCTCTCCAGCATGCTAAAAAAGGAAGTGAGAATATACAAGGGCAGGTTTGTGAAGCAGTATAATAGCCTCAGGAGGAAAACCATTTTTGTGAGTTCCACCCTGCTCGATACAGTAAGTGGAGGTGTGCTCCAAAACTGCATCTGAGATCTGATAGCTGTTAGCACTCTACTCAGGTTTCAGTTAAATAGATCTTTTGGCTGATGGTATATTCGTATACCGAGATAACAGAATGTGTCCGCCCTCCATTGCACCCTCCTGTGGTTAAGAATGAGGCCCAAGTCTTGATTCCCCACCCCAAATGAGTATACGCAATACTTACTGACATTCACCCTCAACACTGAGAGCCCTGAAAAATTGCGCAAGATCTGTGCTAACTGTCCGGGGACATTGTCAATGTCCCTAAGATAAATTAAAAGATCATCTGAGTAGAGCGACACCTGGTGTGTGCCGTCCCCCAGAGGCATACCATCACCCAACTGGGTGCGTATTGTCTTTGCTAATGGCTCTATTGCCAACGCAAAGAGAAGGGGGGACAAAGGACACCCCTGTCTTTTCCCTCTCTGCACTAGTATTGTGCCTGATATATAGGGGCCCATTTTGACCCTGAGACCGGGTCAGTGTAAAGCATGCGGGTTAGCTGCTGGTTAACGGAGTCTAGATTATATTCCTCAAGTGCCGAGAATAAATAGCCCCACTCTAAGGAATCAAGAGATTTCTTGAGGTCCAGTATTAGACAGCCGGCCCTCGGCCAAGTGTGTGCGGAGTCAGCTGCTATCCTGAAAAAACAGCATACATTAAGAGAGGTACTACAGGATGGCACAAAGCTGTTCTAAAGTCTGCGTGAATCAATGTGGGGACCACCTGCGCTAATCTGTCTGCCAAGATCTTTGCTAATATTTTATAATTAGTATTGAGCAGAGCAAGAGGTCTATATGATCCTACATCCATGGGGTCTTTATCGGGATTTAATACTGACACCAAGTGTGTTTCCCATAGGGAGGGAGGGAGAGAGTTGTCGTCCCTCTGCAGCGGCTTTATATAGGGCATGGAAACGCTGTGTGATTGACACCTTATACGCCTTATAGTTTTCTGCCGGCAGCCCATCCAGTCCCGGCATTTTCCCCGTGGCTAAGGACATGATGGCATCTCTGATCTCTTCCAACGAGATCTGCTCGTTAATTATTTCCCTATGCGCTGTTGTCTTCACTGGTAATTGTAGAAGGTCTAAAAACATCTCCAGACTCTGTTCGCTACTGTGTCCCTGAGACTGATAGAGCTGGGTGTAATGTTGTACCATGGCTGAATGCATTTCGCACTTTGTGTAGAGTATGTGCCCCGTGACTGTCCATAATGCACCTATCGGCGTGCGGTTGTGTTCTTGCCTTATTAGCCAGGCGAAAGAACAAAATACAAGCCAATGCTGCGTGTAAATTTACCTACAATTCCCGTGACCTGAATGAAACAAGAACACTGACAACCAATTATTTCGTTGGATTTAATCCTATGAAAATTGTTTTTAGTTCACGTTCAAAAACATTTAAAACTGATACAGTACATGTTCATTACACCACATATACAAAACTTAACTTGAAAATGACATTACTGAAAACATTTAGACACCACTGTGTTCATTCGCCCATAGGGCCAACATTCATACCGTTCATACTACTCATGCATCCACACTAACATATAACATACAACAGAAATCTACAATTTGATAATCTTTACACATAGGCCATCAAACCACTACTGTACATAATGATGGGGCTTAATGCTGTTTTTTTAAGATTGACCGTAGAAAAGACAAGGTCTACGCGTTTCGAATCCCTTAGTTGGCAGGGATTCTCATCAGGACCGACATAGGACTGCAAACAAAGCAGAAAAGAAAGATTTTACTAAGCTGACCCACTTTGTAAGTGCACAACCGCATGGTCAACGGGGGAGTCTTACCTTAGTCTAAGGAACGGAGAACTCAGCCACAACTCTAAAGAAAAAAGGAAGGAGAGCCAACTTGGTTACCTATTCCTGTGAAATCAACACTAGAACACCACCTGGTTAGTAATGGACACACCCATACAACATAGAGACAATACAACCACGTAGTCTAGTTGTTAATAAAGAGGCTTACGGGTGTGTGGAGTTGTGTCTGGTTAACTGAAGGTGGTTCTGTCTAAAATCAGAAGCAACTACGGGCTTTTTTTCAGGCGTTGATTGATTCAAAACGATATCTGAAAGCAAGAGCAACAAGGATTCAAGGCGCGTCCTATCGCCTACAAAGATCGGATCCGAAATATTTTGAAAAAGGTTTTAGAGCGCTTACCTCCGCGGTGGAAGACAATGGAGGAACGTGATGCTGCTCGGTCAGCTGATGTCCCGAGCTGGGGCTTGCACGGCGTGAGATTCGCCGGCCGTTTTAAGGTTCGGTAACGATCAAATTCTCTGCAAGAGAATGGGAGGCTGCATCAGGTGACTAATACCAGGAGAAAGTCCTACGGAGTTAGTACGGTCTATTTGGTGTTGTTACCTGGAGAGCCGGCGTTGTCCGTGTCTCTGTATCTCTGGGAGTAAATCACCCGTTAGGTAGCTGTACTCCTATTGGGGCATTTTTACCCATGTGCAAAAGGGCGGGATCACGAAGGCTTCTGGGAGTCGTAGTCAGACCAACGATGTTGGGAGAATCGGTAGTTAGAGATGGATTGTCAGTTTGCCGCGGCGCCAAAATTAGCGCGTGAATTTGGGGGAGAGCGTTGGTCGGACTGTGTCAAGTGCACACTGGAACGTGTGCTGACTTGTTGTCAATATGCATTCACTGCACATATGACTGGAATGTATTCTGATAGGGGCGGAAAGCGAGGTGGGAAGCGCTGGTTGGACAGAAACCTGTCAAATAGTAAATATGAAGAGTCCGCTAAGTGGAAGATCAACTACACATATGCTATTGAATGTGTCTCATCTGTGGTATAAGAACGAGATTTAGCTCAGTGGCTGACTGGATGCCACTCATAAGTTGTATATCTCGGAGAGTTCATTCAATCCGTCTACCGACGTGTTAAATTTGATAATGAGCATGGCTTCTCTCTGTAGCAGTTTGGTGTCCAAGTCTCCACCTCTCTGGTCTTGTTCAACTTTTGATATCACTGACCATTTGAAATCCATTTCTGTATGTTTTTGCGTCACCCAATGATTCACTAAGGGGGCATTCAGAACATTTTTGCGAATCCGAGACTTATGTTGCTGGATTCGGAACCTTATCTCCTGATTGGTCTTGCCAATATAAAGTTTGTTGCATGGGCAGCTGATGCCATAGACTACGAACTTGGATTTACAATTGGTGAAACTCTCATGTTTCCAATGGATTCCATTGTGGGTAAATAGATATCCTTCAATGGTTGAGTCGCAGCAAATACAGGTACCGCATCTGTGATGTCCTTTTATGGGCGGTAGGCACAACAAATTTCTTAAATCAGTGCTTTTGGTCTTAGGTAGAGCGGCTCGCACTACGTGGTTGGCTATGTTTTTATCTTTCCTGAATGCAAATAGCGGTCTCTCATTGAATGTGTTGTCCAGGTTTTTGATCAGATGCCAATTTTGATTAATAGTTTTCTTAAACCAATTAGATGTTGGATTGAATGTCGAGACGCAAACCATTCTCTCTGTTTGCGATTTTTCACGTCTTTCCAGTAATGTTTCTCTTGGTGTCCACCATGCTCTTTTGATAGCTCTTTTCAAAAGTTTTTTCGGGTAACCTCTGGCCAGAAGGTTCTCCTTGAGCTTCTCTGCATGTAAAAAATATTCGTCTTTGAATGAGCAATTCCTGCGAATGCGCAGGAATTGCCCATAGGGCAAGTTCTCTCGTAGGCTACGTGGATGGTTGCTGGAGTAATGTAGCGCTCGATTGCGGTCAGTTTCTTTCTTGTATAACGTCGTCATTAGGCATCCATTCGTAGGGTAAACCTCAACGTCCAGGAAAGGCATTTTGATTTTGGAACAGTTCATACTGAATTTTATATCCGGAGTCCTGTTGTTAAGCCAATTGACAAAGGATTGTAGCTTTTGCTCATCACCTGACCATACCATGAAAACATCGTCGATGTATCGGACCCAGTTACTGATACAATCGGCGAATGGGTTGTTGCTATGGACAAATTTGTCTTCGTATTTAGACATATAGAGGACCGCTAGCTCGGGGGCGAATGGACAGCCCATCGCCACGCCTTTGATTTGGAAATAAAAGTCCTCTCTGAAGCAAAAATAGTTGTTCTTTAAAGCAAACGTGGCTAGCTCCATAATGAACTCTGTCGGGATTTTTTCAGGTTTGGGTCTGCTGTCTAGGAATGTTTTAATCACTGCTAGTCCTTCATCTTGCGGGATCTCCGTGTACAATGATGTTACATCTAATGTAACTAGAAATTGTGTATTTTTATCGAACTCCATGGTTTCCAATTTAATTAAGAAATCGGTGGTATCCTTCAGATAAGATTTTACTTCTGACATAAAAGGTTTCAGGAAAAAGTCCACGAATTTTGAAATGGGTTCTGTTAGTGACTCGCACCCGGAGACAATTGGTCTCCCAGGTGGATGGTGTTGATCTTTGTGTACTTTCGGGAGTACATAAAAGACCGGAGTGCGAGGATAGATGTTTTTTAAGTACTCAAATTCTTTTTTGCCTAAAAAGCCTTGGTCAAACCCTTGTTGTAGTATGTGAAAAAGTTTATTCTGTAGTTCACATGTGGGATCTTTTGTTATCCTTCTGTAGCAGAGTTGGTTCGAAAGTTGTCTATTAACTTCGGTGATGTATCGTTCGGTTGCCCAAACCACGATTGATCCCCCTTTGTCAGCTTGTTTTATTATTATTGAAGGGTCAATTTTTAGGTCGAGTAATGCTTCTTTTTGAGCTTTGGTAATATTCGGTTTGACATATTTCCTTTTTTGTTTTTCAACTTCAGCTATTGCTGAAAGGATCACTTTTTCGAAAATTATGACCTCTTTGGGAACTTTTGACGCCGGCGGGCAGAACTTTGATTTCTTCTTTAATCCAGTTGTCTCAGTGCCTCCTTGTATGGGGTTTTCAAGAAAGAAGGTTTTAAGCCGAATTTTGCGGCAGAATTCAATGAACTCTGTTTTGAGTTGTACAAAATTGGTCCCTTTAGTTGGAACAAAGGATAGTCCCATTTCTAAGATGCTAAGTTCTGCATCTGTTAAGACTTTTTCTGATAGATTAAAGATTGGTGAAACAGTTAGTTTTTGTAATTCTGACGTCTTGTTGACATTTCCCATGGTTGGTTTGTGTATCTGGACCTTCCTCTTGGTTTCCTTTGGCCTCTCCCTAAAAAAGGCGGTTGTTGTTGATAGTTTTGTTGTAAATTGCCTCTTCTGTTGAAGTCTAAACGGTTATTCGAGTTATCTACGTCACTGCCACTTGATGATGATGTTGTGTCCGAAAAAGTGATAAAATTGTTTCTCGATCTACCCTGGTATTCGGGCAGGAATTTGCGTGACTCAGGTCGTGAATAAAAGTCAATCTGCAAATAAGGATAGACTTTATCCAGAGAAAAATTCCTTTTATCCTTTTCGAATTTATTGCTCTTTTGATTTACCGAATAGTCTTTAAACTCTAGAATTTCTTTATCGACTTTATCTAGAAGGGATTTGGCATCCGAAATAAGTTGGTTTGTTTTAATTTCGCTTTCCAAAGTTGCGATTTCTTCTAGTTGATGCTTAGACAATCTTTGAGCCGTTTCTACTGTGAGAACCATGAGGTCCCTACTGCATTTCGTTTCAATTAGACTGTATCCTTTTTTATATATCGGATCGTCTGTAAAAATCACAGGGACGTTGCGAATCTGCAGCCCTCCTGGGATGGTTCCAGCTCTCAAGTGCTCGATTAGAAAATGGCCATGTAAGTCAGTCCTTATTTGTTTTTTCTTGAGCCTTATGAGTCTGTCAGATTCATTGTTGATTTTAGCTGTAGAACTTAATGCGGCTGACGCAAACAATGGTGGGTCGCTTAGTAATTTCAATATATGTTCTTCACTATATGCCAGGGTGTCATGTTCTGACATATTTTAGACGCTTTAGACAAATAAGACGACAATACAAATATACAATTAACAAAAAAGGAAACGTGACTCCTTAGTACGTGCGAGGAAGACCTACACATCCGGTCCCCACAGGTTAGTGGACCTACCTCAAGGAGGACAACTTCCCTCACAAAGAACAAACAAACCTCGCGGGTGTGCACCCGCTAGACTACCTAGAAAACCAAAAAGGGGGTTCTGGCTCGTATGGCAGCAAGGCCAAACCAATTATAATGAAAGAACAAAATACAAGCCAATGCTGCGTGTAAATTTACCTACAATTCCCGTGACCTGAATGAAACAAGAACACTGACAACCAATTATTTCGTTGGATTTAATCCTATGAAAATTGTTTTTAGTTCACGTTCAAAAACATTTAAAACTGATACAGTACATGTTCATTACACCACATATACAAAACTTAACTTGAAAATGACATTACTGAAAACATTTAGACACCACTGTGTTCATTCGCCCATAGGGCCAACATTCATACCGTTCATACTACTCATGCATCCACACTAACATATAACATACAACAGAAATCTACAATTTGATAATCTTTACACATAGGCCATCAAACCACTACTGTACATAATGATGGGGCTTAATGCTGTTTTTTTAAGATTGACCGTAGAAAAGACAAGGTCTACGCGTTTCGAATCCCTTAGTTGGCAGGGATTCTCATCAGGACCGACATAGGACTGCAAACAAAGCAGAAAAGAAAGATTTTACTAAGCTGACCCACTTTGTAAGTGCACAACCGCATGGTCAACGGGGGAGTCTTACCTTAGTCTAAGGAACGGAGAACTCAGCCACAACTCTAAAGAAAAAAGGAAGGAGAGCCAACTTGGTTACCTATTCCTGTGAAATCAACACTAGAACACCACCTGGTTAGTAATGGACACACCCATACAACATAGAGACAATACAACCACGTAGTCTAGTTGTTAATAAAGAGGCTTACGGGTGTGTGGAGTTGTGTCTGGTTAACTGAAGGTGGTTCTGTCTAAAATCAGAAGCAACTACGGGCTTTTTTTCAGGCGTTGATTGATTCAAAACGATATCTGAAAGCAAGAGCAACAAGGATTCAAGGCGCGTCCTATCGCCTACAAAGATCGGATCCGAAATATTTTGAAAAAGGTTTTAGAGCGCTTACCTCCGCGGTGGAAGACAATGGAGGAACGTGATGCTGCTCGGTCAGCTGATGTCCCGAGCTGGGGCTTGCACGGCGTGAGATTCGCCGGCCGTTTTAAGGTTCGGTAACGATCAAATTCTCTGCAAGAGAATGGGAGGCTGCATCAGGTGACTAATACCAGGAGAAAGTCCTACGGAGTTAGTACGGTCTATTTGGTGTTGTTACCTGGAGAGCCGGCGTTGTCCGTGTCTCTGTATCTCTGGGAGTAAATCACCCGTTAGGTAGCTGTACTCCTATTGGGGCATTTTTACCCATGTGCAAAAGGGCGGGATCACGAAGGCTTCTGGGAGTCGTAGTCAGACCAACGATGTTGGGAGAATCGGTAGTTAGAGATGGATTGTCAGTTTGCCGCGGCGCCAAAATTAGCGCGTGAATTTGGGGGAGAGCGTTGGTCGGACTGTGTCAAGTGCACACTGGAACGTGTGCTGACTTGTTGTCAATATGCATTCACTGCACATATGACTGGAATGTATTCTGATAGGGGCGGAAAGCGAGGTGGGAAGCGCTGGTTGGACAGAAACCTGTCAAATAGTAAATATGAAGAGTCCGCTAAGTGGAAGATCAACTACACATATGCTATTGAATGTGTCTCATCTGTGGTATAAGAACGAGATTTAGCTCAGTGGCTGACTGGATGCCACTCATAAGTTGTATATCTCGGAGAGTTCATTCAATCCGTCTACCGACGTGTTAAATTTGATAATGAGCATGGCTTCTCTCTGTAGCAGTTTGGTGTCCAAGTCTCCACCTCTCTGGTCTTGTTCAACTTTTGATATCACTGACCATTTGAAATCCATTTCTGTATGTTTTTGCGTCACCCAATGATTCACTAAGGGGGCATTCAGAACATTTTTGCGAATCCGAGACTTATGTTGCTGGATTCGGAACCTTATCTCCTGATTGGTCTTGCCAATATAAAGTTTGTTGCATGGGCAGCTGATGCCATAGACTACGAACTTGGATTTACAATTGGTGAAACTCTCATGTTTCCAATGGATTCCATTGTGGGTAAATAGATATCCTTCAATGGTTGAGTCGCAGCAAATACAGGTACCGCATCTGTGATGTCCTTTTATGGGCGGTAGGCACAACAAATTTCTTAAATCAGTGCTTTTGGTCTTAGGTAGAGCGGCTCGCACTACGTGGTTGGCTATGTTTTTATCTTTCCTGAATGCAAATAGCGGTCTCTCATTGAATGTGTTGTCCAGGTTTTTGATCAGATGCCAATTTTGATTAATAGTTTTCTTAAACCAATTAGATGTTGGATTGAATGTCGAGACGCAAACCATTCTCTCTGTTTGCGATTTTTCACGTCTTTCCAGTAATGTTTCTCTTGGTGTCCACCATGCTCTTTTGATAGCTCTTTTCAAAAGTTTTTTCGGGTAACCTCTGGCCAGAAGGTTCTCCTTGAGCTTCTCTGCATGTAAAAAATATTCGTCTTTGAATGAGCAATTCCTGCGAATGCGCAGGAATTGCCCATAGGGCAAGTTCTCTCGTAGGCTACGTGGATGGTTGCTGGAGTAATGTAGCGCTCGATTGCGGTCAGTTTCTTTCTTGTATAACGTCGTCATTAGGCATCCATTCGTAGGGTAAACCTCAACGTCCAGGAAAGGCATTTTGATTTTGGAACAGTTCATACTGAATTTTATATCCGGAGTCCTGTTGTTAAGCCAATTGACAAAGGATTGTAGCTTTTGCTCATCACCTGACCATACCATGAAAACATCGTCGATGTATCGGACCCAGTTACTGATACAATCGGCGAATGGGTTGTTGCTATGGACAAATTTGTCTTCGTATTTAGACATATAGAGGACCGCTAGCTCGGGGGCGAATGGACAGCCCATCGCCACGCCTTTGATTTGGAAATAAAAGTCCTCTCTGAAGCAAAAATAGTTGTTCTTTAAAGCAAACGTGGCTAGCTCCATAATGAACTCTGTCGGGATTTTTTCAGGTTTGGGTCTGCTGTCTAGGAATGTTTTAATCACTGCTAGTCCTTCATCTTGCGGGATCTCCGTGTACAATGATGTTACATCTAATGTAACTAGAAATTGTGTATTTTTATCGAACTCCATGGTTTCCAATTTAATTAAGAAATCGGTGGTATCCTTCAGATAAGATTTTACTTCTGACATAAAAGGTTTCAGGAAAAAGTCCACGAATTTTGAAATGGGTTCTGTTAGTGACTCGCACCCGGAGACAATTGGTCTCCCAGGTGGATGGTGTTGATCTTTGTGTACTTTCGGGAGTACATAAAAGACCGGAGTGCGAGGATAGATGTTTTTTAAGTACTCAAATTCTTTTTTGCCTAAAAAGCCTTGGTCAAACCCTTGTTGTAGTATGTGAAAAAGTTTATTCTGTAGTTCACATGTGGGATCTTTTGTTATCCTTCTGTAGCAGAGTTGGTTCGAAAGTTGTCTATTAACTTCGGTGATGTATCGTTCGGTTGCCCAAACCACGATTGATCCCCCTTTGTCAGCTTGTTTTATTATTATTGAAGGGTCAATTTTTAGGTCGAGTAATGCTTCTTTTTGAGCTTTGGTAATATTCGGTTTGACATATTTCCTTTTTTGTTTTTCAACTTCAGCTATTGCTGAAAGGATCACTTTTTCGAAAATTATGACCTCTTTGGGAACTTTTGACGCCGGCGGGCAGAACTTTGATTTCTTCTTTAATCCAGTTGTCTCAGTGCCTCCTTGTATGGGGTTTTCAAGAAAGAAGGTTTTAAGCCGAATTTTGCGGCAGAATTCAATGAACTCTGTTTTGAGTTGTTATTAGCCAGGCGAGCATCCGACCCGTTCGAACAGCAGTGGCATGCGTTTGAGCCGTGTCTTATGCATAATTATGGCACCGCAGGCGCTCCAGTTGTTCAGCGTGATCTGCGCGCAGTGCCTCTAGACGTCGCAGGTCCCTGACCATCCCTTCTCCTGTCTCCTGTCTTTTCATGCCGTAGTAGTTTCGATTCTATTCTCCTAAGGGAGTCAGCCAACTGCTTGCATACATTCCAGGTGGCCCCCATGCAATGTCCCCTCATGGTGACTTTTAATGCTTCCCATTCTACTAATGCATCGTTTGCCGTGCTCTCATTATGTTCAACGTATTCAAGAATTGCTGTCCCTAGCGATGAGCGAAAAGCCGGGTCTTCCAGTGCAGCAGGCTGGAGTCGCCATGTAGGAACTGGGGGCCAATCCGCCTCCCAAGCAAACTGCAGCAGCTCTTTAAGCTCTTTAAGGGGGAGGAGATGTATAAGTCTACACTTTTGTGAAAGTCTACACTCAGGATTTGTGCAGTGGCGTAACGAAACTTGAGGGGGCCCCCCTGCAAGATACGTGGAAGGGGCCCCTCCGGACTCAATCAGGAGGTCTCCAGCCAGGGTATTGTGCTGAGGGGGCCCTTGGATCTTGCCCCCCACACCGCTGGTGCTACGGGTGCCTATGTTATGCCACTGGCTGGTGTTCATGCTGCCTTCTCCTTTACAGACGCTACTGCTTGGTCTATGCCCTTGAAATCAGACATGGCCTCATTCAGTAGTGCCTGGTTACCTCGTCACTTCTTGTGACACTATACTTTCTGCAGGAACCCAGGCGTTTCTAAATGCTTGTGCAGGCACGATGCAGGCCCTTCACTGCTGTTTTCTCACACTCTAAGCGACGGCTGATTTGTAGGCCACCCCTGAAATGTTGCTGTGAAGTGGAAGAAGATTACATTTCTGAAAAGTGGAGCACTCATCACTGAATGCAGAAAGGAGGGCCTTTATCTATCATCTTCTGTTCTTTGCTATGGGCTTATTGTCTCATTTGAACCAAGCTCATCTGCTTGTCAATTCCTACAGCCATGACCTTTCCATATACTGCTCTCTGGTCCTCTGTCGTCACTTCTGATGATGCTCTGCATTGGCCCAAAGTTTGGTACACCTCGCACTTCCCTTTGGGCCCCTGTGTGCTCCTTTGTTCTTGGAGCAAGAAGACTTCAAGGGCTATTTTGTGAAATTCTTTTTCCAGGGCCTTCCACCAGGGAATGGATCTGACTCCCTGGTACTCACTTCACAAGCCAGGTCTTTGCTTTTATGCGTGTGAGAGAAGTTTGCTCCGCGGTTAATTATATTTGTATGCGCCTTATTGAGTCTTTGGAAAACCGTTTTCACTGTACAAAAAAACAACAGAAGTACTGACTCATTGGTTGTTATTTTTCAACAGTCTGTTTTGTGTTAATTGTGTTAGCCCCAGGACTATGACATGAAGGACAAAAAAGAGCATATCCAAGAACTTTAACCCTGTATAAGAGGTCTAGGAAGCCAGGCATTTGGTGGGGCAAATTCTCCAGCCACAATTCAAAATTAGCCCATAGTCAGACAAACACTATTTCTCTAAAACAGCTATGTCTACCCCTTAATAGTGCAGATTTGATTTGGAAGGATACTTTGGAACATGTTTGGTATTGACTAGTAGTATCAGCACAACAGCAGTATCAATAAACCTCTCAGTAAATGATCCCAGATCTATTTAGTAACATCAGAAAGTATGTTATGATTAAAACAGGAAAAAAACAACAAACATTAGATCCATCACTACAAAGTTATAGCATTGCAAAGTACCATTCCCATTCCACATGAACAGGCCAGTAATTCCTGTGCAGTGCTCACAAGTGGCCCTGGAGGCTTCTTCCCACGCCATTAGTACAGCATAACTCCCGGCTCCAATCAACCTTTTGCCTTCAGGCAGGGTGGAGAGGCTGGATGAGAGTCAGTTGCCTTGTGCAGTCAGGCGCAGTTCAGGTCCCAAAGTTCCTGAGACTGTGTCCCTGACTTGACGAATGGCACATTAGCAGAATAAGACTTGGATTCATGCTTGGCTAACACCTAGACCGCCAAGATTTCAGGCATGGGGCGCAACAAAGACAACACCCTTTCAGCCATACATACTATATGGCATAGCTTGCTGTCCACGTAGGTAAGTGCTTCAGAGCCATACATAGGGGTAGTAAGCACAATATAAATCCTTCAATACAATACAATAGAAACATTTGGTTCTACTCCTTGCAAGCTGACTTTTAACTGCAAGAACATAGTGCCAGAAAGAAACAGATATGAGGCGCACCACGGTGCATTATAAGGCAGAGTGTTGTCACATCTGGAGACACACAGCGCCATCTGGCTGCAACGTAAAGCTACAGCTTTGTAAAGAGTCGGTGGATCATAATCAGTGCTCTAATTTACATCCAGTACCAGTACTGGGATTAGCAGGAGATGAACTTGGAACAGAGGCAAGTCATTTACATGCAGTGCAGTCTTCACATTGTGCAAGGTTTTACAAAGTTATTCTCCCCAGAATAATTTGACAATAAACGTGTGTTGGAAAATCAAACCATTTAGTATGTTCAAGAGTTATTTTAGTAATTGCAAAGTCATGCTTTTTTCAAATTTTTATTTACATTATTCTCTCTATTTTCCAAATGTTAACAGTATTGGCAGTCGCTGTAGGCGTGAATGTAGAGTGTTCTCTGTTATAGCGCTGAACACTGTGCGGTCAGCCATTAGCAAGAAGAGTATGTCCTGACTGCCAAGCCCTGATCAATGATAAACAAGACGCACTCGTTCTTTGCCACCATAAATGCATACATTTCTTGGTGCAGACGTGCAGTACGACACCTAAGCCATGGAAAGTACCACCGATTAACCGCATCAATTGTTTTTAATTGCCTTACATAAAAGTGTGTCTTTCGTTTTTCCTCATCATGTAATACAATAAAAAACTAACTAGCAGGGCCCTTTTTAGGTAAGCCCACATAGCTACCTGATGTGAAAGGCAGGTATTGAAATTCCATTCTTTGTGACTATAATAGCAGACTTTCAAGATAAGGGTACATGTTGGCTGTAGTTTGATAGTGGAATTAGCTATTAGCAAAAACACAGCCGGCTATGGACCCACAAGAATTCTCTTTAGGTCAGCATTTCTCGACAGACTGCACCTACGTTGACTCAGACGGGGGACGTGACAGCTCGCATGATGTCTACAGGTTACCAATATTAGGGGCCAAACGTCGAAGCAGGAGCCAACTAAACAAGACGCAGATTCACAATAACTTGTGGCTAACTACAGCTATCCTGCCAGGGAAAACAGAGGTCCTCATGCAAAATTCAGAATTTTGTTTAAAAAAACAAAATAATAAACTTCTTTTCACATCAATGTAAGCAGACTTCAGAAAGCCATCTATAAGAAAGCAATGGGTTGGTTCTCCAAATAGTTGGTGGCAACGAAAGAAAATAGTAGCGATCATGACCGCTAGAACACATTACTGCCCCTATAATTCGTTTCCCTCCATGCAGAAAAGTAGAACAAGCATAGGTTTCTACTGCTAGTTGTCTCCGACTCACCTGAGGCCTACAGCTTCAGTGGCTGGCACGGGGGGCTGCAGAAGACCGCGGCCAGCAATTATTAAATTACGGTCTCACGTCTCAGCGCCTGGGATCCACCAGCCACCTCACGTGCAGTTTACGCTGAGCATGACAATACTGAACCAGCCCTGCCCCACCGTAAGCCTCACCCTGAGGCTGAAAACCATGCAGTTGTGTGTCGCGCAAAACTGCATCACTTACGCATCATTCAATTTATGAAGCAAGGCGGGGGCGTTACTTTAAAAATACGTTCCAGCCGGACCCTGCTGTCAGCGAATGTACTGTGCCGAGGGGGGCCCTGGAGCTCCGGCCACCTCTCACAATGTCCTGTGTTACGCCCATGTCCTCGCCTATGGCCAATGACTCGGGTTCAGGGCCTTTAACAATTGGTATAGCCCTCAGCAGCAGGCTAGAATGTAAATCTCAGGTGAACTTGAGATAAAAGTCCTACTATCTGCACAACTATTGACTGGAAAACTTTGGGAGGCTGTAGTAATGTATTCACCTCATATGCCAATTAGAGAACTGCATCCATTTCACCCACAATGGATGTCAAAGCATGCCAACAACTCAAAAACCTGGAAATGCAAACATGAGGGGACCTTTACAGAGAAAACCAATGCATCCAATTGAATCTATCTGCGGCACAAAAAACAAGAAGTCCGTCTATCTTCCTATACAGCAGGCTTAGATTGCCATTGAAAGCTAGATATGATACCTTCCTGCAGGATGATGGCATTATCCTACCTCATGAACTCCCCCAGCCTGAAGCATACAGGGGGCTATTCACAAAGGTAAGTTACACATGTGAGTAACTTATATAAGTTTACCATTTCACTTTGTACTTTACTACTTTGGACTATTCACAAATCCTGAGTGTAAAGTTTCACAAAAGTGTAGACTTACACTTCTCCTCCCTCTTAAAGAGTGGTTGAAGAAAGATTTACATTTTACCATTTCTTTCCAAGATACTAGAGACAGAAATATTACCTACCCCTATAATAGCTTTAACGCGCTATATCTATCATTTCTATTCTACTCATAATATATGCAATTCCAAATTTAACTGCTCAGTGTTCAAAGCCTAAGAGACAAAAAAGGAGGATTCCCTTGGGTAGCCTAAAACTATACACACCAAATATTCAACAATAATAATATTTATTTTGACTCATTATAAGTACCCTATTTCCCTTGGACTGGATAAGGGCTCTCTCTCTACTTTTTCCAAAGCCTAAGAGAAACAGGAACAACTTGTTGATGTGTTTCTCTGCTTCCTCGAAAGTGCTAAATCACAAGCTCCGATTGACGTATGAAGCACATATTTTTGTCAAGCAGTTCTATCAAAAAATACGAGGATTAAACGTGTCCTTTATTTTCCATCAATGGATTGTACTTTATACAATGTAGCTCATATGTGATTTTTGGACGAATCGGCAGAACTTTGATATACTGCAACAGAAAAAAGCTTTAAAAATACCCGCCTGCTAACAGAAGCACTTTACATCAAATGATAGTATTTCATCTGGTAATGGTCCAATTTTCAAGCCATTGGCTGGTGACTGAAGCACAACACAGAGACATGCCAGAGCCCATCCAAAGCTGATTCACTTTGATGCTGCAGAGATGGAGAAGACGAGTGCTAATATAATTTGAACCACCCCCGGCTGCATCAGGAAAACGTACACGGAGTACTGAAGCAATAGTTGCGAGGAGGCACCTGCTGTGGGGCAATTTCAGTTTTTCCTTTTTCTAAGCAATGCTATATTTTAATTTCAACCGGCAGTTAAAATGATGCGATGGAGATGTCGTGGGAATATTACGTGGAAGCCATGATTTCATCCGAGAACGATCCAATTTATTTTAGAGGAAAAGCATTATTAAGCTTCTTTAACGAGCTGACACTTTCTATATGAATGTCGTGCTTAAGTTATAAAGTATGTAAAAGGGGGCACGCCATGCTGAGGGGGCACCCTGGAGCTTGGGGGACCCCGCACCGCGGGTCCTGTGTTAAACGCTCCTGAGCAGCTGGGGAATGTGGCGGAATGTGTCCGGCCTAGATACTCTATCTTTCGAACAAGGGGGAGTAGCGCCCCCGATCCCCCCCAAACGGTTGAGCCGTACATGGAGGCCGTGCACTGCAGAATAATGTGAGTAAACATGTGCATGCGGGTTGAGGCACGCCATATGTCTGGCAGTGCCCAGTGCCTGAGCCAGTCTGCCAGGGCCTGTTCCTTGGATGTAGCTGTAGTTCTGGTGAGTGGCCGGAATGATCTATATAGGTCTACGTTAAGCACTGAAATGAAGTCTCCCCCTCCCCCAACAACCACGGCATTCCACTCCAATGGGCGAGTGTCCCTGTTAGGCGAGTCAGAAAAGAGACCTGGTCTACATTCGGGGCATAGACGGAGCCTACCAACAGCATTTGTCGCCCCCTCACAAAGGCATACCTTCCCTCAGTGTCAATCACTTCCTCCTTGCTTGTAAATGGGACTCCAGCCCTTAATCATATTAAGGTGCCTCGCTCATGAGCTGAGTAAGCGGTGCCGTAAACTTGGCCTCTCCACCTACTACGCAAGCACTCCAGTTCTGTCTGTGATGTGTGTTTCCTGCAGCAGAGCGATGCTGGCGGACCGGCGCTGCAGATATGAGAATATTGAATATTTACATGTCAGAGTGTGCAAACCCTGCACGTTCCATGTGACTACACTAACTTGTCTCATGTCTGGGTACCACTTTGTTCAGAATGACCTAGGGCGAGCGGTGTGTGGCAGTTCATGTGGTTTATGTGCGTGTTCCGGGGTAGTACCACTAAAAACAAAGCATATGCTTGAACAGTTACATTCATAACTGAAGGGGGCGAACTCGATAGTGACGTTCTTCCAAACTGAGGTGCCTAACTATGGCAACAACTATGTCAGTATGATTTCCGGTAGAGGTATGTGTGGTGTGTGTCAAACTAGGGTATAGTTGTCCCTCTATATTGCAGTGGTACTACTAGCTGTCCCGGCAACAACTATGTCAGTATGATTTCCGGTAGAGGTATGTGTGGTGTGTGTCAAACTAGGGTATTGTTGTCCCTCTATATTGCAGTGGTACTACTAGCTGTCCCGACCAGTGTGTACTTTCAGGTGTATGTGAGGCACATGTGCTGTTGGTGCTGAGGCTATGCACATTGTGTCCACGTGTGTGTCTAGAGCGTATTTGTTTTTTTGATAATCACATTTTTATTTTCTTGTGAAAGAACAAACTCAAACAGCACATACAACATATCATGGAATCAATGACAATCAATAGCAAAACCCCCATCCTCTCCCTTGGCCTCCCGCTCCCCTCACCCATACTCCCCTCCCCTAGAATAAGCCCCCTAACCATTTCCCCCATACTCTGCGAAACTTTTTGGGGCATCCCCGTGCAGCATACAACGTCTGTTCTTGTGCAGCACACCAGTCCACGCCCCCTCTCCATTTAGCACTTTTGGGTGGATCGATCTGCTTCCAGGCAGCTGCGATATCTCTTTTAGCCACTACCAGAGCAGTAGTTAGGAAATATTTTTCATTGCGGGATCCATCCAATCCATCCGTTATCCCCAGCAAAGCCATTTTGGGGTCATGGGGGACCTCCCACCCCAGGACCTCTGTTAATTCAAGTTCAATCTCACCCCAGTAGCTCCCCAATCGTGGGCAATTCCATATCATATGGAAGAAGTCCGCCGGGTCTACCCCACAGCGGTCGCTTGAAGCATCCGGGGAAAGGCCTGCGCGATAGAGGAGCTCCGGGGTCAGATAGGCAGCATGCAGGTAATAAAGCTGGATGAGCCGCAATCTAGCCGATGTGGTAATCGTCCTGGGGGCCATAAGGGCGTCCCTCCAATCAGCTTCATCCAATGGACCCACCCAGGTCTCCCAGCGCTGCCTCAGTCCATCCCATTCCACCGGGGTGTTATTAACCAGGGAACGATAAATACGGGAAATTCCTCCCCTCCCAAGACACCCCAGCATCACCTGAGCCTCAGGCGGGCTGTGGTCGGGAATCTGTGAGTCCAGAGGGACGTGAGTCTGGACCGCATGGCGCAGCTGGAGGTATTTATAGAGTTGCGAAGGGTGCAACGAAAATCGGCCCTGAAGCTCCTGAAAGGAACACATGCGGCTCCCCCGCCACAAGTCACCCAAGCGAGAGATCCCCAGAAGGTCCCATGCTCGAACCCCCTCTAACCCCGCTACCTCTGGCAGCCAAGTACCATGCCAAAGTGGTGTGACTAGGGTCAGTGTCCTCGACCAGCGGGTATGCCGCAGAGCGGCACGCCATGCCAAGAAGGGGGCCCGCGTAACGTCCGAGAGCGACAGAGGGATCACCGCCCCGTAGAGCCTGTTTTAAATGGAGGAGAACCCCACGAGCTGTACCTCTAGCCTATAGGCCGGATCGTCCCACCCGCCCGAGAACCAATCATGAACCACCAGAAGCCGAGTTGCAAGATAGTACAAATAGAGGTTAGTCATGCTCAGGCCTCCGTCATATGAGGGAATCCGACAATGGTCCAGGGCCAGACGGGGCCTACCGCCACCCCAGAGAAACTTAGTCACAATCTTATCCATATCCCGGAACCAGGAGCAGGAGAAGGAGCAGGGCGTGTTCTGTAGCATGTATAGGAACTTAGGGAGGATCATCATCTTATAGAGTGCAATCCTCCCCAATGGGTTCAGTGGGAGCGACTGCCACTTCACCATGTCCGATCTGGTCTTATTAACCACAGGGGCCACGTTGAGGGCCCAGCAGAGCTCCGGAAGAAGGGTGATCCAGATCCCCAAATATTTAAAGGAGAGTCTCCGGAGGGGAATATCAGACTGCTAATGGAAACATTCCCTAGACGGGTGCAACGGGACCAGGACGGATTTTTTGGGGTTTAGGTGAATACCAGATGCCTGACCGAAACGGCGAAGAATCTGGCGAACACGAGGGCCCGAAACAGCCGGGTCTGAGAGATAGAGAAGGACGTTGTCCGCGTACAGGGCAATCTTATCAGGGACCATACCCGGCCAGTCCCACCCACGGAGAACAGGGTCCGATCGGACCAGAATGGCCAGGGGCTCCATCGCCAGGGCGAAGAGGAGGTGCATACGCGGGCAGCCCTGCCGCGTTCCCCGCCCTATGGAAAACGTGTGGGAGAGAGCTCCGTTCACCAACACTCTGGCTCGTGGAGCCACGTACAGGACCCGGACCATGGCACGAAACTGGGGGCCGAAAACCATGCGCTGCAAGATCTCTCCGAGGTAGACCCACCCCACCGAGTCAAAGGCCTTTTCAAAGTCGACCAGTAGAAGGGCCAGATAAGGAGATAGGCGCTCCCGGTGGGCCAGGGCCAGATGTAGGCGCCGCAAGCAGTCCCTCGAGCCGGCATAAATCCACACTGGTCCGGGTGGACCAGTGTGACAAGATGCGGGCGAAGCCGTTGCGCCAGGATGGTAGCGTATATCTTAAGTTCGGTATTAATGAGAGATATCGGCCGATAATCCGAGCAAGACTGTGATGGGGGTTGTGTTTTGGGAAGGACTACTATCGTGGCCGGGTCCGTTTCCGGCGGGAACGAGCCCTTCTCCACCACTTCAGCATAGAGATCCAGAAGCCTCGGGTCAAGGGTTTCACGATAGCGGGCATAATATTCCTGCGGGAAGCCGTCCGGTCCCGGGGTCTTCCCGGATGCCAAGTGACTGATTGCTTCATCGATTTCCTGCAGCGTGATGGGCAGATCTAAAGTCTCACCAGCCTCCCATCCCAATTGCCCAAGATCCACCCCGCTCGTCCCCATCATTTCCGCAAGAGAGATCCCAGGCGCCTTAGCCCGGTATAGTTGGGAGTAATAATCTGCAAAGGTCTGTGCCACTGCCACGGAGACTGTGTGAGTCACGTCAGTGGAGTCCACAATGGCAGGAATAATCCGGTTTGCCCGAGGGTAAGTAGCCAGCCGATGGAGGAGCGTACCATTCTTGTCCCCCCATCCGTACACCCGGGCCACCGAGGAGCACCAAAGAGTCTTAGCCGCCTTCATAGAGTGCATACGTATCTCTTCCCGCAGTAAGGCCAGCCACCGCGCCCGCGTGGCGTCACTCAACGCCTCCTGGTCCCGTTCAAGTTCCAAGGCCTGTGCTTCGCAGGCCGTGAGTCGTTGGATCTGAGTCCGGCATTGCTGTTGCACGTGCCCCCTGGCAGCCCCCCAATAGTCGCCTTGCCGGCCTCCCAAAGGATGGCCGAGGAAGAGACAGAGCCAACATTATGAAGATAATAATTGGTAATCTCGTCTCCCACTGTTTTCCGAAAATCTTTGTCCTGAAGGAACCAGGCATCAGGCGCCACATCGGGCGGGCGGATAAGGGAGGCGGGCCGAGAGCGAGAAGCAGTGGTGAGTGGTCCGAAAGGCCCCTTGGAAGAATGCAGGCGTCCTGAACACCCACACATTCCGTAGACGGGACAAAAATCAAGTCAATCCGGGCGTGTGAATGGTGCGCCGTCGAGGTGTGAGTATACTGACGAGCATGTGGGTGCCAAACCCTCCAGACGTCGCACAGGCCCTGGGCCTCAGCCCAACTCGACAACTGCTTCGCACGAGCGGCTCTGGCGAGGGAGATCAGGCCCGTCGAGTCCATACGGGGCGTGTAGACGGCATTGAAGTCCCCCCCTAAAACGAGCGAGCCTGCCGGAAGTGCTGGCAGCAAATCTGCAGTGTAGGAAAGGGCAGCCTGCAACAGGGATGGCGCCGCGTACAGGGACAGCAAGGTGAGTGGTCGCCCCTCGAGACTGCCACAAACTGCAACAGCCATACCCTGGGTGTCTAAATGCACCTGGGCCAGTACAAAGGGAAAGGACCGTCTGATCAGGATAGCCACCCCCCGGGAGCCCCTAGCAAAGCCTGAGTGCCAAACCCTATCATACCCGTAGCGGGCGAGAAAGGGACATTTATTACCGAGAAGGTGGGTCTCCTGAAGGAGAAGCACGTCGATCTCCATACGCTGTGCATATTTGAGGACTGCCATGCGTTTGAAATGATCCAAAAGACCATTTACATTCCAGGACAATATGCGCATGGCGGGCCTAGGAATGGGTGTGTCAGCCATAATTATAGTCGGGGGCATGCCTAACAAGATTTCTCGTCTTCCGGAGTAGAGGGAACGCGTCCCTCAGTCCGTAGGGAACTCAATAAACTAAGGGGAGCGAGCCTGGAGCAGGGAGCAGAATACGACGCCACCCCTGCATGAGGTGTGAACGGGCACCACTGTAAGAAGCACATCCCTTGTGAGGAGCGGATGACCCCGGAGTCGATCGCAAGGAGGGCCAGGGAGCGCGCAGAAAGGGGCCACCCGTTGGGCACGGCACCCACACCAAAACTGAGGGGGGCGCAGGGTCTCCCCGGAGGGAGAGACATCGGGAGAGCGGACAGGAGACCAGGTCAACAGTATCGTGATGCCATAGAACAACAACAATGAGGAATTCATCCCCCACCAACAAAATCCCCCCTAGGAGGAAGAAACAACCCCAAACCAACCCCAACCCCCACCCTATACTTCAAAAACAGAAGCATCTGTCGCCCTAACGGTATGTAACAACAACCAAGCTAAAACACTCGGGCTTGAGCACATAGTGGACCCCTCAGTAGATCGGAACAAGACAAAATCTCCTGCCCTGGCCGAGAGCTGCGATTGTATTGGAACACTGAAGCCCAGTCCCTTGCACCGTCAGCCTGGTAAAGCAACTCCCCCCCCCCACAAATCCACATACAGTAAAGGGAAAATCAAATGACTGGACTGCGGGAAAGATCCGTGAGGTCCATCTGTGCGTCTGGCTGGGCTGCAGAGCCCACCCGCAGGGGGGACTCATTGTGTCGTCCAGTAGCTGCGGGACTTGTAGGTGCAGCTGAAGAGGCAGAAGAGGCCCCAGATGCCCGGCGCGGCAGGCCCATGGAGCGCGTGACAACCGCCTCTCCCTCTGCGCGCCTCCGGGGCAGTGTGCGTCGCCGTCGACGGGTTCTTGACGGCCGGGGCACTTCCTGACCCCGACGCCCAGCCGCCGGTGATCCTTGTCCAGATCGATGCAAAGGACACTCCTCCGTCAGCCAGGTCCAGGCTGCTCGCCGCATTACAAAAAATATTGCTTTGTGTTGAAAAATGACCCGGAGGCGGGCCGGGAACTGAAGCTGGTACTGGAGGCCCATGGCCCGCATCTTCTGCTTCACCTCCATGTAGGATCGCCTTAGCTCTTGGACCTCCCGGGTGTAGTCCGGGAAGATCATTATAGTGTGATTTTGGTATGTGAGAGTCTCTTTGCGCCTGGCCTCACGTAGAATCACGTCCCTGTCTCTGAAATTGAGGATCTTTAAGATGAAAGGACGGGGGGCGCTCCCGGAGGCCTGGGAGCCAGCGAGCGGTGGGAGCTCTCCACTACAGACCAGGTTGACAGGCTGTCTGCCGGCATCCAGGACTTAAACCAGCGTTCCAGGAAATCATCTGCACGGCCCGATTCAGCCCCCTCTGGAAATCCCACCAGGTGGAGGTTACTACGCCGGGCTCGGTTTTCTGCTTCTTCAGCCCGGCGGTGCAGTTCCATAGAGTGGGTGGTCAGTTCTCGCACTTGGTCCTGTAACTGACGGATGTCGTCCTCGGCTGTCGATATTCTTGATTCGGTTTCGGAGATGCGGGCGGTGGCGTTACGCAGATCCTGCTGGAGAAGGGCAACATCGACCTTGACCTCCCCAACCATACCCTCCAGGGAGGAGCGGGATGCGTTGATGGCCTGCAGAATGGCTGCTAGGTCCGTGTTGGGGGCCGAAGCTGCCTCCTCGGTCGAGCCCTCCCCCCTCTCGGAGGTCGTGAACTGATCCATCCTGGTCTGGGTGGCTGCGGGTGTCGGCTTGGAAGCCCTGTCCTTACCCATGATGGCCGCACCACGGTCAGCGGGGACGTCAAGGCCGGACAGTGAGCAATGCGGGTACCTTCCGGAGACCCCACAAGGACTGGGGAGGTGGACGGCAGGGGGGAGGGTGCACGGCCGGGGCACCTCGCCCGTCCGGAAGGCCAATTGCCACAGGCACCACAGATCACGTCCTTGCGCACCGCCCGATACGGCAGCCGAATACCCCTCAAGGCCCGCCACCGACCTGTAACTGCAGACCCGAGGCCCGCCAGTACCCAGGGCGTCGCGCCGCCTCCTGCCGCACAACACAGCCAAGGCTAAATCCACGCTGCCACCAGCGAAGTCACAGGACCCGAGCACTCCGTAGAGACGTCCAAGCATTTCAAGGTAGTCCCCGGTGCACAGGCGGGAAGGACAGCCCCCGTTCCAGGCACCTCGCGGTGGGTCCCCAGCCACTGATGCCAGCACTCAGCCCATGGCCGCGGGCGCCAAATTCAGTTCAGTTCGCCCCCCCCAGGATCTTGATGCCTTCACAGCCGACAACGTAAGTCCTGTAGCCAAGGAGGGGGGGGGGGGAGAAGCCGCACACACTGACCGCCGGCCCGCGGCCCGATCAGCAAAGGTGGGAGCCCGCCCCGCGCCACTCAACAGCCCTCAGCAGGCCGCGAGGGACCAGGTCCAGATGCAGCAGCGAAAGCAGGGAGGGAGGGGGAGCCGGTCCCCGACCGTCGACACCCGGCCCGAAGGGGGGGGGGCCCCCACCACTCCCCGGCCACCTCAACAGCCAAGGCAGTCCCAATTGCACGCCTCCCTCAGCGCTGCACTCACCGGCTGCCGTCCACCACAGTTCGGCCCCCCGGGGCCCGCTCCGCACCCCCACACTCACCGCTGGCAGTCCTTAGGCGGGAACACCTCTCTTCTCACGGGGGGGCCGGCAGCAGCAGTTGAAGCGCCCCCGCGAGGCCGCCGATGTCCCTGGGAGACCGGGCCTAGAAACATCGCGGGCGCCGCGGGCTCAAGTAGCAGTCCGCCCGGGACCCAGCACCAGGATCGCCACCTCCAGCCGCCGGCCCGCCTCCAGGCCGCCAATCTGTGCTCGGGCCGGGCCGAATCCTGTCAACTTCGGACCCTGGGCTGCGGGACAGGTCTGCGTTCCGATGCGCCCAAAAGGAGTCGGCCAGGGCAGCTCGCCACGGATCAGGGAAGGATTTGCGGGGTCAGGCGTCCGGAGCCTCACCGCCGAGCGGCCATATTGGACCAGCGCCACCTAGCGCTCTAGAGCATTATTGTTTAACATTGTTCATGAAAGAAAACAACCGTCTTAGCAATGCTTAGCAGTAGATTCACTACTTACGTGTACAGGCCCTTTCTCAGTTCGTTTGGCTTGGTCTCAATCAGATGATGTCATCCGCTGTCTGTGGCGTGACATCAGGCAGTTGCGGATCATCCAGTTCATCAAGACTCGGGGATGTCGAACCACTGGCAGTTGTTTACCCAGAAGGACTCAGGTCTCGGTCTTCTCGGTGCACCGCAGTCCCAATAACCGCAGTCACTTGTATTGCGTCCTGCCTTTCTATTCTGCTCTGTTCAGGGTCAGGAGCCACAGAGGCTGAGGTCACAGTATTGGGGTCTCCACGTCTACCACGACTGCGGTTTCTTCTGCCAGGTATCTTTGGGGTCTCATCTGTACATGGTCTTGGCCCCGTCCACAGCCCAGACTCCTCCAGCCATTCCCAGGCTTCGTCAGGCAAATCAAAGAAGCGGACCCGCCTTTCGCGACCACTTTCAGTCTAGCTGGGAATAATAGGGAATAGCTGAGCTCTAGTTCGCAGAGTTGCCGCTTCACCGCAGTATAAGTGCTTCTGCGTTGTTGTACCTGCGTCGTGTAGTCTGGGAACATCATTACTAGGTTCCCAAGGACTTTGATATCTGTAAGTTTGCAGGTTTCATGCAACACCACATCTCAGTCCCTATAGTTGAGCAGGCTGAAACAGAATGGGCGCGGGCGTGTGTGAGAAGCTGGGTTTCTGTTGCAATAACTTCCCCCCTCTTTTTGCCAAACTACTGATGAGCTTTTGACTTGATGTGCCCTTGGTCCCTGCCAATAAGTTTCCCAGGGCCTGTGTTCTTTCCCCAAAACTACTCCAAACCCAACTGGCATCTCTGGCCACAGGTCAGCCCCTGGTAAATGGTACCACAGGTACCCAGGACACTGTGACCAGGGAAGGCCTCTAAGGGCTTCAGCACTTATTGTGCCACCCTTAGAGGTCCTGTACCTTTACACTCACACACTGCCTTTGAAGGCTGTGTGTCTTTGTGCAAAACAAAGTGAAGAGTCAGTGGGTTGTAGGCATGGCACACAGGGATGTGTGCCATGCCTACAACCCACTGCCCTGGCATAGATCAGTCACCCCTCTAGCTGGGTGCCCTATACCAGTGGTGAGGGTACAGGTGCATGAGCCCTGTACCCCCTGTGTCTAAGTTAAGGGTGGGCGGAATTTGCGAAAGTGACTTTCTCAAATTATCGCGAAAATGTTAAAAATCTCCGCAAACACGCGGAAATATCGCGAAGATGCGGAAGTTTTTTTCCCGCCCGTTCGTGGTATTTTCTGCATGGTCGCGGCTCACCAACTTACCCATGCGGTTGCTCGCGGGCGCGGCCATCTTGTTTTCACTCTTCTCGCGGTGCATGATCGCAAGAAGAAAGACGTGATCGCGCGACCAATGACATTACTGCGGGCGCGAACTGTCGCGAGACAGCGCAAATGGCTACCAACAATCCAACATCTCGTGGAGAACGCGACCGGATCGGGAAAACTTGTAGGCGAATGCGGGGATTCAGGTAAGGCGATCGCGCGCGCGCAAGAATGTATTATTTTACAGCGTGAGCAAGAAACAAATTATCGCTAACCTGCGCAATGCGGAAATTTTGACATTTTCGCGCTCTCCGCGGAACGCGAAAATGTCAAATTATCGCAATTTCCGCAAGCGGAACGGAAATTTAGCCCAGGCCTAGTCTAAGTCCATTCTTAGACATTGTAAGTGCAGTGCTGCCATTGAGAGTATATGGTGCTGGGAGTTTGTCATAAGGAACTCCACAGCACCATAATGGCTACACTGAAAGCTGAGAAGTTTGGTATCAAACTTCTCAGCACATTAAACCCACTGATGGATGCCATAGTGGGATTTAATGAAAAATGCACACAGAGGGCATCTTAGAGATGCCCCCTGTAAAACGACCTACCACTAGTATCCAGGCTGATTGGTTGCTGTCAGCTGCCACCACCGGACATGTTTCTGGACCCCGGGGTCGAGAGCCTGCTGCTCTCAGGGACCTGAAACAATGCACATCCTGGGACGAGGTGCCAAGCCTCCTTCCCCCGGATGGGCAGGGTCCACGAAGGGGAAGCTTCAAAGGCTTGCTGCCTTTGTGAGCTTCCCCAGGCTACTTGCTGCTTTTTCAACAACTGGTCCCCACTGGTTCTGACCCCCACTTTGGGTGGGAGAACCGGCTGGAAAAACCAGTGAGGAAGAGAGGTGTGCCCACCTCTGCCAACTCCACCCCTCAGGTGGGGGAGGTGAGGTGAAGCACAACTCTCAGTCCCTGACATCTTGCAGATGGGGGGACACAGCCAACCAGGGAAAGGCTTATGCCTCCCTCCCCCAGGGAAGGGACCCATTGGTCACAACCTTTTACCTACCTGTAACGCCCCTAAATCTATTATTTAGGGGCACCCCTTGCTTACTCAGACAAGAACCTACAAGAAGAAAAGAAAAAGAAGGACTGAACAGCTGTGCCGAAGCTAACAAGAGGAGGACGCCCACTGACTTGGTCCCAGCCCTACCGACGTGTCCCCACTTCGGTATTTTGCTGGAGCAGGTTCGGTGTGTCTTGCAGCGAGCAACCTCGAGAAACCCAGAGGACCTGCCTGCCTTCAATTCCAAAGACTCTGTCTCCAGTGAACCCTGGATTTGTTCTAACACCAGACTCCAGATCGGCAAGGATCCGCAAGTTTGCGCCACTCTGTACCCGATGCCCTCGGCCCTAGCTCAAGTGGCCCAACACCAAGGAGGGCTCCCCGACGAGCCTGACCCGAGATCTGCTGACCCCTAACCTGTCTCAAGCCTCCAGCCAACGCCTGCAGCCTCAAACCGGAAGGTCCCCCCAACTGCGACCAGGAGCTGGTAAGAAGATCCGATTCTAAAAGGCACCCCTGCAACCGATGCCCCAAGGCCTTGGGTGGCCCAACCGATAGTGCCTAACCAACCCCCAAGATCCCAACTTACCTCTCCAAGTGGTGGTTGCACCCAGAAGACCTTTGTCCCCGAGCCTGCAGTGCTTTTGCAAACCAGAGACTCCCCATTGAAAGCTACAGGGCTTCTGACGCCAAAACAGCACTGTGCACCCGGCTGCCCCAGTGTTGCTGTGGGTGCATCTTTTGTGCTGGTCTAAACCCCCGTTTGCCTTGAGCTTAAGTCCAGGAGCTTTACTCCCACAATCCAGGGGCCTGCTCATCAGCAGCCACCAACCGGAGGCCCGTATCCCCCAGTGTGGAGTTGGAAAATCTAAGAAACCGTTTAAAATTGTAACTAAATAACCAAAACGCTTTTACTTACCTGTTTACAGGAAATGTCCCAGTGCAGTATCCAGGTATGCTGAGTGTGTAAGAAAAGTAAACGGAAAAGTAACTTACCTGATATTTTACAAAGTATATGTACTATATTCGGAAAAGCATTGCATTAACAGTAACATTTCTGTAATCAAATCAAAGTACATTTACAATTACAATCCAATCTGTTTACAAATTGCATTATTACTGTAAAGTATGTATTGCTTACCTGTGCCAGGCTTGCTTGAATGTAGAAAATAAAATAACTAAAAGAGTATTTTCATACAAAAACAATTGGTTTGAAGTTCAGTCTTCAGTGTGTGAATTAATTTGCTGACTGAGTGGGTACAACAAATGCTTAACACTGTCGTCTGATAAAGCCTTACTGCTTGACCACACTACCACAAATAGAGAGTGAGGTGCTATCTACTTTACCTCTGCCTACTTTTTGGGTTCCACTGGACTCTGTGCACACTATACCTCACTTTGGGATAGTATACACAAAGCCAGCTTCCTACAGTGGGCACCCGGGTGAGGCTTGTGGGCCTGTACACTGTGTGCCCTCTCAACTGCAAAGTGTGACGACAGAGCTCTGGCCGGCAAGAGATCTTTGAGCCAGCGCTCGATGTATTCTTCTGGGTAGCGCCCTTCCTCATCCTCCTGGAGGCCCACCACCCGGACATTGTTGCGAAGGTAGCACCCTTCCGCGTCCTCAACTCTGTCCTCCAGTGCATGCATGCGGTCCAGCAGGTCCTATAGGGACGCAGTGTGGCTTTGGGTAATGGGCTTCAGTTCTGTTAGGGATTGATCCTGCGAGTGGACCTTATCTGCCAGTTTATGATGATCGGCGCGTAGTAGGGTAAATACAGAGGTGACTTTATCAATTTTGGACTCCAGTGAGGGCCTCGTCTGGGCCAGAGCAGCCCCGATCTTTTCCACTGCAGCTAATACGGAGTCTAACTTGGCAGAGAGCGTTATGTGCAGCATTCCGCCTAGGTCTACTTCCATGCGCACTGGTTCTGTGCTGCCAGTGCGTGCATTGGTCTGCTGCGTGTCCGTGCACAATCGGGCCATTGCTAACTGCTGTGCTGAAGGCATTTGCTGCAAATGGCTGGTGGCTACGCAGGCCGTGCGTTGTGTGCCGGTACGACCACGTGTTCTGGCCGGGTCGCGACGTATGCTAGACGAGGATCCTGTCCAGTGCTCCCAACTATGGGTGTTATGCGTGTGCCTTGTGTCGTGGCTTCACGGGGCGATAATGGGGTCTGCAGGGAGGCCAGAGGCTGTGTCCGGTGTGATTGCGCCTCCTCATGTCAGGTGTTGGTCCTCGAGCTTCTGTTTCCCAATGGCCGGTGCAAGTCTTCACCGAGGTGCTGCGCTGCCAGGACCACCCGAGGAGTGCAACGCCAGCGGGTTCACAACACCCGAGGTTACCCTTCTTTCCCAAGGGGTGCTCCTATTGTGCCCCTGTTTCTTCATGTGGGTACTGCACACCATGTTATAGTTCTCCCAGGGGTAATAATTGGGCTCCAGTATCTGCTTGTCATGCTTCAGAGTTGCACTGTTACCGTGGCCTAAGCCCGATCCGACCCCCGGACGCACGGGACCGTGCCTCAAATGTGGGCACTGGCTGCAGCAACTACTCCACATTGCCAACCTCTCCCTCCATGTGCGCTGCCAAAGCTCTCCACCAACTTGGTTCATGAGCCCCTTTGCGATGTCAGTGTAGTACAGCCTCCTATCAGGCCTACATTGATTTTGTCCTCTGCTTCCAGCTCACTATCTTCGCCCGGGCCGCAGCTCTGCCGCGTTGCACCCTGCAGTCTGGTGTAGCGAGTCCTATGCACTGCCAGGCCCCGCTCCACCCCCAAACACCTCTCATCAGGTTTGTGCACCGCGTGGGCTGGTAGATCTCCACAAGCGGGGGCCCACCACGTCGATATTGGGCCTCTCTCTCCTGAGTGCCAGAGGCACCTCCCGGTCCACCTCCTGAGTCTCTGCAGGGGTTATGAAGCCACTATTTCTATCTACGGATAGGGGGGCCGAACTTATCAGCTGCTGGTGCGCGTCACCCTCCGGGGCCTTCTAACACGACCAGTGCACGGGTCGCGGAGCTCCAGGCCTTCACACGTGTATACTCCCGGCAGGGAGTGCAGTCGGCAGCCGTACGCTGGTGTCAGAACTCAAACAGATTCAGCAAAAGTGAGGTTGTCTGTCAATGTAGTCAGGCATTAGGCATTACGCAGGGTCAGAAATGGCGTAGCTAGGTTCAGACTCCACTCCTGGAAGAACCCTAAGATGGCTGCCAGAAGGACAGGGAAAGGTACCACTTAGCATTCTAGTGGTTCCTGTGATTAAAGTCAGAGATAGAATTTTGACAGCTGTGGCATTAGAATCCTCGCATTTCAGCTGAGGATTTTGGAGGTAATGGAAGTTTTTCTGGGAACTAGTGGCGCGTTAGCTAGTTAAGGTAGTGCCCGTCGCATTGGTCCGTCGCTTTTATGCACATTGTTCTTTTGACGCTCAGAGCTGGATTGGGAGCATTTTGAGTATTTCACTCATTTTCGTTTAGAGCTCGTATAACTATCGAAGCTCTGAGGCATTAGCATTGAGAACACTCGTTGTTCTTGCCTCAGATGTTCAGGGTCCAATACTCTGTACTGAGAATCTGTATTCTCGAGTTGCCCAAAGTTAAATTGCCCACGTTGTTATTGCACCTTAGCAGAATGGCAGAAGGCTTGGATTTAAAACGACTAGGAGAAGTACTAGAGAAGTACTAGAGGGAATACAAAAGGAAATAATGGCAGTCAGAGAAGAAAATAGAGAGTTAAGAAGAGAAACTTCAGAATTCGCTATTAAGATGACTAGCCTAGTTACAGAACCTTAAGTAAAGTTTCCAACTACTTCAGAAGAATTTGTCAGTAATCCCACAACTTCCCAGGCTAAGGTTACCACACAAGTAATTCACTCGTTATCGCCAGTAATTCCTTTGGCTCCACCTGAGAGGTTTGCTGGGGACCCCCAAAAGGCACAGATATTCTGGACACAATGCACCTTACATTTTATGTGTAGGCCAGCCGTTTTCCCCAACGCACAGTCACGTGTAGCATTCATATTATATCTAAGTGGAGACGCTGCTGCATGGTCTATGCCATTGGTTTCAAGAAACTACCCAATGCTTTATGACTTAGAGGAGTTCAAGAAAGAGTTTCACCAGATTTTTGATCGTCGTCGAATGTCTCAGGCCACAGATAACGAATTACTTGAACTGAGACAAGGTAATCGTGAACTAATAGCTTATCTGGTTCAATTTAACAAATTAGTGGTAGAAATTAACTGGCCGGAGGACAAACGCGCTGCAGTCTTTTATCGTGGTTTGAGAGAAGAGTTGAAAGAAGCCCTCGCTCAAGTCCCTAATCTGCCAACTTAAATTTCGGCTCTTCAATTTAGTGATGGAAATTCACTTCTGGCAAAGTGAGAGAATAGGTGAGAAGAGAAGAGAATTCCATTCCAGTGTTCGCGTTATGACTGAGCCAGACCCAAAGTAGCCAGAGTGGTCCACAATCAGCATGGAACTGAGCCTATGCAGATTAGGACAATACTAGGTCCCTTATCAGAGAGGGAGAAAGAGAAACGCAGATTGAATAAGCAGTGTCCATACTGTGGTGTGGAAGGGCATTTTGTTAGAAATTTTCCTAAAAGGCCAAAACAAGCGTTGAAGGAAAATTGGAAGCACCACCAGTAGGAGGAGTTGGACTGGTGGATGTGAGCTTGGATACAACTCCAAAGAACCACACATTGGCGAATACCTTACAATCTTCATCGCCTCACTTAATCATGCATATGACGTTAAGGTTCAGCGACATCTGTTTGAAAGGAACCACAGTGATGGTGGATTCAGGAGCCACTGGTAATTTTTGTGATTTGCGGTTTGCAGAGAGAATGGGAATAAAGGCCATAAAGAAGGAGAAGAGGGAAGCAGTCATGGCAGTGGATGGCACCAAATTATCCTCTGGACCCTCAGTGAGTCACACTGAACTGGTGGAGTTAGACATGGCAGATGGTCACTGTGAGCAACTACAATTTAACCTGATTGACACTCTGCAGTTTCAGTTGATACTGAGATTGCCCTGGCTCACTGAGCACAACCCCACAATCAATTTGAGTTCCAGAACTATAACTATGGATTCAGAGTTTTGCAAGGAGAATTGCTATCAGAACTCAAAGCGGGATCTAAGAGTGACACCAGCCACGCATCTCTGTGATAATGGAGCCAGTGTGTGTGTAATATACAGAGTTGAACTGCCAGAAGAATACATGGAGTACAGTGACGTTTTCAATGAAAAGGAAGCAGAAAAGCTCCCTCCACATAGGATGTACAACTGCAAGATTGAGTTAGAGCCAGGAGTCAATTTGCCCTGCAGTCCATCTATGCTCTGACAGAGAAGGAAAAGACTCATTTGAAGGACTATTTACAGAAATATTTAGAGAATGGTTTTATCCGATCATCCCGATCACCTGTCTCTTTGCCACTTTTTTTTTATACCAAGGAGGGGGGCGAATTGAGAACTTGTATCGATTATAGAGCGATTAATCGAATTACCGTAAAGATTCAATACCCCCTGCCATCAATTTCGGTCTTCCTGGATCAAGTTAAAGGTTCAAGAATGTATACCAAGCTGGACCTCGGAGGGGCATATTATCTCGTACGTATCCAAGAAGGCAATGAGTGGAAGACTGCATTCAGGACCAAATACGGGCACTTCGAATATCAAGTAATGCCCTATGGCCTCTGAAACGCCCCGGTAGCCTTTCAACACTTCATCAACAACGTTCTAAAGGAATATATTGATCAGTGGGCCATGGTGTACATAGACGAGATCTTGATATATTCCGATAACGAAGAAGTACATGAGAAGCACGTCAAAGGAGTTCTGCAAAAATTGAGAGCAAATAGTCTTTTTGTAAAGCTGGAAAAATGCACATTCGGAGTAACTTCAGTGGAGTTCCTGGGTTTTATCTTGTCTCCTAAAGGAAGAACAATGGACAAACGCAAGGTGGATGCAGTACTGGAGTGGAAATCACAGTAATCAGTCAAGGAGGTGCAAAGCTTCATCGGATTTGCAAACTTCTACCGGAGGTGCATCCAAGAATTTTCTAAGTAGCTGGTGCCAATTACAAAATTACTAAAGAAAGGAGTTCCTTTCGAATGGACAAAGGAGGCAGAAGAAGCATTTGTGCTGCTAAAGGAGGCCTTTACTACAGCACCATTTTTGTTACATCCTGATCCATCATAGACATTTTACGTGGATGCTGATGCCTCTAATTTAGCTTTGGGAGGAGTGTTATCACAAAGGCATAAGAGAACGGGCCAGCTTCATCCTGTCGCCTTTCATTCTCGAAAACTGACCCCAGCGGAGGTGAACTACACCATAACAGAAAAAGAGTTGCTAGCCATTAAGGACACCTTCAAGGATTGGAAGCACTATTTGCTTGGGGCGAAGCATACCATCACCGTTTACACTGACCATCAAAATCTAAAATGTCTAAAATCCACAAGAGCTTTAACTCCACGACAACTTAGATGGTCCTTGTATTTTGCGGATTACTATTTTGTGATCACGTATCGCCCTGGAACGAAGAATGGCAAGGCAGATGCTTTATCAAGAATCGTCACCGGAGATATTCCGGAAAAATCAGAGAATCAAAACATTATAGAAGAGGAAAGATTTGTTGGGGCGGTTCTTGAGAGTACCCTGGAGAATTCAGTCCAAAAGGTCATGAGCAAAGAAGAAATGCAGGAGTGGGTGCTGCAAATGCCCAACAGAGAAATCCGAGCCAGTTTACCCTTTCAAGAAGGTGCATTATGCCTTCCCACAGTAGAATTGCAGAAGAAGGCTATGGAGGAATGTCATGATCATGTGTTGGCAGGACATAAGGGAATCCAAAAGACAACTGACTTATTCAAACGAAGATTTTGGTGGCCAACTATGACTAATGACATTCAGCAGCATGTAACAACTTGTGAAATTTGTGCCAGGGGAAAGTAAGAGAGACAAGCTCCTAAGGGGTTATTACAACCATTACCTAATCCACCTCATCCATGGCATGCAGTCACGTTAGATTTAATTGTCGACTTGCCTCTAAGTCAGGGTTGCACTACTATAATGGTTTGTGTGGATGCATTCACTAAAATGGCCCACTTTGTCCCCTTAAAAAGATTATCCACAGCTAAATACTTAGCACAGGCTTTCAGTCAAAACGTAGTTCGAATGCATGGAATTCCGAAGGTTTTAGTCTCTGACCGGGGGTCACAGTTTTTTCGCACTTCTGAAAGGCCTTTACTGAAAAACTAAACATTGAAACCAGGTATTCCACTAGTTTTCACCCGGAAACAGATGGCCAAACAGAAAGAGCCAACCAAGAGCTTGACCAATACTTGTGGTTAAACTTGCTAGATCAGGAAGGGGAGTGGTCAGATTATCTTTGGGCTGCAGAATTCGCACACGATAACGCTAAGAGCTCTTCCACAGGCTATTCTCCCTTTTTCATAAATTCATCCCAATCTCTCAGTAAACATACAAGAAGCAGAGGTCCCAGCGGTCAGACTTAGTTGAGCACTTAACTAACATACACCAGTCAGAGACAGAGAATTTAGTGAAGGCAAAGAAAGATTACAAATTTTATGCTGATAAGAAAAGGCATAAGGACCCTGATTTTCAAATTGGTGACAAAGTGTTGTTAAACACAAAGAATTTGAGGTTAAAAGGGAATAGGAAATTCCAACCAAGATATATTGGGCCCTTTGAGATAGAGAAGAAACAAGTTCAGTGACTTATAGGTTGAAGTTACCCGATACCTTAGTGCATCCAACCTTTCATCTGTCCTTGCTGAAAAAGGTAGCGGCAGGATTGAGAGTCATGTTACCCCCAAAACCCATTCAGACCAAGGAGGGAGAAGAATGTGATCTTAGATTCCAAGGTGAAGAAGGGTCTCTTGTACTATTTGATTGACTGGAAAGGCTATGGGCCAAAAGAAAGGTCTTGAGTGTTATCTTCTGATGTGCATGCACCTCGATCAGTGAAGTCCTTCCTAAAGAGGAATGCAGAAAGAACTGGTTTGGAAGGGCCACCCTTGCGGTGGGGTACTGTCAGAACTCAACCAGATTCCGCAAATGTGAGGATGTCTGTAAATTTAGTCGCGCATCAGGCATTACGCAGGGTCAGAAATGGCATAGCTAGGTTCAGATTCCACTCCTAGAAGAACCCTAAGATGGTCGCCAGAAGGACAGGGAAAGGTCCCACTTAGTGTTCCAGTGGTTCCTGTGATTGAAGACAGAGATAGAATTTTGACAGCTGTGGCATTAGAATCCTTGCACTTCACCTGAGGATTTTGGAGGTAATGGAAGTTTTTCTGTGAACTAGCAGCGCGTTAGCTAGTTAAAGTAGTGCCCGTGGCCTTGGTCCGTTGCATTGTTATTGTTGCGGCGTGTTAGAATTACATATATTGTATTCCTGCATTTAGTGAGCAGGTTATTAAGGAACTGCATACTTAAATGTCTTGTCTCAGGCGTCACGAGTTTAGTGGGAGTCTAATTCTCAACTGCTTTTATGAACATTGTTCTTTTGAAGCTCAGAGCTAAATTGGGAGCATTTTGAGTATTTCACTCATTTTTATTCAGAGCTTGCGTAACTATCGAAGCTCTGAGGCATTGGCATTGAGAGCGCTTGTTGCACTTGCCTCAGCTGTTCAGGGTCTTTTAATTCAATACTCTCTACTGAGAATCTGTATTCTCGAGTTGCCCAAGGTTAAATTCTTTACTGAACCTTATTAGTTCAGTTTAGAGCGCTTAATTCTGAATACAAGCGCTCCTGTTAAAACCTTTCAGTCAGGAGCGTAAATTTCCAGACATTGCTCGTTGCTTGACAGTTTTTAAGAGAATACTTGTTCAAAAGGCTATTCCTCAGCTTTTACTTGTCGTTTTCAGAATATTTAGATATTATACATTGAAAGAGTGTTTTTCTTACACCAAGTCTTAGGGTGAATTAGTGCACATATATTATACTTACCAAACATCACCACCTGCTGGCAGGAAGTGTTGCTGCACCTTCATCTAAAGACTTTCTGTACGGAGAGATAAGAGTTTACTCAAAACGAATATGTACATGCTATGCAAATATATAGAAGAGAGGCAATAGCTACTTGCCAACAGGGTAAGAATATCAGAGGATAAATAGGGTAATAAGATATTTTTCTAAATAATTCCGTGTGTTATAAAACAGTGAATCATTTAGGTTTTTTCTTGCAGTTCACACATTTAAAAGAAATATGCAAGAAACAACGAAGAGAACCTGAAAGAAGTGTAGCTGTCTCTTCTTGTCCCCTCCCCCTTTCCCCCTTTTAGTTTCTTCAGCCCAATTACTTATTAAGGAGTTTGGCTGGGAAAGTGAATAGGGGAGTTGGGAACTAGCGTAAGTCTGCTCCTGCGCAATTCACTTGGCATTGAGTCTGACAGCTGGATTCCTTCAGCGGGGAGTTTGCTTGCAACGCAGGGTGTCTCTGCTGATCTCCAGTGCACTTCGCGCTTACCTTCAAATCAGCGCCTGTGTACAGATCGGGCCCGTCATAGCCGTGGGTGCCGCCGCAACTGCGGCCCCTCCCCTCAGACATGCACTCCGTGCACATACACTGGGTGTGGAGACCGCAAGACTCAGATGTCCATTCTGTTGACGATCCGCGTTCTCACGGGTTCTTTAGGTCAATGGCGGCAACCACAGCTATTTACTAGATCAGCACTTCGTTTCTCGCATGCAGATGGCCCGGGATGCAGGAGCCTTGCAGGATAAAAAAGGGATTGTGGACGGACCTCTAGCCGCTTGCGTCCGCCATGTTGGCTTGCTAGCTATGTCCCCGCTATGTCATTATAACTTGTTGATACACCAATCCTATTCATTGAAGTGAGTAACTATCTACTTTTGCACTTGTCATGGATTGCATGTGCATTCATCATGTGTAGCAGAGTTTTCTTTTTGCCGTGATGTAATTCATAGATCATGATTTGGAAAAGACAGTACAGTTGCACAGCATAAGCCTGTCGGTTTATGGGATTGTCTTCGACTTCTTCACTTATATCTTCAAAGCCATCATCAATGTTGTTGGCTTCTGTTCCAAACTCAAGAACTTTAGTTTGTAACAGTATTGCTTTGCTGACATTAAACAATGATGTAAAAAATGTTAAGACAACATCAGGTATTCTTTTTGACTCCCATGTTTTGCAAGGCCCTGGGGCATCACATAATTTGTCATTAAGTCCAAAATCAAATTATTTCAGGACATTTCTTAAACTGGTTCCTGCTGATTGTACTGCATCCTGTGATCTTATTTTGGCAACAAGAACTTAAGACTGACTATTACGAATTCTGTCATTGTACATTCTCACCAGAAAAACCTTAATTTCATTATTATGGATCAATACAGTTTCATCAATGTTGAACATTATTTCTCTGATCTCACTGAGTGTGAACCCGTAGCCAGCACTCAAGTGTGGCTTTAGAATTTCAGTTGCTATTTCAAGAGCGCACACTTAAGTGAAGGCTGGCTGTTACGCTCCGCGGCTGGGAGCTCATTATACATTCATGTTTTTGAATGTATGCATGCATGCAGTTCGGGTGGGAATACAAATCTGCTTTAAATATATTCACCTCGCTGTTTGGATCGGCTACTCTGCTGAAAACCTCATCCTGGAAGAAACTAGCTGCGGATACAAACTTGTTTGCCCTTTGAGACTTACATACTCTGTACTTTGTTCTTTTGTCAATCCCTTTGGCCCTTTTTCTGACTAAACCACAGATAACACATTGAAGATCCTCTGCTTTCTGATCAGTTGTTGGAGGCGGACTAGGGGTAGCTATCGATCTTCTAAGTGGATGTTCATTGGGTTTGGTTGGCATCACTTTCTTAGAATAGTCGGATTCTTGTGATTCACTGGTTTCTGCTATTTTTTGATGAATTTTGTCCATTGTATATGACTTGCAGGTACTTGTTGTTACAATGATAAAATATTTGATCCTTCTCACCCATCAGTTTCAATCGTTTGTGAATTTGTCTCGCCGTATTTCTGCAGCATCTCGAACTCTCTTCTGTCCAGCTGCAGTTGATGTTAGCTTTTCTTTTGGATTAGCTTGGCATACGACACATTTTTCTTTGTTGAAGGAGTCCTCAGATTTCTTTAGTTAGGAAAACTCTGTCAGGAGGTAAAGATCCTCTGCTACCACCTGCTTATCTAATGTTTCCGAATTTGAATCAATGGAAAGCCAAAAACAAAATGAAAATAAATTACCAATATGATGGCTAAAACACATCATTATAGAGCTGCAATTTTGTAAAATGGTGGAAGTTTTGCTCTAAGGAGTTATTTTCTGTCTCTATAATACCTCTTGACCGCCAAAACCTATGAAATGAAGTATATAGGTCTCATGGTTGCTGAAATATTACATCATCACTGCAACACATCCGCCATTTTTAAAAATGTCGTCCAGAAAAATTCGGCCCGGATTAGCAATTCCTACCCGAGCTAAATTACTTCTCTAATGATACAAAAACCCAAATCAAAAAGTAAAATCTCAGGGCAACAATTTTTTTACGGAGGTATATCAAGGGGCTAGGACTATATCAACTCAGATTTAGAACAAGTAGACTTAAGCATGAGATTTAAATGCAAAAAGTGAGCCGTTCTGCAACTTTGGTAACTCCTACCCTGTGCTTGCAACTTTGTAGCATGCATGTTTTATCTTGTATGGTAATGCTGACATGAAATGTTTCACTGCAACTGTCTATAAAATGGGTGCCTGTGAAGGAGGGTCCCTCAACGGAATGTTTAATGATCCGAATCTGTTTTAACAATAACTGTGTGGGTTACTTCACATTCCATAGTCTGCTGGTACTGTCATAAATACTGTTTTTTCACAGAAATGTATGAAGAAGTAGTTTGGCTAATTCTCTTGACTAGTCTAGTTTGTCCGGTGACAGCTCAGTTGTTGTTTTAGTGGTCATGCATATTTGTGTAATGATACAGTAGCTCTGGATCTGTGGGCTGCTACCAGTATTACCTTCCTGTTGGTTTTAAAGTTAAGAATAATGGTTATGGTGGAGCGGATTCAGAATGATGTGCTAGAATCTTTACAGCAAGTGAATAACTTCACTCCCTTCATGTGTGCTGGAGTATAAATTAAAGTTATGCATTTTGTACAATAGCCAGTGGACAGGATACTACACAGTCATTGGATGTGCACCTCAAATCTTGAGTCAATTGTTTTAAGTTTACCAGCAATCTATTTCAGAGGCATCACTTCCATGTCTTTCACCAATATAAAAGTTCCATCACGTTTTAGTATTTTTTTAAGGTGTTTGATAAACGACACAGAGTGTTTGATAGTGATGAAGTTTATATATAGAAGGTGGTTGCATCGAGCTGATTGAACCCAGAAACATTTCCTCCAAGTCTGGAGTTTCAATCTATCCAGCCCTCTTAAAGCCCATTCGGCGATCCTGTCCACTTATGGCTCAATAAAGAATTTGATAAATATTGATAGTTTAGATGAGGGATTTTCCTATGCTGGCATAAAGAAGTGGGTTCTGCTTTCTCATCAGAATGCTTAGATAATGTAAAGTAGTTCCTTAAATGTAAGTATCTCAATAGGAGAAACTTTTATTGGTCACATGAAAGTATCTTTAATAATACCAGGAAAGACAGATAGAAGTTGTTTAAGTAACGTCATCTTGCACCACAAAAAAGTTGACCAATCTCACTCCAGTAGTGAAAGCTGAAGATACCGAAGAGCCCATCAAGATCTCTTGTTGAAGTATTAAAAGACCAAAATAATGTAATTAATTTTAGTACAAAAAGGTACACAAAAGAAGCAACTGGGACAACTCAAATAAGTTCTTATTTCCAGGAAGTTGCCCATCTTGATCAGATTCACGGTGCACAACAACAAGAGAGGTTAGTGTTTATTTTCTTCAGGATCCTAATACATGCATCAGGACATTATAATTACAGGAAAGAATTGCCATATTTTTCATTAAGGGTCAGCCCTAAGTATTGTGTTACTTAACAATCCTGATTTTTAAATTACACTCTCCAGTAGATTGGATCTGTATTCCAGCTAGATTACGATTATATACTGGATGATTCCACATTGTGCTGAATCTGTTAATGTCAAGGTGGGATAAGATATATAAAGTAAAACCTTGTCCGCAAAAGCTGATAATTTGGGGTCACATTGGCATACCATGGCATCAGCATTAGTAGACAGTCCGTAAACCTGAACAATAAAGGCCCACGTATAACGCAAAGAGAACTGGTGAGAGTGGGTACCTCTGGAGAGTCCACCACATAATATTAATGGCATATAGATGTTCATTGACCATTCTGCAAGCACAAGTGAATTGGTAACGTAAGCTGACCCAATCTACTGTTTCCCAAAGAAAAGCTTAATTGAGCTAGTAAAAGGCCTCTGCCTATTCAATTAGTGAAAAGGTTTTATGAGCAGTTGTATCTCTGCCAGGTACAAACCCATGGTGCTAGGTTGAGATCAGATCACTTATGCATGTAGATTATTGGCTTGACATTTTACAAACACAACATCTTAATATGAGCTCCTAAGCATGATGTGAAGGAAGGAACTGAAGTGGCTTACAGTCTACTTTTTTAAATAAATATTAATTTGTGTTTTTTCCTAAGTAGGAAGGAACTCTTTCTCCATTGAAAATGGCATTGGCTGAGGACATGGGCAGGGAGATCAAAACGGCAGAAACATTTGCACATTTACGGCAAGCTGCTGTTGCTGAATTAATTTTGGGTCTGTAAGGCTCACTCAGGGTGTTCCTGTAGACCACTAGCTGGTGACTACAGCGTCAAGGACTGTTTTTCAGGTGTTGCGTAGGAGCTATTTGAAGATCCCTCTCCTCATCTTTAGAGTTTAAAAGCAGGATGAAATGATGACGTTGACTTGTGCAGGCATGTTCAGTTTGCTGCTAATGAGGATTCCAAGGTTTATGCATGGGTGCTGGGTGTGAGTGTGGTTCTGAGTTCAGCTGGTTACGAGTTGGGGGGTACTAGTTGCGGGGGTCCCATGGCGAGGTGTTCTTTCTGAAAATAACTACACTATCACACTCTGTAGATGGGAGCTTGAGACAGTGTCTTTCATCCAGTTAGCGACTTTGGTGATGCAGGTGGTAAACTTTCTTCTTGTATTGGGGGTCTTTGCTGAGAGGGAAAGTATGAGTTGCATGTGAACAGCGTAGGATAGCATATCGATGTCATGTGTGCAGTTGCCGTTGACCAGAGGGATCATGCATGCTTTGAAGAGGGTAGGGCTGAGTGATGAACCTTGAGGCACTCTGCAGATGAGTTTGCAGGTTTCTGAGGAGTAAGGTTCCAGGCGAACAGCTTTTATTCTATCCTAAAGAAGCAGATCAGGTGGACCTTGGATGTGTTTCTTCTTCATGTGCCTGGGATGTAAGACTGTCACAGGTGCTGCAGAAAGGTCTTGGAGAATGAGGACTGCTGTATCTCCTCTCTCAAGGATCATGTGGCTGTTGTTTATGGCAGCAATGTTGTACTGTAGTTGGGAATGAATTCAAACAGAATGGCTTTAAGGAGCTGGTGTTGCTGAGGATGTAGGTGAGATGTCGATTGATTAGTTTCTGAAAGACCATGGTCGGGCAGCGGGTGTATTCTTGAGCAGGAGTGTGACTGTGGCATGCTTCCAAGTTTCCAAAAATGTGGCTAAGTCGATGGAGGCATTGAGGGTTCCTTTGCTTGTTGTGAAGGCCTTTTGAAGGGGTGATGTTGCTGAAAGTAGCAGGAAGCACTGTGAAATCTTTGAAAATAGCAAACATTTCCTTTTTGTTGTTTGTGCAGGTGTTAATGTAGTCTTCAAGAGCTGTGTGCTTTGTGTTCCTTATCTGCTCATGGTAGCATCTTAGGGCATATTTGAAGATGTCTTTATCCGTGGATTCTTGACTTGTTCTCCATTAGGTGCTGCAGTTGCTTGCACTGGCGTTTTGTCAGCCTGAGTTCCTCTCTTTACCAGCTACCGTAAGATCAGTCTCTTGTCTTTGGCTTGTGCTTGAGAAGAGTTATTGTGTCAGCATATGCAGTGATCCAGCTGTTGAGGTGCTTGTTCGATTTCTGTAGCGTGCATGCTCACGTCAGTAAGTGCAGACAGAGGAAGCCCAGTTTTCTTCTATGTTGCTTTTCCAGCTGTGGCAGCCAGGTCCAATGGTGATAGGTCTGTGTTGTTGCGTGATGGGTATGCTGAAATTGACATGGCATGGTCTGTCCAGGTCATAGCTGTTGTCTTGTCGGCTATGATGTTGCTGACTAAGTAGAAAATCAGGTCCATTAGGTGACCAGTGTTATGCATAGGTTCGGTAACGTGCTTGGAAAGGCTGAGGTTTCCTAGAAAGGACATACACTTTGAGTCTGTGCGGTCTAGATGAGAGCTAAGGTATCTGAGGATGAAAGTGCTGGCACTGATGATGAGGAGTGCAGACTAAAATGGTGCTGGGTCCACGTGGTCTATATATGAGGATTCGGCCCAGGAAAATGTTGGCTGCGCTGCGTATCTTGTATGTGAGAAGTTCCATGTAGCTGGTGGGCCTGTCCGTGTAGGTGGTTCAAAAAAGGGTCTCTTTGAAGTTGATGGTGACTCCCCTTCTAGACTTGTGCTGACGGTCTTGCTTGGAAATCTTGGAACAAGGGGGATGGTGCAGAGGCTGGATTTAGCCTTGTGTCAAAGAGGAAGAACAGTTCCAGAACGTGGTTGTGCAGTAGGTCTCATATCTCCGTGGCATGTTTGATAAGCCAGCGGGTGTTCAGCATGCATGCATATATATCGGGTATTTTGTGGGTGCTGGTTGGCCTGCGTGAGCAGGTGGCTGGTATGTGTGAGTAAGTGAGTGGGTTGCTGGGTGTTGTTGCTGCAGACGTGGTGCGTGTAGGCTGTGGGATAGTGCATGAGTTGCAAGCGGTGCATGTGAATGCTCCCTCCATGTTGTGAGCTGCGGTGGCCAAGCAGAGCAGAGGCCGGGGTTGAGAGTGAGGAGGAGTGTGGCAGGGAAGCAGTGGGTATGGGGAGGGCCAGGGTTCCTGGTGCTGGGTGCAATCCAGGCTCGGATGTGCGCTGACAAGTGCGCCCTTGACACACCAGCGCTGCAGCAACCATTAAGTAGGTTCTGGGAGGGGTAGGACTGTAGGGGTGGTGGACGGTGTGCACATGGACGATAGATAATAGCTCCATAGTATAAATAAGTGTAATATTGAGCTACACTGGAGGACTATTTGTTTGTGACATTAGTTGTATGAGTTGCAGCACATCAATTGAAGGGAGGTCCTATTGAGGGAGACCCTTGAGGGAAATGGACTGCATATAATCTTTCAGAGACCCAAGAGGCAGACATTGTATCATTTGAATTAATTTGCCACTGTGTTCTTTGTGGGAGTCATTTAATGAGGGAAGCTCCATATTCCTCCTCTTTTGCAGACGCTCCTTTCTCTCACTTACTTAGCCCTATCTCATTTTAAGGTGCAAACATGCACCCTCTTTTTGGGAGTGACTGGAGCCTTTGATACCAGGGACCCTCGCACCACAACTTCACCAGGGAGCATGGTTTTCTAGAGGGCTTCAAATTGAGTTTGGGAGCTATTTAAGTTGGAAATTAATTAAGCTTGTTCTTACAGCTGAGCAGAGGGTTCCTTGCAGCCCTTTCATCAATATTTTATGGTTGCTTATGCCATGAAAAATTAAATGAAGATGAAGTTACCAAACAAACAGCATAGATTCATTTTATTATTTCTAAAAGGAGTGGATCCAAGGTATTCTGAATTATTTCATATAGTTTGCCCAATTTACCTTCTATACATGAAGCCTTACAATTGGAATTGTGTTGGAAATATGGTCCCTTCAGCGATAGTCATCGAGTTAAGCAAGGTCGTTTCAGAAGATGTTGCATAATATAGGAAAGAAGCCCTATCCAGTTTTTTTGTGGAAGATACATAAAGCTTTCAAAAGTTTTGAAAAATCTCTTAAGGTTTTTGATGGACCATATATTGATGTGAGGCTCTCTGTCCTTAACAACTGTAGCAAAAAGATATATATTACAATGGCATATTTGGGGGTCAGTCAGCATTAGGTTGTCCAACATGTCGTTCTAGCGAGTGAATCGGGTCCACTTGTTACTCCTTTGTAGCAGAAAGCATAGTTATAGGGCAAAGACTGATTTGTATATGGCTCCTTAATCTTGTGTTTGCTATGTTCACCCTAAAAGGCCAAGGGTGTTCCCGGACGTGGATCCCTTGCTCGATGTGCCACTGAATATAACCTAGCCTGGGTGATGAGGGGTGATACCCTGAAGCCAGTCCCAGGATGCTTGTTTACGGACCAGGGAGGACCTGGCCTGGCAGATCGGGCTGGATTGTTCCCATGAGGAGCAGGGTCAAGACTGATTTGCATATGGCTGGGTCCAACCTGGGGTGGCATGTTAAGCAAAAGAACTATGGATTTAACCCAGATCTGTTGACTGGGGGTGAGTGTTTGAAAGGTTTCAGTACTCTGTCCATCATCTTGTGTTTGCTAGCTATAGGGATGGGGCTTTTAACAGTGGCTGGTTGCTTACTACTCTATTGTCGGAAACAATCATGGTAGGTTTGATAGAGGCCTATGGGTCAGGTAGTGTGTTTGTGTAGTTATTTTTAGGGGGCTTGTAATCACACAGCTTTTGAAGGGCATTTTTTAATGTGATGGAAACTTGAACCTTTGGAAATGTACAATTTAAAAAATATTTGTTTTTTATCCATCCACTGATGACACAGCATTCTTGAGTGTGGTTTTGTTTTTGTTTTGACATTTATAAACTATCAGCAAATGTATGTGGTTCAAACCTTAACCTTTTTGGTCCATATTGATTAACCACCCTAACAAAATTAACTTTTTGTATTATTCTGGTTGATCAGTATGTAGTTCCATTTGTTATACTTGTATAACATGTGTTACACACTTTGCACTGCAGACAAAAAATACATAAAATGCTTTCCATGGGGCAAAACTGGGCAAGCATTGGGAAATGTAATTGGCCTGAATGAATTAGTTGTTCTTTATACATACACTTGAGGCTGTCCAGATGCTTTATTTTGTTGTTATTTATTATATTGTTATCTATATACTGTCTCCGTTCCCAATGGCTATACTTACTATGCACAGACGGTTGGTTCACTTTGCCAGAGTGAAGTCTCTGTTGCTGCACAGTAAGTATAGTCGTTGGGCACAGACGCACAGTAAGGATGCATAAATAAACACTCATTTCAAAGTACATCAAACACTTTTCAAACAAGAAACTGCATCAAAAATAATTATAAAGAATGCCAAGGAGATACCTAGGGCCATATTTATGACGTAACGTGGTGCAAGAGCGACGCACACCTTAAGTCATATTTCTGAAGCCACACAAAGCCACTTCGTGTGGCTTTGAGTTGATCCAAAAATATGGAGTAATGCAATGCAGCACAAATCTCTACGTTATGTTACTCTGCCCTGGGTAGGCATTCCATAGGCGTTGTGTGGATATTCTTATGCAACTCCCATGGGTTTTGGCACATTCCCAAATTCACAAGACCATGTAAACCTGGGAAAGTGCCAAAAAGACATGCCTCTGCAGGGGAGGCATAACTAGAAGAAATATGTTTATTTCTCCTCGTTTTTTCTCTTCCTATGTGTGTTACATTGTGCAGAATGTAAAGAAGGTTCACCTTCTTGCACAAAAACAATCCTGCCTATAACACAGTGTGAGAAAGTGCCATCTTTCTTGCATGGTATGCCCCCACTTTTTGCTGAATTGCTGAATGTACTTTGACTGAGTGCGCCCTGGGCTCCTGCCAATCAGTTGCCCTGGGCCTATGTTCCTTCCCTAAAACTGTGCTGAAACCTAAACCCAAATTGGCAAACCCTGGGCACATGTCAGCCCCTGGTAAATGGTACCCTAGGTACCCAGGGCCTTGTGACCAGGGAAGGTCCCTAAGGGCTGCAGTACTTATTCTGCCCCTTGCAGGCTGTGTGTCTGGGTACAGAACAAAACAGAGAGTCGACATGGCACACATCCCTGCGTGCCATGCCCACAACGCACACTGCCCTGGCATACATCAGCCACCCCTATAGCTGGGTGCCCTATGCCAGTGTTGTGAGTACAGGTGCATGAGCCCTGTGCCCCTACAGTACCCAGGTCCATTCCTGGGCACTGTAAGTGCGGTGCTGCCATTTAAGAGTATATGGTGCTGGGAGATCGTCAACACGAACTCCACAGCACCATGATGGCTCCACTGAAGACTGAGAAGTTTGGTATCAAACTTCTCAGCACATTAAACCCGCACTGATGCCAGTGCAGGATTTAATGTACAATGCACGACAGAGGGCATCTTAGAACCTAACCTACAATCCACGTCTGGTCTAGGGGCTGCCTAGGCTGCCACACAGGAGACATGTTGCCGGACCCCTGGGTAGACAGCCATCTGCTCTCCTGGGCCTGCAACAATGCACATCCTGGGCGAGGTGCTAGGTCTCCTACCACAGGATGGGCAGGGGAAGCTTCAAAGGCATGCCGCCTTTGTGAGCTTCTCCAGACCACTTGCTGTACTCAGCAACAAGCCCCTACCGGTTCTAAACCCCCACTCTGGTGGGAAGACTGGCCGGAAACCCCAAGGAAGGAAAGGGGGTGTGCCAGCCTCTGCCAACCCCACCCCTCAGGTGGGGGAGGCGAGGTGAAGCACATCTCCGGGCTCTCGCCATCTTGAAGATGGGAAGCCCTGCCCAATCAGGACTAGGCTACTCCCCCCCTCCCACAGGAGAGAGGCAGGATAGGGGGTGTACCCACCCAGGGCAGGGACCCATTGGTCCCTGCCCTTTACCTACCTGTAACGCCCCTAAATTCAGTATTTAGGGGTACCCTGAACCTTCCTTCCTTAGATCCAGATTCCGAAACAGCAAAGAAGATCAAGAAGCAAGAAGACCTGCCGTGCAGCTGCTAACAAGAGGAAGACACCAACTGCTTTGGCCCCAGCCCTACCGGCCTGTCGACCCTCAAACCTGCTCCTGTTAAATCCTGGCATCTCCTGTGGCCAGCAACCTCACAAACCCCGGAGGACCTGGCTACCTTGTGACTCTAAGCATCTGGGACTCCCACGGCCAGTGGTACTGCTCAAAGAAAGTAACTGACTCCTGGCATCAGCCAGGAACCGCGAACCCTGCACACTCTGGACCCGCCATGCCTGGCCTGTGCTAGAGTGGACAAAGACCACGAGGACATCCCCCTGGCAACTGTGACCCCGAATCCAGCACCCAAGGACCCACCTCGACGCTCCTGACGACGCCTGCAGCCTCAGAACCAGGGTCCCCTCCAACCGCGACCAGCAGAGGGTAAGATTTCCCGACACCAAAAGGCACCCCTGCACTCCTTGGTGCCTACCTATCCTCCAACTACCCAACTTACCTCTCGAAGTGGTGGTCACGCCTGAAGAATCTTCGTTCCCGAGCTTGCAGCCTTTGTTTGTTTTTGAGCTTTTCCATTACAATCCATTGAGCGCCGGATTGCTCAAAAGCACCCTGCACCCAGCCACCCAAGTGCCCCTGGCAGTGCAATCTCTACTCTACTCTACTTCCCCATTTGCCCTGAGCAAGTGACCAGTAGCCCAGCTCCCACAGCCGCGTGGCCTGCTAGCCAGAAGCCACCAACAAAGGGCCCCCTGCCTCCCATTATTATGAAATCTGTTTATTGGCATTTCTTTGTTTCAAACAACATACACAGTACAGTTTAAGATCTGGATTACGTACTGTGGAAGGAGACTCAAGGGTACATATCTAGTCAGGTGCACATTAATTAATGGGAGCGGGCTCGTCATCCAATCTCTAATACAAAAGAAACTTTGCGGGCCCTCAGCTGCAACTACTAACCCATCGCCCCCTTCGTCATCTTGTCACTAAGGGGCCTCACTGTGACAAGCCGTTAGTATTTCGCCCGCTCACCCCCTTCGTGTTTCCATTATTAGCAAATCTGTACATTAGCATTTCGTAGCTATCATCACAGTACCTAGTACATTGGAGCAACCTGATGGCTGGTGACTGAAATAAGACCAATGATACAACGGTAGTCATGAGCATGGTAACAAACAGGATCAGGTGCTACACGCACGTACTAGGGAAAACGCGCATTATGGGTCTTCCAGCCAACACCATTATCTCAGCATCCCCTGTGCTCTCACGTTACTGGGGGGCTTCCCCTAGAGGAGCCACTTATAATGCCCCATTGCACTCCTCTAAACAGTTCACTTAAACAGCAAAAAGGGAGGGCCAAACAACAAGTGCCTCAACATAACAACAGCAGCAACTTCGGCATTCACTATAACATCCCCATGTGCCGTCCCCCGGCCTGACCCCACCCCCCATCATCAACCCCGCATCCCCTTGCGTAGACAGCTCCATTGATAGCATCTCTCTGCTCCCCGGTACCACACCTAGCCAGCTAAAGCTCTGAAGACACCTCTCATGTCTGATTCCCGTTCCGACCTCTACCCCCTTCCTCCTCGATAAGTGGATCCCCAGCATGCGTCTCACAGGGTCTCAGGGTGTCCTCGTCTAGTTGTGTCAGGGTCTGCAAGAATGCACTCCACTGATTCGTTATGGGAGTTCGCCTGAGGCCCATCGTCTCCTCCCTCAAGAGGACCGCACCCGCCCACACCAGCATCGAACTCCGCCATGCTCGTGCCCGGGGGGGTTCCGCTGCCTTCCAACGCTTGGTAAGCAACCGCTTCGCCACCACCAGGCCCAAGTCCAAGAAACGAGAGGCGACCTTCGTGGGAGGTGTCCTGTGAAACAGGTGTAGCAGGCAGACTGACCACTCTAGCGGCGCCAGCCGGCCCGTGCAGGTACTTAATGCTTCGTGCACCACCCGCCAGTACACATCCAGCGCGGGGCAGCTCCACAACATGTGAACCAGCCCCGCGTCTAGCACCCTGCATCGTGGACAGCTCGCATCTGCGCGATGGAAATACCTATTTATGGAATCGGGTGTGAGATATGCTCTGTGTAGAATGAAGTACTGGATTTGGCGGAACCGCATGTTCCGGGGTATCCGCGTGGGACCCCGCAGCGCTCCACTCCATTCCTTGTCAGCCATTGGGCGGTCCAGGTCCGCCTCCCATTTGCCGCGCAGCGGGGACAGGTCGGTCACCGTATGCGTGCGTAGGGAAGCTGCGAACCATCGTATCATATGTCTCCCCCGCCCCATGACATGCAGATATTGCATCGTAAGGTGTTGTTCTGGTTCCTCTTTAAGATCTCCCCACCGGCTCGCCAGTGTCGAGATAAGTGAGCGGTGACGGAGAAATTGACCAGTTGGTAGCCCCGTCTCCTCCGCCAGCAAGGCGAATGGGACAAGAGCACCATCTCGGTAGAGGTCCCCCAATGTGTAAATATCCGCCGCATGCCAGTCTGCAAGCTCAGTCAAGCGCAGCACCCTCCGCCCACTAGGGGAGCCCTCTATCGGTATGGCAGGGGCATAAGGGATACATTTCTGGGTGAGGTAAAGAGCTCGGCAGTAGCATTTATAAGCCACTTTAACAAGGAGGGGTCTCGGCTGTAACACCCCTGCGGTCGGATGGAACGACGCAACAATGTCAGCCAGAGGGATAGGGGGCTCCTCGGACGCCGTGTCATCCCTCTCTCTATCTGCCAGCCACCTGGCCACCCATTGCAGTTGCGCTGCTAGATAATAATGCGCGAAGCACGGCATCGCAAGACCCCCCTGGCCTGTGGGGAGGTATAACTTGGGTAGCGCCACTCTGTGGCGAGCATTACGCCACACAAAATCCCGGAGCGAACGCTCCAAGGTTGCAAAGAAGGATGCCGGAATATAGAGTGGCAGGTTAGCAAAATAGTAGAGGAGCCTGGGCAGAACCACCATCTTGACTAAAGCGATGCGCCCCGTGACCGTGAGAGGAAGGGTACCCCAAAACCGCTTCTGGGCTCTGACCGCTGTTACTGCCCTACCCAAATTGCCCTCCACTAGCTCAGCTGGTTGCCTATATATTTGGATGCCCAAGTAACGGAAGGTGTCTGGTTGCCACTTGACTGGCACACCCCCCAAACAGTACTGTGGATCCAGAGTATCGGCCCGGAATGCATAAAGGCACGACTTAGCCGCGTTTACCCGCAGTCCGGAGAGCGCAGCAAAGTTAGTCAGGACTCGCTCCAGGTCCCCGGAGATGTGCGCCACATCTTTGATGAAGACCAGGAGGTCATCTGCATATAGAGAAACCTGATGAGTCCCGTCGCCCATGGGAATGCCGTCCGTCAATACCCTCCGTAGGGTAGCAGCCAAAGGCTCCATTGCGAGCGCAAAAAGGAGGGGCGAGAGAGGGCACCCCTGCCTGGTACCACGACCGATCGGGATGGTATCGGAGATGTATGGGCCGGTTCTCACCCGCACCACAGGGTTTCTATAGAGATGCGCCACCATTTGGAGAAACCCAAGGTCTAACCCGTAGTGTGACAGTGCCGCCACCAGATACCCCCACTCTAGGTAGTCGAAGGCCTTTTCAAGGTCCAGTACCAAACAGCCCGCCCTAGGCCAGTGTTGCGCTCCCTCTGTGGCTACCCGGAAAAACCGTCGCAGATTAAGAGAGGTGCTGTGCTTGGGCACAAACCCATTTTGGTCCTTGTGCACCAACACTGGCACCGTTGGGGTCAGCCGCTCCGCCAGGACCTTGGCCAGAATTTTGTAGTCAGCGTTGAGAAGGGCAAGGGGACGGTAGGACCCCAAGTTGGTAGGGTCCCGCCCTGGCTTGAGTAAGGAGATCAGGTAGGCCTCCCTCATAGAAGCAGGCAGGGTAGCCTCGTCAAGGGCCGTGAGATAGAGCGGATGCAGCCTAGGTACTAGGGACTCCCGATAGGCCTTATAATACTCCGCCGGAAGTCCGTCCGGCCCAGGCGCCTTTCCAGAGGCCAGGGAAGCTACCGCCTCTGCTATCTCCTCCAACGTGAGGGGGCCCTCCAGCGTCTCCTGATGGGCTTCCGGGACCGTGGGCAGACAAGCGGCCTCCAGAAACTGGTCCAGATCCTGTGCCTGTCTACGCCCTGTCGAGGTGTATAGGGCCTCATAATGCGCTGTCAGTACTTGGTGGATCTCCCGCTGCGTATGTACCAGAGTCCCGTCCGGGCCACGAATAGATTCTATTGGTGCATGTGTCGCCTCCTGTCTAATCAACCAGGCCAGTAACCGCCCCGCTCTATCAGATGTAGCATGGACCCGAGCCGAATGAGCAGCATAATTGTGGCATCGTAGTCTCTCCATCAGCTCAGCATGTCGCGACCGGAGTCGCGCCAACCGAACCGAGTCCCGACTGCCTCCTTCACCATGGCGCTCACACGACAGAAGGCGTGACTCCAAGGCAGCGAGCGACAACATGAGCTGCTTACGAATATTCCCCGCCGCCCCTAGGCAGTGTCCCCGCATTGTGGATTTGTGCGCACCCCATTCCGTCAGCGCGTTTCCCGCCGTTCCCTCGTTTAGGTCGAAGAACTGCTCGATCGCCGTGCCTAGCGAGGCACGAAACTCCGCGTCCTCAAGAGCGTCCGGCTGCAGTTGCCACGTCGGAACGGGGGGTCTTCCCGGGTCCCAGCATAGCCTCAGCCGAAGTGGGTTATGATCCGAGTGGGTCCGGCCCAAGTATTCTGCCTGAGCTATCAAAGGGGTCAATGAGGGAGAGCCCATCATCCTGTCGAGGCGGACATGAAGGTCGTGCACCGCCGAGTAATACGAGTAGAGACGGTCGCTAGGATGCAGGGTGCGCCATATATCATATAATGCCCAGCGTGTCAACCATTCTGTTAGACTCCTTGCGTTTGAGATCGTCTGTGTGCTACGGAGTGGCGGGTATGACCTGTCGAGGTGTGTGTCAAGCACCGCGTTAAAGTCCCCACCCAGTAGCCATGGAAGACCCACATATGGTGTCAGCGCCACCGAGAGTTAATCCAAGAACGACGATTGGTCGACGTTCGGGGCGTAGAGCGAGCCCAGAAGTATAGGCTGTCCATTGAGTTTCCCCCTAACCAGCGTGTATCGCTCAGCGGGATCAACCACCGTGTCTGTGTAAGTAAAAGATGTACCCGCTCTTACCCAGACGAGCGTGCCCCGGGCATGTGCAGAGTATGTGGTCCCAAAAAGCTGCCCCCTCCATCTAGCACGCAGTTTATCTAGTTCTGGTTGGGTCATATGGGTCTCTTGGGCCCCCTGCCTCCCATAGGATAACATTGGGCCTAAGCTCACTCTGCACCCGGCTGCCCCTGTGCCGCTGAGGGTATAACAACTGTATTTACCTGACCCTGGGAGACCCCAGAGTCTTTGCCCAGAACCTTAACTCTGCCAGTCGAGTACTTACCCAAAAGCCAATAACTCTCTTTTCTTCTATAGGGTAACATTAACTGGTTTCACTTGGAAATTCTTCTTGTGAAAACTTAATTACTTACCTGTTTTAGATAGATGTACCAGTGTTGAACCTAGGAGTCCAGCACTGAATTACAAAAGTAACAAGAACATACTTAACCTGCAACTTGAATTTCCTTCCATAGGATAACATTGCCTGGTTTTCGCTAAAAAAGTTTCTAAGTGTCGATTTTGCAAACTTACAAATATTCGTTAAAAATCGCCTGTATAACCAAAACACATTCTTTCAACTGTTTACAAGTGGTGCACCAGTGCTGGATCCAGGATCCAACACTGAGTTAGAAAAAGTAACCATAACCCCACTTACCTGCTAAGTGAATTCCCTCCCATAGGATAACATTGGTGATTCTATGTGAAAAAGTTTCAAAATGTCAACTTTTAAAATACCAAAATATTGCTTAAAATTCACTACTGTAACCAAAGCGCTTTTACTCAACTGTTTACAGGACCTGTCCCGAGACTGAATCCAGGATCCAGTCCTGTGGTTAAAAAAGTAATCCTCAAAGTAACAAATTGCATTTAATTAGAAATTCCCATTGAGCTCAATGTATTATTGTGTTTGAAATTGTGTTGCCTATTGCAACAACTGTGTCTATTGCATTAAAAAAAGCCTACTGCATACTGAAAGTATTTATATAAAGCCTCTCATTCAGAGAAAGTATATTTTGATATCTATTGTAGGTTCTAAAATAAAACAACCATATATTTTTATACAAAACCATTGGCCTAGAGTTCAGTTCTTGAGTGTGTGAGACCATTTGCTGACTGATTGCGTGCAACAAATACTTTACACTGTCCTCTGATACTGCCTTACTGCTCGACCAAGTTACCATTGTAAAGAGTAAGGTTATATCTAACTTAGCCTCTGCCAAACCTCTGGGGACTGTGAACTCTGTGCACACTGTACCTATTTGGGAACAGTATATACAGAGTCACTTTCCTACACACAGGTATTCTTGCACTATGGGGCTGTTGTGGGGATTCCGCTCATGCACAGAACTATGCACAGGAAACCAGGACCTCAGTGAATTGTGGTGCACCAAAAAACTCACCTCAGTACCCAGAACCCCTATCCGACTAGCATTAGTGTCTCATTCGTTCTCCGTATCATCTCAAAGCTACCAATGATTAGACAACTCAGAACAAGCGACTTAGAGTACTCTCAGGAATGGTGGGAATCAGAAACACCTTTTCGTTATTATTCTCATATCAGTCCACAACAAGAGTAATCAGAGACACGGAAAAGTTTAAAATTTTTATTTTTAACTACGTGCTCTAAGGTGCAGTACTTTGGCTAACATAAGCAGACAAATGATTAAAAATAAAACCATCAGCATTGTTTCAATTCCATAGAAAATGATGGGAGAAATCATGTTTAAAATGATAGTGGAAAACAAGTCCTATAATACTTTGTGAACCACCCTCCCTTGGCTAGTAAACTAGTTTTATAAACTAATATAAGGTCTCTAGGTTTGAATGGGGAACCCCATACCTCAAAGATCAGCTTAGGTGAATCACATCACAGGATAAGCTCTGCTCTCTGTGTCTGGAAAGGTTTTCTCCAAGTGCCTGAATCATGCATGCAATTGCAATATTAAAGTCACCCGAGTTTCAGATATTTGCAGCTGTGTGCTTGTTGTGTCTAGAGCGTGGGCCGATCAACCTGAATTCAACAGCATACATTGTTATTTGACCTTGATGGCTCCTGCACACAATGTTCAGACTAAGGTCGCGGTGCACGTCTAGGTATGTGAACAACAGACCATTCTCATGTGAATAAAAAGCAAGCAAGCAGTTTTACTTGTAATAACAGCTACCTAGGGTCTCTCTGGGAAATCCTACCCTCGAGAAGAGTTCCAGCAGTTTATCGGCGATGTTTCCGGAAGTCGGAGCTCTGAGTGGAAAAGCCTCCAGAAACCTTGTGGCATAGTCTACTATCACTAGGGCATATTGGTTCCCTCTGTGGGTCTGGGGTAAGCGCCCGATCAGGTCCATTCCGACTCTCTCAAATGGATTTCCTATTACCGGAATGGGTTGTAGGGGTACAGCTGGCGGCCTTTGAGTGTTTTTCTTCTGGCACTCTTCACAGGTTTGACAATTGATCTTAATGTCTTTGTATACTCCTGGCCAAAAGAAATGCCTTAACACATTTTGGGTTGTTTTCTCTGTCCCTGTATGTCCTGCTGTGAGGTGCGAGTGGGAGAAAAATAATATTTGTTCCCTGAAAGCCACGGGGACAAGTAGTTGCTCTGGGTCCTCTGCACTACGTTTGCAGTAAAGCAGGCCGTCCTTGATCAGGATATGAGGATAGGAGGGGGATGGGTTATCTTGATTGGCGTGTGCAGATTCCCAGGCGTTGCATAAAGTGGCATCATTCGCCTGGGCAAACTGGAAACTTCTGTCCATTAACCACGGTTCGGGAGAAGTGAGGGCAGGACTCGATTGTTGGATTCTATCCTGACTGGTTAGCGAGGTACCCCTATTCCCCAAACTATGTCGTAATAACTGTAAGAATTCAGGGTTATCAGTTCCCAACAGCAACTCTTCGGGCAGACCTTCCACCACCCCCACCCGAACACTACAGGCGATCCCATGGGGTGTTATTAGTACTACCGAGGTTAGAGGGTAGGGCTTCACGTCGCCATGCACGCACCTGATGTGCACCATTGTGTCAGGGACATATTGAGAATGAGTTATGAGGTGTTTCTGTGCTACTGATTGTCTACATCCTGAATCTAATAGCGCTTTTATTTTTCTTCCATTCGTCTGTACACTCATGTAAAATGTTGTCCCCATTTCAGCTGTATAAAGGATGGACTTTGGCAAATAACCGATTTTCATGGGTTCTTCAGTGGATTTATGTTTGGGACACAGTCTGGCTATGTGGAAACACTGTGGTCCTCGGAAAGGCTGGTTATCAGGTCAACTGGGTTTGGAGCGCGGTAGGTCTGGTATCCGTGTTTTTTTTTCAGTTTTCATTGTGTCGGGTCTGGGGTTTTTCTCTATGTATCCCTCTGGGGTACGTGGTTGAGCTCTAGAATAAGTTGTTGCTATTTCAATGGCCAGCTCCAAGGTGAGGTGGGGTTGTTGTTTCAGCCACCTCTGTGTGCTGTAAGGGAGAGCCTCGAGGAACTGCTCCAAGTATACCCGATTCATAATTTCTTCTTTTGTACTTGTGGCCGGTTTTAACCATTTGTCAGCAGCTGTCTTAAGACGGAAAAATAGAAGCTTCGGGTTTTCTCCTGGCAGGCTTCTTTCTTTTCTGAAGCATACCCTGTATGCCTCCACATCTAGACCGAGGTGGTCCAGTAGAACGTCCTTAATGTCCTGATAGGGAGTGTTCCCATTTGGATTAGCTATTTGGTAAGCTGACTGGGCTTCCCCAGTCAGCAAAGGGGCCAAAAAGAAAGGCCATTGTAATTGTACATGTAATTGTAAATTGTAAATTGTAAAAACCACTTGTATAGCGCATGGCTACCCGTAGGCATCCCAGCGCTTTTGGCAAAAAGTGAGCCCAGGGCTAGTTCGCATTACATTATTTTAACACACTAAATTCTGGGGAATAAAAAGGTTTTAAGTTTCTTCCTAAACTGAAGGAAGGTATGTTCCTGCCTCAAATAACCCGGGAGGGCATTCCATTCTCTTGCTGCTTGCAAAGAGAAGAGTCGGCCGCCCGAGCGGGCTCGTTTTATCCTAGGGATAATTGCCAGGTTATGTTCGCTCGAGCGGAGATTGCGTTGGGGCCTATAAGAACTTATCATATTTTCCAGTATGGAAGGACCTTCTCCATGTAAGATCTTGTGTGTGATGCAGAGAGATTTGAATCGCACCCGCTCCTTCACCGGAAGCCAATGGAGCGATCTTAAGGCTGGCTTCGCCGACGTATAACGACTAGTGCCAGTTAAAATCCTGGCAGCATAGTTCTGGGCCACTTGCAAAGTTTTGAAAGTGGAAGTTGGGGCCGCAAGATATATAGCATTCCCATAGTCAATTCGTGATAGAACCAGCGACTGAACTACGGTCTTCCTTGCTTTTTCTGGAAGTTGAGGCAGGATTTTGCGCAGGGATTTCAGTATCCCATGGCAAACTGCAGAAGTCTTTCTGGCTTGAGTCTCAAAGGATAAGACGTTATCAAGCCAAAAGCCTAGGCTCTTTATTTCCGGTATGGGCGATGGTATGGCACCCATACTGGTAGGCCAGGCAAGATGATCGGGAATATCTTGTCTGCCTAAGAGCATCAGTTCCGTTTTTCCTCCGTTGAGTCTCAATTGAGACAGATTCATCCAGTTTACTACCATCTCCAAACAATTAGCCAGGTTGTTCGGCGGGGAATCTATTTGTTGCAGAGAAAACACCAACTGGGTGTCATCTGCATAACTTATTAACTGGATGCCAAACGGAGCAACCAGTTCCGCCAACGGGGCCATGTAAACATTTAACAGTGTGGGGCTAAGGGACGAACCCTGTGGTACCCCACACTGTAACGCTAACAAGCGGGAATAGCTATTGCCCACAAACACCTGGAAGTATCTTTCCTCCAGAAAGGATCTAAGCCACTTCAAGGCTTTTCCGGTTATCCCGATGTTCCGGAGTCGAGTCAACAACAGATGGTGGTTAACTGTGTCGAAGGCGGCGCTGAGGTCCAGAAGGATAATGGCAGCGCTGCCACCTGCGTCCAAAATCCTTCTGGCCTCTTCCACCACCTTCAACAATGCTGTTTCAGTGCCTTGTCCCTTTCTGAATCCTGTCTGGGATGGATGGAGGAGATTATACTTCTCCAGAAATGCAGCCAATTGGATGTTTGTCAATTTCTCGATTAACTTCCCCATCCCAGGTAACAAAGATACCGGGCGATAGTTAGCCGGGTCTGCAGGGTCGAGGTTCGGCTTTTTAATCAAAGATCTGACCATGGCCACTTTCCATGCCTTAGGAACCGTAGCCGATTCCAAAGAGGTGTTAACCATCTTAATTACCGGTTCACTGATGGCAGGGAGTGCCTGGTTAAGAATTTTCATAGGGGCTGGGTCTCGTGGCGATCCACTTTTAATACTCCTCATCAGAGAGGGAAGAAGCTCTTCCGTGAGGAGGACAAACTCCGAGAGTGTTGGACATTCCCTTCTTTCCTCCCAAGGAGACACCCTGTGATGTGCAGTCAAATCTACTACCGGGATCGTCTCCAGAATTTTATGTATTTTGGTCTGAAAGTAGTTCGCCATGTCCTCGCATCTTGTATTCAGCTCATCTGCTATTACGGGGGGATCCGGGATTTTATTAAGGAGCATCACGATCTTAAACATTTCCCTGGGGGCATTGACGGCGGATTCGATCTTGTTCGCAAAAAAAGCAGTTTTAGTGGTGATAAGAGAATTTTTGTATTTCTTCAGTAAGATTTTATAACTGATCTTCGTATCAGCACTAAAATTCTTCCGCCAGTAACGTTCTGCCCTTTTACATTCTTGTTTCAGCAGCCTTAATTCTGAGGTAAACCATGGGTGTTTCAGCTCTCCCTTCCTAATTGTTGAGGGTTTTTTTGGTATAAGTTTGTCCAGGGATTGGGTGATCCATTGATTAAAGTTGTTAACAGCCACGTCCACATTGGAATTATCCAATGGCTTGCTGCTTTCTAACAGTCCCCTCCAGTTATCCACATCAAGTTTTGTCCAAGGTCTTATTAGCGCTCTATCTGAGGAAGTAGTAGTACTTGTTCTGGATATTTTCCAGTAAAAAGGAATCACCGAGTGATCCGACCAAGGGACACGATAAGGCTCCGTGACTGTTATGGTCTCAACGTTAGTAAAAATGGGATCAAGAGTGTTTCCTGACTTGTGTGTGGAACTCTGAACCTTCAGATTAAGGTTATAACTCTCTAGGTCATTTTCTAGATCTTTCGCTGTCCTATCTCCTAGCTTGTTAAAGTGAATATTAAGATCTCCCAGTAGCAGGAAATTCGTGGCCGTACAGACCCCACCTATCACCGCTTCCAACAGGCTTTCATGAAATAGACCAAGAGGGCCTGGTGGTCGGTAGATCAGTAGCCCTGTTATTGAGCTCTCATGTGAGGGATGGAGAGTAAAATGAGTACTCTCACATCCCTGAATGCTCGCATCCTGTAGACGGCAACTTATGTTCTCCCTGTAGATAATTGCAATCCCTCCTCCTATTCTTCCTGGCCGATCTTTATGCTGTACTATGTATCCTGGGGGTAGTGCCTCGACCAAATCTGGGTCAGAGTGTTCCCCCAGCCAAGTCTCCACCAGAAACAGAACATCAAGATCTCTAAAGGTAATTAGGAGTGAGATTTCCTCCTTGTGTCCAGGCAGGGATCGGCAGTTAAGTAAAGCCATCTTTAGGGTTTTCGTCAGTTTGTTTTCGTCGGGTACCTGTTCCGACACGAGAAAAGGACAACGATTACATGCTCGGTGGCCTTTCATCAAGTCTAGCGTATGTAAACATCGGAGAAGAGTTGTTCCCTTATACACTAGAAGATCAGCACGAGTATATACTCTTATCTGATCAGAGCATCTGGGCCCGAGGCCCGATCGTGCGCGAACGGGCGCAAACGGGCTTTCCTCTGGCGCTCCTCCGGCGCTCATCAGGCGCTCCCGCTGCGCGTGACCGCTGCGCGTCCTCATGGCCCGTTTATGAAGGCCCTCCTTCCAAGCGCGTGAGCGCTAGAGCGCTACTAACGAAGATGGCGCCGACAAACGGCGCTTCCTCAACAATTCCTCACCAATTATGGCGTCCTAGATGACCCGGGGCCCGCTCTAAAAGCGGTGAGTAACTCGCCAATGCGATATTTTACAATGCAAGTGGGGGGCAGCATGCGCGCTCACGGCGCAATTAAAATCCAGGGAAAAATAAACTATATTCAACCTAGATATAAAAATTGGGATTGTTATATTAAAAAGTATGTTTCGCTAGCGCAGCGCGCTTCTGTCCTGCAGTAATCCAAAATAGCGCAGTAATACAACGTAGCGCGGCAATACCCCAGAGGGCACCTTGTACCAGGCTGCACCCACCTGAGTCTTCGGCTTATGAAGGCCCTCCTTCCAAGCGCGTGAGCGCTAGAGCGCTACTAACGAAGATGGCGCCGACAAACGGCGCTTCCTCAACAATTCCTCACCAATTATGGCGTCCTAGATGACCCGGGGCCCGCTCTAAAAGCGGTGAGTAACTCGCCAATGCGATATTTTACAATGCAAGTGGGGGGCAGCATGCGCGCTCACGGCGCAATTAAAATCCAGGGAAAAATAAACTATATTCAACCTAGATATAAAAATTGGGATTGTTATATTAAAAAGTATGTTTCGCTAGCGCAGCGCGCTTCTGTCCTGCAGTAATCCAAAATAGCGCAGTAATACAATGTAGCGCGGCAATACCCCAGAGGGCACCTTGTACCATTGGTCTTCAGCCCAACCACAGGCTCTGGCGGCGCGTTCAAAATTTAAGAAGAATGCATCGGGATCTTCACTTGTCACATATGTTTGCAGAGAGATACCCGAGTGTGCATATACTCAAAGTCTGCTGTCTCTTTGCGGGGGAGCAGAGGAATCTGTAATGGATTTTTGTAACCCTTCGATTTGGGCGGATATGGAGTCCTTAAAGACGTCGCGGTCGGCTTGGGCAGATTACATTTGCCTTTCTACCGCCCATTCCAAACGTTCTTGGCCCTTCACTAAATGTTGGATAAGTGCGTCCATCATGGGATTACTGACGGACTGTCCTTCTAATCCCACTTCTGACACCAAATGTTGCGGGGTGGGAAGAACGGGATGGAGGCTATGATGGATTAGTGAAGGTTTTATTTTGCTCAAGAACTGTTTTCTTCTCTACACAAGAGAACTAGCATTAACCGGGTTTTGGGTTTTCTTTTCTTCCCGAGTTAGTCCTTTCCGGGATCCAGTCCGGTCTTCTTTCTTGCTCCACTGGCGTCTGGTCCCAGGGAACTCCGTGGTGGCGTTGGGAAAAGAAAACAGGAGAAACGGTATGAGGGCGTGACTATAAGGACGCTTATTAGGGACGGGAGTGAAGGAGCACCAAACACCGTGCCACGCGTCTATGAACAAGTGAAAAGTGCTTAGGGAAAAGAGTGTAGGTGGGTGACAGAGAGAGAGGGACCCGGTTGTTACACCGTTCGCCTATCCCGCCCTCCTATCCAGTCTACAAACTGTCTCCGTACCTTGGTTAGCCACGCTCCTCCTGGAGCGTGGCGGGTCGTGTCGCGGTGTATTCCTCCTTTGGCTGCCGTCGGGATACCAGGAACTCCTGTTGTACTGGCAGGAACTTCCTTCAGAGTCTTCTTTTCCCCGAGGGACGCCACTATGCAGAAAGTCACAGCTGAGTCTTTAGCGGTTGCTTTCTCTCCGGTGTTTAAACACCCGGACTTCCGGGTTTCCCTGTTCATGAACACTGGGAACTCTGCGGTGTCATCAGGGGGCGGAGTTTCATTTTCTGAGGCTTCCCAATTAAAGAGATCTCCTTGGTTATTCCCATAAACGTCCTGAAGCTGTGGGGACGGTGAACTCCACTCGTCCTGTGGGGAATGAACAAGAGGGGAAAAAGGGGAGTTTGTAGTTCTCCAGTCCAGATTATTCTTGCGTTCCGCTTTCGTTGTTCCCACCCGGTCACAACAGCATACACCCATCTTTTGGACCTACCACCCACAGGGCCCTTAACAAAACCATTCAAATCTACTTTGTCATTTAATTTGGATAAATGATGTTTAACTGACACTAAGGTGGAATGTGTAAGCCAGTTTTGACATAATTTTCCTACAGAATAGGTAATAACAGAATGGGAAGATTCAAATCGGGGGTCAATTCTAACCTGTGTATAACCGGGGTGCAGACCCAGAAAACGATGTTGACAAGAATCTGAACTCTTCTGCTATATTAACCATCCTTCAGGATCTACGTTGGAAATATTGAAGGATGTATTAGTAATGAATGACTGCAATTCATCAAGGGACAGATCTGTGTGATTATCCCAGGTTGGATAAGCGCCCAGATCAGGAATAGTAGGGGAATTCATCTTTTTAGAAGTAGCCAATCCAAAGCAGGTGGTCTGAAAAATGGTAGCATTCAAAAACAACATGTGGTTCGGGATAAGGCACGCACGATGCAGAGCTTCTGTGCCTTGTACCTGCCAAACCTTAGAACCCCAAACAGATTTAAGATCAGTGGTATCTTTCCACAGCTCATAGCCCCCTATAGCCAATTCATCCATGAAGGACTTGGAATACAACAATTTAGTATGGGTCAGTCTAACTTTGGAAGCTAGCTCAGCAAGCATTTGTAAATAAAAGGCATCAGGTTTAGATACACGGAAATCAGTAAAATATGTAAATTTTTACACTAGTGTTTTGGAGCTGCCTTCAATGGGAGGTAGACAATGTTCCCATAGCGTATAATTAACGACATTTCTAAATGTATTTGCTTTATGCAGGAAATGATTGCCATAGTGTTGGTAACAGAACAATTCCCCATAATTTGCTGTGTCTAAATACAAATCTTCAGCATCAAAAGCAGCATAATATTTCAAATCAGAAAAAAGAGCCTCAACGGCTTGGACTTCCCAATCATCAGAGTGCATGTTTTGTTTCACAACATCCCCCATAGAAACACGAGGTACATTGGGGGCATTAATCACCTCTATGGGACCATGAATTTGAAATTTTACAGCATACCATACAATCCCATCTAACACAGGCCAGGCAGTAATATTAACAAAAGTCTGGTTTCTCTTCATGATGTGTGATGAGGAGTGGGGTGCCAAAGTTCCATCAATTAATCTAATTGCAGATCTTTCGGTTAGATAGTGTCCATTTACTAGACGGAAAAATAAAACCACAAGTCCAATCGACATAAACAAAAAAATAGATATGAGCCCCAGCCAAATGTAAGTCCAAGGGGGAATTAAAAAATGTCTTTTAAAGCAAACAGCAAAAATAGAAATTTTCGATGGGGCATTCGATGTTGTAGAGTTAGCGTCAAATGAAAAACGTGACTGGTCATCAGCACTTGATTGTAAACCAGGCAACGACACATCTGTGGGATACTCAGTATCTTCAACTGGACCACCAGCCGGTTGAGGCAATAAAGGATTTGTAACTGTATGCATCTCGATGGCAAAGCCAGGCCTGTTGGTATTTGTCGGAGCCAAAACAGAATTTCTCAACATTGTCAATGGAGATGTACCTGTTATCCTTGCGACCAGGAAGTGGAGGTAAAATGACTGTTCTTGTACCATGCACACCAAGCACTGGAACCGGTGCACGATAGGAGGAACCAAACTCCTTCTTGTTCTCCACCTTCTCACGGACCAGGTCACTAACTCGAGGTAGCCAGCCAACTACCGGAATCTGAAGTGCAGCATCAGTTGTGGAGGGCAAGTGTTCCTTTGCAAGACTGTCTCGGGTCTCCTGTAGAATCTGTAATACAGCAGAATGAACATCTACGTCAAACGGTGCGGCCGACGCCGCCATGTCTAGACCATCAAGGTCCGGGACAAACATCTTTATGCCAAAAAGCATTTTGTATGGGGTCCGCCCGCCCAGAGACCTTCTAGGGAGATTATTTAGTGCACGTTGAACGCTATAGAAATGGGCCAACCAGTTCCTGCCAGTGCCTAAAACCCTAGCTGTCAGGTTCATTCGCTCCACAACACTATTGCCCTCAGGCCGGTATGGAGACGAAAATTTGACATGGACCCCCAAAGACCTCACATGGGATCCTTGTACGCCTTAGAGGCGAACGCTGGACCCTGGTCTGAATGGAGTGTACCACATGCAAAAATTCCCACAAAGACACGCAAATCCCTGATGAAAGTTCGAGCATCAGCACTCCGTTGTGGCCAGACCCATAGAAAACGTGTGCACGAATCCACTGCAACTAAGATGTACTTATTCGCCGTTTCAGAGGAGAAAGGACCGCAGTGATCAAAAATAAACACACCTAAGTGGTTTATTAGATATGTACAACTGTGTTTGAGGTGGACGCGCAGCAGTCGAAGGTTAAATCTGCTGGCAAATGTCACAATTAAGGACATAAGCACGAGTCTGTTTATACAATCCGCACCACCAGTAATGTTGTTGTAAGATAGTAACAGTCGCTGAAACGCCAGCATGGGCAGAAGCCATACCTTCGTGAGTGGCTGTTATCAAGGAAAGTCTGCAGTCTGCGTTGGGAATCAATCTGTCACCAACATCGTTAATTCTCACATAGGGAACTTTATCAGGACTTAAATGATAAGAGTATTTAGAAGGGAAACCCCGAGGGTAATTATCACCCTTCTCTGTTGCAGCAATTGCTGCCAAGATCTCATCATCAATCTTACTTTTGGATCTTGTCACTGCTGCTACTAGATATGTTGCCACTGCTGTTTTCGCTGCTTAGTCAGTGTAGGAGAGTAGGGTCTGCTTTCTATGTTCACCCCCACTTTTTGCTTTTGCTTCACTGATTTTCGACTTAGATGTGGCTGTGGGCCTGCTAATCAGACCCACAGCCCAGCTGTTCTCTCTCTAAATTCACACTATGTACTTTAGGTGCATAGCCCAATTGGTAGGGATCACCTTATTGGCCCCTGTATTGTGTACCCTAGGTACCCAGGGCATAGGTGTACCCTAGGCCTACCAGGGGCTGCAGCATGTATTGTGCCACCCCTGGCCTGGCCTTCCATTATGACACAACTGGCTGATCACTCAGCTGGGGCAAGGTTGTGTAATCACTCCCTGCTTAGGTGTAGTATTCCTATACCTACCTTATATATAGACACATGTGTACCTATCAGCCACTCCTATGGCAGGCATTAACAATCCTGGTGGCAGAGTGCTTGGTAACATGTGAGATGGTGCTCTAGCATGAGCTGAGCCTGTCTGCAGCTTTCGGAACCATGTCCTTATAGCTGTTCTATGATATAGCCTACCATATACTCTTAAAGTACCTTACAATCTTAAACGGTTATGGTAACTATGGTTTGGCTTTATCGAAACATGTCGTGTAAGGTTTCTAACACTGTGGAATAATACCCCCATACCATTTCTGGCAATAAGGATATTATTCCTCCCTTCTAGAGGGAGAAGACATGTTGAAACCTACTTACCTGGTTAAAGTTAACCAGAGCCCCAGCATCACAAAATGGTTGCTGCTGCCACAGACACAAGTCTGACCTCCTGCTGCTGGGAGTCCTTCCAGCGAGGGAGGCTTGGACAATAGGTTTCCTGCCTTGGGAGGAGCGAGCACCACCCCAGACAGGAGTTAGTGTATTGGTGTAGGGAGGGATTTAAGAAACTAGACACTGCCTGGGGCACACAAGGTGTCCCATCCATAGTCCAGTTCAAACCGGTGCTGGGGCACTCCAGCCCCAGCTCTGGCGCAAAACTGGACAAAGGAAAGGGGGTGTAGCCACTCCCCTTCCTGGTCCCACCCATAGGAGGGACCTTGCAGGTAGCCCAGCCCACTAGCCCAGTATATCAGTAGGTAGCTGAGCCCTGCAGAAAATAGATTAACCTGAATCTGCAACTTGAACAGAAACTCTGGACCTTCGACATTCGACCTCAGGAAGAAGACTGAAGAAATCTCCCTTGTGGCCAAGGAGTGACCACCCTGGGCAACCAGGCACCATCCAGCGACCGCTGCTTGCTTTGCGACTGATCCTACGAGGGATGACTGCAGAGACTGACCAGCGCTGAGACTTCCAGGCACCTCTGACCCAGATCCACATCTGCAGTGAAGCTGAGACCCGTGGAGGTGACGAGGGACGTGGGACCGGCGACTTGGGAAAAGTGGCTAGTAACTGACTAGCACGACTTCTGAGGCTTCCTCGAGGCTGTGCTTGGGGAATTGAGAAGCCCCAATCCCGAGCACCATCTGCAAAGAAGATCAGCTCCCCACACTTCACGTGTTCTGCGTGGGGCCCTTCTGCACCTGAGTTGCTCGACGTGTTGTCCGGTTGCTGGCTCGTTGGCTAGTAGCCTCTGCGACGACGAACCTTTGTTTCCATCTTGCTGGTCCGGCTCCTCCAGACTGGCACCCGCTCCTCTGTGAAAGAGAAGCACCCCAGACCTTCCTGGTCTGCACCAGAAGCAAGTCCTCCATCCTGCGTGGGTTCCGCTTGCCAAGGCTTGTTGGGTCCTAACTCGACATCGCCGCCGCCGACAGCAAGAGCCTTCGTGGGACAGCTCACCTCCTGGTCCTGGTCGTCCTCGACGTCTCCTGGTACCCATGGCTGCTGTGACAAGCTTCACCTCTTCACCTGCATCTGCACGACATCGCCTGGTTCCTTCCTGGTTCCTTCCCGGCTCCTGGCTGGTGACCTAGACTCTGTCCCTTCTGCTTGCAGGTTCCTTCCTTCTTGATCCCCTCCTTGGGATCCACCGGACACTCTTCACTGACTGCCTGTCAGCAACTTTCCTTCAGGCATCCATAGAAGTCCACGACGAAACCCGACGCAAGTTCACACCTATGCACCCGCAGCCCGTGGGCTAGGTAACTTGAGTACTCTGGTGCTCACAAAGGTATTGACTATCCTAGGGTCTAGTTTCTGAGTCTCGACTTTCTAGCTATTCCAGAAGTGTCCTAAAACTGTTAATTTCTAACTGCTAGTAATTCTATCGACTTTTACGCATTACGTGTGAGTGTTTCCACTCTGCACCTGAATCCCGTGGGCCTCCCACTTCCTAACCTTTGGTAGTATAGTGTAGCCCCAGCGATTCCCTAGGCCTAGGCCTATCCTGTGTTCATGACAGTGGTCCTTATACCACTTACTTAGTATATGGTTTGCGTAGCCCCTAGGGCCTAACTATATTACTTACCTGTGTGACTTAATGTATGCTTAAATAAGACTGTGTTGTACTTACCTCGAATCTCATAAAGAGTGCTGAGGGTTTGACTAGAATAAATACATTCTATTTTTACATATATATCTGTTGTGGTGTCCTTTCATTTGGTATTCAAGGGATTACATATGGTATAACAGCTGGCTTCACATGCCATTCAGAGTTTAGCCTAAGACTGCTCTTGTCCATGCTACCACTAGGATAGCTGGTCTATAAGGTTGACTTTACAACCAATCACCATAAGGGTTGTTTGGACTGATACAAGGTGTACACTAGAATTAGTGACATGATATATCAGGCCAACTTCTCACATTGGTGAGCAGCGGTTGGGATCTGAGCTTGCTGTTGTAATACCATTGTAATCTTGAGATACTAAATTGAAAGATCACATAAGATATTGTTAGGTACATATAACATAGATGATAAATACTTAAGTCCTACTGGACTTAGTTGTTGTAGGTTGAAGGGCCTAGCACACCCTGACTACAACTACTAGAGAGGTTTAGTAGATACAACTAGTGTAGGTAGGTGCACACACCACACCCTCACTAGATCATGTCTCTGAGAGGAGATCAAGTTGATTCTCTCCCAGGAGGGGTAGATCCTAGAAAGATCCCCTCTAGATATGATACCCTAACTTTTCAGGAGATGAGACAATTGTGTACCTCCAGAAAGTTAAAACAGGGTTCAAACCCTACCCTCATTCAGCTAGTAGAGATCCTAGAGGAGTATGATGCTCGTAGGGCCTCCCAGGCTAGTACCCTAGGTACAGGTGAGGGTCTACCCACTACAGATGAGTCAGATGGGACTTCAGAAGATGAGGTAGACAGCCAGGTCAAAGTTGGGAGACTTAGCCAGGCTAACTTAAGCCTACATGGGAGTCTGAATGGGGTCCCCCATTCAGATCCTCAAGTGGGCTTAACCTGAGAAGCAGGAGAGACAGATCCCTTTCAAGGGAATCCATCCACTCCCATGTCTCTAACAGCTCCAATGCCTCGTCTCACAGGGGAATGACTTCCCCACAGAGAAAAGAGCATGAGGCCAGAATGAGGAAAGCTAATCTGAGGATTGAGAGGGAAGAACTTGCCCTTGCCAAGGAGAAGCTTGCTCTGGCCAGAGAGCAGAAGTTAAGTGGGTTAGAGCCCACTGGTGGCAGCAATATCCCTAAGGATAGAGACAGGACCTATGATAATAGAAACCTGAGCAAGATTGTCCCTCCCTACAAGTGTGGGGATGACATCCACAAATGGATAACTGCTTTGGAGAGGGCTTGCAAAGTACAGCAGGTACCCCAAAGTCAGTGGGCAGCTATCTTGTGGCCCTCCTTCTCTGAGAAAGGTAGAGACAAGCTCCTCACAGTTAGTGATGAGGATGCTGACAATTACACTGTCCTGAAGAGTGCTCTGATTGATGGGTTTGGCCTAACCACTGAACAATACAGGTTGTTGTTCAGGGATACCCAGAAGACACAGACTCAGGACTGGACTGACTTTGTAGATTGTGCCACTAAGGCTCTGGAAGGCTGGTTATTGGGTAGTAAGGTTAAGGACTATACAGGATTGTATAATTTGATCATGAGAGAACAAATCCTTAATAACTGTCAAAAACAGCTGTTGCATCAACACTTGATTGACTCTGACCTAACTTCTCCCCAGGAATTGGGAAAGAAGGCAGATAGGTGGGTCAGGACTAGAGTTAAGCAGAAAAACCAGAACCAGAGCGGTGATCAGAAAAAGGCAGACCAGAAGGGTAATGATCACAAACAAAAAGACCAGAAGTCTTCACCAGGCCCCCAAAAGGCTCAGGGGGAGGGTGGTTCCAAAAAGGATAAGAAGAAAGATGGCCAAAAGAAACCCTGGTGCAACTATTGTAAGTCAAGCTCACATTGGTTTAGTGAGTGCACCAAAAAGGATAAGCTCCCAGCCACCATTGCCCCTAAGGCAACTGTACCCCCTAGTCCAGCTGTAAGTGGTGGTTCCCAGCAAAAGGGTGTAGTAGGGTTAACCCTGGGAACTGAGGAGGGTCCTGGCCTAGTCAGGATACCTACTCAGGCTGTTCTGATCTGTGATGGGGACATAGCTTTGTCCTCTACTGTAGGCCCCAGTAACCTGGGCAAGTACAGACAGACTCCTTTTATCAATAATAGAATGGCTCAGGCCTACAGGGACACTGGGGCTAGTGTCACAATGGTGACACCTGCCTTTGTGGACCCTGGACAGATCATGCTAGGTGAGAATTACCTAGTGACCAACGCTAGCAATGCCACTACCTCCCATAGTGTGGCAATTGTTAACTTCTCCTGGGGAGGGGTAACTGGCCTCAAGAAAGTTGTGGTAAGTTCAGACCTTCCTGTAGAGTTTCTGCTGGGAAATGACCTTGAAACTTCAGTTTGGTCTGAAGTGGAGTATAGGACCCATGCAGAAATGCTTGGTATAGATGCACATGTCCTTGCTGTGACCAGGTCACAGGCCAAAAAGTGTAACACTGAACAAGTGCTGGATCCTGGGACAATGGACCAGACACAACCCAAGAGAAAGAGCAGTAGGGTAAAGGCTGTGCCTTCCCCCCTGCCTCAGGTGGTGGATCAGCCCTCCCAGGAGGATGATTCTGAGAGCCCTGAAGGAACTGTCCTAGAAGAACTGGAACCTGATCAGGTTGAGTTTCTTGGGACAGGGGGACCTTCAAGGGCAGATCTGAGGCAGGCTCAATTAGACTGCCCCTCTCTTGAACCCCTCAGACAGCAGGCTGCTGAGGCTGCAGGGAATGCTCAAGGTACCCATAGAGTGTATTGGGATGAAGGGCTGCTGTACTCAGAGGCTAGAGACCCCAAGCCTGGTGCGTCCAGGAGGTTGGTCATACCCTTGAGTTTCAGAGGCTTCCTTCTTACCTTGGCCCATGATATTCCCCTTGCAGGACACTTAGGCCAGAATAAGACTTGGGACAGGCTTGTCCCTCACTTTCACTGGTCTCATATGTCAGAAGATACCAAGGAGTTTTGTCGCTCCTGTGTCACCTGCCAAGCCAGTGGCAAATCAGGTGGTACCACAAAGGCCCCCCTCATACCACTACCTGTGGTGGGGGTTCCCTTTGAGAGAGTGGGGATAGACATTATAGGACCAATGGACCCCCCTACAGCATCTGGGCACAGATTTATACTGGTGATAGTGGACAATGCCACCAGGTATCCAGAAGCTATACCCCTGAGGACCACAACAGCACCTGTTGTGGCAAGAGCCCTACTTGGAGTCTTCTCCAGAGTGGGTTTTCCAAAGGAGGTTGTGTCTGACAGAGGTGCCAACTTCATGTCAGGATATTTGACTGCAATGTGGAAGGAGTGTGGTGTCAACTACAAGAACACACCCTATCACCCAGAGTGCAATGGGCTTGTGGAGAGATTCAGCAAGACCCTAAAAGGGATGATAAAAGGTTTACCAGACAAGCTTAGGCGAAGATGGGACATCCTTTTACCCTGCCTTCTGTTTGCTTACAGAGGTCCCACAAAAGGGGGTTGGCTACAGCCCTTTTGAGCTTTTGTTTGGGCATCCTGTAAGAGGACCCCTATGTTTAGTAAGGGAAGGATAGGAGAGACCTCTCAGACAACCCAAACTTGATATAGTGGATTATGTTCTTGGTCTCCGCTCCAGGATGGCAGAGTATATGAAGAAGGCTTCTAAAAACCTTGAGGCAAGCCAAGAACTCCAAAAAGCTTGGCATGACCAAAAGGCTGTGCTGACTGTGTACCAGCCAGGGCAGAAAGTGTGGGTGTTGGAGCCAGTGGCCCCAGCAGCACTCCAAGACAAATGGTCTGGACCCCACACTATTGTTGAGCAAAAGGGAGAAGTCACCTACTTGGTGGACCTTGGGACTCCCAGAAGCCCCCACAGGGTGCTTCATGTCAACAGATTGAAGGCATATGTTGACAGGACCGACATGGGCTTACTTGTGGCAACAGATGAGGGGCAGGAGGAAGAGAGTGACCCTCTCCCAGACCTGTTGACTCAGAACCCTGATGATGGCTCAGTTGATGGTGTGGTCTTTTCTGACAGCCTCACTGATCATCAGCAACAGGACTGCGGACAGGTTCTGCAATCCTACAGACATATGTTCTCTCTGACCACAAGTCAGACAAACTGGTGCACCTATGAGGTGGACACTGGTGACAGTCTGCCTGTGAAGAGTAAAATCTACAGGCAACCTGACCATGTCAGGGACTGCATAAAAGTTGAGGTACAAAAGATGTTGGAGCGGGGAGTCATTGAACCTTCAGAGAGCCCTTGGGCTAGTCCTGTAGTTCTTGTGCCAAAACCTCACACCCAAGATGGTAAGAGAGAGATGAGGTTTTGCGTGGATTACAGAGGTCTCAATGCTGTCACTAGGACAGATGCCCACCCAATACCTAGGGCAGATGAGCTCATTGACAGATTGGCAGCTGCCAAGTTTTTGAGCACATTTGACCTGACCGCAGGCTACTGGCAAATCAGACTAGCTGAGAATGCAAAGGCCAAAACTGCTTTCTCGACCCCAGGAGGACATTATCAATTTGTGGTAATGCCCTTTGGTTTGAAGAATGCACCTGCCACTTTCCAAAGGTTGGTGAATCAAGTCCTTACAGGCCTGGATGACTACTGTGCAGCTTTTCTTGATGATATTGCTGTCTTTAGCTCCACCTGGGATGATCACCTGGTCCACCTGAGGAATGTTTTAGAGGCCCTGCAAAAGGCAGGCCTCACTATCAAGGCCACTAAGTGCCAGATAGGGCAGGGCAAGGTTGTATACCTGGGCCACCTAGTTGGTGGGGGTCTGGTTCAACCACTGGAGAGAAAGATCCAGACCATAAAGAACTGGACTCCTCCAATTACCCAGACTCACGTCAGAGCTTTCTTGGGCCTGACAGGGTACTACATAAAGTTTGTTAAGAACTATGGGTCCATTGTGACACCACTTAATGACTTGACCTCTAAGAAGATTGCAAAGAAAGTTCAGTGGACAGTGAGCTGTCAAAAAGCATTTGATGACCTGAAGCAGGCCATGTGCAGGGCACCTATTCTGAAAATTCCAGACTACTCCAAAGAGTTCATAGTCCAGACAGATGCTTCTGAGTTGGGTGTGGGAGCTGTTCTTTCACAACTGAATGTAGATGGTCAAGACCAGCCCATTGCTTTTATTAGTAGAAGGCTGACCCCTAGAGAGAAACGTTGGTCAGCTATTGAGTGGGAGGCCTTTGCTGTGGTTTGGGCCCTGAAGAAGCTGAGGCCATAGTTGTTTGGCACTCACTTCAAGATTCAGACAGACCATAAGCCCCTCTTGTGGCTAAATCAGATGAAGGGTGAAAATCCCAAACTTCTTAGGTGGTCCATTTCCCTACAGGGGATGGACTTCACAGTGGAACATAGACCTGGGACTGACCATGCCAATGCAGATGGACTCTCCAGATATTTCCACTTAGAACATGAAGACTCAACTGGTCAAGGTTAGTTTAATGTCCCTAAGTTTGGGGGGGGGGGGTGTAGGAGAGTAGGGTCTGCTTTCTATGTTCACCCCCACTTTTTGCTTTTGCTTCACTGGTTTTCGACTTAGATGTGGCTGTGGGCCTGCTAATCAGACCCACAGCCCAGCTGTTCTCTCTCTAAATTCACACTATGTACTTTAGGTGCATAACCCAATTGGTAGGGATCACCTTATTGGCCCCTGTATAGGGTACCCTAGGTACCCAGGGCATAGGTGTACCCTAGGCCTACCAGGGGCTGCAGCATGTATTGTGCCACCCCTGGCCTGGCCTTCCATTATGACACAACTGGCTGATCACTCAGCTGGGGCAAAGCGTGTAATCACTCCCTGCTTAGGTGTAGTATTCCTATACCTACCTTATATATAGACACATGTGTACCTATCAGCCACTCCTATGGCAGGCCTTAACAATCCTGGAGGCAGAGTGCTTGGTAACATGTGAGATGGTGCTCTAGCATGAGCTGAGCCTGTCTGCAGCTTTCGGAACCATGTCCTTATAGCTGTTCTATGATATAGCCTACCATATACTCTTAAAGTACCTTATAATCTTAAACGGTTATGGTAACTATGGTTTGGCTTTATCGAAACATGTCGTGTAAGGTGTGTAACACTGTGGAATAATACCCCCATACCATTTCTGGCAATGAGGATATTATTCCTCCCTTCTAGAGGGAGAAGACATGTTGAAACCTACTTACCTGGTTAAAGTTAACCAGAGCCCCAGCATCACAAAATGGATGCTGCTGCCACAGACACAAGTCTGACCTCCTGCTGCTGGGAGTCCTTCCAGCGAGGGAGGCTTGGACAATAGGTTTCCTGCCTTGGGAGGTGCGAGCACCAACCCAGACAGGAGTTAGTGTATTGGGGCAGGGAGGGATGAAAGAAACTAGACACTGCCTGGGGTACACAAGTTGTCCCATGCATAGTCCAGTTCAAACCGGCGCTGGGGCACTCCAGCCCCAGCTCTGGCGCGAAACTGGACAAAGGAAAGGGGGTGTAGCCACTCCCCTTCCTGGTCCCACCCATAGGAGGGACCTTGCAGGTAGCCCAGCCCACTAGCCCAGTATATCAGTAGGTAGCCGAGCCCTGCAGAAATTAGATTAACCTGAATCTGCAACTTGAACAGAAACTTTGGACCTTCGACATTCGACCTCAGGAAGAAGACTGAAGAAATCTCCCTTGTGGCCAAGGAGTGACCACCCTGGGCAACCAGGCACCATCCAGCGACCGCTGCTTGCTTTGCGACTGATCCTACGAGGGACGACTTCAGAGACTGACCAGCGCCGAGACTTCCAGACACCTCTGACCCAGATCCACATCTGCAGCGAAGCTGAGACCCGTGGAGGTGACGAGGGATGTGGGACCGGCGACTTGGGAAAAGTGGCTAGTAACTGACTAGCGCGACTTCTGAGGCTTCCTCGAGGCTGTGTTTGGGTAATTGAGAAGCCCCAATCCCGAGCACCATCTGGAAAGAAGATCAGCTCCCCACACTTCACGTGTTCTGCGTGGGGCCCTTCTGCACCTGAGTTGCTCGACGTGTTGTCCGGTTGCTGGCCCGTTGGCTAGTAGCCTCTGCGACGTTGAACCTTTGTTTCCATCTTGCTGGTCCGGCTCCTCCAGACTGGCACCCGCTCCTCTGTGAAAGAGAAGCACCCCAGACCTTCCTGGTCTGCACCAGAAGCAAATCCTCCATCCTGCGTGGGTTCCGCTTGCTAAGGCTTGTTGGGTCCTAACTCGACATCGACGCCGCCAACAGCAAGAGCCTTCGTTGGACAGCTCACCTCCTGGTCCTGGTCGTCCTCGACGTCTCCTGGTACCCGTGGCTGCTGCGACAAGCTTCACCTCTTCACCTGCATCTGCACGACATCGCCTGGTTCCTTCCTGGTTCCTTCCCGGCTCCTGGCTGGTGACCTAGACTCTGTCCCTTCTGCTTGCAGGTTCCTTCCTTCTTGATCCCCTCCTTGGGATCCACCGGACACTCTTCACTGACTGCCTGTCAGCAACTTCCTTCAGGCATCCATAGAAGTCCACGACGAAACCCGACGCAAGTTCACACCTATGCACCCACAGCCCGTGGGCTAGGTAACTTGAGTACTCCGGTGCTCACAAGGGTATTGACTATCCTAGGGTCTAGTTTCCGAGTCTCGACTTTCTAGCTATTCCAGAAGTGTCCTAAAACTGTTAATTTCTAACTGTTAGTAATTCTATAGACTTTTACGCATTACGCGTGAGTGTTTCCACTCTGCACCTGAATCCCGTGGGCCTCCCACTTCCTAACCTTTGGTAGTATAGTGTAGCCCCAGCGATTCCCTAGGCCTAGGCCTATCCTGTGTTCATGACAGTGGTCCTTATACCACTTACTTAGTATTTGGTTTGCGTGGCCCCTAGGGCCTAACTGTATTACTTACCTGTGTGACTTAATGTGTGCTTAAATAAGACTGTGTTGTACTTACCTCGAATCTCATAAAGAGTGCTGAGGGTTTAACTAGAATAAATACATTCTATTTTTATATATATCTGTTGTGGTGTCCTTTCATTTGGTATTCAAGGGATTACATATGGTATAACAGCTGGTTTCACATGCCATTCAGAGTTTAGCCTAAGACTGCTCTTGTCCATGCTACCACTAGGATAGCTGGTCTATAAGGTTGACTTTACAACCAATCACCATAAGGGTTGTTTGGACTGATGCAAGGTGTACACTAGAATTAGTGACATCATATATCAGGCCAACTTCTCACAGTCAGCTAAACTGTTGCCAATAGCGTGGACACCTACGCGTTGGTGCCCAAGAGTATGAATTACATTCACGCGCGGCAGATGTTTAAGTTCTGCGACTCGAACCTAAAGCATTTTATGCTTGTTTGTGCTACCTTTGGAATCACGATACTCATTTTGAGACAAAAAGAATAAATTGTCGTTGAAAGACTGAACACAGTAAAAAGAGTCACTCACTATAAGAGTAGTCCCTCGAGGATCAGCAAACTCCAGTGCAAGCACCAGAGCACAAAGCTCTGTCAATTGGGTGGTACAATCACCCAATGTCTGCGTGTGCAGGACATCAGACTTGAATTCACCATTTACGAAAGTACCAGGCAATATTGCGCAGGCTGCTGAATATGCGTGCTTAGAATCCGTCGCTGAATGCGCCGAACCGTCAGTGTAAATGATACAATGGTAATCCTCAAGCGGGCGCAAGGACAGAGGAGCTGGATGAACACATTCAGTCTGTAAATACTCCTGAGTCTGCAATGAGGCATCAAATATGAAAGTGACATCCGGAGACATCAAAGAAGTGGCCCATTGTATCCATGCGGATGCAAAGCTTTAGAATTTGGTACACTGGCTTTCGTCACTGCCTCTAGGGCAGGATACGGTGTTACAACCAACATGCGTTTCCCTTGCGACAGTGCTCTCTCTTTCAGAATCGCCATCTGCACTGCAGTCAAAACTTTTTCAACAGTGGAAAAGCGCATTTCAGCCGAAGTGTACAAGTGTGACTTGTAAGCAATAGGGACTATGTCTCCCTCATTGAACGTTAAGTACGTGAAACCCACTGCGCATGGCACAATTCTTATTACCAGGTTTGTGTGGTTATCACGCGTCAGTAAGTATTTAGAAGCAAGAAGATCAGCCTGCAAAGATTGCAGGATAGCTGAATGTTCTGGCAGCCAGCTCAATTTGGAAAAAGTAGGTTTTACCAAGGAATATAGTGGCTTGATACGCTGGGCATAATCGGGAATGTAAGTACGCTCGAAATGCAAAAAACACAGCAACGATTGTAGTTCTTTCACAGTTGTTGGAGCGCGCAAGCGTGCGCATTTCTCCAGGAAGTGAGGTGCTATACCTCGACCTTCGTTGTTGAGTTCATAGCCCAAAAACAACACTGTAAACTCCACAATGTATGATTTTGCAAAGTTAAATTTGTAACCGAAGTCCGCAAACATAACAATGATGCGGTCAACGCGACACAGATGCGGCCATAATTCGTCGTCTGTGAGATAGATATCATCAACATACAAGTTTGCATCCGGGTCAATGCTCTCCAACAGAGAGACTACACGTGCGGCAAAGACTCCAGGACTGTTTTTGTAGCCCATGGCTAATCTTTTAAACTGTTTTTGTTTGCCGCCGGAAGTAAAGGCTGTCAGTTGACTACTAATAGAGGACAGGTTATGGCTATAAAAGTCAAGTGTGGTTTTAAACCTTTTTCTCACGAGACTGTCAACGAGGGCAGAACTGTGGGTGTTTTGTACTGCCAACGTCCGACAGTGAGAGTTCAAATGCCGAAAATCCAAAACTATGCGGTACGACACATCAGATTTGGTTACAGTAAAAAGAGGATTATTCATGGGTGACACACATGTTTCAATTACTCCTTGATATTCCAATTGTTCAAGGATTTCTGCGAAGTGAGATCTAGCTTCTCGGTGCATGAGATATTGGGGTTGTGGCTGTGGCATAGACCGTAACGGAATCTCATGGCTTGGTGATAATTTATCCCACCCAACCTGAGTACGGTACAACGCCGGAGCAAGAACCTGTGCCCACTCTTCTGCAAAGTTCTAAGCTTGCTCCTTCGGCACAGTGTGCTCGAAAGATGGGAGGATTACCTCCTCCCCTCTGGGAGCGGCCAAAACTAAAGCTGTGGCCAGTCTGCAACTGCGAACAAAATGTGATATGCAGAGGTCAGTATCTCCCAAAAAATCCCTTTTATGGTACATTGTATGTCACCTTCAATTAAAAGGACTATGTCATATAGTCTGTCAGGGGGAGCCACTCTAGTGTCATCAGTTTCTACAGTAATAAACGTGTCATTTGCTATCGCCTTCAGATATGGCTTGCCGCACTATTGTAACCTCCGCTGCGCTGTCTAGCAGCTTTAGTGCCCATGTCAGGTTCCGAAGCTGCGTTCTCACTATCTGTGGTATACCTCGCTGTTAGTGCAGCAACTTTCTTTTTCTGAAACGGAGGTTGTTGACGTGCAAATTTGTCCTGCTTGCATTTACCATCAGCCGGGCGGGGCTGCTCTCGTCAATGAGGGGCACCCCGGCCTTTGTCACGTTCTCCTCCACCGGACTGTGAGACCGATGTTTCCTGTGAAGAACGAGAGCGTTGTTCAGGAACCTGAAACCTATCAGGAGACTTAATTCTAGTGCAATAGCTCACTTCATAAGTGCGTTCAGTAGTCACTTGAACCGGTGACGCGGGATGCGACCCCTGTTTCTGTTGCTGCTTTCCCTGTTTCTTAGTTTTCCAATTTTGTTTAGGAAAAGCTGGACGGTCGTCTTTAGTAGACTTAACCGTCTGAGTTTGCGGTTGCGCTGTTGTTTTAGCAAAAGGCTTAACCCCCAAACTATTGCGGCCAATGGTCGTATAAGCCTCCGCAATAATTCTTGGTAACTGCTGGGGTTTATCGACGTCGGCGACAAGGCGCAGCTCATTCGACACTTGAAAGTTAACCGCAGCTCCCTTGACGTTAGCAAGGATGAGATCAGCAACTATGTTGAACACTCCGATAAGCCTCATTCCTCGCTCGACCGCCGCCTCCGGACCGTGCTCTCCTGAACATGCTTGATCACGGAGGGCAGTACAGTCATAGACGGTGTGCCGAAGCACTTCGAGTAGACTGCTGCAAACACTTTACCCCAGTTCTCACAATCAGTTACCTCTGGGATTCAGTCTTTCTGCAAACTAATGGTAAGGATCCTGTGTTTTTCCACAGGAGTAGAGTTAGGAAACACTGCTTCCAGCTGGTCAAATTTCTCAGCAAGCCAATAAGGCATATCGTCCTTATTCTGGGGGCGCTTGCCCATTACTGAATTAACCATGACGGAACTAATAGTAATCCCGGCTGGGCCAGCTGGTTGCGCCGCAACCCCAGGTGCCCCCACCTGGACATTGTGAGAGACGTATTGCACTAAAGCCCTATGTACCGTAATCAAGACGGTATGGAGCTGACGTAAGTCATCCACCGGGGCTTGCAAATAACGTGGATGTGGTGTAAACCAGGCCAAGACTGGCCAAGTGGCCCCTGGAATAGACAAGGGACCTAAACGAACTGGTGTAACGGTGTGGGGGAGGGCACCATTAAACCAAATACGATGCTGCTAAGCAGAAATGGGAATTTCCTGCGTCCCACATGGCTTGTAATTAGCTGGGACCGCCGTAGGAGTGTATGTGTGAAACGTCTTATCATCCGCATTCACCTCCGGCAAAGTAACCCAAGAGTAAAACAGCTCATAGGGAAACGATGAATCGGCACTCACTACAAAGATAATAGATATCCCATCGTCCGGCACCCCGAGCTGCATCAAGTGATGCCAGAGAGGTTCGCGACTAAGCGCTGCAATAGCAACTTCATCCATAAGGACGCAGAGAAGAAAAACAATCTATATAATAAACCGCAGCACAAAAAGGGTAGTATTTAAAATGAAACCTTTTTAACAGTCAAGGTTGAGAGAACCTATATATTAACTATTTAGGTAGGTTTAAACCGTCACTCCCAGCAACCGGCAACAAGAGTGAGGGTGTTGTGGACAAATATAAGCACTACTAAGGCGTCTCAATCATAAGACCAAAACGTTAGGTGTGCCATGTTGCGGGGATTCTGCTCATGCACAGAACTATGCACAGGAAACCAGGAATATCAGTGAAACTCACCTCAGTATCCAGCACCCCTATCCGACTAGCATCAGTGTCTCATTCGTTCTCCGTATCATCTCGAAGCTACCAATGATTAGACAACTCAGAACAAGCGACTTAGAGTACTCTCAGGAATGGTGGGAATCAGAAACACATTTTCGTTATTATTCTCATATCAGTCCACAACAAGAGTAATCAGAGACACGGAAAAGTTTAAAATGTTTGGGCCCGATTCACAGAACAAACTTAAGATAAAATCCTAAACTTAGTACCATTTTGGTATTCACAGAATGCACTTACTACTTCTGGTATTCACAGAATGAACTTACTACTTTTGCGATTCACAGAATAAACTTACTACTTTTGCTATTCACAGAATGGATTTACGACTCCTAACTTTACGTCCGCACTCGGGCCGGAAATTCCGGCCCGGAGGCGGAGCTTCTGGCCCGGAGGCGGGGTTTCCGGGCTGGAGGCGGAGCTTCCGGGCCGGAGGCGGAGCTTCCGGGCCGGAGGCGGAGCTTTCGGCCAGTGGCGGAGATTTAGCCATGGCCAAAATCTCCACCTCTGGGCCGGAAGCTCCGCCTCCGGGCCGGAAGCTCCGCCTCCGGGCCGGAATTTCCGGCCCGAGTGCGGACGTAAAGTTAGGAGTCGTAAATCCATTTTGTGAATAGCAAAAGTAGTAAGTTTATTCTGTGAATCGCAAAAGTAGTAAGTTCATTCTGTGAATACCAGAAGTAGTAAGTGCATTCTGTGAATACCAAAATGGTACTAAGTTTAGGATTTTATCTTAAGTTTGTTCTGTGAATTGGGCCCTTTATTTTTAACTACGTGCTTTAAGGTGCGGTACTTTGGCTAACATAAGCAGACAAATGATTAAAAATAAAACCATCAGCATTGTTACAATTCCATTAAAAATGAAGGGAGAAATCATATTAAAAATGATAGTGGAAAACAAGTCCTATAATACTTTGTGAACCACCCTCCCTTGGCTAGTAATAAACCAATAGAAGGTCTCTAGGTTTGAATGGGGAACCCCATACCTCAAAAATCAGCTTAGGTGAATCACATCACAGGATCAGTTCTGCTCTCTGTGTCTGGAAAGGTTTTCTCCAAGTGCCTGAATCATGCATGCAAATGCTTGATTAAAGGCACCCGAGTTTCATATATTTGCAGCTGAGTGCTTGTTGTGTCTAGAGCGTGGGCCGATCAACCTGAATTCAGCAGCAAACATTGTTATTTGACCTTGACGGCTACTGCACACAATGTTCAGACTAAGGTCGCGGTGCACGTCTAGGGATGTGAACAACAGACCGTTCTCATGTGAATAAAAAGCAAGCAAGCAGTTTTACTTGAAATAACAGTTACCTAAAGTGTTGTGTGCAAAAAGCTGCAAAGTGGCAAGATGGCGTTTAACTTCTAAAGAGCTTATGCTAACATAGCAATGTGTGCACATTAAACCCTGTCTCCAATACAGGACAAGGGTACCTATATTGGTGCTAGGCTGCCAAAACAGCACAAGGGAAAAGGACAGGAATGCGCCGTATTGGATAAATGCAGCGATTTCCTGCCTTTTCCCTGTGACGCAGGGCAGTTCAGCAAGGTGACTTGCTGCGCTGCGTCACTGAATATGGCCCCTATTGTAGAGAAGAGGAAAACAGCCAGAGCTGGCAACTTTAAAACTGGGGAATGACACCCAAGTGACTCACATCCAGTTAGGGGAACTGGATATGTGACTTTTCAAAGGTTTAAGAAGAAATAGTGGCAATGATCGTGGTAAACCAAGACCTAGGTGTAATTCGAGGGTGACTACGATGGAGGGCAGGTCGGATAACCCAACCAGGTCTGTCCTTTTCAAAAATTTTACTTTCTGACATTATTCCTTTAAATCCCAATCCATCACAGGAGTACAATTCGAAAACCCCAGGACTTCAGTGGAGGCACTTAGAGACTTTCAGGTGTCAGACAGAGGCCAACAGCAAGGTCTTGTCCAGGTCCAGTTGTCAATGATCAGGTGGGCCATTGCAGGAAAGGCCTCTTGCAGCTTGTTGAATCCCTGTAGCTTGAAAAGGAGATCAGCCTTCTGATGTTTGGAATCCACTTCTTTGTGCTGGGTACTAGAGAGAGCAGGTCCAGTCCTACAGGACTCTTCTCAGGTACACAGACAACAGGTTCATTCCTCTTCTGAACTTCCTCAGGTCCAGGATTGTTCTAAAGTGGGTGCCTGGAGATGCCACATTTATGTGTGGCATGAGCAAGAGTGTGGGAATGAGTCCTGGGCACACCCTAACCTATGGTGGTAAAAGTTCCTGCGGCCAACACGTCCCACTTTGGACATTTCCAAGATGGCAGTAGCCTTTGGCTACACTAAACTTGGCCTCTGAGGGTTGGTGGTATTTGTGCGGAGTGTACTATAATAATCCTAGCACCCCCCACATCTAACATTCAAATCCAATGTTGGGAAGCCTGTGTACCCACAATAAACCCAAAGACAGAAGTCTGGCAGAACAAAAGTAGGGTTTCCAGCAACCAAATTTGTATATGTAAAACCAAGCCGACATGTCAAGCAGGATTTGTCACTGTAATATAAACAAGCATTGGCATAGCCAATAGGTCTCACTTTTGGGACCTTATAAGTGTTTAGCCATGCAACAGTTGCATAACTAAATACTTATAAGGTCCCAAAAGCGAGACCTATTGGCTATGACAATGCTTGTTTTGCCTTGCCGCGGCGGTGCCAGAACAGGTCGCGTGACTGTGCAGAGACAAGCGCTCCACTATGCTTATACAATATGCCTTGACAAAACCCAAGACCCATGACAGGAAGTTTCTAGAAACTCGGTGAAGGAAAAAAAAGAGAATGAAAATGAACTGTGGCAGTTGAGGGAAAGCAGCGCGGGATGGAATTCCTGAGGTTTAATTGCTCGTTTGGTATCTAGCTAACTGCCTTTATTACCCGCAGGTGGCTGTGGGAGCCGTATCGGCAGGCAGCTGAGCTCATCCTGCTCACTCAGGGGTGCAGGAAGAGGTCAGCGGGTGACGCCGTTCACAGGCACCCCTCTGGTGGGAAGAAGCCCTAAACTTTCTGGGATGTTCTCAATTCTCAGCGAGTCAGCTCCAAAATAAATTAAATGCCCAACAGGCATAAGCAAATGCTCCCATAGAATATACGAACGTAAATGTTTACTTTTTTGCTATTACCCTTCTTGCTGGTGTGTACCATGGTATGCTCCATTTTCCCAGCCCTGGCCCTTATCACGACCTATCCCTGGCACTGAGAGGAGACAAAGTGATTTGCCCCGCCCTCGTGAAATTTCCTGGCTACTAGTTACAGATGGGTTCTACCCGAACTATTTATTAGCAAAGGGTTTTGGGGCCTATAATAGACTGCTAAGTAGACACCCTCAGTTAATTCCAGTTGCACATTTGACTAGCTCTCTTTGGTCTCATGGTGTCTTTCAGTGTCAGGTTGTTTAGTAACCAGCCCATCTACCCTTGTTATTGAAATGAGGAGTGGGCATGCAGCATGGTCTCCTGGCACCAAAGTCGCCGCCTAACCCACCAAGGACACCTGCAGGTGCTGCAGATCAAAGCTTATAAATTCTCCCTACTTCCACGGACAAAGTAATTTCACAGTCATACGCACACACACTCATCACACGCTGGTGGGGCCCATTACACCAACATTCATTCTATTACTCTATCCACACTGAATATAAGAGAGAACTCTTTAATCAATCTGCACCTAATTTGAGGTCAATGCAACCGAATTGAATTATCTTGAGTCTTGATATAAACAATAAAACACATCTGAGATCTCAATAACATGACAAAGAAATAACCACCCGACACTGTAATTCAAACAAGAATTATTTATCTAAATTAATTCATATGTAAACCATTCAATTTGCAAGATCATTATTCTCATATTTACCTATTCTGGCTAAATGTCGTTCTCTAAGTCAGGACAGGTCTCTCAGCAAAGAATTAAAGTCTCTCGAGCTGTCATGTAGAGTCACCGTCCTCTCAGTCAGCATTGGTCTTCTTGATCATAAGTTCAGGAAGAAGTGGCCCTAGACCCTCTCTAGTCTAGTAATATTTATACTAAAATTTACATACTAAAAGTTACAAACAAAGCTCTAAAACGTCCGTTAAGCAGGAAAGGATGTCATCTTGCAACATTAGAAGAATCTCCGCTCTTGGATATCTCGAAATTCAAAACAAGGAAATAGGAAGTCTGCATCATCACTGGAATCTGACTCTTCAAAGTATTCTTTCCCAGTCCCATCCTTTGGATTTGGAACTCTCAGAGTATGGCTTTTCATGGATCCAGTTCTTCACTCCAGCACACTTCACAGCAGTCGTCGTAGTCAGAATGACTTGTCTTGGCCTTCCCCACCTAGGAACCAAGCAATTTCGTCTTCTGTGCACTTTTATTCTCACCCAGTCCCCTGGGCTCAGATCATGGGCTGCCTTCTTTTCAAGTGTGGTGGCGTCTTCTCCAACCTGGTGAAACACAGAATGAACTGCGTCAGCCAGGTCTTTACAGTAATCCAAAATCATGTCATCAGTTATAGTCATCAGCTTGTTGACAGGCACGAATGCATGTCTCATTGCACGTCCCATTATTATTTCATGTGGACTTAACCCCGTAGTTCTGTCTGGAGTAAACCTAATAGTCATCAGCACTAGAGGCAAGACATCAGGCCATTTCATTCCAGTGGCTAAACACATCTTGCCAAATCTGTTTTTTATTGTACCATTCATCTGCTCAACAACGCCAGAAGCCTCTGGTCGGTATGCACAATGTAGCTTCTGCTGTATACTCAATGCTTCACAAATTAAACTCATGAGTTCATTATAAAAGTGTCCTCCTCTGTCTGACTCAATTGTCACTGGGAACCCGTACCTAGGAATCAACTCTCTTAACAGCAACTTGGCCACTGTTATTCCATCATTTCTCCTAGTTGGATATGCCTCCACCCATCTTGAGAATAAACAGACTACCACTAGAACATACCTCAATCTATTAACTTGGGGCATTTCAATGAAATCTATTTGCATTCTGGTAAAAGGACCTCCCTCCCTGCCTATTGTTCCTAGGCTCACCACTGTTTTCTTTCCAGGATTGAATTGCTGACAAATCAAACATCTTTGACAGATGCTCTCTGCTATCAGCCTGAACTTTGCATTGTACCAGGTCTGCTTAAAGGATCTAATCATAGCATCCCTCCCCAGGTGTCCCTGGCCATGATACATTCTTGCCATTGTTGACAACATAGCATTTGGCATGACTGGTCTTCCATCCCTATAGATCCATACATGATCCTTTTCTCTTGGTGCACAACCTGCCTTGATCCAATCTTTCATTTCCTCATCTCCTGCTTCATCCTGCAACTGCCTCACCTCCTCCCATGTTTCCAGCACATTAGTAAACATCACAGAACAAAAAGACATTTCTTTCTCTTTTCCCCTATTAATGGAATGATTGTTCCTTGCACAATACTGTGCTATGTCATTAGCAAATTTGTTTCCGAGAGTAACAAAATCATCACCCTGTCCATGAGCAGCACATTTCACAACTGCCAGCTCTTTGGGCAGCTGTATCGCCTCAAGCAATTTCCCAATCACTTCAGCATTCTTTATAGGAGTTCCACTTGAGGTCAGGAAACCCCTCTGTAGCCAAAGCTGGCCAAAATCATGAACAACTCCGAATCCGTACTGACTATCAGTCATTACAGTCACTCTCACATTTCTTCTAATCTTGCAAGCTTTTGTCAGTGCCACCAATTCCGCTACCTGAGCAGATTTAACTCCTTTCAAAGGTGAAGCTTCCACAACTTCTGAAACTTTACACACCGCATATGCAGCACTCAGCACACCTTCTTCTGTTCTCAGACATGATCCATCCACAAACAACACATGATCACTCTCAGGCAGTGGCAGATCTCTTATGTCTGGTCTCGGTTTTGTACAGTAATCAAGCACATCCAAGCAATCATGATCAACATCATCTCTCACACTCACATTTTCAGCATCTGGCAACAGTGTTGCTGGATTCACATTCACACATCTCTCAAGAGTCACATTTGATGCTCCCAGAATGATTTTCTCATATTTAGTCAGCCGACTATGTGACATATATTGAGTTCTGCTTCTTGTCAAAAGAATTGCCACATCATGAGGTACGAACACCCGTACAGGATATCCCATTATTATACCCTCACTCTGTTCCAAGCTTCTGCATGTAGCAGCTACTGCTTTCAGGCAACCTGGTAAACCCACAGCTACTGGCTCAAGTGTTGATGAGAAGTACGCAATTGGCCTCCTCAGACGTCCATGTTTCTGGATTAACACTGAAAGTGCACATCCATTCCTCTCACTACAGTACAGCTCAAACTCCTTCTCATAGTCTGGCATTCCTAGAGCAGGGGCTTCACATAATCTGTTCTTTAATTCTTCGAATGCTGCCATTTGTTCTGCATTTAATTCCAATGGGTCTTTTACTTCACTTTTAGTCAATTTAATCAGTGGCTTTGCTATCAGGGAAAAGTTACTTATCCACTGACGACAATAACCTACCATTCCCAGAAACATTCTCACTTCTCTCTGAGTCATTGGGGCTCTCATTCCTCTGATAATTTTGATCCTGTCAATGGTCACTTTTCTTAGACCTTTTTCAATATTGTGTCCAAGATAATGTACTTCTTTCTTGTAAAATTGCAATTTGGCTGGAGATACTTTTAATCCTCCATCAGCCAGATGATTCAATAAAGCTATGGTATCTACTTCACAGGCTTCACGTGTCTTCGATGCCACAAGTAGGTCATCGATATATTGTACTAGTACTGAGCTTTCAGGCATGGTCAGACTTTCCAAAGATTTCTTCAGCAACTGATTGAATATTGAAGGACTCTCTGTATACCCCTGTGGGATTCGGCACCATGCCAAAATACGCTGTCCAAACCGAAATGCAAAAATCGGCTGACTGTCATGATGCAATGGAATTGAAAAGAAAGCATGGCACAAATCAATTACTGTGTACCATTCAGCATCATGGGGAATCTGATACAAAATCACTGATGGATTTGGCACAATAGGACAGCATGATACCACAATTTTGTTAACCTTTCTCAAATCTTGTACTATTCTGAACTTCCCATTAGGTTTCTTCAGTCCCATTATAGGTGAATTACATGGGCTACGTAGTACCTCTCTCAGAACTCCTTGCTGAATCATTTTGTCAATTATAGGTGTTATTCCTTCAATTATCTCTGGTGTCAATCTGTATTGTGGGATATTAGGATAAGAAATTCCCTCTTTCACTGTAATCTTTACTGGATCTACATTATTCATCAATCCCACATCCTCTCCAGTAAAATCCCAAACTGCTGCTTTTACTGTGTGTCTCAATTCTTGAGGCAAGTCATCTGGAATAAATACAGCATATGTTCCAATAACCTCATCTTCTCTATTACCTAGAGTTACTCTGTATAAGACATCCTCATCCGGTGTCTCAAAGGCTATTCCATCCGGAGTACAAAAAAATTGTGCAATTCATTTTACACAACAAATCCCTACCTAACAAGTTCACTGGACTAGTGTCACACACTACGAACCTGTGCATATCTGAAAATTTCCCTATCCTTACCCTTACTGGTTCAGTAAGACGAGTCCTAATCTGTGTATTAGATACACCAACCACTTGGATTGCTTCGTCCGAGAGAGGAAGATTTCTTATATCTGCTGACCTGACAGTTGATCTCGTCGCTCCTGTGTCTACTAAAAAAGTAACACTTTCTCCATTTATTTTCCCATCTACAAATGGTCCTGCCTGGTCTATTTATAGAGTTGCTCTAAGTATGCACTCTTCCTCCTCTCTTCGGCACCGTCAGAAGTCCCCTTCAGACTCACTTCCCTCATTTTTTAGCCAATATTGTTGTATTGGATTTGTACGTCTCTGTTTGTTTAACTGTTCCTCATTGTAGAATCCTGAGTCTTGATTGTATTTTTGGGATCCTCTGTTCTGTGGCAAAGGCGGTTTTGGCTCCTGATTCTGCTGCTTGACAACCTTCTGCTGTTGCTGCGGATGATTACACCCCTCGTTCTGCACCTGTTGATTCAAGGATTGATTATCATTATTCACTAATGGTGGATTCGTACACTCGGATCTCCAGTGCCCTAATTTTCCGCAGTTGTGGCACGGAAATTTTTTCTTCGCCTCCTCAATGTTCCCCTTTCCTTTTCCTGTACCATATCTGGGCCTATTTCCTGGATTATTTGCTTGTTCAACCAGCTGTGCTTCTTATCTTTCTGCAACCTTCACCTGTGCCCACATCGCTTTTTCCTTCAGCTTTCTTTGTTTCGCCTCAATTTCATCACTGAAGTACTTTGCATGTCTCAAGATCTCATCAATCTTCTTACTCTGCCAATCAACTGTGTGCTCACGTATCATTTCACTGATTTCAGGTCGCAAGCCATATACAAATCTGTATACAAAATGACTCAAATCCTTATCACCCAGATGTTCATCTCCACTGAACTGTTTAAAAGCCAGTATTAACCTTTCATAAAAGGCATGAACTGATTCTTTTACTTCCTGATGTGTTCGATCTATCTTAACCCAATCTGTCTCTTTAGGAGGTACCTTATTCTTCAAGAACACTATGACCTGTTCATATTTCTTCATAACCTCCGGGTCTGGAGCTCCTGTCTTCGGATCTCTCGGATATTCTTTAGTGGGCCAATCTATGACTATTTTACACTCTGCCCACAAGTCTGCTGGAACAATTATATCAAAGAGACTATTCAGGTCAATCCACAGCACTTTTGACAATTTCACAAACCTATCAACCTGCCTATACCACTCGACAGGCTTCTCTCTCAGTCGAGGGAAATCATTTGTAAATGACAAAATATCCTGCCTAGTCCATGGGACATGTACATATCCTCCTCCAGGAATCTCTCTCATAGGATAAGCTTCCACTGTTTTTTCCTTTTCTCTCATGGGGAATGCTGAGTAAGTCCTGTCCACTGTATCTTCTCTTTTCTTATACCATCTATCCTTCCACTTTTCCACATCACCCCATTTTCGCAATAATCCAATCATTTCCTTAATCTGCCCCATTCGGCCAACGTCATTTAGATTCTCAATATCTTTATCTGTAAAATCCACTCGGTAAGGCTTCTGTAAAGCTTTCACCTTATCCATGTCAATTCCCATTTCACTCGCTATTCCTTTTAACCTGTCATGTGTATTCTTAGCCCTCCATGTGATGCTCTTGCACATGAATAACAACTCTCCATCATGATGATTTTTTAACGTTTCTGTAGGAATTGTTCCCACTATAAGCTCCTCCAATTCCATATGTAACCTGGCTACATCAATTGCCTGAGAATCTTTTTCCTTCCTTTGGAGAGCTTTCAACCAATCATTCAAATCCTCAGCCGCTATTCCTGTAGATTTTTCTGTACTCACTTGTTCTGTCATCCTCTGTGGTTCCCAAATTGATCCTCCCATCATAACATTTCTTTCCACACAACCAGTATTCAATCCTGATTTGGGCTGTACATTTAACTCTCCACCACATATGGTATGTCTCAACTGATTCTCTCCCGTCCTCATTCCTGACTGTTCCAGAGAACTAACTAGTCCATTTCCTACATATGGAACTGTTAAACCACTTTCACCCGTTCTTTGCTTATCAAAAATAGGCATAACCGGAGAATATGGTTACAGGCACTGTAACAGCTTCTAGATTCTTAGTCAATTCCCTGATTTTCTCTGTTAACTCAAATGTGCTTCTTGCTAATTCTCTTGTTTTTTCATCCTCGATTTCATTCTCTCTTTCTCTCTCTCGCTCCCTCTCTCTTTCCCTTTCCGCGAAAGAGCTACTACTTTTCAGATCAGGTGTCACAACTTCTGTTTTTATGATTTGCAAAGTATCACTCATTGGGGTAGCAACTGGTGTTCTCACTTCTGGTTCTTGTCTATATGGAGGTGGTCTCTTGTAAATCATGTCATCCAAGACTTCATCCTCATATTCATTAGCCCCATACCTTCTCAATTCTGCATTATGTACCTTTTCTGTACCTTTCCTCCCTTCTGTTTCCTCAACAGTTCTCACAGGATATAGTCCCTCAGTCATACTAGCATCTCGCCATCTCCACATTCGATCATGATGAGTTTCACGATCATATTTCCTCCCAAACATATACCTATAATTACCTCCACTCCTCTGTTTTTCTCGCTCATGCACCTCATCTTCTCATTCTACCAATGCCTCGAACTGTGTCGGCCTTGGTCTGGGCTCTAGACTCATCATTCTTTCCCGTAAATTTCTCAACACGGCCAGATTAAATGAACCATGTTCCGGGAATGCTAAAACACCATCTTCCCTAGTATACTTAGCCCAATTGTCTAACCAAATACAGGTATGATACCCATATTTCGCAACCATGAAGGATGCAGGGGTTCTTGTCGGAGGTAGTAACTCACCTTCTCTAGTTATTATATCCTTATCCTTGTCAAACCATTTTTTAATTTTACTGAACAAGGATTTCTTTTTCTTTTCCTCTGTTTGGTAATATATTTTTACGTTTACCACAACCCTCTAGTCCTTTCTACAACTGTACGATCTTTTGTCCAATAACAGCGCGACCCACACTAACGCACCAATCCCGGAGCGTCTACGTCACCCTGTACTTCTTCCAATCCCTGCGCGGCTCACACCAACGCACCAATCACAGTGCTTTCACTGTTCTAACCCACTGTCCAATCACAGCGCGGTCTTTCTGACGTCAGCAGTCGCTGCAGTCGCTTCTACTCCTGTCTCCTGACACTCGTCTACCCCTCCTTTACAAAACCTTCTTGGTAGATTTTGTTTCAGATTCTACAAATCTATTAGTTACAACATATAAACATCTCCATTGTCTGCTCCGCTAACCACAGAATAGTAAAGACCTTTCCCACGAGAATCCCGCTTCTCTCTAGAACAGCGCTTACCTCTGCTCTACTACGGAATTGTTACTTTCGTTGACACAGTAGCACATCCCTCTACTCTGCCCTTCTAACATGCATCCATTAACTGTTTCCTCCCGGAATGTTCCTAAGAGCTTCACAATCAACTAAATGCCCATACATTCACGCACTTTCGCACCAGAAAATGTAGCACATTCACACAAAATCCTGTCTTTCCCGAGAACAGCGAACAATCTGTCCTACTACAGAATTATAACATACGTTAACCAAGCAGCGCTTACCTCTGCTCTGTCCTTCAAACAAGCTCAGAGAATACCTATTACCTTCCCAGTGATAAGCGTTAACGGAAATCCCAAAAAGGATCCCTGATACCTAAGACCAGAACTTCACAGATAACCTTCGCAACCATACACACTTCTCTTATACAGAAAATATGTCTCTAGTAGTAACACACTACGATGTCACTGAATCGAACCCAGACAATGCGACGCGCAACTTCAATTGTCACACGCTTTTCCCTGCATTCGTACAGGGCCAACAATTCCGCCTTTCCCGAGAGCAGTACTCACTTTCCTCTGCCCTACTACGGAACTGTCACCGACTCCCTACGTCCCAGAAGCCGTACACACTACATATAACTAAATATGACTTCAACATTTAGTGTTAGTACATGTATCAACATCAATCAATAAATCCAAAAGCCTATGTACAAGCAATCTATCAGATCAAGACAATAATCAAAACCATCATTCTGCTACCAGGAAACTGCTGCAGATCAAAGCTTATAAATTCTCCCTACTTCCACGGACAAAGTAATTTCACAGGCATACGCACATACACTCATCACACGCTGGTGGGGCCCATTACACCAACATTCATTCTATTACTCTATCCACACTGAATATAAGAGAGAACTCTTTAATCAATCTGCACCTAATTTGAGGTCAATGCAACCGAATTGAATTATCTTCGGTCTTGATATAAACAATAAAACACATCTGAGATCTCAATAACATGACAAAGAAATAACCACCCGACACTGTAATTCAAACAAGAATTATTTATCTAAATTAATTCATATGTAAACCATTTAATTTGCAAGATCATTATTCTCATATTTACCTATTCTGGCTAAATGTCGTTCTCTAAGTCAGGACAGGTCTCTCAGCAAAGAATTAAAGTCTCTCGAGCTGTCATGTAGAGTCACCGTCCTCTCAGTCAGCATCGGTCTTCTTGATCATAAGTTCAGGAAGAAGTGGCCCTAGACCCTCTCTAGTCTAGTAATATTTATACTAAAATTTACATACTAAAAGTTACAAACAAAGCTCTAAAACGTCCGTTAAGCAGGAAAGGATGTCATCTTGCAACATTAGAAAAATCTCCGCTCTTGGATATCTCGAAATTCAAAACAAGGAAATAGGAAGTCCAAAACTAATTCGTAACATCCACGGATGTCTTTCTCCAGAATTGTATCACTCGCAGTGAAGCCACCACAAGTTTATCAAAAATGTTCATTTGTGACAAATGTTCTCTACCAAGGATAACTGGCGGTCATCCCAGAGTTGTCATCTTTTTCATAGCTTTTTAGTTCAGGCAGAGGCCAGGGTCACAATCAGCGAAGCCTCTCTTCATATTTCATCTACTCAAATGCAGGCTGTAGATGTCGGCCATTTTCTTAACAGGCCACAACGGACAACTTAATTAAAAAGAAACACAAAACAACGTTACTACATTGTATTGATTATACAGTGTTGATTCTCACTAATACCCTTATGTGTATGTATTTATCTAGCCATTTGCAACATAAAAAGGCATTAAAGCATATTATTTTAAAGCGCAATCACATAACAAATATCACATAAGCCACACTTATTTAATTAATTTGCTCACCAACTTAGTTCACTTATTAATTTAGCCATGCAATTGCATTCCCACGTATAATTCTTTCATTAGTAAGGTTGGTTAATAAAAAAACTCAACAAACTTAGTACTTAATAATTAATCATTAGTAATTTTAATTATGACATACAAAAATATAAACTGATGTTTGGGTTTAAGTAGAAAACCCTGCTCCAGCACAGGCATAGCCCACCAGTGCCAACTCTCAAACTGCACTAGTATTTAACACTGCATACCAGTGTGATTTCTAACACTGTCGCCAGTGCTAGTTGTCACACAAGATACCAGTGCGACAACTTCTCTCACCAGTGCCCCCCCCCACACAGGCAGCCAGGGTTTGGCCCATCTTTGGACCCCATGGGCTGCTAAGGTGCGTCACAGTAATATGATGATTAATTCTATATCGACATTTGCTGCATGCGTGCTTGCACGCAGCTCATAAATAGAACTCTAAGAGAACAGTATGGGCAGTATGGGAGAGCTGAGGTGAGAGTGTGTGGGGGGGAGGGAGCTGCCAGTTACAGTGAAAGAAGCACAGAGAAAGGATTCACAGGGAGAAAAAAAGATCAGCGAGAAAAGCAAATAAATTGACAGAAAAAGTAAAGAGGTGAAGAAAGGGATGGTAAAATAAAGGGTAAATAAGAATTGATTGTGAAACGAAGCCAATAACCGTGACGGACGTGTGTAAGGAAGGAAGGGGTAAGGAAAGAGGGGCAAATTGTGAAAGGAAGGAAAGAGTGTTGAAGGAAAGGTAAAAGGACAAAAAGAAGGGTGAACAGATGTAAGTGAAGGGGGTGACGGGTGAAGGGTGGTGAAAGGGTGGATGAACGAAGGGTGAAAGGAATTGTTCTAGGACGGCTGTGCTTCACTTAAAATGTACCATTAGCGATTCTGTTCAGAGTGGGAGGAGTTTCATTTCCATTTCATCTCACTGCCCACTGGTGCGACTTCTTCATAGTGTTTCTGGGTGATAGTTCTCCACGCAGTGAGCTATATATTAGTCAGACGGGGGAAGAATGAGATTCGCTTGTACTTACAGTAGCGTGCCCAACTAAAAAGATGGCACAACGAGGAGAGGACCGGGAGAGACAGGGTCTGATGGATGTTGGAGAGTAGAGGGGGGGAGGGTAAGAGTGCTAGTGGGAGGGAGAACATTATGAGACGTGAAAAACATCCCTGAAGCGCTTCTAAGGTGAAGCCCATCTCTGGGCACACAGGATGTCACTATAGTTGTTTAAAGCTCCAACACAGGGAAGGCTGGCATATGGTGAGCACTTTCGCCTGCGCTTTGATGTCCTCAGTGGCCGCGCGGCTCACTGAGAACACCAAATGCCCGCGAAATGTACACGCAGGCTGCCAAATGGTGCGCGCGCCCGGCGCACATGCACTGTAGTTGGGGGCCTGAAAAGCACTCGTTTGCACTTCCAAATCCCCGTTTTCTATAGCTCTCGCCAGAGCAGCGCTAAAGCGCTGGCTCAGGCGAGACCTAAAAAGGAGGCTCACAGTCCCACCCTACATTTTCAATGAGTCATCCCAGTACATTCAGGGCAAATTATTGTGTGCTCCTCAGAGGCATTTCACACCATTTTTGCAACATTTAAAATGCTAATTTCTGGCTTACAGGCATGAAAGAGAAATTAATTTTTCTAGCTAGTGTTATTCCCTAGATACAGTACTAGGATTGTCATCTGTTCACTGGCATTCTAGGCAGACCTGCCACAGTGAAAACAACTTCTCTGTGCTATTTATTGCGAGGACATGTCAACATTAAATTTCTACATGTCCTACTTTTAAATACTATGAAGGTTTGACTTCACAGCAAAACGTAGCAAAAATAGCAGCGTTATTCCCTCAATATCCCAACCTGTGTCTTAAAAGTATTGTTTCGGCTAAAGTTACCTATAAAAGCAATACATAAACAAAAATAACCAATTCATCTATGTGTTTCTACATCTTCACATTATATCGAAATTGTGCTCATATTCTTGCTTGTGTGCCATTTATGTTATCAATCAATCATCACAAACCCACACAGTACAATAATAAAATAAGGACCACCAATGTGTACAGTTATAATCACACATACTCACTAATATGTTACTCTTTGCTTCCGTGTCACCATTCAATGCAACATTGATATGTTTGAGGTAACAAATGGGGAACGCTGCTATATTTAGAAAAATATGCCATCTCTTTTACATGTTCTGAAAAACATCTGACCAATAGAGATTCATAAGACAAACATTGAGCTTTATAACATGCAGCACACTGGGCCTTGAGGTAATATCTAAAATTGAACAAACTGAATTTCCTAAGGCGTTTCTTCACAAGCATTTTTTTTTAATCAAGTGGCAGATCATGTATAACAAAACTTATATTTCTTATAATAAATCAAGTATACAGTGCTGCAAATTAAAATCCATAATTGAGTATGTTAAATTATCTAGTTATCCACTTGAAGTAGGAAAGTAATCCTATCATGGCCACCAGATTTTCCCATGTTTATGTGGGAAGCCTCAGGACTAGTACATTTGTTCTTCTAACATTGAGCAGGTATCCATCCTCCTCGGCCAGTCCTACATTAGTGCGGCCATTTCGAATCTCCAATAGTTATTAGAATTTCTTTTGGCAAAAAGTATGCCCAGTCCCACCAGGGTTTTCTCCCGCGGTTACCCAGGTGTTATTCAATTATCACCAGCAACTCTAATTTAGGTGAAGGATCTATATGCCTTCCTAGCACTTAGGTTAATGTTTGCAATGCATTACACTAGCAGTCTATTATTTGATGACAGTTACACTCCAAATGTAAACAAGCATTTGAAATGCAATAGGTCTCGCATTTGCGAGAGTTTTAGCTATTGGCATTGTAAATAATAATGCCCTCTTCGCAATTGGAAATAAGGATGAAAACCTACTGTCGGGAACGGAAATAATATGTGATATGTTGTGAGAAGCTACAGTTTGGATAAGGCTTCCCATTCCAGTTAGAATTCCTCAAGGGAAACTCGGAATTTGTGAACAAACTGTACACGTTCTTTAGCTCTCTAATGCTCTGGCTATGTACCTGTAGGACGACTTGAACGTAGTTGTGATTTCAATGTTTATGTCTTTCACTAAAAAGATTTTGACATAAATGAAAATACCTTTTATTTATGTGTTTTGAAAACATGCAAGCGGTGCGTAAACAGGCACTTCGTACTTATAAACATTGCTTATGGGAAACAAGGCTGGCAGTAACTGCGCCTCTTTGACTGACAGCCTTGCTTCTCGTAAGCAAGGACTGTAAGTACAAAGAGCGTGGTTACGCACCGCTTGCAGGTTTTCAGAACACATAAATAAAAGGCATTGTCATTTACATGGCCAATAGCTCAAACTCTCGCAAATGCAAGACCTATTGCATTCCAAATGCTTAGGACAAATTTGAGTATAAATGTTGTCCTTCCTAACTTAATTGGTGCAAAATAGACTGCATTTTAGATAGCTTTAAGATTGTATAGAATGTTTCAAGGTCACATACAATGCATAAGCAGAAGCCAATTGTAATAGACTTGAAGACAGAGGTATCTGAGTCAACCTTAGAACCTAATAATGTCTTCAAAACCCCACTGAACACTATGAAAGAAATAATGAAAGTATTCATAAATTTCTATTTTGAAATTTTGAGTCTGCAGCTTAGAAATGCAACAACCATAAAATATTTAATAAATTAATAATGACAGTACAGAAGATTCACTGGAGCGGGTGTAAAACCCTCTTTTGGCTCAAGAATAGTTAGTGGGACCAGAAAAAGACTGATGTCCACTAAATCTCAGTGATGTGGCTATCTATTTTTTTTAATTACGGCAACATTCTATTAGGACTTTATCACAAGTTTTATGAGTTGAAAATTATGCTACAGTGACCCCATAATTAGAAAATCATTGTCTTAAAATCAGTTTGGTGCAAAATTGGTCAACCAGTGTTGTCAAGTTATATTCCATGGTCTTTTGATCATCTGTTTTGACCTGTCACACCATGAAATTCAGCCTGAGTTTCTTCACTTCTTCCTCAGTCCTTGATGATAGCCAGTTACAGTTCCTGAAAAAGCCCTTTTGCAGTATAAAACTTTTGCTGTGCAACATTTCCTCACGATCCTAGAATTATCTACCATTCTCCCTGAAATTGAGATTTACCTTTCGAATAACTCTGGAGAACAACCTTACCTGCAGTTGGGAGACTAAGAATCAATGTTCCTGTTGTAGGTAGAACAAGCATAGTCCATGAGAAAAATCAAACTTATAAAAACAATACATACTATGGGGAGGGCAGATTTACCCAATTGCTTTCGCTGCAATATAGAATGGGGCATCTATATACACACATTATGGGAATGCCAATACGCCTAAAGCTACTGGTCACGGACAGTAAAAGAACTGAATGATATACTGGAGGCTCAGACTCCCATGGACCCTAAATACGTATTACTTGGCATCCCCATGGAAGTTGACCTTCCCAGATACAAACTTTTACTGTGTAACTAGGGGTTGATGGTCGCCAAAAGAGACATTGCCAGACACTGGGGAGCCACGGACCTGCCCACACTAGCAGAGTGGAGAACCAGTATGGACTTATACATGGGAGCAGAGAAGACAACTTATGCGGCCAGAGGATGCCCCAAAACGTTTACTAAGATATGGGCTCCATGGCTGAACTACTATGGCCTAGAAATAGAAGGGGTGGAAGTTAACAACATGCACCCAACTACGCAAGAGTAGAATATAGTCCGTGGCTCCCATTACTCTTCATGCATATGTTTATAAGAAGGGACCACCTCTAGGTGCGGGGAAGGGGAGCGATTTCTGGAACATATTCTTGTATCTCTGTTTCCCTGAAATGATTATTGGATGTATTATCGTAAAACGTACTGTGTGCAATTTTTCTCCTACTGATGCAATGACTGACGTTTTCTTTTTGTTGAACGATCTTCTTATTTTGACATTTTCATGATAACTAATCTTCTGACTCTGATGCTGGACGTATTTTGGGTGTGACAGCTAAATCACTCCCCTGTGGGTGTGAGTTGTTGCAATCAGAGTTTCTTGTATAAGCTCAAAATATAGATCAGGTGATTTCTGTCAAACATTGGATTTGCTTGGACAAATTCATTCAACTATTCAACTGAGGTCTTTACATAAATGTCAAAACTAGCGTTCAGCTCACTGGCATCCCTTCTAGATCCCAAACGTTGGGAATGTGAAAAATGCATTCTCTTCAAAATCAACGGATGGGTGTTAGATGACAGTACCTGGGTTAGGGAATTGTCTCTCAGGTCCCCAAATACTACAGTATTGATAGTCAGTCTGGCAATGGAAAAGCATGCAGACACTTATTTAGACAGCACATCAACTGCTCACTAACTTTCATTGCATGTATCCTGCCTCACGGTCCCATATATCCCATTAACACAGACATCTAAATCAGATACCTTTTTTTCATGGCATCTTTATACCATCTATTCGCACTGCAAGTGCAATGCCCTTTGTTTCACCCCCATGCAGTTTGCTCTATCTTTTCTCACAACAGTCTGTAACCAACCCACTATAAATGCATTTACGTGGTCTGCCAACTTGCATTTCCCATACCTTTTCATTTTCGTTATTGGCATTTGGTCATGGTTTGGAGAAGTTTACAATCTGGTTGGTATTGCATGTTTTGTAGCACCTTGTGTGCGGTTGCAGTATATGTCTATATAGTCCTGACAGCATAAGGCCTCAGAAAAGCCTTGATATCTTTCTAAAGCTGATTGTTACAAAAATATTAGGTGTCTAATGACGAGATGGGTGAATAGTTCAAGTGCACACTGCTTAATTTGTGCAGGTGGTTGTGAGTGGTTAACACTGAAACACAATTTTGGGGCCAGGACTTATTTTTCCTCATCAGCTTTTGACCAAGCGCAAGGCAGAAAAGAGAGAAAGGGAGATAGGGAAACAGTGACCAAGGGAGAAATCAGGGGAGAGAAATAACTTGTAAATGTGGGAGAAAGACAAGAATTTCAGTGCGGTGGAAGAAAGTGTCATGAGCTGGAATGAAGACCAACATCCTTGATATTCAGCAACCCCAGCATTCAACAGCACCAGAAGTATTCTAAGAAAATCTTTTGGGCCCTCCAGTTATTTCTATGTATTAATTCTGTAATACAAATTAATCGCGGGGTAAGGGGCACAACCCCCTATGTTTTTGCATTTCTATCCTTAGGGTTGATGCTTCGAGGGCTCTCTTCGATGATGAGATTTGCAAAGATATGAGAGGATCACATTTTTACCTTTATGCCGTGTTTTTGGGTCGAGTGTTCATAAGAAGGATTGAATAAACATGCGATGTCGTGGGCTCCACTTTCAGATGAGAGGACCACGTTTGGCATATTCATTGATGCATCCACACTTATACTTTCAGATTGATAACAAAATATAACACTATTGATTAAAAATATAAGGTTGTAGTTCATAATGTAGCTTGAGTATGACCAAACAAGATGTAATGTTAGAAAAGACATTTGAGTGAATGAATTCGAAAACACACAATGCTGGCTGCCCGCTTGAGGAAAGTTTAGTTAGCGAAAGTAAATGTCAACATTCGGTTTCTGATGCCACACATTCGGTTGTCTAAACAGCGGCGAAAAAGCCAGTTGAGGGTATGAAACTGGAGACGAGCCCCAAAGTTGGCAGTGGCAAAAATCTCGAAAGCGAGCAAATGTCTCGCTTCCTCCATCTTTGCTCCTTCCAATTGGAGCGCATGAAAAGAGAAACAAGCGTTTGCAATGCAATCGGTTTCGCCTTCGGGACCTTATACATATTTAGCGATTTAGCGAATTTAGGGTAGAGGCATGAAATGGGGAGACCAGTTGTGTTGAATAAAAAGCTAACAGTTTGGGCAGACTTTTAGAACAGTGTTTGGGTCAGTGTGAGAGAGGAAGAAGAGACAGTTCTGCAGAAGGACAGAAGTGGGAGGTAATGGGATAGCATAGATAGAGATCTACAGTGAGTTTTGAGGATAGAAGTTAGTTTAAAAGAGATAAACTCAAAGTTAGGAGTGAGGGAGAGGAAAAACTAGAAGAAAGAGATCGACAGAGTTTTGGTTAAGATGATTTTTCTGCAATGCAATAGGTCTCGCATTTGCGAAATTATGTTTTTTACTTTTTTTGTTTACAGTGTACTAATGCAACAGGTAAAGCAGCTGACTTTGGGATTGGTGAACTAAGTTTTAGCTTTACGAGTGATTAACCATCCTGTGCTTTATGTAAATAAAAATTGTTCTTAACGGGTATTGCATAGAAGGTTTATAAAACCAAATAAAGAGGCAAAACAGCGAAAGTGAAATCACCCACTCGCTAGTTAGGAAGAACGGGGGCTGCAGAGGGACATTATTAGGGGGTTAATGTGCATTGTAACATGCAGCGATCTTGTGAGCTTTGCGACAGGACACTCACTACGCAAGGGGCTCGTGCACTATAAATCCGTTGGAAACGAGGGCCGCTATTGTTGTTGGCTTGAAAGTTTCACAGCAGAAATTAGAAGCTAATACATTAATTTCACATAAATAGATTCCGCATGAAGGGCACAAATTTTATCAGACTTCATGGTCACCATAGTTGCAAATCATTTCCACCACATTTTACAATTTGAAGGTAGTAAATTCAATCTAAATATTCTGGCAGCTCCCACTTGTTCGAACTGAGACACAGCTAAAAACTGTGTGCGTGGGTGTTAGTGGCGTGCGTCAGTGCAGAAGCTGAAGTTTGTGTATATACAGCAGTGACAGAAAATTAATGTGGCAGAAAGTGAAAATGTGAAGGAGTCAGTGACCCGCATCACATTAGGAGCTGGTTGTGTGTATATATATATATATGTGATCAAGTCCCCAGGGAGGGACGAAACGCGTAATGGCTGCCGTTCCTGTTGTGTAACTATGAAAATAAACTGAGCGGTATTACGAAAGGATTTTGTGGTCCGTGCTCTTTGTATCCAGTATCCAGATGGAAGGAAATGTGATGAAAGAGTATTAAAGCGATATATATATATATATATATATATATATATATATATATATCTATATATATATATATATATATATATATATATATATATATATATATATATATATATATATATATATATATATATATATAGATATATAGATATATATATATATATTACCTACTGGCGGTCGCCAGTAGGTAGTTATAGTTAGGACCTATTTTCCATAGGAAATCAGCAACATTCTATTTGGAATAACGTTGGCGTCGACTGATGAATCTTCTTGAAAGTTTCCAAACTTTTGGCCAGCTCCGGTCCGCTCCCATCCTGAAAATTTCACGGCGATTCGTCAAGCGGGGGCCGAGAAAAAAGGGGGGTCCCAAAACGCGTTTTCCCCATGCATTTTCCCATAGGACCTGTTGACGCAGCTACTGCCCAAAGTGCTGAACGGAATTACACCAAATTTGGCAAAGAGGTAGTCCTCAGTTCAGACTCTTGCCTTTTGCTTAAATGGTGTAAATCCGTTCAGTAGTTCCTGAGAAAATCAAAAGTAAAATCACATATATATCTGGGCGGAGCCCAACCACACATCTCATCGTGAGATCTGATCGGCTGTCAGCACTTCATCCAAGAAGTGTTGGCAGCCATCTTGGGACCAATATACATGATAGCACCTCATTAAAAAGCATTGCAGTTAATAGAAGGTTTTAAGACTTTAGTTACATTAGAAATCATTTGTTGATGGTACCATACACATTTTAGGAATTGTGGTGTGTTCTAAGGTGATTTTACCATGTGAAAAAGCCTTCTGCTGTGATCTCATGAATCATGTTTGAGAGAAAACTATTTTCTCATGCTTTTCCCACAGAGGTTTGGAAGGTTATCTATAAGCTAAACTGAGAGCATATTTTCTGTAAATTCACATTATCTTTCTCAGTCATGTGAGAATGAAGTCTGACATTCTCAGTAAAACATGTACATCCAACAAGGGCAGAGACTGTCAGTTGATTCCTTTGTGTTCTACTGCAGCTTCCCAGAGTGTTCTAAAGAACAACTAGAGCACTAACAGTCCTACTTATGACAAACGTATGGCACACCTGAAGCCATCTTGGTTGGAATAAAGTGGTAACTCTTAAAAAGTTTAATTTAAAAAGGAACAAAATGAGGGGGTTCATTTTGCCATAGAAAGTATGATTAGTGCTGCAGAAAGAAAAATTAGGGCACATTTTGAGTGACTTCGCAAATCCTCTTCTATTTCATAAAAAAATTCTGAAATGTAGACTGAAACATGCACTTTCAATACCAGCAGCAGACTTCCCTGGTGAGCAGTAGCTTTACTACAGTGATCTAATAAGCAACTAGAGTGCTAACATTCTGAATTTATGGCAAATGTGTGACACATCTGAATGCCTTCTTGATGGAATCAAAGTAAAAAACTGAAAGTATTTCCTACTGAGGAGACTGTAGTAAATGAGGAAATTAGGAAACATCATAACAAATAAGTCTCCCAAAATGGCCACCAGAGACAAAAGAGCCCAAATGTAGCCCAAATATCACCCAGATGTAGCCCACATGTAGCCCAATGACAGAAGTGTGCAAAACACTTATTTTTTGTGTATTTGCAGTTTTATATAGTGCAGAATTGTCAGGTATTGGAGTGCTTTACACGAGCCTTGGTTACATCACACAAGATCAAATTCATTTTGGTTGTAGACATGGGGAGATTAAGTGATTTGACCAGAATTACAGAATGTTGAGCTGAAGCAGAAACTCCAACCTGGTTCCCCAGTTGCAAAGTCTGCAGCTCTGGAAGTAACACCACATCCTCTCCCCTAGGTGCAACATTTAATCAAGTGGTCAACTGGATAAAAAAACATAAAGATTACACATAATTTAAAAGTTCTTTGTCGCTATTAGAAAACTCAGAAAATATGTCCTCATTTTAGTTTTTTAGAGCACTAACCATAATTTTGATGCAAATAAGACCCTCTCATATATGTAATTTGTAAAGGAAATACTCTAGGTATTACAGTTTTGATTACATCAAGATGATGTCAGGCGTTCCACACTATTGTAATAAATATAGAATGTTAGCAATCTAGTTGTTCATTGGGATACTGTTGAGAGGCAGAGGCCAGGGGCACGGACTCTGAAAATTGAAGGCAGGTAGAAGAGTGCAGAGGCAACAATTTGACCACACTGGGCAGGCAGGAAGGGCAGTGGCAGCACAACAGACTATGGAGGGCAGTGGAAAGGGGGGCAGGGGCAACAAACCAACAATACAGGACTGGCAAGAGAGGCTGTGGCAATATAATAGTCCATTGTGGGCAGAAGGAAGAGGCAGTGGTAGTACAACCATACATGCCAACAGACCCGTTTCAGCCAGGAAACGTCCAATGTTTTTAAGCTCAAATGGGCTTTATTTGATCTGTCTCCTGTCTACAATCTCCTCTTTTTCAATGTAACTCAAAGGGGAAAATCAATACCCCAGTTTCTTTTCAAAATCTCCCTCTTTCCAAGTTCAAAATATTCGCAAGTATGGTACATTGGATCGTGGTAGGCAGGAGGAATTGGGGTAGGGACATGGACTCGGATAACAGAGGACAGGAGAGACATGGAGAGGTGCATCAAACTGACCCTACAGGGCAGGCATCAGGGTTTGCAGCAGCACAATACTCCACACAGCGCATGCGGGACGGGAGTGCAGCACAACAATCCATAGAAAGCAATAGGGAGGGGACAGGACCATGCACATGGACAACAGAGAAAAGAGGGTAAAGAGGCAATGGTAGCTAGCTGACCATAATGGACAGACAGGAGAGAAAGCTGCAGCATAACAGACCATAAAGGGCAGGAGGGACGGATCAGGGGCATTACAATGGAACAGACAAGCCAGGAGGGAGGGAATAGGGGTCTGCAAATGGAAACAGAGGGCTAGGGGCAAGGGGGCAGGGCAGGAGCAGCAAGATGACCATGGAGGTCAAGCAGGATGGGCACTAGAAACAAGACACACCATGGAGAGCAACAATGAGACTATGATGGCATACAGGAACCCTTTCAATCTCTCACTCTCACATATACTCACTTATATACACCATATATACTAGTTTAAAACATATGTAGTTACTCATAAAGACACTTTTGAGACAGTCATTCACTCACTAACACACCCATGCACACACTCATCCACCCATACAGTCCGGCACACATGCTGTCTTCAACACTTACAAACAGTGAGTCACTCATTCATGCACCTATGCACTACGTAATACCCCCTACCGAACCATACAGACACTCAGACACTCATACTGATACTCAAAAAACCAACCAATAACCTATATAGACACTCATGTAGTAACTCACCAACCCATGCAGCCACTTATGCACAAAGTGAGAGACTGATACAGATATTTACATATTTAAACATTACTCACTAAGCCATGTATTCACTAAGATACACTTAATCAGTCAGTTATACAATCAATTTTTCAAAAACAAATCATCCATTTAGACACTTATATACCCATTTATTCTTCCATCGACCTTGAGATATACATATATAAAACATATGTAATTTTCAGAAAAACACACATTCACTGGATGATGTCATCAGTGATGTCATCAGTGATGTCATTTGAGATGTCATGAGTGATGTCACTGACCATGTCATGAGTGATGTAATATGTGACGTCATCAGCAGTGCATTGCGGGCGCGTGAGTTATAGTTAGCTGAACTAACTATAACGGGATAATTTCAATGGTTTTGTACGAGTGAAAAGTCCAGCTAACTATAACGCCACTGAAACCTATGTTTTTTTCAGTGAATTTCTAAGGTTTTTTAAATGCTAATTCATAACTATAACGTGCCTGAAACCTATGGTTTTTTCAGTGAATATATATATATATATATATATATATATATATATATATATATATATATAGAGCAGTGTGAGTGAGAAGCGTGCGAGTGTTACAGAAAGAGTGAATGGGTGTTTGAGTCAGTGTGACAGAGGGGGTAATTGTGTAAGCAGCTGACAACGTGCAAGTCCTTGTATCCGGGTTGGTATCCCCATGAATTGGGGAAGTGTAGTCACCAAGCAAGGGCAGCTTAAAGCCAGAGTTGTCGTCCCTTTTCTTCAAACATGACATGGTTCTCACAGGTTGTGCAGGAGAGTAGAGCATTGGACTGCTAATGCCATGTGCCGAGGGGGGTTCCGAAGAGGAGCAGGGTTAGTGGCAAAAGGCTGGAGTGAACCTTGTTGGAAGCAGAGATACAGCAGCAGCTAGTGGTAGGAGGTAGGCCCAGCAGCAGTTACTGTCAGGAGGGAGGACTGCACATTGGCAACAGCGGGAGACCCAGCAGTAGTACCTGATACGAGGGAGAATACATTGCAAGAAGTTAGTGTTTTTTGTAATCTTCACTGTATCTGAGGCAGACAACGCGACTAACCCCTGATGACGAGTGTGAGTTGCAAGTCCATGTTCCAAATGTGAACCTCCCAGGGGGGTCAAGAAGCTGCATCTCCTTCCCAGCAGACCTTGTGCAGTGCACCATGCACACACACTACAGGGGTACCTGGATCGGTTGTAACTGTCCTGTAAAATACTGTAGTAAGCAGCCCATCCGCCCTCAAAGCCATGACTTACCTTAACTCTGTGTGCATCCGGTCTGCAAGAGGCCAACTGTGAAGGCTAACATCTGGTGAAGTGTGAGTGACGGCCTGGTGCAAAGGGTAGACAGCCTGAGCAGTGGGCTGCAAGGGCTGGCAGAGAAGACATAACCTCTGGAGTGATGCACGGAGTGTAGACTGCCTGAGACCAGCCGGTGAGTGGCAGAGTGCACAGCAAGGACCGCCAACACTTATTTCACCAGATCTGCACGTGCATGCGTGGCCTATAGATGCAGCGTTACTCTGCAGCCATCTTCCCAATTGCAACTGTAAAAACTAGTCAGGTGACATGCTGAGCAAAGCACAGAAATATAGTGTACTTATTTTGAGCCACACCCTTAATTAAGGATTTGTTATTTGTGGGCCACACCACCTATTGTTTTATCCCATTTTAAAGCTGCGTATAGTAAAAATCATTGTTAGCCAAGTAAATGATTTTCTTAATGCAGCACGTTTCAATACGGCAAAGTAACTGGTGCCTCGCGTCATATGCAATAAGCACCACAGGGTGGCTCTAAACTAGCTCCTAAGGAGTTGCACTGATATACTAGTGGGCAGCATGTTTTACGGAAAAGAAAAGCAAATACATTTTCTGCTGTGAACGGACCAATTCACTTCTGAAAATTAGTTTTTTCCACACATAAAATAAGATATTGATGGGTACATGCTCGCAGACAAGGAACTGCACATTTAACACTCACACAGGGACAAGTCCCACGTCTGAGCATCTGCTAGCTAGACGCCCGTAGATTATGATTAGAGCATGTTTCTGTACAAAGCACACCAAACTGCAAAAGCAACCTCTCTGGAAGAACACCTCGGCAGGAGCCAGAAGCTCTAGTTTGGATGGCAATTGGAAGATAAGCTGTAGGAGATGTGTCTGTACTAACTGAAAGGAGCTGCAGGCAGGTGGGCACTGGCTTAGGCGGAGCTGCAAGACCACACAGCTCTAGGGATTGTTCCCAGCACAACTGTTGTGGGAGTACTGGTAACTAGACAAAGATGGACTACCCCGCGCTCTTTGCTTGCGGTGTCTGCGCGTGAGCATGGTGTAGACCTGGAGCGCACGCCTCTCCTACGAGTGGCACTTGGTAACTAACACAAAATCTGATTGGCAGCAAGGCTGAGCCCTGCTAACTGTGAATAAAGTTAAAAACAAGTTAAAAACAAGTGAACAATGTAATTTGATGCCGCAGCACGCCTACATAAACAGAGCATGACGTGTACCCACAGCAGAAATTCACACGCAGAAACAAATTTTAAAAAACAAGGACAGCATACTCAACCCGGCACGCTTCTCTTTGTCCTGTTTCATAGTATCGCCATTGGCACCCCTCAGTCCCCCCTCCAACCAAAATACATTACCCACTAATAATCACACAACACAACTGTTTGATTGGGTAAAAATTGCTGCAGGTTTATTACATACACCGTTATGTAATAGGTGGGTTATCTTACGGGCGATCCAAGGGCAGGCAACCAACTGGGCCGCCTCCCCGCCTGATGAGCCGGGCAGCACTGGGGCTAACCCCGCCTTTGCTGCCGTCCAAGTGATTCTCTTACAGGATCACGTGACCGTTGGTAACTTCTACTCACGCCCCTTCCAGGGGCGGAGCGTCGCATAGCAAACCCCCCGGTTGTTCAGGCCCACAACCGTCCAAAGGACTAGCGGGGCACCGACACGGCATCCAGGACCCTCCCCTGAGGCTCCGCGGATTTGGCTCAGGCACCCCCTATGGTGCCGCGCAGAGGTACCCTTTGTACCGGCCTGCTTCCAGATTGCCCTGTAACTCTGCCACAGATCTGGAGGTGGCCCCCGTCACCACCAGGGACCCCACCACAGCTGTAGCCTACCTGCAACCTCTCCTCTCTAAACACCTCGCTCAGGTCTAAGAGAAATAGGTCCATGCCAACTGGTGATAAGTGCACCCCATCTTTGTCAAAGTACCCCTTCACATTCTCTTTGATCATCTCATGTCTTATGAAACCTAGGCCCCTCTGGTCAGCAAACTTGCGCATTGCCCCATTGAGACACCACTGGGAATGTTCTACTGCCTCCACTGATTTGGCACCTTGCCACGTTTTGCGTGGAATCTTCTCTGACCAGAGGACATCGCACTGCCCTACGCGCTTGCAGATCTCCCCTAGGTCCCTTTTCATGGCCTGCAGAAGAAGCCTTCTGCCCAGACCAATGAGGTCGTTCCCACCCAGGTGAATCACTAAGATTTTGGGGGGGGGGGGGACCCCTGTGCGACTAGTCTCTGTTCCAGCTTGTTCCGGAGCCAGCTCCATCTCATGCCAGGGAAACACATCCACTCAAACTGTGTTTGTGGGAAGCGCCTCATCCAGTTCCGGTGCGACGCCCATTGTGCCACCCTGGAGATAAATGAATGCCCGATCACCCACACCGGTAGCCCTAGTAAAACAAGAGACACGGTTTACACTCCTGGTCATTTAATAGCTTTGTCAAATACACACACAATAAATCAATAGCCACTACAACTCACTGCACACAAAGAATTGGCAAGATACCTCACGGGCGAACGTATCGTTTATAGCAGTCTGACTCCTACCGCCCCACCTTCTTCACACTCCCGGGCTCCAAGCCTGCCATAAAAACAGCCGTGGCAGCCCCAATCCTGAATGAATGGCTGGAGTATCTCTTCTCTGGCTGAGCCAAACCTGCCCTGGACAAGCTGGCCCTGATGATTTTTTCCATTTGATATCTGGTCAGGGGGGCCTGGTCCATATGTATCAGTAAATAGCCCGGGGCAGGGGGACGGCACACCAAGTATTCCTTAACCCAATGTACCGGGCAAAACCTAGGGTCCCCGAGGGGCCTGAGGACCACGTCAAACTCGCGCCCCGCCTGGTCAGTCTTTGACCTCCGGAGTCGGATCGACAGGGAGTCTGTGATGGACACATCTAAAATGCCTAAGGCATCCCCTGAACTGTCGGTCTTGGACAGACTCCAAACAGAAAGCAGCCGCGAATAGGGTGGCCTCGTACTTGGAATAGGTAACCCCCTCCAGCACACCCAGCATACCCCTGATGATGTTGAAATCAATGGGGGCCCTATTGCCCGGAACCCTGGGCTCGTCCCTAGTCCACCCCTTGAGAGCGGCCCTTATGGCGAAAGATTTCATTGGGTCTATCCCCCCTGACAGCCTTGTGTCGTGGTTCACCGCCGCCAGATGGCTACCCACCCATGAGTGGCTTTTGCCCTCCTCCCTTGCCCACACCACAAATGCTCTGACTCTACCCTCGATTGGTGCAGCCGAAACGCCCAGTGAATGAGCCACAGTCCAGAAGGTGGCCATGTGGGCACCATAACGCCTCCTGGTGCCTGCAGCCAATGATGTCTACCCCATGGTTCTCAGTCGTTGGCCCACTGCAGGATCCTCCAAAGGGGCGCCGGGAATGAGGTCATCTGTGATCTCGCCCGCGGCCAGGCCTCCCTGAAGCGGAGCCACTGAAAATGAGAAAGAGCATCAGCTGCCACATTTTTCACACCATCAATGTGTCTTGCCCTGATTTCGACATTGGCGCGCAGGCAAATCCTAACTAGTTCCCTCAGCAGGCATAGGACAAGGTGGCACCTGGCAGTCTGCCCATTGATGGCCTGGACTACCGCCATATTGTCAGACCAGAATAGGACCTTTCTGTCCGACAGGGTTTCAGGCCAAAGGTGTAAAGCAATCACGATGGGAAACAGCTCAAGTACCGTGATGTTCTTGGTGATTTGGCGCCTGCGCCAGGCATTTGGCCATTCCTGGGCACACCAGTGCTCACCCAGGATTGCCCCAAAGCCCTCCCTACCCGAGGCATCCGTGAATAGGCATAGCTCCTGACTGTTCACCCATGGTTTCCGCCATATCACTGTTCCATTGAAATGGGAGAGAAAGTCGTCCCACATGGCGAGGTCCTGCTTCAAACCTGTCCCTAGCTTGACCCAATGGCGCTTCTTTTTAACCCCTGCTGTAGCCCTTGCTAATCGCCGAGCAAAAACCCTCCCCATGGGGATGACCCTGGGCGCAAAGTTAAGTTTTCCTAAAAGGCATTGGATGTCGCCCAGGGTAGCCTTGTCTTTCCCCAGCAAAGCCTGAATCTCCTGACGCAGAGCCTGTACCTTGTCCGCAGGGAGTCTGGACTCGCCCTTGAACGTGTCCAACTCAATGCTTAAAAATATCAGTACCTGCGCCGGACCCTCAGTTTTGTCAGGTGGTAGTGGCACACCCAGGTGTCTTGCCAAATCTTGGAAACACTGCAGTGCTCGGATGCACTCCTGCGTGTCAGCACCCCCAATGAACAAGAAGTCGTCAAGGTAGTGGGTCATTCCCTCTAACCCGTACTCGCTCATTAGGGCCCATTGAAGGAATGAGCTGAAAGCCTCGAAGAACGCGTAAGACACTGAGCAGCCCATGGGCATGCACCTGTCATAGAAAACTTTGCCCTGCCACTTGAAACCCAGAGGAGTTGGCTCTCACGGTGGACCGGCAGCAGTCTGAACGCCGACTCTATGTCCGATTTGGCCAACCACGCTCCCTTGCCTGCCCTCCTGATCATGTCTACCGCAAGGTCTAGGGAACAGTAGGACACGAACACCTCCCTTCCTCCAACCAAAAATTTACTGAGTCCCCCTCCGGGTACGACAAGTGCTGGATCAACCGGAAAGACCCGGGCTCTTTCTTTGGCAGTACCCCTAGGGGGGGAGATTACGAAATGTGGCAAGGGAGGGGTGCTGAACGGGCCGCCACCCTACCCATGGCCACTTCCATCTTTATTTTAGCCATCACTATCTCAGGGTGGTCCCTCGCTGATTTGAGGTTCTCTGCATTCCTGCTCACTAGGGGGCCTAAGTATGAGATGCGAAAACCTTCCACAAAACCCTCCGCAATGAGGGTGCCATCTTTGCTGTTGGGGTACCCATGGATCAGGGGGAGGAGGTTGGCAATGCTGAAGGGGGAGGGACCCTTACCCGGGGTGGGAGGGGCCGTGTTCAACTCGTGGGGCGCAAGGAGGCCTGTGTTACAGTTAGGAAGTGCAAAGGTACTGGGTGGAGTGGGGGGGGGGTTTGGACAGGGCAGCGCCTACTTGTCCAGTTTTGCCGGTGGTTGGCCCGAGCTATCTCGCTTAGAACAGGAGGAGGCAGAGTGGGGGGCCCCACACTTACTGCAGTTGTGGGCGAGCCTGCATGCTTTGCCCCATGAACAGGAGCCGGCGTTGAATAGCCTGCAGGTCCTGTTGAACTGTGATCTATTGCCCGGCTTTCGCCCCCCCCGGTCCCCCCGAAAAGGTTTCCTTGTCTGTCCCTTCCCTTCCTGCTTTGTCTCTTTGTTCTCCAGTATTGGGGTGTCTTTCATAGATTCACATGCTTGAATATATTCCCCGTCGTCGGAGTGGGAGTCCCACGGTAAATAATATAGCAATATATACAGTGATAATATATATATATATATATATACCTATACATACGTAATCATATAAAAACAGAGATATAAGCATATAATAACCTCAAGAATGTCCCTATATGAAATTTCCATAGAGATACATGGAAAGAGAAAAAAGACATTCGCAGTCTATCTCTGTCATTATGTTAGTCCGAACTCCGGCCAATCAGGCGCCAGCTCCTCTCTAGAACCTTCTCCTCAGAGCTCCTCACCTCAGATTTTCTACCGCACGTCGTGTGAAAGGGAGTCTCCCTGAGCTCTGCTCAGTTTTTTCTCTTCAGGATGACTTCAAGTAAGAAGTCTTTGTTTAGACCTTGTTCTTTTGTGGAAAGCTACGTTATTCTCAGAAGATCCACACAGTAAGTGTATTTACTGTCTTTACCCTAACCATGAAGTGGGTGAATGTAAATTCTGTAGAATTTTTCTACAAAAACTCTGAAAGACAGGGAAGGCCGTCTCTTGTTGTGGCTCCAGAGACTTAAGGATAAAGATGAAGTAATTTTCTGAGGTAGAAAACTTTACTTCTGGCCGTTCCCTCACAGCCTCAAAACGCAGTAGTGTACAGGAGTTACCTACTCCTTTCCTTAAAAAGAAGAAAGTGTCTCTGACTATGACATCTGCCACTTCTTCTTCTTTGAATACTGCTGTGTCGCCCACGAGACATAGTTCTCAGGCTAGTGAGGTTTTCAACTTTCCAGTTTTTTCAAAAAAAAAAAAAAAAAAAAAATGGCTTCATCGTCTACGATGGCTCCGTCTACGATGGCTCCGTCTACGATGGCTCCGTCGACGATGGCTCCGTCGACGAAGGCTCTGTCGACGGTGATTCCGTCGACGATGATTCCGTCGACGATGTTTCCGTCGACGATGTTTCCGTCGACGGTGGTTCCGTCTGCGGTGGTTCCGTCTACGGTGGTTCCGTCGACGATGATTCCGTCGACGATGATTCCGTCGCCGATGTTTCCGTCGACAGTGGTTCCGTCGACGGTGGTTCCGTCTACGGTGGTTCCGTCTACGGTGGTTCCGTCGACGATAGTTCCGTCGACGTCCTTTGCTGCTGTTCCTTTAATACCATTACCACCGAGTACTTGACAAGATATGTCGGGTGAGGTTATATCGGTGGAGGATTCCCGCCTTCCTTCACCATTGTTTTACCACTGACTCAGATCAAGATTCAGAAGAAAGTTTAGCTGAATCGGTTGTGACGGCACACAGTCCCTTAGATTTAGTAATAAGATGCCAGGAACATAATAGTGATGAACAATTTTATCAGGAAGAAATTCCTACGGAAGACAAACTGCGACGCTACCATTGTCACTGATAACTATTCTGCAACTCATGTTGGACGACTATAATCGGCGTTTTTTTCCTTTATCACCACAAGTGTCTGTGGTTCCGCTTACTCCAGTGGTGCCAACAACTATATCGGAACCGGTACCGGCTCCAATACTTTCTGTGGTAATACCTACAGTACCGCTGAGACATTCTTCAACTCGGACAGTACCTCCTCATGATACTGAAGAAGAAGAAGAAAATCCTCAGGACAGGGAGGATGGTGAGATTCTCGATGATGGTGGCGATGCTGATGATGATGATGATGGTATGGCGGAGTGGGATAACTATCATGCCCAAACACCATCTCCCTCTCAGGTGCTACCTGGTGACTCACCACCTGTTGATATGCAAGTTCCACCAGTTAAGGGATAGGACAGCACTAACGTTCAAATTAACGAAGGATTATTTCCTGTACGATTTCAAAAATCAGCCTGTTAAACAAACACATACAATCCCTATAATCGAATTTATTGGGGAGGAAGGCAAAAAGATTATGAAGGCCTCATAGTCTTCCGGCACGGGTGCCTAGATTGGAGAAAAAGGTACAAATCACCATTAGGAGCACCAGCGTGCCTCACTGGTCAAGCGAAGCCAGATTCTGTAGTCACACAGGCAGCGCAACGCCGGGCTAGAAACCCTGCATCTACGATCACTGCACCACCTGATCGTGGTGGATGTCGTTTGGATGCCATAGGGTGAAAATTCTCTTCGATGGCTTCCCCCATGGTGAGAGCGGCTAATGCTTTAGCCATCCTGGGTCGTTAGGACCGTCAAGTATGGGCGGATATGTCAACACTAGTTGAGCAACTGCCGGAACCGTCAAAGACCATGGCATATGACGAAGAAGTTTTATTCGGAGATCAGGTGGATGAAGCTCTCCAATCGATAAAGAAAGATACAGATACTGCTCGCTCTCTGGGCACATTGCAATTTTGAAAACAGCCCTTTCGGGGTGCACGCGGACGCGGCACCTCCTCTAATTTTCAAAGAGGAATCAATCAATATCGACCTTATAACCAGGGTTCAAACCGATATTCCTCTAACCAACAGCAAACTTCTCGACAGCAGTCTTCCAAGACTTACAGAGGTGTGGAAATATGGATTTTTCTGGTCAGTTATGTCCCCTATCTTGGACCCCAACGGTTCTATGTGCATGTCACAAGTACATGTATGTTCCCTCCAGTTCCAGTTATGAAGACGCAAATACATGTGCGTCCACCGTCAACATGTCCTCTGTCAGATCCGCCATGAATAGGCCGGACATTCCATTCCTAAATATGAAAGGCCACCGACTTTATATGGTTCACTTATGCCATTTTACAGTCCAGGCAAGTAGGCCCTGATTCTGTCATCAAACTCTTCTTGCCTTCTGCCTCTGAAAACTCGAGTCTGAGCCTGCATCTGTGACCATGAACTTTGTCTCATTCTCTGCGCGGCTCACGAAGCCTGACATCAGCCTATTCTCTGCCAAGAACTGTATTTCACCTTCGAATTATCTGCTTCACTCCTTAGCCGATGCATTCCTGTCTAGCAGTTTAAGTAAACATTCTTCCAGCGACCGAGCAAAGGCTCGGCTTCTCTGTCCTCATGCAAGGAATTCATAGCCCCGTTACCATGGAATATTCCTACCCCCTAGCATTCAGTGTAGACACTTAGACGCTTGTACACGCACGCACAGTCAGTATAGAATAGATTCTGTCCGAGAGTCCTTCTTTTGTGGATAACATAGTTCTTTAAACATAGGATGTTAGATATGATTTGGGATTAGGTTGACTTGACCCCCCAGACTTTTTGTCTCCACATGTAGAGCTAAATGTCAAGTCCCCTTCACCCCCTAGTTGCACGTCAATTACACGTCATGCTGCTGCGCGCGCATCTATGCCAAGTATTATCTTATAGATCCACCTATATGTGACATCATAACCAATTATGTTCCTCTTTACTCCTTATTACACCCATTTTCGGTTACGCATATGAATCGTCATTTTCCTTATCAATTGTTACGCCTACTGCATTTGCTTCATTGTAATGTATGTTCTATAAAAATCACTTCTTGTCAATAAAGTATGTACTTCACTTCCTGAACCCCCGTGGTGATGGAACTTGGAGCAACCGATTATAATCGATCATTGGAATAAAGCCCATTCCGAACCTCTAATACCACGGATTCTGCCTCTCATTTTACTGAGCTATTTTATTATGTTTCTGTATCAAATTAAGTCCCGGTAAAGGAATTTTATTTACCACATGAATGGCGCCCGAACAGGGACACTTTCTCATCTCACGCGCCGGCGGTGAGTTGCAGGCCCGGTCTCCTGCCACAGCTGGACGGACAATAACGCGTACCAGCAGGATTTCCTGTATCTCCCTCCGGTCAAGCGGGGGCGACTGAGGCTGCGATCAACACCCAGACGAGGCGGTGAGAAGTGCGAAGTATCCCGACCAGAGCCTAGCTGAGAGAGCAAGATCCGAGGTATACAGAGGCCCACCAGTTCGAAGTCGAGTCCAGTTTCCGACGAGTCGAGTCGAGTCCAGTCCGGTTCAAGTTCAGTTGCCGAGGCCTTCCGTTTCCGAAGCTACCCGGTGAGTACCATTACTGGGGAGGCATTTCTGACGTGCACATAGGTTGTGCCGGTCAAGACGGGTTTGGGTACACAAATCCGGTCTGCACTGTTTTAGCAGTGTATCTGTACTGTTTAGCAGTATATCAAGTATTCCGAAGTATCTAGTTATTGTCAAGAATTATGCTTGGTGATTAGTTATGCAGACGATCATCATTGTTGTTCATTTTAAAGGTTAAAAAAAAAATGTTTAATGTTTAATGTTTAATGTGTTAAACGTCCTGCATATTGTGGTATGAATGGTTGTTCATTATTGTGCTTTTGTATTAAGTGTGTTCAAGATTAAGTATCGGATCAGTTGTCAATATGCCGCTCTTTTCGAAATTAAGACAGATCACTACTAGAAAAGGGGTACTCGAAGAAGCCGTCCCTATTCCTCCTAGGGACACTCCAGGGCACTTCATGTATCACAAACATGGCTTAGACGCTATATTATTTCTTGATTTATGGGTAGACTACACCAAGGAATTACCAGAAAGTCAGAGGTGGCCCACAGCGGGAACCTGGGATGCAGAGTGCATCATGAAAGTAGAGGAAGAGTTATGGAAAAGGAAAGTCAGACAGTCACAGAAAGACGCCGTTGAGTTATGGCGTAAAGAATCTCATAGACGCACAGAAAAAGCACTCCGACAGGAAGAAAAGAATAAAGAGAGTTCAAATAAAGTTCGAGAAAATCTATTAATTGAGGAAGGTATCCGAGTGAAATCAGAACAAGTAGATAGACAAAGAAATGCCCTTATGAATGGTATGTATCCCCTTCTAGCCGAAGGATTACCTAAGGCTACTCCAGAGATACCGAAAGACTTGCCACCCCCATTATTCCCAATAAAGGTACATCCTAAGGGGCATCCTAGAACCGCAGAAGATGTTTTTCTTTCCTCATATTTAGATGACGCAGCTCCCGAGTATGCTAATTCCGCCCCACATAGACCGCATACCAGGGAGGTCCAACGCCAAGATCCAGTACCCGTATCCCTACAGCAACAGATCGAGTCACAAGTTCCGGCAAGCACATCCGTTTCTGCATCTGTTCCTACAGCTACTTCTATAGCTGTGTCCACACCTATAGTTGCTGTGTCACGTTCAACGAATCCTTTCACACCCGACACCCCAGATGAGGCTACGGGAGGTGCTACCAATATTTTTTCTACGCCACCCAGAATAAATAAACTTACTTTTCAAGAGTCAGCACATTCACGTACACCCAAACTCATAAATGCCCGTACGCTTAAGGAACTTCTTGTAGATTGTAGATATGACCCTGTGCCCGGTAAAGAGGACGAAATGACCCTGGCATCATTGCGTATCAGACGAGCCGCAGTGTATTTAGGGAAGTTACCAGGAATGACTGCGCATCTAGATAAAATATATCATTTTGTCCAAACAGGGCGAGATCCAGAATGTATTAACAGAGCTATGGAATACCAGAAAGTGGAGATACAGGGGGAACTGTTACGTTTCCTCATAAATTGTGTGATCAGAAATCAAGACCGACCGGGGGTAGACCCGGAAGCAATGCAAATTCTTACCAGATGGAGCCAGAATATATCAGAAGGTAGACATGATAAGAAAAATTGTATAATAGCCATGTGCCGAAAGATCCGTAAAGAAATAGAACGCCTACACGAAGAAAGATTAGAGGTAGACGAGTTCGAACAAAGCGAGGAGGAAGGGTCAGGACTGCCCGCGAGACAGTCGGACACCATAGCCTATGTAGGTAGAGGAAGATCTTGTAATAGTAATAGATGTCTTACTGACTCGATACGTCCGATATGTCCAGAGAATAACAGGAATTTCCAAATACCTATAATTAATATAAGGTCTAACGAGCATTCGTTCCAAACCGCCGACAAACTACTCCGAGAACGAAGGGGTTATCATTTTCTCGATTCTATGGATGAACAAGATTTAGCCAGGGCAGCTGTCCATTGGGTGGACAGTCCCGGAAAATATAGTGATGATACAGTAGCACGCACATTTTTGAATCTCACCCCAGACGAACAGCGGTTAGCTGGGATTTATATGATTCAACAACTCATTATACTATATCAGAGTCAGCATTCGGACCCTGGTCCCTTACCTGACATATTGACTGAATTGCTTATGAATAAATGGAGAGGTTCAGGTACTAAATTAATTAAAGAAATTCTAGAATCAAGAAAGCAGTATATTCTTTTTGTATGCTCAGAGCATGTCTCATTGCCCGTCAAGGAAAGGACCACGTATTACATGGATAGACAGAATCCCTTACGAGAAGTGCACCCAATAAAAGGCGAGGACAACGAGTTTAAGCGCGTATTTGTATACACGCCCATATCGAAAATAGAATTGTTACAAATGAAGAAAGTGGTACCCAGTCATGACAAAGATCCAGCGGGTTTTCACCGAGAAATTAAAGATATGTTACTCATGGGAGAGTATACCTATCCCGACATTATGACAATATTAAAGGTATTAATGCCTGCTGGTATTTATGAGAAACTCAAGGAAAAAGAGTGGGAGGTAGGAGACCAAAAGATAGAATGGTCAGTATTAGAAGCGGAAGAAAAGGCCCGAACTGCAGGAGCAGGACTTGGGGATAAAACTAAAGCACTACCAGGTTTACTAGTACAGGTACTGCCACGTTTATTAACTACGAAAAAGGAAGATTGGGGTACAATTTCAGCCTGTAAGCAGAAGCAAGATGAAGACACTAGTGATTACTATGCCCGATTTGAAAAATGTTTTGGTATAAATAGTGGCATAAAAGCAAGTAGCGAATCATACCCGCATCTGTTTGTAACAAAATTAGTAGAAAATGCCCTGCCCCAAGTAAAGAATAGAGTATTAAAATTCGAGAGTACCTGGCAAGGTAACACTCCATCACAAATGTTACAAATGTTACAGTACCATCACAATAGAATTAGAGAGGAACAAGAACATGAACACAGACGCATGAAAGACACGAAAATGAAAATGCTAGTTTCCCAGACAGTTCCAGCTGAAGGACATAAAAAGGGTATGACACATTCCGATTCAGCAGGACCTGTAAAAGGGACATGCAATTATTGTAAAAAGCCAGGTCATTATGTACACGATTGTCCAGTTTTAAAACATAATATCGCCATAGGTAAAACACAAGAAAGACCACGGCCACTCAGACAAGATCAGAACGAACAAGGAGCTCCGCAGCATGCACAGGCCATGCCAGCCGCACAACAGCCAATACAGTTTGTGCCAGCTGCACCAGCGCTGCCTGTTGCTGCCACACAAACCACAACACGACAAATGTATCAGACCGCACAGTATGAATATCCTGAGTATCAGCGTTACGCATGAAAAAGCCTAGAGAGGGAAATTGACTTACCCCTTATTGAAATCCCAGTAGATCAAGAAGGACCTTATGTACATAGTGAATTATTAGGCCAAGATAGAAAATTTTTACTTGATACAGGGGAAAGTCGAACAACTATAAAACGTAGTGAAGTTCCAGGGGCACCCCTCTCCGGCTCTCAGAATATTTCCCTTGGTTTTTCAGGAAAACCTATTGTTAATGAAGTGTCACAGCCTCTTCCACTTACGATAGGACCTTTGACCCGAACTACAGATTTATTGCTTACTAAATCATGTCCAGAAAACTTGTTAGGAATAAAAACACTGAAAGCTCTAGGAGCCATAATATGTTGCTCTCCGGAAGGAGTAAGGTTGTTTTTACGGGATTTTAAAGTTCACTATGTGTCTAGAGACATGGATCCCCGACTGCAGACTTTACCTGTACATCTATGGGCACAAGGCCCTACTGATGTTGGATGCATGAATATTACACCATATCGAGTCACATTAAAGGCAGGAGTGGTGCTACCACGAATGCGACAATACAAGTTACCACCAGATGCTGTAGTGGCTTTACTACAAATCATTGACGAGCTCATTGCCCAAGGAGTAGTTGTGGAAACAGACTCCAATGTATGTAATTCACCGATAATTCCGATTCTTAAACGAACAGATCCGACGGCCCCGCCAGTATATCGATTGGTTATTGATCTGCGCGAGTTAAACAAATGCATTGTGCCACAATTTCCTGTGGTCCCAGATATCTCGTCATTACTGACAGCTATTGATTCCGAAGCGACATTCTTTACTGTAATCGATCTCAAGAATGCCTTTTTAAGCGTCCCAATAGATCCGGAAAGCCAATATTTGTTCGGATTTAGTTTAAATGGGCGTAGCTTTAAATTCTCACGCGCACCTCAAGGATTTACAGAAAGCCCCAGCATCTATAGCCAAGCACTGAAACGAGAACTAGATAGTATCCACATGCCAGTTAACACTGCTCTGCTCCAATACGTCGATGATCTGCTGATCACCGCGAGAAGCGAACCGGAATGTGAAAAAGCATCACTGACAGTTTTACAATTTCTAGCCGAAAAGGGGCACAAGGTGTCCCCTTCTAAGCTGCAATTCTGTGTCCAGCGAGTTGTTTATCTTGGACACTCGCTGTCCAAGGAGGGAAGGCAGCTTACACCCGACCGCATTCAGTTAATAGCTAACATGCCAATACCCAAGACACAAAAGGAGGTACGGGCTTTCATAGGCCTCACTTCATATTGCAGGCAGTGGATCCCTCAGTATGCATTTCTAGCAAAACCACTCATTCAGTTAACAACACAGGAGGCAGCCACATCGACTGTTCTCCCTTGGACTCAGGAACATACACAAGCTTTTGAAAGCTTAAAGACAGCCTTATGTCAAGCACCTGTTTTAGCAACACCATGTTACAGAAAACAGTTTACACTTTTTGTTACAGAACGCGAAGGTACTGCCTTGTCAGTACTCACACAGGAACAAGCAGGAGCACACAAACCATGTGCTTATTTTTCTAGTACATTAGATCCCGTAGCCCAGGCTTTGCCTGCATGCCTAAAATCAGTAGCAGCGACAGCTTTAGCAATAAGACAGAGCGACGCCATAGTGTTAGGACATCCATTGACAGTTCAAGTACCACATGCAGTAGAGGTTCTTGTAAATAGAACGCAAACACAACACTTGACTATAGCGCGACTTACAGGGTACGAACTTACATTGTTTCAGCCACATATAGAAATCAGACGCTGTAACACATTGAATCCTGCCACACTTTTGCCAGTAACCGGAACAGACCCACTAGCCCATGACTGTATTGAAGTTATTACTATAACGACAAAACCCAGACAAGACTTAACCGATGTCCCATTGTCAGATCCAGACCTGACATTGTATGTAGATGGTTCATGCATGAGAACAAATACAGGAGAGTTAGTGGCTGCTTACGCAGTCACAACAGATACTGAAGTCATTGAAACTAATCGTATAAATACTTTGTCAGCTCAAGCCGCAGAGCTTATCGCTCTGACACAAGCCTGTATTCAAGCCACGAATAAAAAAGTCAACATATACACTGATTCACGTTATGCATTCGGAGTTGTACATGACTTCGGCGTGCTGTGGCGAGAGAGAGGTTATTTAACTTCCCACGGTGCCCACATTCAGCACGGACCCCTCATTCATGCCTTATTAGATGCAATACATCTACCCACTGCAATATCAATTATGAAATGTAAGGCTCATACGAAGGTTACTGATATCATTTCCCAAGGCAATGATCTAGCCGACAGAACAGCTAAACAGACTGCTCAAACTCAAACCCTCGACATGACAAAGACAATAGTCCCGATACCGACACATTGTATGACAGTTAAAGATCCTACTCTTGACGTAATTGACATACAGACACATGCTACACCAGACGAAATAAAGAAATGGACTGAATTAGGAGGGATCCAAACGGACCAAGGATGGATGATGAAGGAAAAGTCTGTATGGTTCCTTCCTGATTCAATGGTCCAAGTTATAATTAACACTACACATAGTCCAGCACATCTAGGAGAAAAAGCTATGCTAGACAGCATTCAACACATTTGGTTCAATAAACATTTGCGAGCAGCAGCCAAACAAAAGGTCCGTACCTGTATGATCTGTTGTCAGTTTAACCCAGGAAAAAGCGTTCCCGTAGAACAGGGTGGATTTCATCCTCCTAATCACCCTTTTGAAGTACTCCAGATGGACTATATCCAGATGGAACGATGTCGAGGATTCAAATATGTTCTCGTAGTTGTCTGCGCTCTGTCCCGTTGGACAGAGGCATACCCGGTTTCAGATTACACTGCCCCGACTACTGCCAAACAGTTGGTTCGAGAATTCTTCCCACGATACGGTTTACCACGTGTTGTTCACTCAGATAACGGCCAGCCGTTCTCATCCGAATTAATGAAACATGTTTCACTTCTGTTAGGATATCAGTGGAAATTCCACTGTGTTCGACACCCCGAGGCAGCAGGTCTCGTAGAAAGACATAATCAGATACTGAAAATCAGATTGTCCAAAATATGCAGAGAGAAAGGTGTCGACTGGGTAGTAGCGTTACCCGTTGCACTCTTTTACATGAGAATGGTAGCACACTCTCGAACAGGGCTATCCCCGTATGAGGTGATCTTCGGCAGACCACCAAATATGTGGGGGACGCCCATACCACGCAAAATAACTGATGTTGACTGTAATATGCTGACAGATTACTTGGCTTCCTTGATGTCTGCACTACAATCTTGTCGTTCACAGGTAGCTGCAGCCTTTCCCGACAACACTGAGGTGAAACCCCATGACGTAGTTCCGGGGGACCTCGTACTTGTGAGGAATTTCGACCGAAAGACTCAGCTGGAGCCCAGGTGGAAGTCACCCAAGTTGGTCCTGCTGACCACAAGAACAGCCGTGAAGATTGAAGGCAGGAAAGGCTGGATTCATTCAAGTCATATCAAGAAATTTCATGGACTACCAGCCGATGTGAATACCCCACCTCGTGTGTCTTCACCCATTGACTCAAAACTTCCTTTTTTTGAACAGAGTAACTCTGAACACTATAAACTAAAGCTTAGGCCCAACCAGTCGAGCAATTTGATTGTTTAAGTCCTCTCCAAGGTGAAGCGGTTGAATTGTCTCTGACATGTATCCCTTGGACCTGAGTAGAGAAAACACCCGGAAAATGTTGAAACGACAGGCGTATTGTAAATCACTGCGTAGCCACTGCATAGTGACATTATTAATCTTGTTTTTCTTAAGTCTTTTGATAATTACTGCAAGTATATTGTTGCACATATATTACCCTATTTCTAGAAACGTTTACAATGTTACTACTGAACATTCCTTTAGTGACTTACCTCCGCATGAATTGTCTTATAGACTTGCGCTGCGCAATAACACTTTCATTAGTATGTTACATCATTCCCATCAGACTAGTAATGCCACTAATTGTTGGGTGTGTGGCCGGCTCCCTCCCTATCAGAATTATGAAGGAGTCCTGCCTTTCTTTCCACATCCATTTACACATAATGGCTCCTGTGGAGCATGGTTTAGTTTAATCAATTCCATAGACTCAGACACAGCAGTTTACCAAGATCATTGGGTATGGGGAAATCTGAACCTAGTTTTACTCAAGGTTTGCTACCCTGACAAGGAGGGTCGCCCCAAAAGAACAGGAACTGATCTAGAAAATGAAGTATATGGATTAGGTAATTTTACACCTAATCTCATGATTCTGAATGTCGAATCCGAAGTTGAACTAATTTTGCCCACCATGTCAGTATTCCCAGCGAAGGGTGAATTGTGTGTAAGAAAGGTTGGTTCCATACATATGGGCCATAGTAAATGCACTACTATAGTAGAATTCAGTGATCAAGGCAAATCTTCATTTAGAGCTTATCGCCACTCCTACTTTATATGTGGTCAGACTGCATATATGCGTCTACCTCTAGATTGGGATGGTACCTGCTACATTGCATTCCTTTTGCCACCTGTTTTCCTAGCTCCTCCTGATTATTACAGAAATATTCATTTAGTACACAATAGAGAGCGGAGAGATCTCCCAATTGTCGATTATACTGAGACGGCATGGGACAAGTATGTAGATTTTAATAAAGGCATCTTTCCCTATATAGGTACTGTTACTAATAGTAAGCTGATACGTAGATTAACTAGAACCCTTGAAGCAGTAGTGAATGAGACTATTTCCGCCCTAGGCAATTTAACAGAAGAGCAGTCTGCTATGCGGATTGTTGTGCTTCAAAATCGTCTTGTCCTTGACGTCATCCTAGCTGATAGGGGCGGAGCTTGTAGGGTCATCGGATCAAGCTGCTGCGTATTCATACCAGAAAATTCGCCATCAGTATATAAAGCCATCACTCGCCTTCATAAGATTGTAAACCAGATACACCAGAACCCAGGCACTTGGACTTGGTCCAGTTGGTTTTGGAGTGTGATATCAGCCTGGGGATGGAGAGTTCTATCCTTCCTAGGTATTGGCCTTCTCATACTATTCAGTTGCTGTCTATGTCTACAATGTGGACCAGCGATCTGTGGTCTGTGTGCCACATCGTGTATTCCACCACCAAGATTTCATTCGTCACGGAAGAAGAAAGAAGAACAAATGATGTTATATGAACAGATCAATGGATTGATGAAGATTGATATCTCTTAACGGGCAAGTAGGGGACAAGGAGGGAATGTGGAAATATGGATTTTTCTGGTCAGTTATGTCCCCTATCTTGGACCCCAACGGTTCTATGTGCATGTCACAAGTACATGTATGTTCCCTCCAGTTCCAGTTATGAAGACGCAAATACATGTGCGTCCACCGTCAACATGTCCTCTGTCAGATCCGCCATGAATAGGCCGGACATTCCATTCCTAAATATGAAAGGCCACCGACTTTATATGGTTCACTTATGCCATTTTACAGTCCAGGCAAGTAGGCCCTGATTCTGTCATCAAACTCTTCTTGCCTTCTGCCTCTGAAAACTCAAGTCTGAGCCTGCATCTGTGACCATGAACTTTGTCTCATTCTCTGCGCGGCTCACGAAGCCTGACATCAGCCTATTCTCTGCCAAGAACTGTATTTCACCTTCGAATTATCTGCTTCACTCCTTAGCCGATGCATTCCTGTCTAGCAGTTTAAGTAAACATTCTTCCAGCGACCGAGCAAAGGCTCGGCTTCTCTGTCCTCATGCAAGGAATTCATAGCCCCGTTACCATGGAATATTCCTACCCCCTCGCATTCAGTGTAGACACTTAGACGCTTGTACACGCACGCACAGTCAGTATAGAATAGATTCTGTCCGAGAGTCCTTCTTTTGTGGATAACATAGTTCTTTAAACATAGGATGTTAGATATGATTTGGGATTAGGTTGACTTGACCCCCCAGACTTTTTGTCTCCACATGTAGAGCTAAATGTCAAGTCCCCTTCACCCCCTAGTTGCACGTCAATTACACGTCATGCTGCTGCGCGCGCATCTATGCCAAGTATTATCTTATAGATCCACCTATATGTGACATCATAACCAATTATGTTCCTCTTTACTCCTTATTACACCCATTTTCGGTTACGCATATGAATCGTCATTTTCCTTATCAATTGTTACGCCTACTGCATTTGCTTCATTGTAATGTATGTTCTATAAAAATCACTTCTTGTCAATAAAGTATGTACTTCACTTCCTGAACCCCCGTGGTGATGGAACTTGGAGCAACCGATTATAATCGATCATTGGAATAAAGCCCATTCCGAACCTCTAATACCACGGATTCTGCCTCTCATTTTACTGAGCTATTTTATTATGTTTCTGTATCAAATTAAGTCCCGGTAAAGGAATTTTATTTACCACAGAGGAAAATCCTCTTACAAGGATTAGACTCCTAAGAGACATGACTTCCATCAGTCCCAGAAAATTGGAGGTCGAATCTATCGGTACTATTTTCAATGGTCCTCCATACAAGGAACCGTTGGGTTTTGGAAATTATAGAAAGAGGTCACACTTTGGAGTTCATCGAATTCCCTCCACCCACACCACCTACCGGACTACCACCGGCTCATATCAAAGAACTGTTACAACAAGTTCAATTTCTATAACACAAGGGAGCCATAGGAGTAGTACCAAGATCTCAAAAGAGGGAAAGGATTTATTCCCGATTCTTCCTTATCACCAAAACGAAGGGGGAATGGAAGCCCATTCTAGATCTGAGGGCTCTCAGCAGGTATCTAAAGAAACAATCTTTTCGTAGGCGAACGCTTGTAGAGATCTTGCAATTATTTTCACAAGGACATTTCATGGAAACAATCAACCTCCAAGATGCATATTTACATATCTCCATACTACGACAACATCGGAAATTTCTTCGTTTTCGAGTGGGTCGAGAGGATTTTCCAGTTCAAAGTATTACCATTCGGACTACGCTCGGCCCCTCGAGTGTTTACAAGGGTGCTAGCCCCTGTGGTAGCGTCCTACGTTCCAGGGTGTTCAGATCTTTCCATTTCTGGACGACTATCTCCTAAAATCACAATCGAAAGTTCAACTTCTACAACACACACATCTTTGACAGGAGGTGTTTTCGCGCCTTAGGGCTCTCCATAAATACCACAAGGTCCCATCTACAGCCTTCTCATCGCACGGATTTTCTGGGAGCAACTTTAGACAGTGTCAGCAAGGGCACTTCTCTCCCAAGACCGTTTTCAAAAAAATAAATAAATTCGCCAACTGGTAACCATTATCAGATCAAAAAGATCCGTTTCTGTAAGAATATTGAAGTCCTTTCTGAAAATGGCGTCAGCATGCATTGCATTGATCCCTCATTACAGATTACAGACACGCCCCATCCAAGGAGTACTGGATGTCCAAGAACGCCAGATTACAGGTTCTTTAAACGATGTTGTAAACGTCACAGATCGGATGAGGTTGGCGCAAAGGTGGTGGACACAACCGTTAAATCTAACGGAAGGCACTTTTTTTCTGACAATGGTACCAGACATGACAATAACAGACGCCTCTCTGGAAGGATGGGGTGCTCATTTGGAGGATTTATCAATAAAAGGAAAATGGTCAATATGTCAAAAAACCTGGCACTTCTACAGGTTGGAACTCATGGCTATATATTTCTGGCTCTCAAAGCTTTTCATCCTTTAATCCAAGGAGAATCAGTCCTGATACAGACAGACTATACAACCTGCATGCACTATATAAACAAGCAGGGCGGGACAAAATCTCCGAAACTGTCTCGACTAGCTCAGTCGATTTGGGATTGGTCTGTCAACCATCGCATCACGATTGCAGCAGTTCATCGACCGGGGGTATCCAATATCCTGGCGGATTCCCTGAGCAGGTCCTCCTCATCGACCCACGAATGGGAGTTGCATCAACCAACTCTAGAGAGGATATTTCAACGATGGGGTCGCCCACAGCTGGATCTCTTTGCCACACTAGAGAACCGGAAATGCCGAGTTTACGCAAGCTGGCATCCCCACAAAAGATCTCTGGGCAATGCCTTTTTGATGGACTGGTACGATCTGTTTGACTACGTTTTTTCTTCCCCCAATCCCACTCGTACCTCGAGTTTCTGTGGAAGATGCGGAGGCAACCTTGCCATCTACTTCTATAGCCCCCCGTTGGCCTCGGCAGGCATGGTTCTCAGAACTACTCCTACTGTCTTTGTGCGAACCAATCCTTCTACATCCTCGTGCAGATCTCTCACGATGGACAAGGGGAAAATTTGTCATCCGAATCCCTCCTCACTGAGCTTATCAGCTTGGAACCTGAGCACTGTGAATTTGCCCATTTAGATATTCCACAGGACTGTAGAGACATTTTGGCTCAGGCGAGGGCTCCTTCTACGGTGAAAACGTACAAATTTAAGTGGACAAGGTTCTCCATTGGTGTGCATCTAATGGGGTGCACCCGTTTTCACTCCACACCAGAACAATTGTTACCGTTCTTCTTGCATTTAGCTAACTCCGGGTTCTCTCATGCAACCTTTAGGGGTTTTTTCTGGCGGCAATTTTCCGTTTCCGTCAGGATTGTGCAACTTCCCTTTGTTCTTCAAGGATTATCCATCAATTCTTCTAGGGGTTAATTTGCAAATTTCCTCCTGTTAGACGCCCTCCTCCATTGTGGCATCTGAACATCGTATTGGCTCAGCTAATGAGACCACCGTACGAACCGATTCACAAGGTCGAGTTGTAGTATCTAACATGGAAGGTGGCTCTTCTTCGGGCGCTAACGTCTTCACGTCGCGTCCGTGGCATTCATGCATTTACAATAAATCCACCTTTTCCTACAGTTCAAACCAGATTCTGTAGTATTGCGTACAAATCCAACTTTCTTGCTGAAGGTGCCTTCAGACTGTCATATTAACGAACCAGTGATTTTAAGAACTTTCTTTGCTAATCCGCAAACTCCTGCGGAGCAGAGATTACATTCCCTGGATGTGAAACGATGTTTAACATTCTACATCAGCAGAACGGCTGCTTTACGAAAGACTGATCAGCTATTCATAGCTTATGGACGCTTTCACAAGGGTCGTCCAGTGACGAAACCAACTATTGCACGTTAAGTTTTCAGCTGCCATCGTTTTCTGCCATCAAAAGGCAAACAAGCATTGCAGTCACCAGTGAGGACTCACTCCACCAGAGCAATGTCTTCCTCAACTGCTTTATTTGCTGGAGTGCCTTTGCATCAGAGCTACAGAGCAGCTACGTGGTCGAGCAGACACACGTTTACAAGACACTATTGCTTGACAACTTTAAACGAGGAGGATGCTGCAGTTGGGCAGGCAGTGCTTCGCAATCTTTTTAAATAAGATGAGCCTCTTCCTTCCCTCCTCCATATTGTTTCCATTTATAATTGACATAATGATGCATTTATACTGTTACAGTTATTCAGTACTGTCATATGCATAAGAAGATTGATTGTCATTACAATTTCGAAGCTGTGGGATCATGGAAACAATGATGATTGTTACTGCTAGCTATTCTATATTCAAGCATGTGAATCTATGAAAGACACCCCAATACTGGAGAAGAACAATTGTTACTTACCTGTAAACAGGTGGTTCTCCAGTATTGGTGTCTTTCATAGATTCACATGCGACCCTCCCTCCTCCCTTCAGAGGCTCTCTTCTCCTCATACACTCTAAAAGTCACTTTGGTGCTACGAAAATCTGAGGTGAGGAGCTCTGAGGAGAAGGTTCTAGAGAGGAGCTGGCGCCTGATTGGCCGGAGTTCGGACTAACATAATGACAGAGATAGACTGCGAATGTCTTTTTTCTCTTTCCATGTATCTCTATGGAAATTTCATATAGGGACATTCTTGAGGTTATTATATGCTTATATCTCTGTTTTTATATGATTACGTATGTATAGGTATATATATATATATATTATCACTGTATATATTGCTATATTATTTACCGTGGGACTCCCACTCCGACGACGGGGAATATATTCAAGCATGTGAATCTATGAAAGACACCAATACTGGAGAACCACCTGTTTACAGGTAAGTAACAATTGTTCTTCTTGTCGAAAGAGGTCGCTAGCATGGTGGGGGAGGGCTATATAGCCTTCCCCATCCTCAGGGAAGCCCCGGAAGTGACGCCCCACGCGTCACTTCTGGGCAGGAAGAGGATGGGGACACCAGCCGGAGTCCCTGCCCCCCGGAAGGGGGGGGGGCGGTGAGGGGAGACCGGTGTCCATGCGACACTATGGCGCTGACCGCTCAGCGGCATTTCCCTGCTTGTGCTGTCTCTGACTTCCGCCTTGAATTGGCCCGTGTTGCAAACGTGAAGGTAACTCCTTCAGCATGAAAAACATTGTATGCGCATGTGTTGTGAACAGGTCAGGCAAAATAGAGTGCGAATCCCCCCCCCCCCCAGCCAATCCCAGCACAAAACAAGCATTTATAAATGCAATAGGACTCATGTTTACGGGAGACCTATTGCATTGTAAATAAAAGTGCATGCCTCGAAGAAGGTACGAATGGGAGTGGGGGGGATGGACTGCAGGAGGGAACGGGGGAGGCAGGGGAACAAAAACATTTTGAAAGTAAAGGGGCTGATAGCTATGGAAGGAGAAAAATGACGACATGGCGTCAGGAGGCGGGATTAAGTTACTGAAAACCAATCAGATTGCAGCATTTAGGATTTCAGCCAATCACAAAGTGGGCGGAGCTTCCCCCACTATACTGTATACAGCATCTCTCCCCGAGACAGAGCATGCGCTGCCTAGGCGAAACCTAAAAAACAGGTATTAAATCACAAGAGCAGCCGTTTAAATACCAGTGAAGGCCGGTAACTGAGCAGTAACTGACGTAATTTGTAGGGCTTCCACAACTTTGTTGTTTCTTTTATTAATATCAGTATTCTTCCTATCTTGTGAACGACAAAAAGGACCAGCAGCAGACTGTTCCTGACATAACTTCAAAGAGAGTACCTGAGCGGTGCCCTCCCTCTTCCTTTTTGCCATTACAACAGAAAAGCTACTTCTGGTTACTACCTGAACTGTTACTCTGCCGGAAGCGGCTTTGTCTTCAGCGATGCACGCCTCAGCTGCCCTGCCATTACAAAAATGGGGTTACCCCAAAAGTCAGGGACCTGGGATTAGAATCAGTACAAAAAACAATGGTCCTAACTAAATTATTGACACAACTCAATAGTTTTGTCCAGTTATGTCTTTCCAAATTAGAGCTAGTTACACAAAAATCATTTAGAGTAGCTCATGATATTCAATATAACATTATAACACAAAGCGTTTACAACATCCAAATCTTGAATCACCATATATTTATTTACAAAAGTCTCATAGATTATATCATTTTTAACACATGGTTGCTCCAGAGGGAACGTGCATAAGACAAGAGTGCTAAGAGGTGAGTGTGTAGAAAGAGTTAATTAGAAAGATAATAAGGCAAACATTAAAATCTTTTTCAGAGTACACGGTTATAAATCACCGTTTGAACTGGCCTGGTCACGTTTCAAAATAACACCAATCAATTAGATATTTCATACACAGAATCTAATTCTTGTTATGGCACGTTTTTGGGGAAATTACGTGTACCAGGCTTTACAACAAGAGGGGTGTCGACGTTTCGACCCGTCTGAGGGTACAGAGGTGTTTTGAGGCCTTGACCATGCGGGTCTTCTTCAGGACGAGGGGGGGGGGGGGAGTGGGGCAACCTGCCGTGGTCCTAGACTTGATTTGTATCTGGTATAAATCCAGGTATTCAGTTCCCATAGGTAACGTGTAAAATTCAATCGATTAGCATGTAGGCAGTCCTGTCTCGTGTGATTGCACAGGCTGTCAAACTGCAGTCATGGGATCAGTCCGTTCTGCAGTATCACGGGCCTTTTTTTAAAGAAATTAAGACAAACGGAATTCATTTATTCATCTCGCTTCCAGCCGAGCTGCGTCCATGTAGGTCCGTGCTTCCCGTGGCGTCTCAACCGCCCTGCAGCATCATCATATTTTTTGTTAGCAACATTACTTCTGTTACTGGAGTAGTCTGATTGGCAATGCTGGAAGAGACCAAACCAGCAGCCATAATTCTAGATTACAAAGTAACAACAAAACAAGCATTCGTCAATTCAAAAAATTATGCTACAGACAATAGAACTGGAGGAAAGTAAGTGGCCCACACAGGAATCAGTGAAAAGCCAGGAAAGAGATGAGGTGGGATGTAAACCCTTAGCAGGCATACCTTAAAAACAAGCCCACTCCCCCATAAATGGAAGCCTAAACTAAGTAAATATCCTACTTGAAAACGCCCAACTGGAGGTGGAGATTGAAAAGTACAAATAATAAAACAAATACAAGCAAGGGAGCAGGAACCAGGATGGGGGCGGCAGCAGTAAGAAAAGGCAGTCGTAACCCAACCGTGGCTTTAAGAGAAGGTGGGAGGAAGAATACTACATTTGAATGTAAGCAGCTAGGGTACTGAACACAGACAAACAGTAACAGAGCAGAAAACCAAGAAAAAAATAGTCCCCCATAGAACAGATAAAGAACCATAGTGGAATGAGACAGTACTAGGTCCCTGCTCTGTGGGAGGAACAGAAGAGAGAAAGGAGGGACAGAAAGGCAGGACTGACCACTAGCAAGCAGCGATTTTTAAAGGACACTGACATAGACAAATGAAAAGCAATGGCAAGAAAGAGGATGGACTTGATGCCCACAGACTGATTACAGCGAGTCTCGAAGAGACAGTGCATGCGCTGTCTAGCTCGACCTAAAAGTCACGCAGGGGTGAATGACACCAGTTGCATTCAGATGAGGGGATCTTACCCATGGACCCCAGTTGCTCAAGAGTAAATCGTACTCCATCTAAAAAAAATGTGTTAGATCACACGTGACTTCTCGGACTTGGGTAATTCTCGGTGGGGCTATCCTAGCATCCCTCCATTCATTCTTTTTTAATGCCTAGTCCAGTGACGAAACCAACTATTGCACGTTAAGTTTTCAGCTGCCATCGTTTTCTGCCATCAAAAGGCAAACAAGCATTGCAGTCACCAGTGAGGACTCACTCCACCAGAGCAATGTCTTCCTCAACTGCTTTATTTGCTGGAGTGCCTTTGCATCAGAGCTACAGAGCAGCTACGTGGTCGAGCAGACACACGTTTACAAGACACTATTGCTTGACAACTTTAAACGAGGAGGATGCTGCAGTTGGGCAGGCAGTGCTTCGCAATCTTTTTAAATAAGATGAGCCTCTTCCTTCCCTCCTCCATATTGTTTCCATTTATAATTGACATAATGATGCATTTATACTGTTACAGTTATTCAGTACTGTCATATGCATAAGAAGATTGATTGTCATTACAATTTCGAAGCTGTGTGATCATGGAAACAATGATGATTGTTACTGCTAGCTATTCTATATTCAAGCATGTGAATCTATGAAAGACACCCCAATACTGGAGAAGAACAATTGTTACTTACCTGTAAACAGGTGGTTCTCCAGTATTGGTGTCTTTCATAGATTCACATGCGACCCTCCCTCCTCCCTTCAGAGGCTCTCTTCTCCTCATACACTCTAAAAGTCACTTTGGTGCTATGAAAATCTGAGGTGAGGAGCTCTGAGGAGAAGGTTCTAGAGAGGAGCTGGCGCCTGATTGGCCGGAGTTCGGACTAACATAATGACAGAGATAGACTGCGAATGTCTTTTTTCTCTTTCCATGTATCTCTATGGAAATTTCATATAGGGACATTCTTGAGGTTATTATATGCTTATATCTCTGTTTTTATATGATTACGTATGTATAGGTATATATATATATATATTATCACTGTATATATTGCTATATTATTTACCGTGGGACTCCCACTCCGACGACGGGGAATATATTCAAGCATGTGAATCTATGAAAGACACCAATACTGGAGAACCACCTGTTTACAGGTAAGTAACAATTGTTCTTCTTGTCGAAAGAGGTCGCTAGCATGGTGGGGGAGGGCTATATAGCCTTCCCCATCCTCAGGGAAGCCCCGGAAGTGACGCCCCACGCGTCACTTCTGGGCAGGAAGAGGATGGGGACACCAGCCGGAGTCCCTGCCCCCCGGAAGGGGGGGGGGCGGTGAGGGGAGACCGGTGTCCATGCGACACTATGGCGCTGACCGCTCAGCGGCATTTCCCTGCTTGTGCTGTCTCTGACTGCCGCCTTGAATTGGCCCGTGTTGCAAACGTGAAGGTAACTCCTTCAGCATGAAAAACATTGTATGCGCATGTGTTGTGAACAGGTCAGGCAAAATAGAGTGCGAATCCCCCCCCCCCCCCCCCCAGCCAATCCCAGCACAAAACAAGCATTTATAAATGCAATAGGACTCATGTTTACGGGAGACCTATTGCATTGTAAATAAAAGTGCATGCCTCGAAGAAGGTACGAATGGGAGTGGGGGGGATGGTGGTGGGCAGAGAAGCCACGGATTGCAGGAGGGAACGGGGGAGGCAGGGGAACAAAAACATTTTGAAAGTAAAGGGGCTGATAGCTATGGAAGGAGAAAAATGACGACATGGCGTCAGGAGGCGGGATTAAGTTACTGAAAACCAATCAGATTGCAGCATTTAGGATTTCAGCCAATCACAAAGTGGGCGGAGCTTCCCCCACTATACTGTATACAGCATCTCTCCCCGAGACAGAGCATGCGCTGCCTAGGCGAAACCTAAAAAACAGCTATTAAATCACAAGAGCAGCCGTTTAAATACCAGTGAAGGCCGGTAACTGAGCAGTAACTGACGTAATTTGTAGGGCTTCCACAACTTTGTTGTTTCTTTTATTAATATCAGTATTCTTCCTATCTTGTGAACGACAAAAAGGACCAGCAGCAGACTGTTCCTGACATAACTTCAAAGAGAGTACCTGAGTGGTGCCCTCCCTCTTCCTTTTTGCCATTACAACAGAAAAGCTATTTCCGGTTACTACCTGAACTGTTACTCTGCCGGGAGCGGCTTTGTCTTCAGCGATGCACGCCTCAGCTGCCCTGCCATTACAAAAATGGGGTTACCCCAAAAGTCAGGGACCTGGGATTAGAATCAGTACAAAAAACAATGGTCCTAACTAAATTATTGACACAACGCAATAGTTTTGTCCAGTTATGTCTTTCCAAATTAGAGCTAGTTACACAAAAATCATTTAGAGTAGCTCATGATATTCAATATAACATTATAACACAAAGCGTTTACAACATCCAAAACTTGAATCACCATATATTTATTTACAAAAGTCTCATAGATTATATCATTTTTAACACATGGTTGCTCCAGAGGGAACGTGCATAAGACAAGAGTGCTAAGAGGTGAGTGTGTAGAAAGAGTTAATTAGAAAGACAATAAGGCAAACATTAAAATCTTTTTCAGAGTACACGGTTATAAATCACCGTTTGAACTGGCCTGGTCACGTTTCAAAATAACACCAATCAATTAGATATTTCATACACAGAATCTAATTCTTGTTATGGCACGTTTTTGGGGAAATTACGTGTACCAGGCTTTATAACAAGAGGGGTGTCGACGTTTCGACCCGTCTGAGGGTACAGAGGTGTTTTGAGGCCTTGACCATGCGGGTCTTCTTCAGGACGAGGGGGGGGGGGAGTGGGGCAACCTGCCGTGGTCCTAGACTTGATTTGTATCTGGTATAAATCCAGGTATTCAGTTCCCATAGGTAACGTGTAAAATTCAATCGATTAGCATGTAGGCAGTCCTGTCTCGTGTGATTGCACAGGCTGTCAAACTGCAGTCATGGGATCAGTCCGTTCTGCAGTATCACGGGCCTTTTTTTAAAGAAATTAAGACAAACGGAATTCATTTATTCATCTCGCTTCCAGCCGAGCTGCGTCCATGTAGGTCCGTGCTTCCCGTGGCGTCTCAACCGCCCTGCAGCATCATCATATTTTTTGTTAGCAACATTACTTCTGTTACTGGAGTAGTCTGATTGGCAATGCTGGAAGAGACCAAACCAGCAGCCATAATTCTAGATTACAAAGTAACAACAAAACAAGCATTCGTCAATTCAAAAAATTATGCTACAGACAATAGAACTGGAGGAAAGTAAGTGGTCCACACAGGAATCAGTGAAAAGCCAGGAAAGAGATGAGGTGGGATGTAAACCCTTAGCAGGCATACCTTAAAAACAAGCCCACTCCCCCATAAATGGAAGCCTAAACTAAGTAAATATCCTACTTGAAAACGCCCAACTGGAGGTGGAGATTGAAAAGTACAAATAATAAAACAAATACAAGCAATGGAGCAGGAACCAGGATGGGGGCGGCAGCAGTAAGAAAAGGCAGTCGTAACCCAACCGTGGCTTTAAGAGAAGGTGGGAGGAAGAATACTACATTTGAATGTAAGCAGCTAGGGTACTGAACACAGACAAACAGTAACAGAGCAGAAAACCAAGAAAAAAATAGTCCCCCATAGAACAGATAAAGAACCATAGTGGAATGAGACAGTACTAGGTCCCTGCTCTGTGGGAGGAACAGAAGAGAGAAAGGAGGGACAGAAAGGCAGGACTGACCACTAGCAAGCAGCGATTTTTAAAGGACACTGACATAGACAAATGAAAAGCAATGGCAAAAAAGAGGATGGACTTGATGCCCACAGACTGATTACAGCGAGTCTCGAAGAGACAGTGCATGCGCTGTCTAGCTCGACCTAAAAGTCACGCAGGGGTGAATGACACCAGTTGCATTCAGATGAGGGGATCTTACCCATGGACCCCAGTTGCTCAAGAGTAAATTGTACTCCATCTAAAAAAAATGTGTTAGATCACACGTGACTTCTCGGACTTGGGTAATTCTCGGTGGGGCTATCCTAGCATCCCTCCATTCATTCTTTTTTAATGGGCCTAAATTTCACAAGTTATTTAGAGAAAACATGTTGCAATGGGACTGCCTCAAGCATGAGCATAGTATATGGGCATTTACCCTTGCCCTGAGTAACCCAAATTCAGTGAACCTAGAAACCTGACCTTCTGTTGGCATAGCTAAATTGCTAACATGAGCATTGAAAACTAGGCACGTTCATTGTAATGACAAGATCATGAATCTGGTTTTAAAGGACTCACCAAGCATGCTCCCTTTTTAGGTCGAGCGTAAGCGTACAACCATTTTGTATACTTTAGTATACATATATCTCTGTAGGCCAAATGCCATTCCTTGCTTCTCATTTGTTTGCTTGAATGTCCTTTAAAAATCCTTGCTTACTAGTGGTTAGACCTGCCTCTTTGTCCCTCCTTTTTCCTCCAAGGAGCATTGACTTAGTACAATATACTTACGCTTTGTTCTGTTGATCTGATTGTGGGGGGACTATTTTATTATGTTTTCAACCTCCTGTTGCACTGTGGGTACTCATTCGTAGCTGCTTACATTTCATTGCAGCATTCACCCTTCCAGTTTCTTCCTTGTGGCTGGCATTCTTTTGTATTCTTCTCACAGGCAGCTCCCAGGCTGGCTTGGAATGCAGGTAATGAATTATTGTGTTTTGCCTCCTTTAATTTCCTTCAGAAACAGGCACAAAAACACTGCGACCGCAGCTCCAGGCCCCACAAGGCTATAACTGGCATTCATTTCCTCTTTAACGGGTCCCATGAACCTGCCCTGACTCTCTTGTCCTGTTCTTCCTGTCCAAAGCCAGCACCAGCTAGCCATGCCTTCTAGCTACTGCAGCTCTAAGTCATGAAAAATGTTAAACCACTACCTAAAAATAGCGAATTGTTTTAGTTCCAATAAATCAACGCTTCAAATGATACTTTAATATGCATGCTGCTTGTGTTCTTTCCCCCCCGCCAGAATCTGTGCTTGGCTTCTGGCTGAGGAGTTTGAAGTCTCTCCTGGTCGGTTTAGCACTGAGGCCAAAAGGTTTGCTTCTGGAAAAATGTCCCCTGTAACATGTGCATTTGAATGTACTACATTAAATAAATGCAGAACAAGAACGCAGGGCCAGCACAAGGGCAGTGCGATCGCACCGGATACTGACTTCAGGGAGGCAATGTTTCAGTGCGATCGCACTGGAAACTGACTTCAGAGGGGCATTATTTCCGAGTTTATTTTCCTTTTTAAGGCACTTGCTGACACATTCCTGGCCTCCAGCATTTTCCAGACAATAAAAATGTCAAGATAACACCGGTGATTAATGTTCTGAGAGATGGAGTTGTCTAGTGGAAGAAGTTTTAACTCATCACAAGGTAGTGCAGAGGTTTAATATGCCGGCTGCAATGAAAGTCTACCATAACCATGCAGATCACAAAGTGCAGAAATGTAAATAGGCCAGTGGGTTACTGCTGTTCTGTTGCTTGCAGCTTAAAATCCTAACATACAACAGTGAATTTATAACTGTCATCAAACAACTGCATGTACCTCAAAGTATGGATTAGATCAAATGTTAATGTTACAAAAAGGGTTTATCTGGCGCTTATAACTAATTAAATGCATCTGAACGTTAGTGGTTATGGAGCCTTAAGGGACACTGTTAAAGGGTGGTGGTGATGAGGGAATCCACATCACTCAGCCTTACCTCAACATCACCTCAGCACCACCTCAGCATCAGCAGAGCCCCACCTCCTCATCAGTGCACCACCACCAGTGTAGCACCAAGTCAGCATCAGCGCAGCCCCAGCGCAGCACCACTTTAACATCAGCACTGCACAGCACTGTCTCAGCATCGGTGCACCACCACCAACGCACCCACACCTGAGCAGCAACTCAGCACGAATGCAGCAGCACTTCAGCATCAGCGCACCACCACCTCGGCAGAGCACTAACTCAACATCACTCAATACGACCTGAGCACCAGCTCAGCACCACCTCCGAGCCAGTGCAGCACCACCATTTCAGCATCACCTCAGCATCACTCATCACCACCTCAGCATCACCTCCTCGTCAGTTCACCACAAACTCAGCATCAGCGCAGCACCACCTCAGCACCAGAGCAGCAGAACATAAACATCAGCACAGCATGATTTCCACATCAGTGCACAACCACCAATACAGCCCCACCTCAGCAGCAACTCAGCACCCATGCAGCACCACATCAACAGAGCATCATCCCAACACAGCACCAGCGCAGCACCACCACCTCAGCATGACTCAGTGCCATAGCATAACTCAGCACCCCCTCAGCATCACTCAGCATCACTCAGCACCACCTCAGTAACACTCAGAATCACCTCCACACCAGCACACCACTATCTCAGCATCACTCAGCACTATCTGAGTATCATTCAGCATCACCTGAGCATCCCATCTACACCAGCACACCACCACCTCAGCACCACTTCAGCATTACTTAGCACCACCTCACTGTGCCCACGGAATCTGGCATCTGTTGATTCTGTCCCAGTGTCTGACCGCTGCTTGTGTTGTAATTCAGGTACTATTTCTCAATATCCACCTTCCTATTGTTTTTGTCCCTCCATTCATAGCAAAAAAAGCTATAACAAACAAGCTTCACAACAGGCAGGAAGAGGTTGGCAGCATTGCAAGTATAAAAAAACTAGAAGACATTGTTTGTTAATTCTTTTTTTTAAAGAGTCATTCAGTTGTACATAATGTCTTCTTTAAACTCCACTACATAACACTCCATAACACAAAATCCCATTCAACATACTTACACCCCATTACACACAGCCCCACTCCACATGAGTTCAATGCACTCCAAAACACATAATTACTATCCACATAGTACAACTACACATCATACCACATAATTCCACTACACAAAGCCACACCACGCAGTTTCACACCACACAATACCATAACTAACAAGTCCAATACAACCCACATAATTGGTACACACCACATACATACACTCCAATCCATAACACATAGGTAAGAGATATTTACATTTACAATGCCAATAGCTCCAACTGTTTCCTTTTTTTTACCACACAGATCTGCTACTTCTCTTCCAGGGGATACTCATCAATAGTCATAAGCACTGAATAATCCCCGCCCACATGCGGGATTACGAAGCATATACAAAATACATATATATGTGTATGTTTAGGTAAAAAAGTACAGAGTACCTCCAAAACATACATATATACATGTATACATATATAAACATGCAGCCTATTATACTTCAAATAGGCTAATATGCCAAAATTACATGGGTTTTTAAATAAAAGAAAATAATCTCACATATAAATACTGTAACAGAGAACATACACTCCAATAGTGTTCCAACACAGCCCTTTATTGTCCGAGAAAAAGGCAAGTAATAGCAGGCCATAGATGAAAAAACATCACAGTACAAAAAATCTGGCACCCTGCCTATAAGAATTCTAAGAACCTGGACACCGTGCCTTTAAGACCTCCAGGAACCCCCTGCTCCCATCATGCACCACAGGTGACAGTTAGGTCAGTTTTCTTTTTTCCGGCTCCTTTTGTCAGGATCCTGGAGCTTGAGCTCGTCAGTTTTTGATTATTGCTAGACAGAAATTGGTTTATTTAATCTTTATTCAACATTTTTGACTGCTAATAACTGTTTTCAGGTATTTTCTGACAAATTTTACAACTATTTTCTGTCAGAAATGGCACTTTTATTCCACAAATGTCCTTGCAAAACGTGTGCATCGTGTGTTGCCATCTTCACACAACCCAGAGAAATGCTACTACTGCCAGCAATTCTCCAGAAGAACTCTGCGTGACAGAGAGAAGATTAGACTTCATGCCTTGCTGGAGAGAAGAAAAGGACATTCTAAAAGTGGCCTTGAGATCCATCCTGCCTTCAAAGAGCCCTCCTCTCAAGAAAAACACAGGAAAAGGCGTGGATCCACTTCCCCAGCATCAAAAAGGGAGCAGATTCCTGATTGTTCGCCGTCGGTGTCCAGATCGACGTTGGAAAAAGCAAGTAAGGCATGCAACAACGTTGAGGGACAGATAGCTGTCGTAGCAACGAGAACCTCCGTCGCAGAAAAGTAAGTCGACGTCGAGGCATACTACTTCGGGCTCGAAGTATGTTGGTCCCAGGAGACCTAAGATGACGTCGAAACACCCGTCGTCATCGAGACACCAGTCGACGTCTAGATCTCTGCCTCCTTCACAAAGGTCGGCGTTGAGAGGTTCGACGGCAAAGACAACGCAGAAGGTCCATAGACCGTCGACGTTGAGGACTCCATCACAGTTCCGTGGACAGTCGACATCGAAAGAGACTGACGTCGAGGACTTCCTCACACAACCAAGGAGCTGTCGACGTCAAAAGGCATCACATTCCGTGTCGTCGGCGAGACATCGTTCAACATCGAGGTAGATAAACCCAGCGGTCACTTCAGGAGAAGTGCCAGAAAGGCCGAGGTCAATGTCGAGGACCATACGTTCAATGTCGATGGAAGGGTCATCATCGCCTGTCATTAACATCATACAGATTACACTGGAGTGATCTCCGGTTCCGATAGAAAAGACTCCTGTCAATCTTTCCCAAGATGGCTAGAGAGCATGTGACACAGGAAGGTTCCACACAGAAGTCCGGGCTGGGGTTTCTCCAGAATATACTTTCCCTCCAGAGTCTCTGGTGGACCTTCTCCTACTGCATCCACAAGGGCTTCACCACGCAGGTCCCTGAGAAGGGATAGGTCTCCGTCAGCTCGACGCTCATGATCCAGGGCATGGACCGATCAAGATCTCGTCCCTCTTCCACACCAAAAAGAAGGAGACGAAGGTCACCGCCATGGTCCACATTCTCAAGGTCTTCCATTAGAGACTATTCTCCAACTCTGTCTGCGACAACTCCATCAAGAGTGTCTCCAATTGACGATATAGGGACTTTTAATGAGGCTCTATGCCGGGGTGCCAGCAAACTGAACATTAATATTTCGGCCCCGATAGTCTCTACACCTGTAATTTTTTAAACCCTGCTTCACAGATCCTCTGTGAGACTTTTGCTCCCTTTAGTCCTAGGTCTTCTAGAACCAGCGATGCAGACGTTTCTGACCCCGGCTACAATGGGTTCAGCTTCCCCACATATTTCCAAGAAGTACAAGGCCCGAGTTCAGAATCCGCTTTTCCTTCGATCGGATCCCCCTTCAGACTCAGTCATAGTGGCAGCAGCCAGAAAGGCACATTCTGCGACAACCTCCTCCTCAGTTTCCCCGGAGACGGACAGTAAAAACATGGACACTTTGAGCAAAACAATGTGTAACACTTCGGCATCAGTGATGAAGGTGGTTAGTGCTTCCGCTCTCCTGGGTAGGTATGACAGATCACTCTGGGACTCCTTGTCATGGTTCAAAGAAAAGCTGCCAAAAAAAGAACAGCAAGATTTTCAAGAAATCCTGCAAGAAGGTGGCTTGGTGGCAAAACAAGTTATTAGTGCAGCGGCAGACGCATCAGATCTGGCTGCCCATGGCTACTCCCATGGCATCTGCTCTAGACGCTCAACTTGGCTGCGTCTCACGGGGCTGAAATCGGATGCACAGCAGAGAATTGTGAATCTCCCTTTCAATGGCTCCTCCCTATTTGGATCTCTTGCGGACGATGAGATATCCAAAATAAAAACAGAGTTGGACACTCTAAAAGCTGTCAGATTGAAAAAGCGAAAGGAATTTCGACTGAAGTTCCGTACCTACGACCGGCGCTCCTTCCAGCAGAAGGTTCAAACCCCTAACTGGTCCACTCAGAAGCAAAATCAACCCAGGTCTCACTACCACCATAGAAGGCCTGGTAGAGGAAGGGGAGCTGCAAGACAGTCATCTTCTACAACAAAGCAATGAGCTATGGCTTCCTCCATGTCCGTTAACCACTCCGGTGGGGGAAAGTATTATGTTTCAGCTGGAAGAGTTGAAGAAAATAACAAAGGACAAGTGGAGGCTGAATACAGAATGGCTATTTGCTCAGATTCAAATCCCCACCTCCATCAGTACCTCCGCAACAAAAAGTTCTCCAAATACACCACTTGTTGCAAGCGGAGGTGAATAGTCTTCTACAGAAAGATGCCATAGAAACAGTCCTGGTTCCACAAACAAGACAAGGAATATATTCTAGTTATTTTCTGATACAGAAAAGAGGCCCTACCAGAGAGTACAGACTAATACTCGACCTGAGGTTTTTAAACAAATTCATCCGCAAAGAAAATTGTGGGATGTTAGCGCTGCACCAAAACTTTCCTCATCTACACCAAGGGGACTGGATATGTTCTAAAGACCTGCAGGACGCCTACTTTCATATTCCGGTGTCCCAGAACATCGGAAATTTCTGCGATTTAAAGTGGTTCTCCAACATTTCCAATTCAAGGTTCTCCCATTTGAGCTCAAATCAGCTCTCCAAATTTTTTAGAAATGCATGGCAGTGGTGGCAGCTTTTCTTCGCAAACATATCTTTACCTGGATGACTGGCTCCTGAAGAGCTCGTCACCCACTCTGCTTCAGAGCCATCTCTCATACTGCCTTCAACTACTGAGCAAGTTGGGCCTACAAGTCAACTACAAAAAGTCAATTTTCAACCCGACCCAGAAGATCCACTACCTGGGTGCTTCACTGGATACCGCAAAGGCAAACGTGTGTCCTTTCAGAGGAGAGGTCATCCTTAATCCGAGAGAAATGTCACAATCGTCTTCTTTCTCAGCATCCCACAGTCAGACACGTGTCATCGCTGCTGGCATCAATGGCATAATGCATCTTCATAGTACCAAATGCCAGGTTAAACATGCGTCCTTTGCAGCAATCTCTGGAGGACCAGTGGATGCAGATATTGGGCTGCTGGGAGGACCGTGCTTCTCTCCCCAAAGCGGCCAAGGATTCCATCAGATGGTAGATGAAGCGATCCCATCTACTGAAGGGAGTTCCTTTTCACCAGGTCCTTCCTACTCAGACAATTGTCACAGATGCTTCCCTTTAAGGCTGGGGGGCTCATATGGGTCCTCTCCAAGTTTAAGGGCTTTGGTCAGAGGCAGAACAAAGGTATCACATCAACCTTCTAGAGCTAAGAGCCGTACACCTAGCTCTCAAATCACTGTGCCCTTCTCTCCAGTCTCGCCCCCTATTGGTTCAAACGGACAACACCATGACAATGTATTATTTGAACAGACAGGGAGGTACCAGGTCGAGACAAAATGCCCCGTGTTCGCATCCAGGTTTCATCAACCAGGTTCACAGGGGAATGCCCTTTGATAAAATGGTCCCAGACATTACTATACGCCTTTCCACCAATTCCATTGATTACTGCAGTGATCAACAAATTCTACAGGACCAACACCAGAATGATACTGATAGCCCCAGAATGGCCTCGTCAGTGGTGGTACATGGACCTTCTTCAGCTATCAGAAGTTCCACACAAGCGATTACCATGCTGTCCAGACTTGTCCAAGAACAAAGGGAAGGTGTTTCACCCCAATCTTTCATCCCTACGATTGACAGCATGGCTCCATAAGATGAACATACGTGTAAGCAGTAATAGCACTCCAAGCTCTGCATTAACACAACTATGGGAGGAGTCGTTTTTGGTCCAGGTATTAGTTGGAATGAATACACACAAATTTGAGAATGAAAATGCATGCTTCTACCTCTTTCTAGTCAATATTGATAAGTTAACATGTCAATAGCACAGCTATGCTGCTCTTCAGAACTTGTAACCAGTCAGAGCTTGAACTATCAAGGTTGGTCTGCAAAATAATTTCCCTACGTTACTTAAATGGGGCAAGGTGGTGCAGAAGGAAGATATAGTTGGAAAAGAAGTGTAAAAGGAACATTTCAGGCAAATAGATCACCTTGTAGGTTATCTTAAGTTATTAAACTTTTTATATAGTATGAGTTACTTTAAAAGCACTTTTCAAATGTAAGGCAAACAGCTTAAATGTTAGCTGTGTGCACTTCTGGTTCTTTAGGGTACTATTCTGTGAGTAGTACTTACTTGCTCATTTCAAAAGGTGGAAATTGCTCCTCAATTCCATGCCTGATTCCTAAAGCCTTTTCTGTAATTGGTTGTGCTGTTCTTCAGTCCTAGGTGCGACTTACTCCTGCATTTCCAAGAGGAGACATGCTTACCCATGGAAAAAAGCTTAGAGTCAGTTCTGTCAATAAGCATGGCTTAGTCAACGACCTACCTGAGTAAGTGATACCTTTGTCTGGAGTAAGACACAACTAGTTACTCAAAATGGTGTGCAAATCAGGCCTGGAAACTCAGGAGTAATACACAATTATGACAGGCGTAAGGTGCAACTACTCATAGAAAAAGGTTTTGTTCACTTGACCCAGCAGTTTTCATTGTATAAAAATTGGGTGATTCAGTTTCATTGATAATACTAGGAAGTTCAATACATATGATCCTCTAATCATAGTAGAGTTTCATCCCCATGTTTATTTCCAGATACGCTGTATAAAGATGGACTTGATATTCATTGTCAGGACCATCAATCAGCAATGCATTAATAGGAACCCGCCTCGGGTACCAGTCACATGGGGTTCCAAATTATGAGTAGAAGCACAAGTAATGGCCGGGATAGTCTGCTAAATATACTTCCATAAGCACTATAAACCTTGCACCAGCAGTCTACATTGACAACAAGATGCTTATTCTAAGTCCTGCGGAAGCAGAGTTGTCATCTTTTCATGCATTAAAATTGCCCACACGATTACAAGCGTAGGCGCAATTGCACAGCACATTGAAATAGGATATTAGCATCAGAGACAACATCACTGCTAGTTACCCCTGTACTCAAGTACTGTATAATTTTACACTCTATTTGTAAATAAATAATTGTAGCAAATATTTATTTTCAAAAAGTGTATTTAAAAATATAACCCGTGCTCACTCGGCCCCTCACAGCAGGCCCTAACTATGCCTTCTTCTCCTAGCCACTATCTTCTCTCTCCCACCCTAACAAACCTTGGGGTCTATTATGATGTAGTGCGCCCTACATCATACCCTGTCCACCTCCTGCTGTGAGCACCGCCCGCCACAATGCTGGGAATAGAGGATGCTACCGCCACTGTGGCGGTGGCATCCTAATTGCCGGTGCGGGACCGCCGCACCACTGACGGCCGGTCCCAGCACGGCTAGGGTGGCAGGCGGACTAAAGTCCGCCCACCATCCTAATAGGCCCCCTTGTCTGTGATAGCGCCCTCCCACCAGTCCTGAATAATTCCACTCCTTGGTTGCTCCCTCCTACAATCCACCATAACTTTACACACAACACTCCTGTGCTTTGGTAACTGCCTCTTATGTCCCACCAGACCACTACTACCCCATCACCTAGCTGCTCTTTTCCACCTTAAACCTTAACCCCAAAACTGCTTGTACCTGGCAGTCCCCTGACACTTAACCACAAAACATTCAACAACACCTATGTGTTGCTACAGTATAAAGAAGTGGCCACTTCAAATTCTTCTTGAAGACGGCGGCCTCTCCACCAGGGGGATGGAATAGTTTACTCCGTCCCCATGTCGGAATGGCTGGCCATCTGCCTTAATGTAAATCAGGTCCTTAGCCTTTTTTTGGGAGTTGAAAATCTCCAGTGGAACGAAGCTACAGGTTGTAGCGACGAGGGCTTGAGGAGGCTGGATACCCCATCTGCGACGGCGACTGAACGTGATTTGCTGCTGGGGAGAAGAATGTTGGTGGGAGCTACCCAAAAGAAAAGACTGACTGGGGATGCACCCTTCGAGTATCAGCGAGCAGGTAGGTCTCAGTCTCCTCTCTGTTCTCAGAGCACTTTTTAAAAGAAAATTTCGGCAACTCAAGTTTTGGATTTGGGCTATCTTGGCACCTTTGGCACCACTTTCAAGGATCCATTACTAGAGGCGCACCACTTGTAGGGTCTGGACTCATTCAGGTTGGGTTCAGGTGCGTTTTCAAGATGTTTGGAGCTATTTTTGTGCCTGATGCTCCGATCAAGAGAGTATACAAAACAGCAATGAATGGAATGCTTGAATATTTCTCAGACACTAGGAATTACTCGGGCCACATCCCATTCCACACCATGCCACCTCAGTTTGTACCGGCTATATGCAAATCCGTCTTGACCCTGCTTCAATGGGAACAGTCCAGACCGAACTGCTAAGCTAAGTCCTCCCTGAACCGGAACACAAGCAACCTAAGACTGGTTTTACCCTAGTTATCTGCTCACCAGATGGGTATAGCTTGGTTTCAATGACACAGTGTGTACGGGACCCACGTCTGGGCATACCCATCCCAAGTAGGTCGACACTGTAAAGTACAGAAAACAGTGATGGATGGAATACCTAAGTTAATCTCAGCCACTGCTAATTATTTTGTTCCACATTCAAATCCTCGTTATTTTGCGTACCATGGCACCTCAGTTTGGACCCAACAATATGCAAATCAGTCTTGACCCTGCTCCCATGGGAACAGTCCAGACCTATCTGTCAAGTCAGGTCCTCCCTGATAATCCCCGTCCGTGATGTACATCCATAAAAAAATTGTTGACCAGAGGTTTTCATTTTTGATTTGTGTTTTTTGATCATTAGAAAAGTAATTTAGCTTGAGTGATAAGCATATTTTTTTTCATATTCAGATCATAAACATTGTTTGGTGTATACATAAAAGGATGAAAAACCATTATTTTTGTTTCTTTTCTATATATGTTCTTCTTCCTCTATAATAGCTGCCATTTTGGAAAATGGTGAACGGGACGATTGAGGAGTTATTTTCTGTCCCAATCAATCAATCAATCAATCAGGGTTGGAAAAAGCGCAGCTACTCACCTGTGAGGGTCTCAAGGCACTAGGGGATAAGGGGGCGTGGCTTCGTAGAGTGCTGGAGTCATCCGAAAAGCCATTACTTGAAATCTTTCCTGAACTGGAGCAGAGTAGGGACTTGCCGGAGGTGAAGGGGATGGTTGTTCCAGGCCTTAGCTGCGAGGTAGGAGAAGGATTTTCCTCACATTTCTGGTCTTGTAGCTGCATGGGATGGTGGCAAGCGAGAGGTCAGCTGATCGGAAGTGTCTCTTGAGTGTGTCGAAGGAGAGGTGATTGTTAAGGTATGCAGGTCCGATGTTGTGGAGGGCCTGGTATGCGTGGGTGAGGAGCTTGAATAATAATCTTCTTTTGATGGGGAGCCAGTGGAGCTCGCGGAGGTGTTGGATGATGTAGTTGTGATGGGGACGTCTAGGATCAGTCTGGCTGCAGCGTTCTGGACGGTCTGGAGTTTGTGAAGTAGTTTCTTATTGATTCCAGCGTAGAGGGCGTTGCTGTAGTCCAGCCTGCTACTGAAGGGGGTGTGCGTGACCGTTTTTCTGGATTCGGATGCGATCCATCTGAGCGTTTTTCGGAGTATGTGGAGGGTGTTGAAGCAGGCCGAGGATATGGCGCTAATCTGGTGGTTCATCATTAGTTATGAGTCTAGTATGATGCCGAGGTTTCATGCGTGGTCCGTCCGGGTGGGTGGGGTTTCCGAGGCAGGCGCCACCAGGTGTTGTCCCAAGTGGAGGGGATGGAGCCAAGGATGAGAACTTCTGTTTTCTCTGAGTTGAGTTTCAGGCAGCTCTTCTTCATCCAGGTGGCGACAGCTTTCATCCCTTCTTGGAAGTTGTGCCTGGTGATGTTGGGTTCTTTGGTGAGGGAGAGGATAAACTCGTCAGCATAGGAGACGATGTTGAGCCCGTGGTTTTTGACGATGGTTGCGAGGGGGGCCATGTAGATGCTGAAGAGATCAGGGCTGAGGGAGGATCCCTGGGGCACTTCACATCTGTCTCTGTTGGTTCGAAGAGGTAGGGCGGGAGTCTGACTCTCTGTGTTCTGCCTGTGAGAAATTAGCATATCCAGTCAAGAGCCTTTCCGTGGATGCCCGCATCGTGGAATCTGGTGTCTAGTGGGAGATGGTGTCGGAGGTAGCTGAGAGGTCTTGGAGGATGAGGGCTGCCGTTTGGCCCTGGTCGAGGAGGGAGCGGATGTTGTCGGTGGCAACGAGTAGGGCGGTCTCGGTGATGTGGTTGCTGCGGAATCCGGATTGGGAGAAGTCGAGGACGTTGTTGGCTTCGATGAAGTTTGCTAGCTGAGTGTTGACTGGAAGCAGGGAGATGGGCCTGAAATTCTTGAGGTCTGTCGGGTCTGTGGAGGGTTTCTTCATGAGGGGGTTGACTTCAGCATGTTTACAGTTGTCGGTAAATGTGGCGTTTTCGAGGGATCAGTTGATCGTCTGGTGTAGTTTGGGTGCGATGGCCGTGGCAGCTCTGTGGCAGATGTGGGGTGGGCAGGGTTCTGAGGGTGCTCCGGAGTCGATACTCTTCATGGTTCTTAGGGTGTCTTCTGTCGTGAGCGGGGTCTAAGTGAGCAGGGTCTGTTAAGTGGTATAGCTGGAGGTGGGCGATGGAGCAGTGCGGAGGTCATGGTTGTCGGAGTTGTGGTGGGTCATCTTAATCTTGAGATAAAAAAAGGTGCTGAGTCTATAAGACTACTTGACCCGCAAAACCTATGGTTTGACACCAAAATGAACTATATAGGTCTCATGGATCCTGAAATATTACATCTTCATTACAACACATCTGCCATTTTTAAAAATGTTGCCCAGAGAAATTCAGCTACCCAAGCTAAATTACTTCTCTAACAATACAAAAACACAAATCAAAAATGAATAATCTCTGGACAACAATTTTTTTACGGCGGTATATCAAGGGGCCAGGACTATGAACTGGAACAAAAGCAAATGGGGCAGGTTTTGCCCTAGGTAATGGGCTCATCAGCCGGGTATAGCTTGGTTACACTGACACAGTGTGCACTGGACCCTCATCTGGCCATACCCGTTTCACTTAGGGAGTCATACTAAAGTTCACTGTTAGACCTTACAGCCTTAGGGTGGTTTTCCTCCAACATTTTGCCTAGCTCCATCAATTTTCTGACCTCGGTTTTGCTGGCTGTAGGACTCTGTCCACTTTGCCACTGCTGACCAGTGCTAAAGTGCTTGTGCTTGTTCCCCGAAACATGGTAATATTGGCTTAACCTCAATGGCATATTTAATTTACTTATAAGTCTCTAGTAAAGTGTGCTACATGTGCCCAGAGCCTGTAAATTAAATGCTACTAATGGGCCTAGAGCACTCATTGAAATTAGTAGCCTTCTAACCATGCCTTAGGCCTGCCATTGCATAGCCTGCATGTTCAGTTTTACACTGCTACTTCGACCTGGCCAGATAAACCTCTTGCCAGGCCTACACCTTCCCTTTTATACATATAAGTCACCCCTAAGGTAGGCCCTGTATGAACCACAGGACAGGGTACAATGTATTTAAAAGGCAGGACATGTACTTTTAAGTTTTTACGTGTCTTGATAGTGAACAACTCCCCATTTTGTTTTTCACTCCCGCAAGGCCTATCCCACTCGTAGGAAACATTGGGATTACCATATTATATATTTTAAGTGTAATTCCCAACTGTGAAGAGATAAACCTTTCAAGTGTGATGTCACTTGTCTCACAATTTAAAATTACAACTTATGGTGTAGTTGGATTTTAAGTTACAGTTTAGCAAATACCACTTTTAGAAAATGGCATTTACTTACTTTAGCCAGGTGGTGCCTTCTGACTGTCTTTGCGCAGTTTGGGCTGGGTGACAGCTGGGCATTGTGTATTCTCCCTAGACAGCCACTGTTAGAAATCGGGTGACCGGTTGGCAGAGTTACGCACTCTTTCCAAGCATGAACCAAAGTCCTAGTCAGGGTAAGTCAGATACAAACTTTAAATTAACCTGTGCTCACCTGCTTCTGGCTTGACACAGAGCAGTCAGGCATGCCTTAAGAGGCAACATATAAAATATTTGTGCAACATCTCAAACAGTAACACAGTGGAAACACTACAAAAAGACTCCACACTATGTTAGAAAAATAGATTACAATTTTATAAATAAAACAAGACCAAAATGAGTTGGATGCTTTTACGGGGTGGGAAGCTCAGTTTCCGTGCACCAGCAGCCGTAGACAGGCCACAGCCCCTTCCCAGGTCTTAACGGAATTGTTGCTTCTTTGACCAAGCGGCAATAGAAAGACCTGCAGCGTAAACACATCCAACTCTCACTGCCTCCCGCATTTGGCGGGTGATGAATAAGCAGATGAAGCATTTTGCTGCTACCATAAGATCCTATCGAGCCATGCACGAAACCGCAAGATTACTGATTCAGCACATCACTGATAAAACAATCAGTTATCAGGTGGAAAAGGTACTTCCTTCCTCCAAAGTCCTGAGGAAGCCCACATTAACGAGAAGCCATAACGCGTCCACATTTTTCTTCGGAGGAGTCATCCAATATTGAATACACTAAATAACTTAATGGACACATACTCAATAGATTAAGGACAGGATTGTCCTCCATGTGACACCATTTAAAGAACTACCGCCAATGTAGACTGCACAGTAAATAAGGAATGCAGACACTCTGTTGCTTAATACAACTGGAAGACTGAGGCAAAATTGTTCGTATTTTATTTATTTATTTATTTATTTTTCTTTATTGAGAGTTCGTACCGGTGAATACATATTCCTAAATGGATACATAAATACATAAAATAGAAGCATAGCATTATACCGTCATGCGAGACAGAAACAGAAAGAGTGACAAACAGTGATAAACAATATTGACATGTTAAATATCTACACAGCCAGTAAGTCATTCATTTATGGTCAATTTTGCTATCCTCCATGTAGCCACTGGGGCCCAAAGTCGCTTGCCCATATCCCTTAGCTTTGCTCCCTTTAAATCATATAATGCTTCCTCAATATTATGTATGCCCAACATTCTGCACAACCACATTTGAAAAGTTGGGGCTTCTGTATCCTTCCAGGCTGCGCTAATTAGAATCCTAAGGACTGCTACAGAGATGAAAACTAAAGCTTCAGCCTCGATGCTTATATTTAGTTTCACGTCGCAGCCAATTATTATCAGGGTCGGGGATAGGTTAATTTTGACATCAAGTAGCCCCTCTAAAAACCGTATTATTTCAGTTTTGATAGATTTTAATTTTTCACAGCTATAGAACATGTGTATAAGATCTGCTGTACCATTTCCACATCTGGGGCAATTGCTATCTGCCGCTTTCCCCCACGAAAATAATTTTTCGGGCGTATAGTATAAATTAAATAAGGTTTTGTAATGTTGGGCTCTGAGATTCGAGGAGCGTAAGAAACTCTTATCCATAGCTAACGCCTTATCAACGTCTATTTCGGGATCTCCCAATTTTTTAGACCATGCAGCTTCAATTTTCCCAATATCATCTATTGATGCATCGTTAAATATTTTATATATATCTCTAATTCTATGGCCCCCTGACCTCAAATACTCAATTAATTCGTATTTCCCTTGCAGAATGATACGTGGCCTAATTGATTTAATTCTATTTACAATCTGCATGTATTTAAACTCTTGATAGCCTCGTAGTGAATAATGTTGTGTAAGTTCTTCGAGTGTTCTGCACTGATCACCAATCATTATTTGCCCCAACTCCACTATACCATGACTCTCCCAATGACGCCACGTTCCATCCCTACTAAAATTTGAAAAAAGTGTTGAGTTCCAAAGTGGTGTGCGATGATGGATGGTAGGTATATCTAGAGCTTTTTTAACAGTTTTCCAAATATACCATACACCCTCAAGCGTCTTGTATCCAATTTCCTTGTAATAACTCCTCTGAGTTCTCCTTAATAAAAGCCCTACGGCTTCACCTCCTACCAATTGCTGAAAAATTGATGGTATCGCCGCCTGTCTGAGGGTTGGACCCCCCGGATGGAGTAGAATAGCCATGTCTGTGAGGAGACATGCAAGATGGTAACTCTTAATATCTGGCAGTCCCAACCCACCTCTATCTTGTGGTAATGACATATATCTATTTGACCGCCTTATTTTGCCGTATTGCCATAAAAATTTCATAAAAATGGCCTCAATCTTCCTAATAATTTTCTCATCAATTTTAAATGGGATTGACCTTAATTTGTAAAGCACCTTAGGAAACATTGTCATTTTTATAACGTTAGCCCTCCCTATCAGTGACAGCTGTAATGAGTCCATTCTTTTTAGGTCTGTTTCCATAGATTTCAAAAGAGGGGTGTAATTATCGTCAATTATTTTACCTGGTTCTGCATTTATTGTTATACCCAGGTAAACTACAGATCCTACATATCTTCCATCCACCTTGGCTATTTTTTTTTAACATAATACCTGAGTTTTATCAACATTTAATCGGTAGCCAGACACATCTCCAAACTGACCGGTTATGTTAACTACCTCCCTCATAGCTAGCTCTGGATCTTTTGTAATGACTGCTAAATCATCCGCATAAGCGAGAATTTTAGTATGAAACCCATTTGATATTACTGGTTTAATAATCACACTATTCATTTATTGTGTAATTAAAGGATCTATGTAGAGCGCGAACAAGATTGGAGAGCATGGGCAGCCCTGTCTCGTACCCCTTGTTATATTGATCCTATCTGATCTTTCCCCCATTAATTGAATTCTAGCCGTAGGTGATGAATACATAGCCTGAATAGCTTGACAAAATCTAGGGCCAAATCCCCTTGCCTCCATAACCTTCCATAGAAAACTCCATCTAACGCAATCAAAAGCCTTCTCGGCATCGAGGAGGATCATTGCGACCCTCTCCCCCCTAGCAGCACCGATGTCAAATAAGGTAATAGCTCTCCTAATATGGTTTGTGGTTCCTCTTCCTGGGATAAATCCATGCTGCCAGGGGGAGACCAAGGACGCAATAATCCTTCCCATACGAGTGGCCATGATTTTGGCATATAGCTTGTTATCACTGTTAATCAATGATATTGGTCTGTAGGAGCCCGGGTTGGTCTTTGGTTTCCCTTTTTTGTGAAAGATTACTATATTGGTTTCTTGCCAAGACTCAGGTATTATTCCGGTATTCATAACACCATTGAATAGATCTAAGAGCAGTGGTGTTGTTTCCTCCCTTAGACTTTTATATAGCTCTAACGGTATGGCATCTGGGCCCGCCGCCTTTCCGCTTGCAAGATCTTGCAGAGCTTCCAATACCTCCATCAATGTGATATCTTGTTCCAGTAATTCGATCTGGCCTAATTTTAGCTTACTACCCATGTCTAACCATCTTATATTTGGGTGCCCTCCAACCGCTTCCTCCTGATATAGTTCTTGGTAAAATTTCCTAAACCCCTCCAAAATTTCACCAGGCTTGTCGTATATTTGGCCCTGATATTCAGTTTGTGTCACAATGTTTTTACTTGCAACCTGCCTGATTCGCAAGGCAAGAGCTCTACCTGCTTGCTCACCAGTTTCATAAAGGCATGATCTCTGTGCCTGGTAGTATGCTGCCGCCTTTCTTGCTAATTGTTTCTGGATCTCGGCTTTTAAGGAGTTTACTTTATGTAGGCTCTCAACAGATTGATCACCTGTAATTAAATCTTGTCTATGTTGTGTCTCTGCCTCACTCAATTTTCCCATCAATGCTTCCCTTTCCCTATTAACCTTTTTCCATACGTTAGTGGTATAGCTTATGGTCTCTCCTCTTATTCCTGCCTTGAAGCTATCCCACACCACTCCCCTTGATGTACTATACCTATTTGCGTCAAAAAAGGACTGGGACCATATTTTCATATGAGTGATGTAGTCGACATCCGCTAATAATTGTTTATCAAATGTCCAAGGTCTAGGAACCTTGTATGATCTATTGATGACCATATTTAAGACTAGGGGGTTGTGATCTGACATGATTTTGGCAAGCTTGTTTATTTGGACACTCTTAAGTAAGGTAGTCGAGATCATAAAATAATCCAATTTCGAATATTTTTTAAAAGGATGTGAATAATAAGTAAACCCTGGGTCTCCGGTCAGTAAATTTCCCCAGACATCGTATAAGCCATGTGACTGCATCATTGACATGATTGCTCTAAACACCCTTGGCTTCCTGCCTATGTATGCACTACCATCCGTAAAATTCGCAGAGATGTTAAAGTCTCCACATAGTACTATGTTGGTATGCCAATCAATTAATTCATTTTCAATGTGGCTAAAAACTTGTGGCTCGTCTGTGTTGGATCCATATACTGTACAAATAGTGAAACCTAAATTCATTTCGCATATTGCCCATCTTCCTAGTGAGTCCGCCTTACACCTTTTGGCCCCCCCTAACCCCACTTTGCCAATTATGGCGACACCTCTTATCATAGAAGTCTGGGATGTACATGACAACAATTCATAGCCTTTAAAATTCAACCAGTGTTTTTTGCTCCAAGGTAAGTGGGTCTCTTGTAGACATATTAAATCTAAGTTTATCATATTTAAATACTGTTCAAGCTTCCCCCTCTTTTTCCAATCATTTAATCCTCCTATGTTAAGAGATCCAAACGTTAGCTTCGGCATAACCAATTTTTAAATACTTCCATAGCATCAACCTGTCCAGATACCTGAATTCATAATAAGAACCCATCCTTTGTTTCAAATTTCCTCCTTCATTCGAAATCCCTTTAGCAGTACGAACTCTCTTCGATTTTTTATTTTCTCCCCCCAGATCCACCACCCAACCCCCTTTCCCCCCCTCCCTTCCCCCCCCTCTTCCCACCCCCCTCCTGCCACCCTTTGAGGCATCCTGGGTTTAGACTCACCCAGCTGTTGATGGCCGTGTGTTCCACACGCCTGAACCTACTACCTGGCCTGATACTATATGATCATACTGAGTGTCAACCTTATATCAAATAATAGTAGTTAATAGTTTGTCGGCACTAAGGGCCTCATGTAGGTAGCCAAATACCGGTCGGTAACGGCCGATTTTCGGTAAATATGCCGTTACCGACCGGTATTCAGACAAGTGAGATGTAGGAGTCCAAAAACCACTTTTCGGTAAATATGAGGCGGTAAATACCGAATCAGATTTACCGAATTCCAAAATACCGATTCATATTTACCGAAGACATAATTAACGAATCGGTAAACATGAAGTGGTAAATATGAAGTGGTAAAATCTAAAATGACATGTAGGAGCACTCGGTAATTAAGAAATCCAGGAAAATCGGTAAATAAGAGTCGGTAATTAACACGGATTGAAAGCAGGTGGTAACCATCAACAATGCATATTAGCAAACCCAAAATGCAACAGCGTGGACAACATGGCCGCTATGTACGTCATTGCAAGGCGCCTACGTCTACAGGCAGCAGGACTGAGGGTGTGGCGACGGGAGGAACAAATCTACAGACAGCGCATCACACTATTCCAGCTGACTGATGCAGAGATACATGAGAGGTACAGGCTACACCCCGAAACCATCATGGACTTAATCAGGGACCTACACCCACTCCTGGACCAGCCAATAAAAAGGGCGCACGCCATACCCCCACATGTGCAGGTGCTCTGCAGCCTACATCTGTTGGCATCCGGCAGTTATCAGGTGGTGATAGCTGCGGTGGGTGGGGTATCCCAGAGTTGCCTGTCACGTTTCTTCAGGAAGTTCCTGGATGCCATGATGCAGAGAATGCACCACTACATAAGCTTCCCAAACACACAGGCTGCACTGCAGAAAACAAAAACTGACTTCTATCACATGGCACAGTTCCCCCATGTCCTCGGCTGTATTGATGGTACACACATCCCAATCTGTCCACCAGCTGATACAGAGCACATCTACAGGAACAGGAAGTCCACCCACTCCATCAATGTGCAGGTGATCTGTGATGCAGGGAACATCATCACAGATATTGTAGCAAAGTTTCCTGGGAGCACCCACGACTCTTACATCTTCCAGAATCGTGGGATCTACACACGACTGAGTGCCGGAGAATTCGGAGAGGGATACCTGCTAGGTGAGTAACAGTGACGCCCCTTGAAACCTGCAAATCATAGTGTATAGAGGCATGTCACTGATGGTTCCCTTTTACTCATCCAGGCGACAGTGCATATGCATGCCGGTCATTCATCCTCACTCCCTACCTACACCCAGCAACCCAGAGTGAGAGACGATACAACGTGGCACACAAAACAACACGCAATGTGGTGGAGCGCACGTTCGGACTACTGAAGAGCAGGTTCCGCTGCCTGCACAAGAGCGGAGGCGCACGCCAGTACAAACCCATCACCTGCTGCAAGATTATTGCCACTTGTGCAATGCTGCACAACCTTGCCACGAAAAAAGGTACAGGTGTGGAACTAACATATTTTGAGGACAACGAGGATGAGTCAGGCCAGCCAGAGGGCAACGCAGCTAGAGTGCCAACTGCAATAGATGGGAGAGAGAGACGGGCAGAGATCACATGCAACTATTTCTGAGTAAGTAAGGGGACACAGCGAGTTGTGAGAAGTCATGACGTAGTTTTAATGTGGCACCACGCCATGAACACAATAACAGGCCAATCTGGCAATATGCCATCTATACAATGAGCATGTCCAGGGTTACGTCACCCAATGGCAAGTGGATAAGCAGGGCAACATCAATGTTTGCGCATACGCGCTGCAGTGGTGGATTGCACGGCCTGTGCATCCTCACTAGTGCCAACCCCAAGGCGCCTGCTGCTCCTGCGTGCTTCTGGGACGGGGGGTGTGATGCTGCTGCTGGTGTCGATGCTCTCCGCAGCATCCCCTGCAGCAGTTGTCGACGCCTGACTAGTCAATAGCACCCCTAGTGCACTTGTCACCTGCACCATCCCCCGAGACAGGTCGCTGCAGCACTGTGTTAGGCCCTCCTGCATCGTCACAGAGCGCCGGCACAGTAGAGAAGTCGCCGTTGCCAGACGGTTGAGTGCCCTGCTGGTAGTGTCCCTTCTCTGGCGTTCCCGGCGCCGTGCTTCGATGTCAGCATCTAATTTGCCGCACAACTGCTGGATTGACTGGGACATGTCCCGAATGCCCGCAGCCATGCCGCTAATGTTAGTGTCCATGTTGACTAATGTTGTCTTCATCACCCGCATGTGCCTCTGGACTGACATGACTGCCTTTGATTGCAGGCGCTGTTGCTTCAACATTTGGCCCTCGAGCCCCAAGAAGACACCATGGCCGTCAGTGGGTGCTGGTGGACTCTGGACATGCGACCTGCGGCGCCCTCTTGCTTCCGTCTGTGCTGCCTGTGAGGTGTGGGGTACAGTGGCATGGCTCCCTTCCTGGGGCCCGGTGCGGTCTTCTGGGCCCATGCTGTCGTCTGACGAGGTGTCTAAGGCTCGTAGCCTGGCTGCTGGACGCCTCCTCATTCTCACACCTGCAAGCGGAGATGTGGCCGGTGATTCGAACATGAGTGGCGATGCTGGCTCTGGTGGTGGTGATGCTGGCTCTCGGTGAGGTGATGCTGGCTCTGTGTGCGGCGAGGCTGGCTGTGTTGGTGGTGCGGCTGCCAGTGGGCCTGCTCCCTGGTCTGAACTTGTGCTGGCTGGAGGTGATTTATGTGGCCGGTGTGCCGTCTCTCCTGCAGCATGCCCTGTCCTGCATGATGTCACATCTGTGGACAGAAATACAACATTGGCTCAGTGTCCCCGAAGGGCTGCATTGCAAGCGTCAATATAAATCATTTCACATTCCAATATGTCCCCTGTCTCCTTGTGCCTCGAGTGCGTGACATGCCTTGTTGCCCTGTAACATTTACGTCATGGTTAGTGTTGCCCTGACTACATCTCCCGGAATGCATTGCCTGTCTGCACTGACACGTGTGGACTGCAGTGTGATTATCGTTTCACAATTGGGGGATGTGGGATAGGGGTAGGGGGGGCTACATTGCTGTGCTTTCGTCTTACCTTGGTGTGTTGCGGCTCTGGCAGAACTGTCGGCGTCCCCAAGACCCACGACGCTCTCTTGCTCGATTGTGGCCGCCACCAGCTCCTCCAGTTCGGTGAGGGCAGGTGCCCTGTTGGTTCCACCTCCGGTCTGGCTGGCCTCCTTCTGGATGTCGCCCATCTTTCTCTTGGTTACGATCCTGAGGTCATACCATCGCTTTTTGAGGACCTCAATGTCCCTGTGGGTCACTCCCACGGCATTGACCTGCGCCTGGATGGCCAGCCATATGTTGCGCTTTTCCACCTCGGGCACTTGCAGGGATTGCCTTCCAAACAGCTTCTGGTGCTGCTTCACCACCTCCTCCACCAGCACCTGGAGTTCCTTGGGGCTAAATTTCAGCTTCCTCCTCCTTTCCCCTCCGTCTTTCTGTGTTCTCTGGCTGGACATGCTGTTCGTTTACCCGCTCGCACATGCAACGGCTCCCTGCCTCTCCTCTGCACTCCAAGCCTCTCCAGGGTCGGCTAATTATGTACACCTGCCTGGGTGTGGCCACTTCGGATAATTATGTACACCTGCCTGGGTGTGGGCACTTCCTGGTTGGGTGGGCTGTCGTTGCACTGGATTAGCTGTTTCGCCAAGTCATGTGATTGTATTTACCGAATCCGTACATACCGATTCGGTATTTTCCGATTCGGTATATTCCACCTCGGTATTTTCCGAATCGGTGAATACCACCTCGGTATTTTCCGATTCGGTAAATACCACCTCGGTATTTACCGATTCGGTGAATTCCGATTCGTAATTACCGAATGTTACCGAATCGGTAACTGTTACCGAATTTTTACCTACATATAACTTACCGATTCTAATTTACCGATTCGGTACGGCTCGGTATTTAAGAACCGGTAAAATTTATTCACCTACATGAGGCCCTAAATGTCTTCTTCTGTTCAGTTGCCATTGTTTTGTTTCATTCTTGCTTCAACCTTCTTAAGATAGACCTCCGCCTGAATCTCACTTGTAAAGCTCCTCGTTGTACCTTTATATGTTATTTTTAATCGTGCCGGATTTTGCAGGTAGACCGTTGCTCCAAGCTTTTCAAAAGGGGCAAACAGCTGTCGCATTCGCCATCGTCTTTCAACTGTTGCGTGTGCAAAATCTGGTCTTACAAAAAACTTGAAGCCCCTATATTCTCTTTGAGCCGTTGGCCTAGCCAAGTCATATATAGTGTCACGTACCAAAAAGTTTCCAAAGTTGACTAGGAAAGCTCTCGGATATTTTAGAGATTTCTCTGACCGTTTTGGTAATGTTAGTGGAAAGCGATGTGCTCGGCATACTTCTTTATCCATTTCCCAGGAGTTGAGTTCCGGGAAAGAAGATTTTAGTAAATTGATCATGAAGTTTCTTGGATCACTCCCTTCCGAGCCCTCGGGAATCCCAAGAAATCGAAGATTATTCCTTCTTGTTCTATTTTCTTGGTCTTCAACCTTTGTCATTAGGTCTTTGATTATGCCCTCGTGCTCCTTTGCTTGGAGTTGTAATCTGCCAACGTCTGATTCCAGGTTTTCTGCACGAACTTCTACCGAACACATTCTATCAGAGATTTCCTGACATGTATTTCCAACTTTATTGATAGCTCCTTCCAATTTTTGAATAGCGACATGGTTTCTTTGGCTATCTTTCTTTACATCTTGATGAAAATTTTTAATTGATTCGAAGACTTCACTCAGTGTAGGTTCTCTATGCTTCAGCTGCTCATCGTCATCCGGGTTGTCAAAAATATTCTTATTTCTTTCAGATTCTGCGTTTGTTTTACGATGAGGACTTTTGCGTGAGAGTTTGGTTCTCACTGTTGTTTGTTCTGGATTGCTCCCGGGATCTGTCGTTTCATCCTGGATTATATTTGGGTGCCTTTTAGGTTTGCTTCTTTTTCTCCCCGTTTTCTTTGTTGATATATAATCATATAGTAGAGCATTTTTAGATCCAATTTCTGTCGGTAAAAGTACTTTTTTGTCCAGTTCCTCCTGTCTGGGATTCTCGCCAAGATCAGTCTCTTCACTGGATTTGCTGAATTCACTGGAGATTGATATTCCTGTCTCATAGATCTCCGATTCAGAGCCATCGGAAGCTTCTGCTGAAGCGTACCCCTTCGTAGCTCGGTTTATATTTGATAATTCTACTGAAGTGCTGCCTTTCACTTTCCACATATTTTCCTGTTCTAGATGTTCTACCTGGACTAAAACCTCATCTACAGCAGTTATGGTCCTATTTTGTAATCCTTGTTGATCCATTGTGATTGATGCAGTTTCATTATAAGAGCCGTTCTGCTGTCTTTCTTTAATTGCGGGGCTGAATATATTTGAAATTCTGGGTTGGGAGCCTGTTGAATGCCCAGTTATATTAGCCACAGCTTTTAGTTTTTTGATCGTCTGTAGTCTTTTGGCCTTTTTTGCTCCAATAGGTCAAGATTCTCTCTACTTGCCAATTCCTTTTCCTTTTCTATTTCTTTTACTCTCTGTTTTTCCTTGGCTTTCTTTTTTAATTTCTCAGCTTCCTTATTCCGTTTCTGTTCAATCTGTCCATTCTCGATGTTTCTATCTCTTCCATCAGATTTGATATCTCTCATTTTGCCATCGTCATTATTTTCGTCGTTATTTTCCATAGCTTTGTAGCCCCTGGTTTCGGGTCGTCTTTGTATTTCTTTTATCTTCTGAGATCCTTGTAAATTAAGGATCTCTTTGGTATTTCCTCTGTCCCGGTCCTCTAAGTTCTCTTCTCTTTCATAATTTTCTTGTATTTCCAGTTTTTCTTGAACAGCCTCACCTCCTTGAACCAGGGCCTGGGCCTTTGCTTTAGCTTTAGTATCGGTTGTTGTATTATTCTTTATCCCAGTCTGATTCTGTTTTTGAGTTTGAGTTTCATCTTGCGAAACAAAGTCACTGGTTCTATCATTGTTTTTCTCTTTCTCTTTATCTTTTTCCATATCTTTCTCCATGATTGTGTTAAAAGTTTGTATGGTAATTTCCGTTATTTTTACTAACAGTACTGCGTTACCTCTGGCCCCAGGTCCTCCGCCTTTAAATCTTGTAGTTGATTTAAGTAAACTTGAAAATCCAGCATACGCTCTTTTCCCCCAGAGAATCCTAGGTGCCAATTCCGATCCGGTAAAAACCGGGTACGAACCGTCGGACGGAGCCTTTTCTCCGTCCGACTCGTACCCGGTGCGAAATCCATCCGAAAATGCAAGTACGAATCATACGGAAACACCATTTCCGTACGATTCGAACAAAACACCGACCGAACAGAAACTAAACACAATTCCGATCCTGAAAGGAGCCGACGTGACGTCGGTACGCATCCAGCCTACGTTTCACGAACCAGGAAGTACGATTCGAACCGACGTCATCCCGCACGGAAAATATTTACCGGCTGCCAAAAACTGCCGGGAAATCAGGACGACACACGCAAGGAGCAGCTGGACGCGACGAACAGACATGGACCCGAACCTACGTGCCATCCCTGCCCTCCTAGCAGTCCACCTGGCGTACAGGAACCGACGCAGACGCCGCAGAAGGTCAGCACAACAACCAGGGGCAAAGGGGGGGGCAGGGGCAGGACACACAACACCAACACATGGTACCAAATCACACATGGCCTGGACATACCTGACCATCAGGGCCTGGTCACTTCCAGGGGGTGGGGGCAAGGCCAGCAACGCAAGCGTCCGCCACAACGGAAGTGGATGGTCACGCGAACCGGTACGTACCCTACCCAGGCCGCAAGAGCGTGGGTACGGAACGTACCACGCGTCCCCCTACGTCACTCCAACAATAGCGGTACGGCCCGTACCCACGTCAGAAAGGCCTTGGTACAGCTCGTACCAGCATTGCTGGGGTCATGTAGGGGTACGCGTGGTACGACCCGTAGCCACGCCCCCAAGGCCTGTGTACGGTGCGGACCCCACGGCCCGCAACAATGGTGGGACGCACCGTACCCACACACCAAAGGCATGGGTACGGCCCGTACCCAGGCACGCAGAGCGTGGGCAGGGGTATGTACGGACCGTACCCCCACCCGTGGAAGTACGGCCCGTACCCCCACCCGTGCATGTACGCCCCGAACCCCCACTCGTGTATGTACGCCCCGAACCCCCACCCGTGTATGTACGCCCCGAACCGCCACCCGTGTATGTACGCACCCAAGCGCCACCCGTGTATGTACGCCCCGAACCCCCACCCCACCCTGGTATGTACGCCCCGAACCCCCACCCGTGTATGTACGCACCCAAGCGCCACCCGTGCATGTACGCCCCGAACCCCCACCCCACCCTGGTATGTACGCCCCGAACCCCCAGCCGTGTATGTACGCACCAAACCCCCACCCGTGTATGTACGCACCAAACCACCACACCAGCCGTGTATGTACGCACCAAACCCCCACCCCAGCCGTGTATGTACGCACCGAACCACCACCCGTGTATGTACGCCCCCTAACCCCCCCCAGCCGTGTATGTACGCACCGAACCACCAGCCGTGTATGTACGCCCCCGAACCCCCCCCCAGCCGTGTATGTACGCACCAAACCCCCACCCGTGTATGTACGCACCTAACACCCACCCCAGCCGTGTATGTACGCACCGAACCACCACCCGTGTATGTACGCACCAAACGCCCACCCGTGTATGTACGCCCCCGAACCCCCCCCCAGCCGTGTATGTACGCACCGAACCACCAGCCGTGTATGTACGCACCAAACCCCCACCCCAGCCGTGTATGTACGCACCGAACCACCACCCGTGTATGTACGCACCGAACCACCACCCGTGTATGTACGCCCCCGAACCCCCCCCAGCCGTGTATGTACGCACCAAACCCCCACCCGTGTATGTACGCACCTAACACCCACCCCAGCCGTGTATGTACGCACCAAACCACCACCCGTGTATGTACGCACCAAACGCCCACCCGTGTATGTACGCACCAAACCCCCACCCCAGCCGTGTATGTACGCACCGAACCACCACCCGTGTATGTACGCACCGAACCACCACCCGTGTATGTACGCACCTAACACCCACCCCAGCCGTGTATGTACGCCCCGAACCCCCACCCGTGTATGTACGCACCTAACACCCACCCCAGCCGTGTATGTACGCCCCGAACCCCCACCCGTGTATGTACGCACCTAACACCCACCCCAGCCGTGTATGTACGCCCCGAACCACCACCCGTGTATGTACGCCCCCGAACCCCCCCCAGCCGTGTATGTACGCCCCGAACCCCCACCCGTGTATGTACGCACCTAACACCCACCCCAGCCGTGTATGTACGCACCGAACCACCACCCGTGTATGTACGCACCAAACGCCCACCCGTGTATGTACGCACCAAACCACCACACCAGCAGAGTATGTACGCCCCGAACCCCCACCCGTGTATGTACGGACCGAACCCCCACCCCAGCCGTGTATGTACGCACCAAACCACCACCCGTGTATGTACGCACCAAACCACCACACCAGCCGTGTATGTACGCACCAAACCCCCACCCCAGCCGTGTATGTACGCACCGAACCACCACCCGTGTATGTACGCACCGAACCCCCCCCCAGCCGTGTATGTACGCACCGAACCACCACACGTGTATGTACGCACCAAACCACCACCCCAGCCGTGTATGTACGCACCAAACCACCACCCGTGTATGTACGCACCAAACCCCCCCCCAGCCGTGTATGTACGCACCGAACCACCACCCGTGTATGTACGCACCAAACCACCACCCCAGCCGTGTATGTACGCACCAAACCACCACCCGTGTATGTACGCACCAAACGCCCACCCGTGTATGTACGCACCAAACCCCCACCCCAGCCGTGTATGTACGCACCGAACCACCACCCGTGTATGTACGCACCGAACCACCACCCGTGTATGTACGCCCCCGAACCCCCCCCAGCCGTGTATGTACGCACCAAACCCCCACCCGTGTATGTACGCACCTAACACCCACCCCAGCCGTGTATGTACGCACCGAACCACCACCCGTGTATGTACGCACCGAACCACCACCCGTGTATGTACGCCCCCGAACCCCCCCCAGCCGTGTATGTACGCACCAAACCCCCACCCGTGTATGTACGCACCTAACACCCACCCCAGCCGTGTATGTACGCACCAAACACCCACCCGTGTATGTACGCCCCCGAACCCCCCCCCAGCCGTGTATGTACGCACCGAACCACCACCCGTGTATGTACGCACCAAACCACCACCCCAGCCGTGTATGTACGCACCAAACCACCACCCGTGTATGTACGCACCAAACGCCCACCCGTGTATGTACGCACCAAACCACCACACCAGCCGTGTATGTACGCACCAAACCCCCACCCCACCCGTGCATGTACGCACCGAACCTGCTATAAGAATGGGGTGTGCAAAACACCCCCAGCAGTGCCCAGACACAGGAGGGGTGGGTGCAGGGTCCTCCCAGCAGTGCCCAGACACAGGAGGGGTGTGTGCCTATCACTCCCAGCAGTGCCCAGACACAGGAGGGGTGTGTACCTATCACTCCCAGCAGTGCCCAGACATCGGACAATATACCCCATCAACAAGTTCAGTGACCTACAAGGGTGATACCCCAGATGCAGGCGGAGACATCGCTGAGCCAGCATGGCTATATTGAAAGGCAACCCTCACACATCCAGGAAATGTAGACACAGCACAGCACAGCATTTGGGAGACACCCTGCAGGAAAAATGGGCTGGGCCACAGAGGACGGAACACACCTTGGGACAATGTCACCATACAGTGAGAGCAAACATGACCAAATACCATTTGCAGAGACCTTTGTGATGGCACGCAGATGGCAGGGTACACCCCATGAGCAGCACACTCCAACATTTCACAGACCCCTAACACATTATCACCACCCCAACGCAGGGAGCACCAGCACCAACAGCAAGTCCAGGAAAGCATCAGTGTGCAAAACAAAAAGAAAAGGCTTTATTCAGCAGGAAAATATATCAGAGAAAATGTCCACTATGTACAAGGGCCATGGGCCAGCCCAGCAGCAATGTCCGGGGGGGGGGTACACATCGGGACGTGTGTCCCCTAGCTTGGCTGCACAGTTCACAAGTCCATTTCATCCACAGAAGAGGGGGCATCAGGGGGGAGGGTGGAAACAGGCACCGCAGGGACAGGAGGGGAAAGGGTAGGTGTTGTGGGTGCAGGGAGGGATGAATCTGCCACAGGGGGGGTGCCAGCGCCAAAGGTGGAGGACAGAATGGCGCTGCACACGTCGGCAAGTTCCCCCAGCGACTCCCCCGTACCCAATCCAACCACAGGCCCCAAGGAGGGGGGGGGGGCAAAGGGATGGGTCGCAGCGCCACTGGGGGAGGGTGTGGACAGGGTGGGGGACTCAACTCCCCTGGCCGGGTCCCGCCTCCACCGCTTGCGGGGTGGTGTCATCCTGGGGCTGGGGGGCACACTCGCAGTGGATGATGCTGTCACTGACTGTTGGCCAGGAGAGCTAAGGGGAGTGGATTTGGAGGGAGTGGGTTGTGTGGAATGCGGACTCCCACTGTGGCTGCGTGTTCTACGTTTCCCCCCCGACCCAGTGGGTGTGCCTTCCTCACCCTGTGTGTGCGTGACAGGAGGTGTGCGCTTCGACTTCCCTGGTGGTGTGGTGCCTGTGTCTGTTGGGGTGCGTGCACGCTGACGTCTGGATGTGCGTGGGACAGGCACGGGAGTGGGAATTGGGGATGGGGCAGGGGTAGGGGGTGTTACGCAGCGCTGCAGGAGATCCAGTGCTGCAGTCAGTGTGGAGTCTATGGACCTCAGCAACTGCCGTTGGTCAGACTGCGCAGCCGACATGCCCTCCATGTATGCCTCCATCTGGGTCAGCACCTGGGTGTGGGCATGGAGGACATTTAGCATCGCAGTCTGACCAACCTGCAACTGCCTCAGGATGTCCACAGACTCCGCACTCACCGCAGCAGTGGTGACAGGGGCAGGGGGTGCGGTGCCTGGCAGGAAGGAGACATGTGGGGACCGAGCACGGAGGGAAGGGCCACGAGCATGTGGGAGGCCGGTGATGGAACCTGAGGTGGCGGGGGGATGTGGAGGGCTGCCATCAGCTGGGGGGGCAGACTCCGCCACCTCTGGGAGCTCAGCCTCGGACCCGTCTGCGTCATAGTCTGTGTTGGCAGTCAACAGGTCCTCCGCCTCACTCCCTTCGGCCTCCGTGCCACTCCATGTGCCAGACAGGACAGCACTGCTGGTACTGGTGCTCAATCTCTCCTCCCGGTCCGTGCTAGTGTCTCCTTCCGTGTCCCCCGGCGATGCTGTGGGCAAGGTGAAGAGACAGGAGAAAATCAGACACCTGTACACATATGTCACATGAGTCAAATATACATAGGTCACATTGCATAGCCTGAAAAGCAACAGGAGTAACACCTACAAAACAATGTACACATGTAGGCCATGGAACACACAGTTTTTCTACCCACCATGCCACTGAGACACAATGGAGATCATGACACAACAGCAAATCACTGCACCTGAAATTTTAGAGAGGAGTCAGCCTCTGGGGACAAATGTGCACAGCACCTGCACCACACTGCGTCGTCAAAAAGGGATGAGCATGAATCATATCCATTTACTCTTGCCGCATGCTGCAAAGGCAATACATGAAACCAGGCCACACATGACAGGGTCACTGCACCTTGAGCGTATGTCCAGTCAAACATCACACACAGGCTAAACCCAGCAAGGAGGATGAAGCTTCTGACATGTAGGCCTTGTACGCACAAACCACCCACACCTGAGACAATCTCATTGAGACGGAGAAAGTATGTACACCTCTTACTCTGGGATGGAAACACATGGCCTCCACTAATTCATGACTGTAAACACACAGCCCCTGGTGGCCATGTCCACACATCATTGACAGGCAAACATCATCAGATTGTCTCAACAACACACACAGGTAATGCCCACTGTGAGTATGCACAAGCAAAATGGGTCCCCCTGTACAGTGGACACATGTAGCAACCTGTAGGTCCTAACAGTTGAGCCCAGGGTACAATGCCACCCTACGCAACCCATGGCAAAGACACAGTGAATGGCCATATTGTTGGATGACGCACATGATACCTAGGAAGAGGTGCCCCAGGGCACAGTAGTGCCCACACTCCTCCATGGTCCAGGATGGACATGACTGCAAATTAAGCAACCGTCCCTGCACTTAGCAGGCCTCCCACTCAGGCACATCATGTCAGAGGGCACACAATTGGACATGCATGCTGGAAGGCTGTACATTTTGGAGACACACCCCTATGTCGTGATTCACAATCAGTGCCAAGTGACATGGACACCACAATGACTGAAATTGGCCATGGCACACGCAAGGTCCCCATACCTGTGGCACATCACCCCCACACATGATGCTGATAGCATAGGGCACCTGCATGAACTGCCTGCATAAATAACCTTGTGCAAGAGTGGCGACAGACCAGGGAACACATTGCAAGGAGGGGAAGGGAGGGAGTGAGAACAGCACTGTGCTACTTTGTGGAGAAGTTGACGCACTGCACAATCAAACCCTGGCAGTGTATCCATGCAACTGCACACTTACATTGGCTGGGGACACACAACTGACACACATGTACCTACCCCCTTCCTGCTGCTGCCTCTCCTGTAGGCGCCTGTCCATATCGGGGAAGACCACCGCCAGCACACGCTTCTGGATGTGGGTCAGACGACGGCGGCCACGGTTCTTACGGCTCTCAGGTGAGTCCCCCAGCAGGAGCCGTGCAATCCTCCTCGTCCAGCACCGGATGTCCTGCCAGCGTTTCCTCACCTGAGACAGGCTCCGCCTCCGACCCTCTGTACCCCTCACGGCACTGACGGCTTCCCTCCAGATCTCCCCCTTGGCAATGGCGCCTACCTGTGAGGATGCAAAAGAGAGAATACATTAATCCACATGAGCAAAGACACAGAGACACACATATAGAACAATCCTCATTATGAACAGGCCATGGTATGCATGCAACTAATTGCACCTTTGTCATAGGGACATTATCCACTGTGGAAGGCCAAATGCACTACGTGCCAGTGGAAGCACACGGGTGGCATGAGGGGTACCACACACTCACTGACCAGGGATCACACTGTGCCTCACAGGCTACACCAGGATTATGTACAGCACCTCACAGCAGTCACCTGCCCCAGCACACTGATGCTACCTCAGCAGAGTACACAGACACACACAGGTACAGGACAATCACATGGCATTGCCAACTGCGGGTACACACCTCACTCTGCCCATGTGCCAGTAGACGGGGGTGTCACAGGTGTGGGGCTGGCTCAGCACGGCATGCACACAGCACTGCTCCCTGCTCACATCCGATGGCCAGGCCATATCCATCCCTCATGCTGCTTGTGTGCAACACTCCCCATATGCACTCACCCACATGACAGGGGACTAACACACACACCAATGTGCAGGGGACGAACACGGCCTTTGGACACTCACAGCACAGGTACACTGAACAAACACACATCCATGGGTACTGACACCTGTCACACTGGGGGGAACACAGGATCACATCAGGACTGTGGAAACAACATCCCCAGGAGGAGTATGCAGGCAGAATGTGGCATGCACCTTGCATTCATTGTCACAGTAGGCACTATGCAAGTGAGGAGTGCACACAGGAAACACAGCATGCTCTGCATGGGTGACATGAGGCCTTCCACACCCTGGGACCCACTCCAAACAACAGTGCATGTCTGTCACACATGGACACAATGCCAGAAGTCACTGTCACACAAAAGGGGCACAGTCTAAGCTAGTGGAGTCTGCACTCACCTGAACCCCTGGTCGACCATACAGGCTCTGGAACTGTGGGAGGATCACATCTATCAGGGCAAGGTTCTCCTCCTGGGTGAATGGCTGTGACCTCTCCACAGTCCTGGACATGGTGCCAGAGGAATCACTATCAGCAGCAGTGGTAATGGATGAATGGATGTGCAGGCAAGTGCTCTCTCATGGGACCTGGCTGCCTTATATATGCCTGGCTGGCCTGTTCATGTATAGGAGTACAGATTGATTGGTCAGTCACATTAGCATCCTACGTTTCATCCAATCCCTTCAAACCTACCCCAGTGTGTGGCTTTGCATGGTTTCAGTTTTGATAATGATGTCAAGTCAACATCCACATTGCAACAATGTAGATTCTTTCAAACTGACTTCTGCTGTGCACCTGGTGCTCAAAATCAAAAATTTAACTCAGTCTCCATGGCAACCATCAGGCATTTAGGCCCTTATACTTGTCCCTCATGTGTCCCCTATGTGTTTTCATACATTTACACACAGGTACGGTGCGTTCCACGCCCTAGGGCACCCCACAAGCAGTGATACCGACCGTACATGCGCTTGTACGGTCCGGATCACAATATGGGCGCTGGCGTATGCGTACGCCACAGTAGTACGGACTGTACACGCGCTTGTACGGTCCGGATCACAATATGGGCGCTGGCGTATGCGTACGCCACAGTAGTACGGACTGTACACGCGCTTGTACGGTCCGGATCACAATAAGGGCGCTGGCGTATGCGTACGCCACAGTAGTACGGACCGTACAAGCGCGTGTACAGTCCGTACTACTGTGGCGTACGCATACGCCAGCGCCCATATTGTGATCCGGACCGTACAAGCGCGTGTACAGTCCGTACTACTGTGGCGTACGCATACGCCAGCGCCCATATTGTGATCCGGACCGTACAAGCGCGTGTACAGTCCGTACTACTGTGGCGTACGCATACGCCAGCGCCCATATTGTGATCCGGACCGTACAAGCGCGTGTACAGTCCGTACTACTGTGGCGTACGCATACGCCAGCGCCCATATTGTGATCCGGACCGTACAAGCGCGTGTACAGTCCGTACTACTGTGGCGTACGCATACGCCAGCGCCCATATTGTGATCCGGACCGCACAAGCGCGTGTACAGTCCGTACTACTGTGGCGTACGCATACGCCAGCGGCAATATTGGCCCAGGGACCCTATACACGCGCTCCGAGCGTATGTACGGTGCGTATTACAACTGTCAGTGGTGACAGGCGGCACACAGACAGGAATGGAGCGGACAGGTATTGCCAAGGGTGGACACCAATGCATTGTCTGTGCAATACCACCTGTGTGTGACACAGGTGTGTCAGGATGTGATGTGGCACTTTACCCCTGAGGTGTGGGCAAAGCACATGTACGATGAGCTGTGTACACATGTCGTGTGTGATGGTGCGCATTGTACCACACATCCCCTGCACTCCTTTGACATGTGTGCATGTCGTACACACTAGTGGAGCCATGAGTCACTTGCATGTCCCAGTCACGGACACCCGCACCTGTCCCCTGATGCCAGGTACACGGAATATTACATATGACACGTGTATGGCTGCGTTGCATGCTGCAACCATGTCATGTGTGTGGCATGTCTTTCCATGATTTTGCTGTAGGTGTGTGATTCAATGTGTCAGCAGTTGCTGCTGCCAACATGTGTCTGTGTGTCGATGGGCATGGCACACTGTTCCGCACACCAGCCCACATATGTGATTTGCCATGAGGTGTGTATGTATGCAACTACACGGAGTATCAACACAAGTACATATCCACATGCTCCCTATGTATGTTCTGTCTCGACATGTACTCCTCAAAGGCAATGTGTGTGGCCTGTCCTATTCCTATGACATGTGACCAGTGCATATCGCATCCAACTACCTGTCTGTACCATACGCATACTACTTCTGCACATGTGTGGATGTCTGTGAATCCTGTGATGCGTGTGCATGTTCACTTACACTGGCCCACAGCTAGTCTCATGCCATGTCATCGTGATCTTGCCCCCCTCCGTTAGTGGCTGTCCCTTGGTAGGAGTGTAACCTGACTGGCGTTCGTGTCCAGGAACTGTGGCACAGACCTGACTCACAACGTGGCATATGTGTATTGGCTGTGTAACATGTGCTCAGTGCATTGACGATGTTGTTGTACAGTGCTCACTCTTAGGTGTTCCTTCCATTTCACTGCAGGGCTCCGCCTCTCCCTCGACGTATGCCAGACATTGCTGCCCTGCATGAACGGGACTGTATACGCCGCTACAGATTCAGCCAACGGTTGATTGATGAGTTGACTGGCCGGCTGGAAGCACAACTCCTCCCGCGCCACAGGTATCCAAGTGCACTGACACCCAAGTTGAAGGTGATGGCAGCCCTACATTTCCTTGCCACGGGTACGTTCCAACATACCATTGCTGATGTCGGGGGCATGTCCCAGACGATGTTCAGCCGTGTTCTGCATGATTTCTTAGAGGCCATGTTGTTTCACCTGGATGAGTACATTAAATTCCCAAATCGTGAGCAGTTGACAGATGTCAAGCGTGAGTTCTATGCCCTGGGAGGGATGCCCCATGTCATTGGGTCCATAGATGGGACACATGTTGCGTTGGTACCACCACAGGCACAGGAGGTGGTGTATAGGAATCGCAAACATTATCACTCCATTAATGCCCTTGTGGTGTGTCTGTCCAACATGGTGATTTCACATGTCTGTGTTCGCTTTCCAGGATCAGCACACGATGCCTTCATCATGAGGCGTAGCAGGGTGCCAGAAATGATGCTGCAGCTGCGGAACGAGCGAGCATGTATTGTTGGTGGGTAGACTCTGGCAGTTCAGTGTTTGGCGTCATCTTCCAATCTCACTGCCTGTGCTGACACACTTCTGTCCATGATGTTTCCTTGTAGGGGACGCTGGCTATCCCAACATGCCATGGCTGATGACGCCTGTCCGCAACCCCAGCACGGCTGCCGAGCACCTCTACAACAACGCACATGGGCGGACCAGGAGAGTCATTGAGAGGACGTTTGGACTTCTGAAGAGCCGATTCCGGTGCCTCCACAAGACCGGCGGAGCACTCCCATATGCCCCGGTGAAGGTGTGCAAGATCATCATCGTCTGCTGCATGCTGCACAACATGGCAGTGGAGGAAGCTGTTCCACTCATACTGGATCAAGATGACCAGGACCATCCACCCGTGGAGGATGAAGGGCTTGGTGACGGGGCAAGTGATGTGGAGGAGGAGGAGGCTGTGGAGGACATGCGGAGTCGGCTCATACGCAACTTCTTTGCTTAGTGGTGAGTTCCAGTGTCTGAGTGTGCACGCATTGGGCCGTGTGTGGCATGTGTTGCAATGTGTGTGTCCATCTGCATGTCTGCCAAGTGAGTCAGTGGTGTGTATTGAAGTGTCACTCAAGTGATGGCGCAATGGAAGGATGTTGTCTGAGGGTCATCATTGTCACCTGTCATGTTAACAACATGATACGTGTTAAGTACATGCTTGCGGATGTGCTCCTTTGTGCTGAATCCTTGTGTGTCTCTCTTCCACAGGTCCATGTGCATGCTGTCTGCTGGTGGCATTGTTGTGCTCCTGCTACTCCTCATGAACACAGCGACATGTGCTGATTCAGCGTCACATGCACGGGCAAGTGTTGAAATCTCCTCAGGGTAAGGGATGCCTCACGTCGTTTTGGGTGTGTGAATTGTTTGTAGTCTGTGTGCACTTCTCCGGTTCATGTGTGTTCCATTTGCATACATGGTGATCCTACATGGGGAACATGACATGGGGCAGGCTTCACCTGGAGCCATGGTCAGACTTGGTGACTGTCATGTGGCAGGGGATTGGGGATTGTGATGAGGCCATCATTGTGTGTAACACTGGCCTCGGAAACATACAGGTTGCACCGGGTTGACATGGTGTGTGATTGCCCCATCAGGGCCTCAATGGTGTATAGCGGCCTCTCCGTGGCAGCAGGGGGTGTTTAGCTGTTATCCGTCACTTGTGTGCCAGGTCAATGGGATGCCAGCATCTGTGTTGCAATGGGGGGTGCCAGTGTTGCTCCCACATGTACATCCACATGACCTGTGTATGTGTTGACAGAGTATCATTGTCATTCCAACACACATGACTAATAAATTTGTCCCTCTGTCTCCAAGGTGCCTCTTCCCTGTCAATGGTGCCCTGTTGCCACTGTGCGTGCCGCAGGTCTGGCATAGTTTTCATAGGTGGTGCATATGTGTCTATGTGTAGAGTGACAAGATGCTAGGGGTTTGTCAGGGAGTGGGAACTGTATTATGCACAAGATGCACAGTTCCATCCACCTCAAGGCAAGAGAGACCATCCCCCAGGGAAACTACAACATCTGTGTAGAATCCTACCCTGCAGTCTACGGACATGTGCCTCACGACTCCCATGGTACTTGTCCATATCCGGAGTGCATCTGCACAGCTCTGCTACTGCGTCGGGCAACCAGGCCACATCAACGTCCTAACGGGATGGGGGGAATGTTTCACAGCCAGCTGCAGGATGACCTTCTAGATCCACGCCCACACTCATGATGCAGCCCACAACCCCAACACAACCATGTGGCACAGTGATCCTAAACTGCATTCTGGCATCTCCATGCATCCAACCTTGGCCTAGCCACCATTCTCAACATCCGCCTGACGCAAGCATGCTGCACATTGTAGGGACACATGTCTAGACATACCTGGGAGCGGCAAGCCAGGTCACTCCACATGATCCCTGACCTCTGCGCATGACTGTTGCTCCCCTGAATGTGTCTGTTGCCACAGTTGTGCGGGAACCACTCAGCTGGTTGGGCCCAGCACAGGTGAGTTTGGTACTCCATGTCTGTATCAGATGAGACATTGGGACCCATGTGTGTCCTGGGCAAGACTGCGACCCCACGGTTTGGATGGTTGGAGTTAATTCTGAGATCAGGCATGCTTTGACTGTACGACACACACATGTATTGTAATAATGTAGAATCACGGCATCATCTTGTAAGTGTGATTCATTTATTTGTGGTGGGGTACGGGTTTGTGGGGATGACAAGAGGTGCACAGCGGGAGTGTAGAATCCAGAGTTCACTGGGGGAGTTGGTATCCTTGTCGTAGCAAAATGTCAGAGTCCATGCCACAGTCTTCGTCAACATAGGTCAGACAGTGACCAGCAAGTCCATGTGGCAGAGAATGTCATGTGCTGCTATTGGGCCAGAGGGCCAGGTGCCAGGCCAGGTGACCTGGGAGATGGTGATGTTCTGCTGACTCTCACAGTCTTTTTCGTGGACGACCCACCTTCCTGCGGGGACCCTCGGAAGCAGTCCGTGACGATGTCTGTGACGCTCCGTCGGATGAATCCTCCTCCTCCTGATCCCTCCCTGTGTCTGGTAATGGCCTTCGCCTGGTGCCACAGGGAGGGTTGCCCATGTTGTCGGCAATCCGACGGAGTACACCGGTCATTTGGGTTTGCACCGCCACGAGCTCAGCCTGTCTATCCTCCATCCTTCCTTGGTGTTGCAGTTGACAGGCATGTTGCTGGGACTGCAGGCTCTTCATCTCCTGGAGGGTCCCCTTGATGTCATTGAGGGTGGACGCAATCTGGTCCATGCCCCTGGTGTCACGCCGGTATGTATCCAGGATGTTGCTGACCTGGGACACTACCGGGTCCTGAGCTGCCTGGTCAGGTTCGCGCCTCCGCCGTCCTCCACTCCCGCCACCCCTGCCCACGTGCACCTGGCCTGCCGTTGTGGGTGCATCGGGTCTCCGGGACCCCTGAGGGATGGCATCTGCGTTGCCGCCTGCCTCCTCCTGGGTGCCCGGAGGACCGTGTCCCTCCTGGGCAGACTGGCTGGGTGGTCGTGTGCGGGCAGGGCTCCTGGACGTCTCCTGGGATGTGGCAGGAATGGGGGTGGTGGTTGGCACAGTTGTACCTGACGCAGGTGCTGCAGGTGGTTGGACACCAGAGGGGCCAGGTTGGTCTGGGTCATCCACGGAGTGGTGAGAGTCATCGCTGGCGGTGGGGTCATCATCCCGCGGAGCCTGGTCCTGTGTGACTTCCCCCCCAGTGTTGGGGGGTGTTCGTCGACGTTGACCTGTGTGTGAGAGAGACAATGTTAACAGTGTCACATGTGGCATCCATGTTGCATGCATTTCTGATTTGGCACTCTTCCTCTGGGTAGTTGGATCTGTCCTGCATTCCTCTCACAGTGCACTTGTGCATGGCTATGTCCCTTGGCCACAGCTGTCAGGGCTTTACGCATGTGTGAGACACAATCTTAGTTGATGCATCTATTTGGGTACACAGTCAGCAGTGTGGTGTGCGGGCGTAGCGAGCCATGCAGAGGCGCCTTACGTGTTGCACTGTACGTGGCCAAATGGTGTTTTGGCAAGGCAATTTGATGTTGCAGGTAGGGGACTGAAGCATTTGTGACAGGGTTCTTACCGACACGGTGGGTGGGTATACTGGGTGTGTGGTTAGGTCTGTGCCTGCAGCACGGATGGACTCGTGCACAGATTGACACATGGACCGGTCTTCATCTACGGAAGGGGGGGTTGAGGCACTGCCAGACCTGGTCTGCATGCACACAGTCCACCGGCTGACGAGTGGACATGGCCACACCACCCAAGGGTGATTTAGTCTCCCTGTGTCTCCCTTCCTCCCTCCCTCTGTCACCCTCCTCCCTCCCTCTGTCGGTCTCCCTCTGTCACCCTACTCCCTCCCTCTGTCTGTCTCCCTGTGTCCCCCCTCTGTCTCCTTCCCTCTCATTCCCCCTCTCCCTCCCTCTCTTTGTCACTCTCTGTCACCTCAGGCCAGCTTCCTGGGCACACACAGTTAGCCGGTCTTTGAATGGCCATTGGCTTGTTCATGTGAGTTAGTCCCTGTTCTCCGGGCACCCATTGGGCAGTGTGTCTGAGTGTAGGCTGCTGCTGTGGCGGTGTGTGCTGAGACTCTATCAGAGCGATGCATCTTCATTGTCTGCTGTTATGTGCAAATTGTGCCTTCAGACCCATGGCATCCTGCATGGCAGCCATCATTTGCAGGCAAGACAGTACTGTGTGGGTACACACAGTTTGTATGGCTGTGCCCTGGGCCATATGGGCTGAGGGCATTGTTGTGTGCTTGTGAGTTGCTCAATGTTAGTTTTGCTGCCCCCACTCCCAGCATCGACCACATCCTGTGTTGTGTTGGTGTTTTGTGTGGCCTGTGACTTGGCATGGCCCTGATTGATGCATGGGGCATGGAGGTGCCAGTGGCATGTGTGTGTTTGTGGAGTGTTGTTGTGTCCGGTGGTGGCTTGGGGGGGGTGGCATGCATGATTGATTGTGTATGGCATCCCCCCCATGTGAGGTGAGTTGTTTGTGTACTCACCAGGGTCTGGGAGTCCTGGCAGTCCGTGTAGTCCCTCCACCGCCAGCGTGGACATCACCTTCTCCTCCCAGGGATGGTATAGTACCGGTCTGGGGGGCGGCCCTCCTCCAGTGATGTTCCCCTGGTTGTGATTGTCAGTCATCTTCCTCTTGACCGTCCTCCGCAGATCGTACCACCTGGATTGGCACTCGTGCCTGGTCCTTCTGGTTGTCCCAACAGCATTCACAGAATCGACGATCCTCTGCCACATGGCGGTTTTTTCGGATATGCTGGTCTGTCTGACCAATGTCCCAAAGAGCTGTGGCTCGACTCTGAGGATTTCGTCGACAAGGATCTCCAGCTCCTCCTTTGTGAACTTTGGATTCTTGGTGGTGGACATGGCGTGGGGTGTGGTTGTGGGGGTGTGGGTGTGGATGGCTGTGGGTGTGTGGGTGTGGTAGTGGAGGTGTGTGTGTGAATGTGATGAGGGGGTGTTTGTGTAGGTGGTTGTGTGAAGGTATGCAAGTGTGAGGTTCAAGTATGGTGGTGTGGGTCGTCTGTGGGCTCTGGCAGCAGTGGGTCTGTTGCAAAGGCTCATGGTTTGTGTGTGTGGTCCATTTTTATTGGTCCATTTGTGGGTGTGGCTGTGTTTGAAATTTGTGTGGGTGTGTTATGAGGAGTGATTGAGTTTTGGGCCTCTGTTTGGCAGTTTGGCAGTTGCAGGTGAGTGTATGTGATGTTTGTGGGGTTGTTGGGCCTGTTTGGTGGTGTGGGGAAACTCTACTTGACTCTCCTTGTGTAAATATGGTTTGTCCGGGTTCAGTACGTGTTTTTTTGGCGTCAGTACGGTCCGTACATGCACTGGTGGGGGTGCGGTCCGTACATTCCCTGGTGGGGTGGTGGTTAGGTGCGTAAATACACGGCTGGGGTGGGGGTTTGGTGCGTACATACACGGCTGGTGGTTCGGTGCGTACATACACGGCTGGGGGGGGTTCGGGGGCGTACATACACGGCTGGTGGTTCGGTGCGTACATACACGGCTGGTGGTTCGGTGCGTACATACACGGCTGGGGGGGGGTTCGGGGGCGTACATACACGGGTGGGTGTTTGGTGCGTACATACACGGCTGGTGGTTCGGTGCGTACATACACGGCTGGGGTGGGGGTTTGGTGCGTACATACACGGCTGGTGGTTCGGTGCGTACATACACGGCTGGGGGGGGTTCGGGGGCGTACATACACGGGTGGGTGTTTGGTGCGTACATACACGGCTGGTGGTTCGGTGCGTACATACACGGCTGGGGTGGGGGTTTGGTGCGTACATACACGGCTGGTGGTTCGGTGCGTACATACACGGCTGGGGGGGGGTTCGGGGGCGTACATACACGGCTGGTGGTTCGGTGCGTACATACACGGCTGGGGGGGGGATTCGGGGGCGTACATACACGGGTGGGTGTTTGGTGCGTACATACACGGCTGGTGGTTCGGTGCGTACATACACGGCTGGGGTGGGGGTTTGGTGCGTACATACACGGCTGGTGGTTCGGTGCGTACATACACGGCTGGGGGGGGGTTCGGGGGCGTACATACACGGCTGGTGGTTCGGTGCGTACATACACGGCTGGGGGGGGTTCGGGGGCGTACATACACGGGTGGGTGTTTGGTGCGTACATACACGGCTGGTGGTTCGGTGCGTACATACACGGCTGGGGTGGGGGTTTGGTGCGTACATACACGGCTGGTGGTTCGGTGCGTACATACACGGCTGGGGGGGGGTTCGGGGGCGTACATACACGGCTGGTGGTTCGGTGCGTACATACACGGCTGGGGGGGGTTCGGGGGCGTACATACACGGGTGGGTGTTTGGTGCGTACATACACGGCTGGTGGTTCGGTGCGTACATACACGGCTGGGGGGGGGATTCGGGGGCGTACATACACGGGTGGGTGTTTGGTGCGTACATACACGGCTGGTGGTTCGGTGCGTACATACACGGCTGGGGTGGGGGTTTGGTGCGTACATACACGGCTGGTGGTTCGGTGCGTACATACACGGCTGGGGGGGGGTTCGGGGGCGTACATACACGGCTGGTGGTTCGGTGCGTACATACACGGCTGGGGGGGGGTTCGGGGGCGTACATACACGGGTGGGTGTTTGGTGCGTACATACACGGCTGGTGGTTCGGTGCGTACATACACGGCTGGGGGGGGTTCGGGGGCGTACATACACGGGTGGGTGTTTGGTGCGTACATACACGGCTGGTGGTTCGGTCCGTACATACACGGCTGGGGGGGGTTCGGGGGCGTACATACACGGCTGGTGGTTCGGTGCGTACATACACGGCTGGGGGGGGGTTCGGGGGCGTACATACACGGGTGGGTGTTTGGTGCGTACATACACGGCTGGTGGTTCGGTGCGTACATACACGGCTGGGGGGGGGTTCGGGGGCGTACATACACGGCTGGTGGTTCGGTGCGTACATACACGGCTGGGGGGGGTTCGGGGGCGTACATACACGGGTGGGTGTTTGGTGCGTACATACACGGCTGGTGGTTCGGTGCGTACATACACGGCTGGGGGGGGGATTCGGGGGCGTACATACACGGGTGGGTGTTTGGTGCGTACATACACGGCTGGTGGTTCGGTGCGTACATACACGGCTGGGGTGGGGGTTTGGTGCGTACATACACGGCTGGTGGTTCGGTGCGTACATACACGGCTGGGGGGGGGTTCGGGGGCGTACATACACGGCTGGTGGTTCGGTGCGTACATACACGGCTGGGGGGGGGTTCGGGGGCGTACATACACGGGTGGGTGTTTGGTGCGTACATACACGGCTGGTGGTTCGGTGCGTACATACACGGCTGGGGGGGGTTCGGGGGCGTACATACACGGGTGGGTGTTTGGTGCGTACATACACGGCTGGTGGTTCGGTCCGTACATACACGGCTGGGGGGGGTTCGGGGGCGTACATACACGGCTGGTGGTTCGGTGCGTACATACACGGCTGGGGGGGGGTTCGGGGGCGTACATACACGGGTGGGTGTTTGGTGCGTACATACACGGCTGGTGGTTCGGTGCGTACATACACGGCTGGGGTGGGTGTTAGGTGCGTACATACACGGCTGGTGGTTCGGTGCGTACATACACGGCTGGGGGGGGTTTCCATAGCTTTGTAGCCCCTGGTTTCGGGTCGTCTTTGTATTTCTTTTATCTTCTGAGATCCTTGTAAATTAAGGATCTCTTTGGTATTTCCTCTGTCCCGGTCCTCTAAGTTCTCTTCTCTTTCATAATTTTCTTGTATTTCCAGTTTTTCTTGAACAGCCTCACCTCCTTGAACCAGGGCCTGGGCCTTTGCTTTAGCTTTAGTATCGGTTGTTGTATTATTCTTTATCCCAGTCTGATTCTGTTTTTGAGTTTGAGTTTCATCTTGCGAAACAAAGTCACTGGTTCTATCATTGTTTTTCTCTTTCTCTTTATCTTTTTCCATATCTTTCTCCATGATTGTGTTAAAAGTTTGTATGGTAATTTCCGTTATTTTTACTAACAGTACTGCGTTACCTCTGGCCCCAGGTCCTCCGCCTTTAAATCTTGTAGTTGATTTAAGTAAACTTGAAAATCCAGCATACGCTCTTTTCCCCCAGAGAATCTTAATGTTTAGACCTGACTTTTTCCCCAATTGTAGATCTGAATAGATCAACTGAGAGTTTTGGCCAACCACCAGAGAGCCCATACGTAGTTCAACTCCTTTTGCTCCTTTTCACTCCAGGTATATTATTGCTGTTGTATTGCTGTTGTATTGTATATGTTTATTTTTGGCTCTCTCTTTTTTTTTTTTTTTTTTGAATTTCCTTACTTTCCCTTGTTTTTTCCCATTTTCTGTTCCATTATTATTTGTCCAGAATTTTTTTTTTCAATTTCCAATTTTTTTCTGCCCTTTTAGTATTATACTATATTGTGCAGTGCTCTGTGCTCCTGTTTTTTTTTTCCTCTGTTATTCTAGGCCCCCCCGGGCATTCTGGGTTAAAGGCATCGTCTCCTTGGCAACGACGCGATCTCCCGCCTACATATCCCCCGCAGTCGTGTCTGCAGATGACAGATGATGTCAGTCAGCAGCAGCAGCAGCAAGCGGCAAGCGGTAAGCGGAGCGAAGCACAGGAATTTGGCGGAAAGGCAGAGAGGCAGAGAGGCAGAGAGGCAAAAGCAATTAGCACAAATCACGAAGAAGAAGCTTCGCTACAGATCAAATGGAAGGGAGAGCAAATCAACGCTGAGCGGAAGAGCAGGTAGAAATCCCTTATATCGTTTGATTTTCTTTTCTGACTATTTCCTCCCCCCCAGCTTACATCGCATCCCGGCTTCGCATCGCATCTTCACTCCTCACTCCTAGCTTTTCCATTATGGAGCCATGCGTAGCCATGTGTAGCAAGCAAACTCTGCTAGCGCTACGGCACCGAGGCAGTAAGTCCAGGGATCCGAGGGGGTAGCTGGTAAGTTATAACCGATAGTAAGAAAGTTAGAATTACCACAGCAGCCGCGTGATCGCGTCTTTTTTCCCCTTACGTGGCAGGCCTCAGCTTCTTTTTCCCAGAACAAAAAGTCTATTGCGCAAAGCTCATGTTGCAACAGTTACTGCCGCAATCAAACACGATAGAAGTGTGCCGCAAAAGCAATGGTATCCGCTTACATTTCACTTTTTCACTCTTCTTGCCACGCCACAGTCCTCCTGGCAAACATTGAACGTAATCACCATCTGAAGAGTCTTAGGGTCCGGCAGTTGAAGTTAGAGCTGACGATAGAAGATTAGGTTGACAACCAGCGTAGTACTATATTAGGCATCTTACAAGGTCCCAGGTCTCAGGAGCAGGCTCTGCAGCGACCTCTCACACAGACGCCATCTTGCCTCCAAGGAGAGTACCTTACTGTCCTTTACTCGTGGTGGGCCGGGACACTGTACTGCCTCCCTTCATTAACTGATTAGGCCTGGGACTGGTGCTGCTGCTGCCCGCCCTCAACCACGTCGTCGGGCTGACGTGAATGACGGCGTTGGGCTGTTCGTATTTTAACTGTCACAATTTTTATGTTTCAATTTTGGCTATTACTTTCTTTTTCTTTTCATGTCTGTGTTTGGTTTTAATGCACACTTGAGGTATTAATGCTGAGAGTGAAGATTATTAGGCCATCATTAAGGAAATAAATCCTGTACTTTAAAACCATACGTGTACACTAGTGACTAATTCAGGTATTCATTGTAGTACTAACCTATGTAGCATTGTTTCCCACAATATACAATTTTTATGTTTAGTCCATGCTTGATGGGGCACATATCAATATAATTCCCTAAATACTTAAAGGCATCCCTACATATTGGCATGTGAGCGTAGCTTTAAAAACTCTGCTCTTCAACAAATCTGTATAGTTCCTAACTATCTTCTTGCACGCGTTTGTCCGCAGCGCTAGGACGCCTTAGGGTAGCTATCGCGCTTAACAAATGGTCTTTTCATTTCATTCATTTCACATCATAGTTCCATCCTTCCCATCAATAGGGACCACCGGAGACTTAATCCAATTCACTGTGAGTTTGGCTGCATCAGCATAGAGACACAAAATTTGCATTATACGGGCACTGATTATTTGTGGGTTCTGCAGAAACAGTAGAACATCGTCTGCGTATAAGAATATGCAATCCTCTGGTTGATCCACCTACTGAAAGACATCCACTAATGCATATATCCTGATCCACTCTGTTAGGGGTTCAACTTCCAGGACAAATAAAAGTGGTGATAAAGGGCAATCCTGTTTGATGCCCCTCTTGATCAGGAATGTTTTTTGAAGAATACTGTTGACCCGTACATGTGCCCAAAGTGACCATTATAAAGTACGCAGGTAAACCAGAAATCTGGGGCCGAAGTTCATCTTATAAAGGATTTACAATAGAAACATCCAATTTCTGGAGTCAAAGACTTTCTTAAAATCTAATAGTAATAGAGTATGAGGACCCAGCAGCTCTCTTCTCCTGCCCAATATCAATGCAGTCTCCAAAGACAGTTCGAGTGCTATGTTCGGGTATGAAACCATTTTAGTCTTGGTGCACATGTGATGTAATTACCTTAACTAACAGATGAGCAGGTACTCAAGCAAGGATTCAGTCTCTACATTTATATGGGCAATCGGTCAGTAAGAAAAGCAATGTTCGGGTAACCTACCAGATTTTAGAATAATAACGATCTTTGCTGCTCACTAGTCAAGCAGTAACTCACCAATCCCATTACCTCTTCTAGCAGAGAGCGTAGATTGAGAGTCGTTTATACAGGTTTGTTATCTGAAATACCTTGTAATAAAATGGCTATGTTAATGACTACGTCGATACCTAAAAAAATAGAAATATGTAATCTAATCAGGAAATGAATGATTTAGCAAGGAGTAGAATGTGTATAGTCATTCAACAGGGTGCCTAGCCCTTCAGACATCACAAAGGGCCAAGAATTCTACCCAGTCCTGTAGTCTAGGGGATATCCTGGTTGTTGTTGAGTGATGAAGATGCCAAATGTCTAACTCTTTGTTCATGACTGCATTGAAGTCACCACCAATCATCAGTTTACATGGGGCAAGTTTAAAAATATGTCTGTTCGGAACTGTATTATGGTGTCCAAAAGAGCCAGAGGAGCATAGATACTCAAGAATGCCCACTGTTGCCGTTGTAAATGTCCATCACATATCTGCCTAAGGGATCCGCAAAGGACTTGTCAACTGCCACAGGGAATGACCTGTGCAGTGGGATTTCCACTCCCCTTGAACAGAGGTAATGCCTGAATGATATACCTTGTCAAATCCATAGCGGCCCAAAAGGTTACAATTAGTTCCACGTAAATGAGTGTACAGGAGGAGAAGAAGATGGGGGGCATGATGTTTGGAAAATTGGAGCACTGCATATTACTATTGAGCTGATTGACATTCCATGACATACATTTATATGCATTGGGCTTCAGTGTCAGGCTTTTTTGGCCATCAGGTTGTACTGGTAAAACCTTATCGAATAATTCCACCTGCTGTGCATCGTCAAAACATTAAACTTAAACAACAACAACATCCACGCCCCCCAAATCCCCTAACCCCTCACTTCTACCTGGAAATATCTGTCACCCACAAAGAAAAAAGAAACAGAAGCAACATCTGTCTGCTTCTTCCACTGACCTGTGATGGAAACTGGGTCAGGATAACAAAGAAGGGGGAGTCATAGGGACAGTCATCACCCTATATCTCGAATCTTGAGTCATATCATAGTAATATGTGAATATGCCTCCTCTTGTCCAAGACTACACACTATTGAAAGCGGCAGGAAAAAAGACCTCAGAGAATAACATGTTAATCTGCATATGGCATCACAGTGACAATCACCCCATCCAAGTTATAAGAACACAGCTTCCTCCTAAGGCTAGATGCACTGAAGATATCCAGGCCATAAGTAAAACCTCAAATTGTGCGAGTTTGGCTTTTTTGCACATTCATAGCAATGTCGTAATTGGAATTTGATTGGGTGTCCCCCTCCACCCACCCCCATGATCTGATCCTTGGACCAGGTGTTCCCATCCCATAAGGTGCTCGTTCCCATCCTGATTGCGCGTCCGCAGGTGGGATGCGTCCCCCTGGGCACTAGCCGGACCCTGTTCGGTTTCTTCATTAATGTTCTCTTCTCCAAACCAAATTATGTAGGAAAGAATGGTCGAGGTCCGAATTGCCTTACTGCTAGGTAAGCTTGCTTTCACCACAGCGGCTTCTCCTTCACAATCTCTCTCGACCACTCGTTGTCTAATTTCCCCTTTTTCACCGCAGTAACTACCGGTACCTTGCACCTCTTAGACGCTTTTCCTTGCGGAACATTTTCAGTTGTTCCCTCCGACCTTGGGCAATCTATGCTGCCCCTTGATGTTTGCTTCCTGCTTCCATCAGGTAGGCTTTGCTACGCCCTCCACACACCTCCACCTTGCCATGCGCACCGCCTCCCTGATCCCATCCCTCCCCAATCTCTCCCCCTTTTCCTCCCTTATACAGCACCTTCTATCATGCAACCCGGTCCTGAAGATGATCCTGAGTAAATAGGATCGAATCGTCGTCGACCATACTGCGCAAACTGCGGCGCAGTTTCTACTATGGTTCGCACAAATGTCTAGCAAATTCATGATCAACTATTGTAAATAATCTTTGATGAACCATATATTTCTGTACATATATTTTTTCACTTTGTCACTTTGCGCCTTCCGCTGCTTCCTCACTTGTCACTTGCGCCGTCACCCTTGTTTGTCACAAGCACAATAGTGCACCAAGTTCTTTTTGAGTTGCCCTGGCTTTTCGTGCTCACAGTGCTGATATAACTGTTCTGTTTAAATTGTTGTTTTAAATATATGATGCCATGAGCACTTTCTAAAAACATACCACAAGTCTCCCTTCTCCGTTTTGTAATGTCTTGTTCATGCATTTATACTTGCCTCCCTCAATGACACCGGTTGAGACATTGTTGTTAGTTTATTGTCTCCACTATGAAACACTAGGAGACTTTCTTTTGGTATCAAACACAGGAGCCATGTGGTCATAAATAGAGGTGGGTTCACCCCTTTTGTACCCACGGGTACTCGAACTATGCAGCCATTGTTACACTGGGAGTGGCCCTCCACATCTTCAGTACGATCTTCCCAATTCCCTGATAGCTTTGAAGAGTTGCAAGATTTGTTGGTGGAGTGTCTTTATTGTGTCTTCTGCTTCCAAGATGTTCCCCTCTGTCTCCGTCACTCTGGTTGCAAATGTACAGAGGTCTTGTCTATGAAGACCGAGATCCATAATAACTTCACTGATTTAGGTCTCTAAGGAGGAGCGGATGTCTCTAATAGCTTGTAGGATAGTCAAAGTTTGTTTTTTCTTTTATTGAATTTTGTCATATACAAAAAGCATAAACACAATGCTAACACATGCTGCATGCAGCACAACAAATCACATGCTCTGTGCAGCGCCAGTATCAAAAGCTCAAACATTCTAATAGCAGTATTGTGTGACATACAACGCCTGTTCAACCCAACCCACTAGGACATATCTGGAACCGTCAGCAGGTAGGCTGTAAGTGGGCTCCAAATATCCTTTGGCCGTGAGGGCAGCAGCAGTACTTCAGCAAACAATTCTAGTTGTTTTATGCAGTAGCCGTATCATTAAGCCACTGTTTGTTGGTACGGCCCTTTTGCCCCAGTGTATGGCCACACTCCTTTTCGCCAGTAGTATCGCCACTGCCACCAGTTTGCGATGGGCTGGTTGCAAATTTTTTAACTAGTGCAAGGAAGCATGTCTGGGGGTTGCACTCCACCAGTTCCATCGCCATGTTTGATGGGGCCTTCACAACCTGTGCCCAGAATAGACGGATGGGAGTGCAAAGCCAAGTTAGGTGCATGAAGTCCGCCTTCAGCCCCCCATTGCAAACCGATTGCTTCTCCCCTGAGACCATATTTAAACAGTTTGACTGGTGTATAATACATTTGTTATAAATACTTAAAGTGAATAATGCGCAGATTACAATTGGGTGTGAGCTTGCCTGTTAGTGTACGACAGAAACCTAAGTCTGCCAGTTCCAGTGCTGTGTCAAGTATTGTATTCCACTTGTCAAAAGCCGGGTTTCGGGCTATCGGGCTGTCACTTTGCGCTGCACTGTACAATTTAGTAATAAGACTGCTGCGTATAGTGCTAGTGAGTAAAATTTGGAGTGCCCAAGTGCCGGGGGTTCTGCAGGGAATTGGGGATACAGCTCCTGCATAGCAGCCCAAAGGACATAGTATGTGAAGGTGAAATAGCTGTGTCTGACGCTGCGTTTGTGAGATGTCAGCCAGGGCAACAAAGTTCTCTCCAAGATATGTGTCCCCCCATAGTCCTCAACCCTGCCTTGTCAAGTATGATTAATGCTCCAGTCTCGTATGTGACCGATATGGCCGAGTAAAACAGCAGGGGAAGTGCAGGAGCATACACAGGGTCCTTTTTCACTCGCATCCCAATCGCACCTCCAGGCCCTTGTGGTGCAGTGAATTGTATTATTCTCCATACGAGTGGCATCTGCACGTCCGGGTGGTAAAATGGCTTTACGTGGAGTGGGATGTCAGTCGTCCTACTCTACTACCAAATGCGGAGTGTAGTTGTTGGAGTGGTACCAATAGTGCACAAACTATGCCTGGGCACACAAATAATGGAAATGTAAGTCTGATGTGCTAAAGCTCCTCTGTGCATACGGGAGTGTGAGCGTGTCCAAGCTTATCCTAGGCTGGTTTTTCGCCCATGCCAGTGTTGTTCAGGTTAGAATTCCTTAGTAAAAATAGAAAGCAAGAGGCATTTGGCAAAACAGGAACAATTTTGTTTAATTAAACAAAAAAGTTACAGGCACGTGGTCTGAAGGCTGTCTCAATTTTCATTGGGTTCGCGTTAGTCTTTTATATATTTTTCCTCAAGCTACAAACACATCCGGAATCCCATATGAGGTAAGAGGTGTTGGTTACTGCCTCACAGTCATAAATACATGGTCAAATGTTACTACAGGTGGGTCTCGACCTAGTGTGTCCAGTGGTAAATGTGTCCAGATGTCCTGTGAAGGGAATGTGTGATCACTACATGTGCTAGGTCCTGATTGGCTATGTGTTCCTAACTCACTTGGCATCTGACTGTATGGTGTTTCTCGAAGCACGCGTACCTCTTTGGGACATGTGTGCTTTATTGGGGGCAATCTCACCTGATCATTGTGATGTCGCTGCGCCGTTCTGTGGGATTGATCAAGAGTTTCCTGCCCGCGTTTTTGCCTGCCAGCTACGTACCCTCCCACCTGTTACCTATCAATCAGGGATCCCGGGTCTATTTTGCAGGGCCTGTCTGACTACATACTTGTGTGTCAGGGTAGATGTGAAGTTCATGACAGGGGATTCTAATAATAAGGGTGATAGTTTATGCATCAATATCCATATTAACACCAGCGTTATCACGTGGGATCAAAGTATTTTGAAAAAGTGTTGCAGCAGAACTATAGGTATATTAATAAAGAGGTAAAGTAATTTGGGTAGTACTACTATTTTCATGACATCCACTCTCTCCTCCAACAACAGGGGCAGTCTGGACCATCTGTTCACCTGTTTCTCCAATTTCAAAACAATCCTACCGTAATTACATAGAACCACCAGCTCCAGATCTCTGTGGATTCAGATCCCCAATTTTTAACAGGCTCCATGCTCCACTCTAGAGGGAAGGTCAGTGGGTGTGTCTTTATGCTTGGAGTCTAACGAATTGCGGACTCTAGGGGTTCTAGGGTGAGTGCAGTAATGTTGGTGAGAGAGGGTACGCAGCACCCCAGACTTGTTACCATTAATACACACCTGTGTTACAGGGTTGGTGAATATCAGGTGCATCCACCTTAAGAATGTCTGAGGGATCCCTATGCTAATCAAAACTGTGACATGTATGTCCACTCAATGGAATCAAAGGCTTTAGCTGCATCTAGAGGAACCGCCGCCTCTTTCATAGAGGGATTTAGCTGGTGCAGCAACACGAAAAAGGTTTACAGATCATGTACTGTTGAGCAAGTGGGAATGAAGCCTGACTGGTCTGGCAGGGCCAGATTTGTGAGTGGTGGCTGGAGCCTGGTAGCTAGTATCTTAGCCAGGATCTTTGCATCAGTACTGATTAAAGATAGTGGTCTGTAAGACTCGCAGTGCTCAGGTGTTTTGCCAGGTTTTAATAATGCGATAATTAAGGCTTTCCTGAGGCAGGGGGGCAATAACTACTTAGCATACGCCTCCTCATATGCCAAAATGTTTTTTAACTCCTTATAAGATTCGCCCGTTAGGCCATCGACACCCAGAGCTTTGCCGTTGGGAAGCGAGAGTAAAGCATCTCTTACCTCGTCAACCGTAATGGGCTGCACCAGATACTCCCGCTGTGCCAGGAAGAACTACACCAGGGCCACATCACTAAGATATTCAGATATCTCCGCCTCTGAGGCCCGGGCAGTAATAGATGAGTGTAGAAGTATGTGAAAGCAGACAAAATGTCAGGCGTGTCATATCTATCCACACCCTCTGGGCAGTTATTTTGACAATATGTGTGTATGCCAAGTTTTCTTTATCTTGAAAGCCAGCTGCGCCCTGGGCGTCCCACCTCTCCACAAGCCCTTACAACATGTCTAGACAGGTGGTGCAGTTCCTGTGTCGCCATGGCAGTGACATTTGTGATTTTCTCCCCAATAGCAGCAAGGTCACTAGTGCAGGACGTGGTTTCGCAGCATGCATTTTATAGTTTGCAACTGCATGCGTATGACCCCCTTCAGACACCTGCCCGTGTGCCTATGCAAAGACCCCTGATTGTGACTTTGAATGCCTCCCAAAGTGTATCGGCCCACTCTACGGAGCTCACATTTTTTTCAAAGTATTCAATAATTGCAGAGTGCAGCCCTTCCCAGCATAACTGGGTCCAGCAGCACTATGCATGAAATTTCCGCGTGAATTGTGTGGGGGCATGAGTAGGGATTGAGATCACCAGCTTCACCGGGGCCTGATCTGACAGCTTTCTGGGCAAATGCCGCACATCCACACCCAAGCACTCACCTCTGTTGTCTTCAGCCAGTAATCCAGTTGGGACCATGAGCCATCCACCGAAGAGGTGAAAGAACCCTCCCGCTCAGAGGGGTTCTGCAATCTTGTCAGGTTTATAAGCCCATTGTCTTCCATACCCTTGCATATAACTTTGGTGGAGTGAATGCCATGGCCAATCGGTCAAGCACGGGGTCTAAATATATGTTAATGTCTCCAACCCATAGGATGGTGGTTGGTTAAATAGTGTGCATTGAGCGCCAAAGGTATGTTTAGAATTCATTGGGCCCATATAAGTTCACAGGTGTCACTAAAGTGCCACAAAACCTACCTTGTACTATTACATAACAGCCTTTTACGTCTGTTTCAGAATGAGTACCCGTGAAGGACACTTCCTTTTTAATCAATATCATTACCTCCCCTAGATTATGATGAGTAGGAAGAGGCTATCCTAACCACTGCCCAACGGACACCTATGGCAGTCTTTTTGTGGTGCGTTAAGGACGTCTCTTGAAGAGGAGCAACTTGTATAATGTGTCTATCAAAGTAGGCGAGCACCTGTTGAGTTTTGCGAGGGTTGTTAAGCGCCACACATTCCAGGTTATGAGAGATAAGTGCCCTGAGGTTAGGCCATATCAACTTCCTGTTGATACTATGGAGTTGCATGTCATTACAAGCGATATATGTTACCTCAAATTTGAACAGCATGTATTAGCACAATGTCGGCAACAAGAACAAATAATGGTAACCCCCCCTTCCCACTTCAGCATCCCAAACATGCCAAAGGCATCCCTACAACCTGAAAGAAAAAGACCTGTATGCTTAAACATGAAATCACATTTAACAGCATTTGTTGGTGTATCACACTCAGAGCTTACGAGGTGTGTCCTCATATGGGTGGTCAGAGTCCCAGTACCCCTTCAGGGTACTGGGACTCTGGGTGGCCAGGAGTGACAGCAGTGTACCGGCTAGTCTAAGAATACAGTGAGTGGAGTGCAGGATCAGCTGCGAAAAAAGGAGTCACTGTAGTGCTGTTGGGTGGCCAACTCACTGTAGTCCTAAGTAAGTAGCAGTTTGAGTGATCCATATGGCCACACATATTCCATGTCAATTACTCTCTATAATCACAAAAATGACTCCTGTTATCTGGGGTGCGTGCCTGTCCAGGCATCTCAGTCTCCCTGCGGATTGGCAAGTTCGACCGGTGTGAACAGTGACACAGTCAATTAGCTCTTGGAGCTTCTGCAGTCTTAAAAGATCAATTGCCCACATCATCCATCTCAGTGTCCAACTGCTCATGACATTGTGAGGTATGTCTCTTGACAAACTCCATTGCTGCTTCAGGTGTTTCAAAGATTTCTGTCTATGCACAAACGTGCCGGGTAGAGCATGGCATAAGATATTTCAGCCTTCTGTAACCTCTTTTTTACAGGCAGAAATTCTTTGCAGGCCGTCTGCACCTACGCCGGGAAATCCAGGAAGAACGCAGCACTGTTTCCCTGATAATTTATGTCTTACTTTTCCCATGCCAGATGGAGCACTGCATCCCAGTCTCTGGATCTTGCCCTAAAAACAAGACAAATGCTTAATTGTAACCCAATTGGCAAGGACCTTAGCACCCCGTAAGTCCTTGGTAAATGGTACCCCTGGTACCCAGGTCATGGGTACTAAAGAGGTGCCCTAAGGGCTGCAGCATGTATTATGCCACCCCAAGGGACCCACACACAAACTGCATGCAGACTGCCATTGCAGGATGCGTAAAACAGTGCAAGCTATTCAGATAACACAACATTGCCCACTTCATGTGTGCAATGCCCAAGTACACTACATGTACTATATGTAAGTCAACCCTTCAGGAGGCCTTAGAGCTCTAAGGCATGGTGCAATACATTACATGTGATGGCACATCTGCATGAGCAGATATGGGCCTCTGATGTCCAGTTCCATTGCTAGACATTACAAGTGATCAGGAAGCCATTTTAAAGATATGTACTGCACACTGGTCACTACGAGTTACCCAGCTACATAATGGCCTCACTGAAAATACTGATGTTTGGTATCAAACATCTTGTCTTAATAAATCTGTACTGATGCCAGTGCTGTATTTTTGAAGACAGGAACCAAGAGGGCACTAGGTGCCCCTTGTATCCCTACTAGTCTCTTAGTGTGCTGGCTGACTGGTACAGAGCTGGCTTTAGCACTGGTAGCGCCCTGTGCGGCAGGCTTTTTTGCCCCCCCACCATAACCTCACTCTACATGAATTTCCTCACTATCACACTCCAACAGGGCCCTTCATCTCTCCATAGCTCCTGTCTCACATGCATTTCATTTGATTTATAGTGCTACTTATACCAATGCAGAGAGTGTCAGAGCACTTTACATCAAACACACACATTCTACAGAAGCAATGCGAATCGACGCTATGGGAAATGTTACAAATGACAATGGAGATTATATTGTGTAGGACTCGCATGACATCCGAACCAGTAGGCAGTATATATTTTTGGGGGATAATCAACTTTATTGATTTAAAATCAAATATGTTAGCAGCACAGGACATTTGATCAATTTTACAAGCATTCACCATAAGAACTATTTGCGAGTACATACCAATTAGTGGATGAAAGCACCATCTTGGTGTGTTGGCATTACACCTGTATGTAAAAGGAAGGTTTAGCGCACTTAGTCCGCCAGGTTCCCCATCATGACCTGGGCTTCTAGCGGGCTGAATTTGGGAAGAGATGTGCCTGTTGAAATATGTATGTTGAGGGCATAACGGAGTTGCAGATATTTATAAAACTGGGAAGCGTGGAGAGTATTACTTCCCCCGCAGCTCCTGGAATGTCCTAATGTGGTCGCCAACCCATTTGTCGCCCAGCAGAGATATCCCTATGTGGTCCCATTGCTTGAACCCGGAAAGTGCCACCACTTCTCCCAGCCATGTAACGTGCCAGAGAGGTGTGTGCTGCCCCACGCCACCAGGCTTGGGTATGGGACACCCGTATAGGTATTAAGTACACAATATCCCTCTAGACCTATATTGCTTTATATCAAACTAGTGTAGGCTCATATATAGGAAGCACAAAACACCCTTATATACACATTATTATTGTGTCTTTTTATTGTGTTTTATTTCTTTTTTTCATCATTTTTATATATGAGTGAAATTCATCTCCTTTTTAAAAAAAAAATATTTTTTACAAAACAATCCAAGCCATACAGAAATATGACAATCTTTGCACGTATATTAAATATTAGAAAAACAGAATTTATACAAAATATGGAAAAAATTGCATATCTATTAGAACCAACATACGGATAATAGCATTTATTTATTATTTAGAATATCCAAAGACAAAAAACCCCCGTACCTTCTCACACCTCTTCACACTTCACATCCATATCACTATCATACATAACATACATACTACCCACCCCAGAGCCAAAATGCATGCACAGATGAAACCAACAGGGGTGAAGAGCTCAACCCTCTTATGCTGTGCTGAACCCTAGGGTGCGTCATTCAAACTGGTCGACGCACGTTTCGATGGCTTAATCCTCTTTGCATGCCATCTTCTTCAAGACCTGTTACTTTGAAGTTTTGTAACGGGCAAGATGAGGGGAATAGGCATTCTGAATTGACAATATGGAATATTATTTTGCTGGATGTCTGTTCTTATATTTATTTGTTTAGAGCCCACAGGAGATATCTTATATTTTCTCCAAAAACAATAACTAAAATTATATATTTATGCTATCAAAGTTGCAAATGTGCCACTTAGAGGCGTTCTCAGTGAATAAAGTAGACCCACATCCATAGGAAACATCCAAAGGGTGAATAGAAAAACTTAAACAACACCTGATACTGAGGCAGGTAATCTTAAGTCAAAATCAAAGAGAAAAGATTCTGCATTATTGAAACAACAGAAGCACTGATAAACATGCAATGTCTGTGAAGTCATTGGAGCCCCCCTATATATATCTCTCAAATAAAGTCAGGCATGCCACAGGATAAACTTTTTGGAAGGAAAGCTTATACTTTTTATTCCGACCCGTTTTATTTTGCTGTATGGATATCTGCTGACACCCGTATAGGAATGCCTGTATTTGGCGGAGTTTCATGTTTCTGAGTTTCATCATGTAGGTCGGATCTGACCACCCCCCGGTGAGCCAGTCGTGGATTACCAGAAGCCGGGTGGCCAAGTAGTAGAGGTCAATGCCTCCTCTTGTGTACCCTACGGGATCTATTATACGGGGTTTACTTTGAGAGCCACCGGTTAGTAATTTTGGTAGTAGAGTAGGAGAAACTATGTTACATTCAATATGGAAATGTGGCAAGTTATGCGAGCCATGTATCAAACCATGTGCATGCAGCATCTGCGTGGCCTTTAATATCTCTCCATATCTGGGGCATTAAGCCCACCCTCTGAGCATGGTTTAATTAAGTTGACCCATTTAACGCGAGGTTGTTTACCAGCCCAGGCGAGGTGTGTCAATGATGAGCGCAAACTATTAAAAAAAGGATCTAGGCAGACTAATAAGAATGTTTGCGAAAAGAAAAAGAAACCTAGGGAGGACCACCATCTTCATTAATGCTAAGCGGCCCACCAAGGAAAGTGGTAGTTTAATCCACTTTTCAATTGCTTCTGATAGTTTTTGCATAGCGCATCCATAATTTTCCAACGGTACAATCACAGGGTCAGTATTGTATCTTTATGCCCAGATACCTTACTGGGTCCGATGTCCGATGTCCACTTTATGGGGTAATTAATGTGAATGGGAGTGATGATAACCGGTACGGTAAAACTTATTGACTTATGCCAATTGATGTAGAGATCTGAGTGCTGCCTAAGTCAGCATCTGTGCAAGGTTTAGATCCGGATTGCATATGTAAAGTAATTTATCATCCGCATAGGCTGCAATAGTTAAATTGTATTGCAGTGCTCGTATGCCTCTATATGCATGATATTCGTGCATTGCACATGCCAGAGGCTCTGCAGCCAAGGCATACAGCAGAGGGGAAAGGGGACAGCCTGTCTCATACCTCTGGCAATCGCTATTGCACGCAACAGAGCACCATTCACTCGTACATGCACTAATGGCTGCGCATACAGGACCTCCACTAGTTTTAAAAAACTATCTCCCACACCCACTCTCCTCAAGACAGCATATAAAAACCTCCACTCTACCGAGGCGAACGCTTTCTCAATATCAATAAATAATGCTGCTGCCTTGACAGTGGGATAAATTCTAACGATGGTACCAAAAAGAGTATGCTAACGAGTGCCCCATGACAAACGCTGTCTGTTCTGGCCTCACCAATCTCGGCAATAGGGATGCCAGTCTATTTGCTAGCACTTTGGCAAATAGTTTGGTGTCTGTAGGATGAACAATGTTCCGGGGGCTTTCCAGGTTTTAATAGGGTAATCAGAGTAGCCTCCCTCATAGTCGGTGACATCGCACCCTGTTTGGCCATCTCTTCAAAGAGATTCACCAAATGTGGGTTGCACACGCAGAGATTACCGCGACCGTTTCATTATTGAAACTGCGCTATTGGTGGCCAGGACTCACTAAACAGACGAAGAATTTTGTCTGAAAGTGCGACATCTGCCAGCAGATGAAGGGTTCCACCAGAGCTTGCCCAGCGCAGACACCTTTACTAATACCAGACAGACCACTCACGTGTATCTATCTGGACCACTACGGCCCCCTAAAATCAGATGGGGCTTACAAGTATATCTTTGTGGCAGTGGATTCATGCTCAAGATTCCAATGGGTATGTCCTCAGTGCTCGGCTGACGCTCAAACTGTTATAAAAGATTTGGGAGTCTTTATAGGGACAAACGCAGTTGGCACATTACATTCTGACCGTGGCCCTGCGTATAGCTCTAGGGCTTACAAGGAAGCAATGGAAGGTTTGGGTGTAGCATTGCGGTACTCCTCTCTGTACCATCCCGAGGGAAATTTGGTCATGGAGAGGAAAAACCGGGACTTAAAACAAACTTTAACAGCAAGAGTATTAGGTTTGGGTGGTAGTTGGGTCAATCACTTATATGGGATACAGCGAGCCCTCAACAACATGCCAAGAAGTTCTCTAGGTGGTGTCACTCCTTATGAGGTTCTATTTGGGACAAGAATGTGGGTACCTGATCTTGATTGTGAAGGCACAGTGGCAGATGAGAAACCATTTGACATCAATTAACGTTTGGCTCTTTTACAGGATCTGGACAAATCCAGAGCCCTACTAAGTAATGTGCAAGTAAAACGCGCCGCCACTGGGGAAGTCAAATCAGTCACGGCAAGACCTGTGTGGATCCCAAAAGTCAAGGATCTGGTCAGATAAAAGATCGAGGAAAAGAAAGAATTTGGGCCATCGTACAGAAAGCCTGTACCTGTCCTGGCTGTCGAAGGGACAAGAACAGTACTTCTTTCGCCTCTTGCCGGCAAAAAAGAAAAGAGATTCGTCTCCATTGATCTGATCAAACCACACTATGTGGCCGATACTGAATGGTAGGCCTCGTGGGCTCCTGGGTAGCCGACGCTCTCCTCTCGCTACCATACAGGAAGTTCAGGCAGAAAAACTCAGCACATTAGAAGAGTCACCAATACCAACAATGAAATGGGACTCATTCCTCTGGAAACAGAACTTCAAACTACAAGTGAAAGACAAATATCAATTCGGCCTAACACCGATGTCTGCTTCAATATGCCTCAACAAGAAACACCTACCAGTTCAACACAACCTGCTGAGCTACCATGGATAGATTGAACTGCATCTTGCTACTTCATCGATTTTGATACCTTCTCTCTTGAGCCCAGCGAACCTGAGACAACACCAGCTCCAGTTTCTCATAAGCAGCAGATTTGTGATTTCTACATTTTTCTGAAAAAAACTTACTTAGTATCACCTTAGCTCCAGCTCTGGCTCATAACTGGAATATTGTTTTTTCTGTTCTGGATTGGCCTAGTGACTGTCTTTTGCTTACTCATAAATGGAAAATATCTCCCAGAATGCTCTGCAGTATCCAATGTGAAATTGGTCCTGAAACCTCATACATCATCTCATCATGAACAAAGAGACTTTTTTTGGGTGAACATTACAGCTGTTCCAATTCTTGTTGGTATTGTTTGGGACAAGGTTGATAATCATGTATTTGGCCCTACTGAACTTTTGAAAATACCACATTTGTTTAAAATTTCTCTAAATGATATCATTACCTCAAGTACATTCTCTGATGATTGGGATTTTGAAACTGTAAATAATATGTTGTCTGATTTGGAACAATCTGCTGCATTTTCAAACAATGAAATGTTAGAGGACATATCTGACTTTGATAGCATGTGCTGTTACCAACATTATGGTCATCACCTTTTACACAAATCCAGTGTCCCACGTAATGTTTTTTCTTACCACCAATGGAAACATTGCCCAACACCACCGAAAGTTAGTTCGAAAACCTTTGCACAGAAATGTTCATATTTTTCAGTGTTTAACACTTATGACCCGACCTCATATTACTATAAGTTTGTACCTCCACCTGCACAGAAACATATGCTAACTAACACCAAACAGATTTACTCTGCATCCTTTATTGCCCAACTTTCTGAACAGGGTTTCGACTTATGAAAGGACACAATTGACACAAAATCAGTCTGGGGTTCTAAGGAATGGCAAGTTCAGGCAACAGAAGCACTATTTAGATCGTGGCTCATCCCACATCAGATCATCTTGTTGAATGACACAGTGCTACAGACCTCCTGTCTTGGACTAGCAAAGAACAAGGATTTGAACACACCACAGTTTCCAACACCGTCACACTTTGAGGGGTGTCATAATGTTACATCACGTGGAGGGTATACGTTAGATGACATCATTCAGTACAATACTTCAGACCCCAATTGGAAGGGATGGTTAGTTTGGCCCACAGACACAAATAGATGTCAATCAAGATTCAGGGGTACAACCGAAGGGTTTAGTATCCATAGGCCAGACCCACGATATGTACAGAGAGAACATCCGGGGGTAGTGACATCATACAGTGTTGGGAAGTTATGCCCCGATTGGCTAAAAACCTCGACACTGTCCAGGGTGAAACAGCACTTATCCTTATTCTCAGATCAGGTGGAATCTATGGGATTTTTTATTAGATCCCCGAAAACCATGTCAGAAACGTTTCTATTACACTATCTATAATGAAATCTGGAAAATCTATCAACAAGAACCTGTGGAGAGACTCCATGAAATAGATAAAAATTAACCTAGAAAAGGTGTTAGCTGTAGTTGACATTGGCATGACTACATTAATTTCCAGGATTTATTCTCTAAGCAACATTGTATCTTCTGCTATTGATATACTAGAACAGGACTTGTCCATACTACAACATGGACAATGTCAACTGCGTTCTATTATGTTGAGCTGGACGCTGCAATCATTGCGCGCTGGTTATGTGCCTTGGCGATTTATCAACAGTATTTCTCTATTTTTAGTATACAATCTAACTGAAAAACAGATTACAATGGCACAAAGGGAAGCAAAATATACAATGCTGCATATTGAAAAACTTGACAAGTTACCTTTTACTGTGGCAGATACAAAAATAACTTAGGTAGTAGTGTTACTCAAAGAGGAAATAACAGCACACCAAACAAATACTAATAGTAAATGAACTAGCTACAGTCAAGGCGTAATAGTGTGAATGGATCAACAATTTCAAAGGGGTGCTCAATGCTTGTACTGGTGTCTACTACCTAAAGACATCGTCCGTATGTACAAGACATACACATATAGCTATTTTCAAGAATTAGACTTAGAAGGCACACCCAAAACAATGCGGAGGATAAGTTCGCCACTAGTATAAATTTTCAGCTATATTCAAGCCGCATGGGACACTAAGAGAATCAGTCCCATTAGTTGGTCATCTTGTTTGGTAACAAATCCAAGACCCCTTGGTACTTCAGTTGCTTCTCATCTTTATTTTTCAAATTCCAATACACGGACCAGCCGACACGTGTTTCGTCTTACAAAGACTTTTTCAAGGCACAAATCAGAAACGACGTCGTATTGAAGGTATATGTGTTGTATGTCTAGATTTGGGGATGATGTCGTCATCAACCAGTCATCTAAATAAGGGTAGAGCAAGACCTTTAACTTTCGGTGATGAGCAGCTACCACTGCTATGCTCATTGAAAAGGTGTTAGGTGCTGACTTGAGGCTGAAAGGGAGAACTTTGAATTGGTAGTAATGTTTTCATATGATAGATCTTAAAAACGTCCTGTATTTCTTTATGATCAGACTTTGGAAATATGCATCTTGAAGATCTATTGCACACTTCCAATCGCCCTGATGTAATTTGGGATAAATTTGGTGCAAAAGCCAACATTCTAAATCTTTCTTTATCCATTTGTTTGGTAGTCTCAGATTGAGAATGGATCTTAATTCTTGTTTTAGTCCTTTCTTTTTTTACCATAAAGAAACTGAAACAAAAGGCAGGTCCTCCACCAAATTATTTTACAGTAAGGTGTTCACTTCTTCTTGTAGTAGGTCTTGATGATGATAGAAAGATTTTGGGTGTGGTATAGTAGGAAAAAGATACTTGAAATTGAGAGAATATCCATTCTGTACAACATTTAAGAACCATTTATTTTTTGTTATTTCTGCCACTCTTGGAAAATGTTTTGAAAACCTCCCCCCATCAGACTGACTGACAGACAGAGGAGAAGGAGGGATGTCTGCTGGCCTCCTCTCCTTTTTTGAGGACCTTTTGGGGTGATAAGGCTGACTTTGTTGCTGCTGTTGTTATGTGTGCCATTGAGGAGTTTGAGCCCTCTGCAGGAAGCACTTACTGCAGCAGGGCTTGTAGCACCTTCGAGATTCTTTCTTCTTTTCAAGACCTATTGCGTTCAGTGTGTCTATTTTAGTTTTCATTCTGACCATCTCATCATCCACCTGAGTGCTGAAGAAGGAATTTCCTGAAAATGGGAGATTGAGAGTTATTTGCTGGGCTTCTGGTTCAAAGCCTGGTAGACTCAACCAAGGATATGGCAAAATACTTGAATCTGTTGTTGCACTTTATTATCTGCTTTGACACCATCATTCATTCCTGAAGGATCTCTTGAAAATCTTGCTGGTTGTCCCTTGAAAGTTTTTCTGTGAATCTTTAAAGAGAATTCTACAGAGATCTATCTCTATCATAGGGACATACCAAGGCAGTTGCCCTTGCAGTTTTTATGCTTTTAGCAGCTGTGCAGCACATTTTCCTCCCCACTGAATCTATACTCCTGCTTTACTTGACTAGAGGAAAGGAAAGTTGAAGCAGAAACAGCATGTGATTTCTTTGCTGCAGAGATGTTTGCTGAATCAGGAACAGCATATGATCTTAGACAGAAAGAGTCCTGATCTGGTATTTTATATTTGTTCAGCTATCTGGAAGGAGCAGACTTAACAGAAGCTGGCACCAGAAACAAATGCATAGCATGTTTCGGAGACCCAGAACCGAGAGCAATAATGGTCTTGAAGATACCTTGAGATGCAGTTCTTCAAAAATCAGTGATGTAGAGTTGGTAGACGTCAGTATGGAAATGTTCCGTTTATTTGCTACTCCTACTAATACTTCATTGAAAGCATTAAGGTCATCTGTTGGCAGTACTCTAGCTGGAGAATCTAAAATGGCCTAAGAGTAATCCCTGATGAAGGAGCCATTTGTGGAGTGCGATAACATTGATGGAGAGTGATGATGTCGCCTAGAGGTCCTGCTTGAGGTTTATCTTCCACTATGGAGGCATCTTGAAGGCGTGCAATATCTTCTCAGGGATCTATTTTAGCTTGACCTACTGACCTAGGAATCCCAAAAGTTGATTTATAGGCCTTGACTACTAATAAATCCAGTAGCTTTGCATCTTTCCCTCTGGTAATGGGTGAACCACATGAAAGGATTGGCTGTAGCTTTGCTTTCATGACTTTAAGAATATGTTCATAGGATTGACAATTCAATGATTTTTGCAAACATTTAAAAGCGTTAATTAAATCCATAGTTTTTGCCCTTAGATCTTTAAAATGATACTTTAAAAAACTCTTATCAAACACCACCCCCACATATCTATAGGTTTTTTTTTTAATAAATCTTTTTATTAACAATTCAAGTAGGGTGATCACTCCATACAGTAAGCAGTAATAACAGTTGTGTCTCAAACTCACAAATCAAGCAGTTGTTCCGTACATTATTTCAGTGGGGTAGTAAAGGATGATGGTTGGCTACACAGTTCAGGCTGCCAATGATTCATCCGGGGGGGTACATATGGGGGTTCACATATATTGCCACGACATACATTCCATTTAGTCTATATCGCTATCCATTTCCGGAGACAGCCACGTGCCACATAGACCGTTTTCTCACGCACCATACACCAGCCCTTATCATTTTTCCAGGCGCTCAATGTCGTGATGTTGCCGCTCCCCACAGGCTGGCGATGTTTCATTTAGCTACCATCTGGCCAAGCGTTGCCCAGAGTTTACCCAAGGTGTTCAGGTCTGTGGGCTCCCAAACATTCTGGAGACATCTTTTGGCTTCTAGCCGAATCTCCACCACCCATATTTCACTCCTACATTCAAGTACTTTCTTCCAATAACTTTGGATCGGCGGACATTCCCAAATGATGTGGAAAAAGGACCCCACTAGGCCGCAATGCCTTTTACACAGCCCCTCTTCGCTCCTGCTCATCAGTACCAGTCTGGGACCCGAGAGATACACCCTATGTCAGATTTTTAATTGGATCAGTCTCAGTTTTGCTGAAATGGCGACCTCCTTTGGTGAGGAGAGTGCTTCCCGCCATTCGTCATCCTCCAGTTCCAGGCCGTCTCGTCCCCATTTCTCCCTTAGTGGTGTTAAAGGATCTGGGGTGCTATGTATCAGCTTTTTGTATGTAAGGGAGATAGATTTTTCGGGCAAGTAGCCGTTGAGCAATCTTTCTTCTAGAGGAGAAGACTCCGGTATAGGGGACCCGGGCGGGATGTTAGCTTGGAGGGAGTGTCTGACCTGTATGTATCTAAAATATTCCGATGCGGCTAACTCGTGTGTCTCTATATCTATATGTTTTGATGACTTAGATTGGCCCTGCTCTGGCCCTCCATGCATTAGACTTCTGTTTTGCTGGTCTAATTTTCATAATTTTAGTTTTTTTGACATTTAGTTCAAGGCCATTTATTTGTATGTAATCATCAAAGGCATTTATGAGTCTTTGTAGGCCAATAGGCGTTTGGCTCAGAAGGATAGTATCTTCAGCGTATTGAAGGTAGCTAATTTGTTCCTCTCCCAACTTTGGAGAATAGGCGTTAACAGAGTCCAAGTGCTGCAAAAGATAGAAAACTACCATCACCCAGCCTGACTTGAACACAGGTATCTGTGTACAAAAGAGTTATAACCATTAACAGTTTCCATAATAAATTTTGGGGCACTGAATCAAAAGCTGCCTTTAAATCTATAAAAGCAATATATAAATTTTGTTTTTTAAGGACAGCCCGCTCTGCAAGTAAAGAAAGTGCCAACAGGTCGGTAGTGGTAGATTGGCCCTTCTGAAAACCAGCTTGATTAAGCTGAATTTTGCCTTGCTGCTTTGCCCATTTTTCCAATTCTCTCGACAGACTTGAGGCAAAAACCTTAGCATCATCGTCAGTTAACGAAATTAACCGATAATTAGTGGGATTGTCAACCTGGACCACATTTATAAATAGGCTGCAGTATACTATCTTGCAATGATGCCGGCACAGTTTCCAATGTCATTACTTCATTAAACAATTTGTTTAAGATTCCAGCCCACATGTCAGTATTGGCACAGAACAAGGCATTAGGCAGTCTATTAGGTCAGGGAGCACCATTTGTACGAAGGCCACGTAGAAGAGTAGTTATTTGATTACAACTTATACATTTTAGGGTAATACTCAAATCAAGACAGGAATCACTAAGTTTCACAATATTATTCATGCCCTGGCACATATCACTCTCCATATCGGTCTTTGATGTACTATTTTTCCCATAACTAAAACACGTATCTGGTTGATATACAGATTGATCCTCCGTGCCATACAGATTTGTAATAAAAGTTATCCAAATATTTTCCGATATATTTACACAGAATGCCCTACTGCCTCCCCTTTCAAGCTTGTTAATTACTGCCCTTAAACTTTTTGCATTATTTCGTTTGGAGGCAAATAATAAGCAGTTAGATTTAGCCTTCCAAATTTCTTGTCTATAAACTTTTTTTAGTGACGTCATTTTATCCTTATAGACAGTTGAATTGATGGAATCTGTAAGAGTAAGCCCCCTGTATAGCTGTATTAAGTAATTTCTTTAATTTAAGTAATTTAGAAATGAACCATTTGTTCGACGATAGATTCTTTGGTTTCATAGGCTTTTGAACTGCATATGTACCCACCAGGGATGTTGTTATGTAGTTCCTTTTATTAATCCTATTGACAGCCCCCAACACGCACTGCTCACCTTCATTTATTAATGTTTTAGCAGCTCGTGTTATTTCCTCCTGTTTGTCCAAATGCCAAACTAACCTCTTCAGATTATATGAAGAGTGAGCCATGTTGGGAAGCTCGTTACATCTAGGGTCACACTTCACTAAAAAATTCAATATTACTATCTGAGGATTATAATCACTTTCGAGTAGATGGATTACCGTGTATTCAGACAATTTTGAGCTTAAATTTTCTGAAATAATCGTGTAGTCAATAATTGACCCTTGTTTCGAGTTTTAAACAATGGAATGAGATTTTCTTTTAACAAATTAAACCCAGCCTGGAACATTATATCATAACACTCTTTTGCATTTCCGTTAGTCCTACCATTTACAGAATGAAAGGAAATCAGGTGCAGATTAAAATCACACGAGACTATAAAACCGGCCTCAGGATGCCGGAATAATAATGCACTTAGGATATCCCGCAAGACATACAGCTGCATAGATTTATTTTCCTGGCACTTAAATATATATTAAGTATAATTAGACTAAATTCTGTGTTATGTAACACAAGGCGTTGTAACCAGTCCAGATCAAAGTCCACAACTTCAACTACTAAATTTAGGTCAGCCGTAATGTAGCACGAGAGCCCTCACTTTACACAACCTGATTTATTGGTACGCACTGCCGGGAGACTATACTAATTAAACCCTAGCTGAGGTGTTGCTTGTTCTCTCCATGTTTCTTGAAATAATAGAATTGTAAAAGAATTTAGAAATAATATTGTATCTGGGTCAGACAGTTGATGGATCAGCCCATGCACATTCCATGAGCATAGTCTTAATTGCACAGCTTTATCAACTGGAGCTAATAACATTCAATTTCCATCTCGTCGATGCGCATTCACAAGACTAGCTGGAAGCCAGAACCAATCCTCCACTCGCATGTTAGTTTTAGGTAACCATTCGCAGATACAACCCCCTGATTGAGAATTAGTATTCAGCAGGCCTGTACTGCAAGATTGATTATCTGTTGGACCTGTTGCACCTCTAAGTACTGGATTTAGCTTATTACTTTCAGGCTTTATTCTTTCCTTTTTGACCTCGGGGGCCAATACCTCTAGGATCCGGGGATATTCTAAGGGGGTCCAATTCTCAACCTTAACCCTTTTCATGCGCATGACGGAGCGGTTCCGTCATGCGCGTCGGTTGCGCTGTGCGCATGACGGAACCGCTCCGTCATGGCCCGGCCAGCACACCGAACCTTCAGCACAGCGCGGAAATCCACGCCGCGCTGAAAGGGTTAATACCACATTCCATAAAATACACACTTGAATCTAAGATTTTAGTCACAATTTTATTAGAGATCCAAGTTGTTATAGTTGACTCACGAAGAAAGTTAGATTGTATTTGTTTGAACTGCACAGACAACAGATCAGTGGTTTTAATAAATGATGAATCAGGAATGGTTGAGATTATTTTCAATATTAAACTCCGATTCAGACTGTCATGAGTACCCTAAGATTCATACAGGGGATGCAGTACTAACTTTCCCCGGATATGGGTACTATTATCCTGTATTGTGCATAAAGAGCTTAATGGGTCTGATTTGCTATCATTAGATAGATTGACATTTTTAAATTCTTTTAAGGATGTTAAACTCTGGGTGGCACTGGGCTTTATCATATTGACTGGACTTAACCTGTGTGGTATATGGACTACCTGGTCTTTGGATGGGAACATAGTCTGTTTGTATATTTGCAATTTAATCTCTGGTTGAGGATGACAATTTATTTCTCTACCTGCAAACCCCAGGGTCGGCTTACACTCAAAATCTGGGGCTTGCTGTCATACTTCTCCATTGTTAATGCCTACTGTATCAGTGATTATAGTACCAGTGGCAGAGAGAACTGAAGTATATTCCATACCTTCTTGAGCAGAGTCCTTATCTGGGCAATCCTGATTAGCTTGATTAAAAATGGGATAACAGCCCTTCATTTTACTACTGTGGCTGCCGGAACAACTGACCTCTTGGCATCATTCCGAACCTTCCGCAACCTTTTTCTTGCCCTTTTAGATAATGGCGGAGCATCACTGAAGCTATCTCCTGAGCTTGAACATAAGTAATTAACAACCTGGATTGTCTCGGTTTCTTATTTCCCTGAGGAGCATGACATTCATCGATTTGTGTAGCTAAGCCCAGACAAACCTCTGGCTCCCCACCAGACTCCACTGGCACACTAATATTATTGCGGATCGCATCTCCCTGGGGTGGTTGCTGATTCATGTTCACACTAGGTACACCGACTCACAGGTTGCTATAACAAACAGGGGTTCGTTCCCAATATGAATTCCCAACTGTTTTTTTAACTTTAACAAGTGATCCTCCTGTTGTCAGGAGGTACCTTATCTAAAATGTGAGAACACTTGTGTGAGAAGTTGGCCTGATATATTCCGTCCACTACTTATAGTGGGCACCTTGTATCAGTCCAAGCAACCCATTATGGTGATAGGTTAAAGACAACCTTTATTGAAAGCTATCCTAGTGGTAGCTATGGAGAGCAGCCTTCAGGCTAAGTCTTGAAGGAATGTAAAGCAGCTTGTTTTACCAGTCTATAATCTCTTGAATGACCAGATGAAAGGACAACCACACTAGGTGTACATTTAAAATATATGTATTTAAGATAAAAAACACCCCTCTAGTCTCTTTATAAGGCTGGAGTTCGAAGTACTTAAGTTACAAGTCAATATTCAACAGTAAAAGCACAAATACACGTTTGGACCCTAGGGGCATACCAAACCATATACCAATAAAGTGGTATAAGAACCACGACTGAGCTAAACACAAGGCCTAGAGCCTGTAGAAGTGCTTGGATCACAAGGAACCACCCAAGGCAGTGAAACAGGGGACCCACGGGGGACGCGTGCAGTGTGAGAACATAGCCGCGAATCGCCGTTAACTTCTATGGGGAAAGTCGCTGTTGAAAATGAAGAGTTTAAGGACACTTAGAGGACGACTACAAGCAAACCCTTTTGGACTTAGAGGTGTCTAGGGCCAACACCCATGGGAGCACTGGAGTACTCGAGTTACCTCACCCAGGGAAGCCGGGTGCATAGGTGTCAAATGGTGTCGGGTCGCGGCGTCGTTTTCAATGGAAGCTGCCAAAGAAGTGCTGCTGCCGTGAAGAGGAGAAGTGTCTGGAGAGATCCAAGCCTGGATCGATGATGGAGGGAACCTGAAAGCAGAGGGGACAGAGTCTGGGTCACTTACCAGTGACCAGGGGCACGATAGTCCAATTCCCACAGATGTTGGGTGCTTCAGGTGAGTTGACGGGTGTCTTGACTCTTCAGCCACGATGTCCAGGAGGCGTCGACGACAACCAGGAGCTGGATTCGAGCTGTCCCACGAAGTCTATCGAGTGATGCAGTGTCGGCGACCAGATTGGACCCAACAAGCCTTGGCAACGGCAAGTCACTTGGAAACAGAGAAAGGACTTCGGTGCAGACCAGCAAGATCTGGGGGACTCACCCAGCGAAGGTAAGTCGGGGCATGTCTGGAGCAACCAGAAAAGCCCAATCAGAAGAGGAGTTGCCTTCATGGGGACCCACTAGTCAATGGGCAAGCGATCACGAAGGAGCCTCGAGCGGTCGCACTTGAAACTGGCCCACGGGTCACTCATTGAGTGGAGGCAAGAGGTCTTCGGTGCGGGAGGTGCTAAAGGCTGGGGCTACTTGGAGCCCAAAGCACAACTTCGAGGAAGACCAGGAAGATGATGGATCAGCAAAAGATCACGGTGTCCAGGGGTCATGGTTGCTGTGGACTCAGGGTAGCCTCGGGAAAGTCTGGAAATCCACCTCTGGTGATGCAAGGACTTCGGCGTCCGGCGGGAGCTTCAGCGATGCAGACCGGACAGTTGCTTCTTTGGTGCCTGCCAAGCAGGGGAGTCACTCCTTGACCCCAAGGGAGATTTCTTCAGTATTCTAGTCGAAATAGAACATCGAAGGTCCAGGATATATGTTGCAGAGTTTCATCCAGGGTAATCCAAATTCTTAGGGACTGGGTTCCCATACTTATACGAAGTTTGGGGTTTGGACATATTCTAGGGACCCACCTATGGGAGGGTTTGGAAAGAGGGGTGGTTACACCCATTTCCTTTGTCCAGTTTCGCGCCAGAGCAGGGGCAGGTAGCCCCTGCAACCGGTTTGAACTGGACTATGCACAGGGACACCAAGTGTGCCCCCAGTGTAGGAGTTAAAAGCACCAGAGAGTGCTCTCGCCCAGCCCCAATACACATCTGCCTGCCTGGGGAGGTGGTTACACCTCCCTGGGCCAGGTAACCTATTGTCCAGGCCTCCTCTGCCGGAGTTTCGGTCAGCAGCAGGAGGCCAGACCCGTGTCTGTGGCAGTGGTATCCATTTTGTGATACCAGGGCTTTAGAAAGTCTTTACCGGGTGAACATGTCTCTCCCTCTAGAAGGGTGGAATGCTACCCCCGCTGCCAGAACTGGTGGTGGGTAGTATTCCAAAGCATTTGACACCAAACACGACATGTTTCCGTGCAGCCAGTCCAAAGTTAGCATTTACCGCGAGGTTATAATGCACTTAAGAGTATATGGTCAGGCTGCACCACAAACAGCATCAGAGGAGGTACTCCAAACGCTGCAGAGGGGCTCTGCTCATGCAGGGGCACACTCTCACATAAAAACCAAGCACTCTGCCTTCAGGATTATCAAGGCCTGCCATAGGAGTGACTTATAGGTTTTATATGCGTGTGCAATGGTAGTGATGTAGGTAGCCTATACAACAGTAAGGGTTGCAGGCACCACCTTACCCAGGCTGCAGTAGCAGACCTGTGGTGTCATTTTGGAGTGCTTCCCAGGGGTGGCATAATACACGCTTCAGCCCCTGGTAGGCCTCTGAGGTAACTATGCCCTAGGTACATAGTATACCATATACTAGGGGCTTATAAGGCACTCCAGAATCCAATTAGAAATGTACCTAATGTATATGGAAACCATTTTAGAGAGGAAGCAGCTAGGCTGGGGTCCTGATTAGCAGGACCACAGCCAGACTAAGGTCGAAAAACAGTGAAACACCAGCAAAAAGTGGGGGTACCCATGCGAAGCAGATCCTACTCTCCTACAACTTGCATCTAATTACTTAATTGTTAATCTCAAACTAAGCCTTCACCACCAAATTTGTCAAATTTTGTAATTTTGATCAATGCCCACCACATAAACTACTAAAGTATTTAGATGTTTCACCTGTATATCAAGCTTGTTTGAATGAAACTTTAGTGCAGTTGTTATTTTATTATCTGCATGTTTATGTATAGCAGAACGCTCATCAGGTATAGGCGAAACGTCATATTTATCTAGGAACAAGAGGTCTGCAGAGTTCAGAGAATTATCTACTAGGGCAATATTCTGTAAAACATGTTCACTATTTATAGGTTTACTCTTTAAAGGGACTGAAATTGGATGTGCATCCAGTACCTGTTCACCAACACATAACCCAGAACTAAATAGATTTAAAAAACTCTTATTGTTTGATACTTCTACTATAGATGATCCTAGACTCTCACATACTCTCTCAGACCCGTTCTTAGGCAACCGAGATATAAAGGAGCATTGGTTAGCTTGAAGTTCACCCAAACAGATAACAGAGGCATCACTGTCATTTGAGAGCTTATTACATTAAGATATGGCCCAAGGATTGTCTTCCACCTGGAGTGCACAGTTCATTGTGGGCCGCTATGTAGTTTGGGTAGACCGCAAATTTACCTGACCAGCTTTTAAGGCATTGTGGACTTGAGCTTTAGCTACAACTACATGGGAGTCCCCAGATTCACATGGGGAATTTGTTACCACAGAAGCATTTGAGGTTAAAGGCAGCAAACTGTTTTCCACTTTCTCTCAGTTTGTCCCTGTGAGATATAATGTCTTCACAAATTTCCTGGACTATAGATAGACACATGTTTTTGAGTGCAGGCGTAGATAAATGCACTTCAGCTTCACATTGATCATTACGTTGGGCATTGTATTTCTGTTTAAAATAGTCCATTATGTTGGGCTGAGAAAAATGGGTCACACCCCAAAGCCCCCCCGCCCCTGGCAGAAGTTAGATTGTAGATTTGACCCACTGTACTTAAAGCACCCCCCGGACTTGATGCTGGCCCATTTACGGTTGACAGATCCTCAAGGTCCATATCATTTACCTGCAAATTATTTTTGGGGGAAAGGGTTTGAATTTTCCTTGCAGCTTTACGCCTCTTTGTTGATCTTGGAACAACAGTTGCACTGGCCGCCTTGTGCGATCTGACCTCATGATGTGAGCCTAATTACTCCAACGATAGCAACATGGAGACAGATATCTCAACAACAAGTTCTTAAGAAACAACACCTCACCTTTAGATTTTTCTTAGAGCCTCTTTGCTTTCTTTTTCTTTTCACAAGAGTGTATGACTCCTGCGGCCTGCTTACTAACAATCTGGCTGGTTGATCAGCTGCCCGGTTGACTTGCTGGTTGGTCCACTTGCCACAGGTTATTGCAGGTTATCTTTAATGAATGGGGCACTAGTGGGGAACAGGGCACAACTGCAGGCTGCACCTGAACCTAGTCAGGCCACCTCCGCAGTCCACCTGTAGCTCACACTCAGCGACCGCCGACTATCAGCAGCCTTACTCAGCCACACACCCACACCCGTAACAGGATATTGGTTATCGTGATATGGGGCAGACCACGGTAACCGTGGTCTCTCCTGGTCTGGTCCCTGGTCCCGGTCTGGTCCCAGAAGGATTGATTACTATTGTTCTGCCCGAGGCCCAATTTCGGATGCAAGGACAGAAGCAGACTAGTGGTGGACATGGGACACAGACCACTTATGTCACATCAGTGGGTATCCAAGCAGGGGCTTGAGGTTGTTGCAGATGTAAGCAGCTTTGGCGAGGGCTACGAGTGGTGCTCTCTTGGCATACCCACAATCCGCACCCGTGTCTACATGGGCCGCTTCCACAGCAGCCTAGGGCACACTTGTGCGGCCGACTACGGCCCACCACACTAGCTCCTCCTCCGTCACTGCCAGTTCTGGACAATCCTGGCCGACTTCTGGCTGGTTTCTGGCCGGTTGGACAGTTGCGCAGGCTGTAAGGCCTTAAGGTCGTTGGCGTTACGGGGGGGGGCGTTACGGGGCTCTCTAGGCTCTCTAGTTTGCTCAGGGGAGGAGCAGGCCTCACCGGAGCCTACCAGAGCCTACTGCCCCACCCCTATTGAAACGCCGAATTGCCGAATTACCGCTACGGCTGTGGTTTCTCTCCGGCTCTGCGTCGAGACTGCGAGAGGGCGTGGCTCAAATACAGGAAACCCGGCTCCATCACTGCTCATCACTCCGTCACTCAGCGCTGCTCTTTTTTCATGCTAGCTTTCGCTGTGCAAGACTTTCTTCCACCCCACATAAAGAGTTCCAAAAAGAATCCGCCAACTATCCAATCAGAGAGGAAGTTGACATTTTGACTTGGCAAAATTAACCTATTGCCAGGTCTAAACATTCCTTTTTGATAAATATAAGTCACCCTTAGGGTAGGCCCTGATCAGCTCAGAAGGCCTGATGCAGTGTATTCAAAACATAGGACATGTACTAAGTTTTACATGTCCTGGTGGTGAAAAAGTCCTAAAGTTGTTTTTCACTACGGCAAGCTCTACCTCCCCAAAAGATGGTAATGGAATGAAAAGGAAATTATAAGGCATATAATGCCAGGAGGTGTCAAAGCGTTGAAATTTCCAAAGGAAATGAGCAACTGCTATCATCCAAAGAGCTGCCATCATGGGAGGGAGAAGAGCCAAGTTTTCTGTTGCTTCCGGAAAGCTGCAATGGAGTCCAGGCTTGCGATGTGAATGGGAGGAGTGTTCCACGGTTTAGCTTCAGCTACAGAAAAGGAGTGGCCGCCCCATCTGGCTTTCCCAAAATCCCCACCGTAGTAGAGGATGATCTAAGATGTCTTTTTGAGGTGTACCAGTGAAGAGGTATTTTTGTAGAATTTTAGCAGGTGGGTGCAACAGAGAAATTGGGTGCAGATTTTTAAGGTCCTCAGAATCCCCATTAGGCTGTTTTTGAAGGGGGATGACTACTGCCTCCTTCCAAGTTTGAGGAAAAACTCCTGTTGACAATATCTGATTGAAGACCTTTGCCAAGAAGGTCGCAATCAGGTCCTTGGCAAGTTGAAGAATTGTAGGAGGGCAGGGATCATCAGGTGAGCCTGAGTTCAGGCTCATAAGGAGATTTTCTACTTTAAGCAAGGAGATGTGATGGAAAGCAGACATAGCAAATGATGAATGGTAGTCTGTGGGGTCTTCTGTTGCTAATGTAAGGGGGCCCTTGCACATGGAAGTCTGAGTAGATCTTCAAGATCTTGTCTCTGAAATATCCTGCAACATTATTGCAGAAACTTTGTGAGCTTGCGAAGAATTGCTCAGTCGGAGGCGTAGAAAGTTCTTTAACCACCTTGAACAGTTCGTTGGTAGTATTAGTGGCAGTCCTGACTTTATAAATGTAATAAGAGGATTTGGCAGCAATGATAGCACGCTTATACTCAAGTAGCAAATCTTTATATTTGCCTTTTTCCTCTAGCATGGAATTTGCTCTCCATTTTCTTTCTTGCCTCTGACACTGCCACCTGAGTTCTTTAAATTCTTCTGAGAACCAGGGTACGATTGCTTCAGTTCTAGTGCAGATCATGGATTTAATAGGGATGACCTGGTCAATAGGGGCAGTAACATAGTCCTTAAAATTGTCTGTGCATGGTTTCTGTGCATAATTGTTGTTCCCTAAGGCTTCTCTGAGCGCAGATTTCATGTCTTTAGTGGAGATTTTGCTCCAGCTTCTCTAGGATACGGGTTTACCCTGTGCCTGTTCTACTCTCCTCTGTATTAAAATTTTAAAGGTCACCACTAAATGATCTACTCAGCTCAAAGAATAACCCCCACCTGCAATGTGCAATGGTTGGTAATGATCCCGTCCAATGTATGACCAGCTGTGTGGGTAGGAGATGTGACCAGTTGGGTGACTCCAAGGCTTGATATAAGTTCAAGCTGATAGATCCAATCAATACCCTCCTTATCTTCCAAATGGTAGTAAACGTCCACCAGTATAGTGAGGTTAGGGTTGACAATATATGGTTCTAAGATATGGCTCCTGGCCTCAATTAACTGAGTCCAGGAACTATGGGGGGGTGATAGACCAAAATCCCAGAGAGTAGGGTTTTGCTATTCACTTTGAGTTTGAACCCTGCCACCTCACATGTGCCTTGTAAGTCCACGTTAATTGGCTCAAGGGTGCAGTTAATTGAATTTCTAACTATAATGGCCACCCCAACCTCTGCGTAGGGGCCGATAAAGCATAGCAATTGCAAAGCCTGGGGGAACCGCTAACACCAGGTCCTGAATCCTCCTTAGCCCAGCTTTCAATTATGAACAAGCATTCTAGATCCAGCATTTGTATAAATTCACAAGCTTCTGTACTACGTTTAGCCGTGGAATGTCCATTGATCAGAGCACGTACGATCTCCTTCTGAGTATACCCCTTTTCTTGGCCTCACACCATTCCTTGTTGTTAAGTGCAGGCGCTGCCTAATCCATGTTTAGCATGGTGTGCCAGTTGCAGTGATGGCAGCAATATGTCCGAGTGTTAGAAAAATTGAGGATAGTACAGCCCTCTCTTCTATCTTTAAAACCCCAATTCAGTAAATCAGCACATGCGTATTGAATATTCTTACCCTCCTTAAGAGAAGTATCAAGACAGGCAGCATTCCTAGCCCTGTCGCTGTCCAGGCACAGACAGGCGGAGGTGGCCTTGGCTTTGGTGCACCAGTGGCACGTCCGAGCTTCGGCCCCACTTTTGTAGGAAGTTGGGCACATTGGCAGGTCAGCACTAGAACGGTGACCTCCTCCTGCTCCTCACCGTGGCCTCACCAAAATTAGCCATCAGGGAAGGAAAACACATGACTCCCTCACCTCAAAAAAGGTAAAGTGAAAAGTACAAGCTCTAACAGGCTCTGCATTATGCCTCAAAGAAAGAGCAAGGTAGTGTGCAAAAATGTGTCGAAAGCAGCAGGTTTAAACACAGTACAACATTACATGTTTAAAGTACCTAAAATCATGTTCTAAAAACTATTAAAAAGCCCCAGAATCAAATAGCAGCAAAAACGTAATTTTTTAAAAATCAAAGTGCATTGTGGTTAAACAAGCGTTTCAAGCATTCTAAGGGTAGCGGATGCTTCTAACCAGGGCGTCCGTGCATCAGCCTGATTTGTGTAGGCAGTTGGGCACATTGGCAGGTCAGCACTAGAAAGTTTACCTGCTCCTCACCAAAAATGACCATCAGGGGAGGAAAACACACGATCCTCCACCTCAAAGAAGGCAAAGTGAAAAGTGCGAGCTTAACATGCTCTGTGTACTGCCGCAAGGAAAGAGCAAGGTAATGTGCAAAAATGCATTGAAAGCAGCAGATTTAAACACGGTACAACAGTAACTTTTCAACATATCTAAAATTACGCTCTAAAAAGAATTAAAAAGCCCAAGAATTAAATGGCAGCTAAATTGTTAATTTTTTAATACAAAGTACAGTGTGGTAAAACAAGCGTTTCAAGCGGTCAAAGGGTAGCGGATGCTTCTAGCCAGGATAACATTGGAGGTACCTCATTACATCTAATAAGCAGTAACCACCAATTCAGAGCAGATAGGTAGAGTTTAGTGTCTAAAGAATTATAGTTAAAAGCTCTCTTTAATGCTGAATTCAGATTTTTAATCACAATTCTGAAAATGTCACTTTTAGAAAGTAAAGACAAATACCCAGAAATGTATCTGGGAATACCCAGTGCACTACTCATTGGTACACTATAAAGTGTATGCTAAAGTTTGAGACTTTGATTAAACAGGATATTGCAAAATTACCATCTGTAATGGCAGGCACCCCCAACCTATCAAAAAAAGAGAAATTCGCATTGAAATCTTTACAAATGAGTGATACTTTACATTTCACTAAAGCTGATAAAGGTGGAGCATTAGTGGTAATCGATCGTATACAGTATGAGAACAAAATTAATCAGATGTTACAAGATTCTTCAACCTATTTACCATTATTGAGTGATCCCACTGCTGAATTTCTATCGGCATTGGATTCTGTTCTCACACATGCGGTCGAGATGAAATGGATTAGCACCAAAACCAAGGAGTATTTATTTACTCGTTTTCCCAAAAGACCGGGGTTATACATGCTCCCCAAAATACACAAAAATCTTAAGGACCCTCCGTTGAGGCCCATCGTCTCCGGATGTGGTTCTATTCATGATCCATTGGGACATTATATTGATGTCTTTCTCCAACCGATTGTTCAAAACTGTCCATCATATGTGCAGGATACGACACATTTGTTCAAAACATTAATATTCCGGACACAGGAGACATTTGGCTATGTACGATAGATGTTGTATCTTTATACACATCTATTCCTCATCTTGAAGGAATTGAAGCCATAGAATGGGCATTGCTGAGACAGGATAATGTTAGAGCTAAAAAAATGTTTCTTCTTGAAATCCTTTACTTCTGTTTATTCCACAGTTATTTTCAATGGAAAGGTCAGTTTTTTCTTCAAGCAAATGGAACATCTATGGGCTTTTCGGGAGCTCCCAGCTACGCTAATATTTTTATGTTTAAGTTTGAGACCGAACACATTCTTTCTAAGCCTACTTGGACCTCCAGATTGATAGTATATAGACGTTTTATTGATGATATACTGATCATATGGCATGGATCACGTATTGATCATGAATTACAAATCATGATATTGAATGATATCAATCCTAGAATTCAATTTACATATCAAATCGAGTCCCAAAGTATTGCCTTTCTTGATGTAAAGCTCACTTTGTCTGGCACTTCCACTCAGACCACTATTTTTAAAAAGTCTACTGATCACAACAATGCTTTGCTTTATCAGAGTTTTCACCCCCTGTCTCTGAAACGTCATCTCTCTTTTTCTCAATTTTTAAGAATTAGACGCATCACCTCAGACTCAGCATTAGGCCTGCAGACTATTCAAGATTCTAAAAGCAAGTTTCTCAGTAGAGGTTATCCACAACAGATAGTTGATCAAGCAGCCATTAGGTCATCTGCTATTCATCGGGATGATCTGCTGAGAAAGAAACCAATTGACACTGGTATAAAAAGAGAAGTCTTTGTCTCTACATTTTCCACTCATTCGAGTTTGTTGAAAAAATGTATACTACAGAGATGGGATCTACTCCAATCGGAATCTGACTTCAAAGGAATGTTTTCTGATCCCCCGTTATTCGCATACAAGAGGTCCTTCAATCTGTAAGAAATTTTAAATAGATCCAGAGATAAAACTCAAACTATGTATAAAGGTATGTCCAAATGCATGAACTGTTCGCACTGTAACAATGTGATTATGGGTAGTAGTTTTCCACATCCTCGTACAGGCAAAAAGATTTTTTTTTAATTTCAATGCCAATGGTAATAGTCATCATGTGATCTATGTGATTAAATGTCCATGTGATTTGCACTATGTTGGAAAAACTGAAAGGATTCTACGAACCCGGATTACTGAGCACAAGACTAGGATTCGTACTAAGACGATCAGTTCTCCACTTGCACAGCATTGGTTATTGTCCAAACATACCATCGCACAATTGAGATTTGGGGTCCTTGAGGTCTTGGAGGACTCTTCTGACAGAGACATGTCTAAAGTTCTCTCTCAGCGTGAAACTTACTGGCTATGGTTCATGCAGACAATGTCCCCAAAAGGGTTGAATGACAAATTCGAACTGTCTTGCTTTTTATAATGTTATGATGTTTGTCCTTATGATTGATGCTCTCTACGCCCGCTCTAAATTGGATATAGATTTTTTCTACACATTGTTTTGGTAAGACCACACTTGCCATCAATTTAACATTTAAGTCATTGACTGCCATGCTTGAGGTTTGGTCTACATAATTTTCATCTTGTCTGTATTATATAAGGTCATGTGTAAACGTGTTTCATCGATTGTTGAAATCTTTTTTGTATTCTTGTGTTCATATAACATTTACAGACAGCTTTTGCTAAATTTGTATTAGATCAGGCACTTTTGTGTTTATCTGTTTCACATTAATCATAGTTATTATATCCATCATTTTCAATTTTTCTTTTATTTTCCTCTCATTTTATTTTCACTGTTTATCTCATCACTACTCATCCACACTGTGGTGTTAACATTTTCACCTACAATATTTTCACTCATGACAGGCTTTTCGGGTTACTATCATGTCCGCTGTTTGTATACGTCAGTCCTATCTCTATGATCACTGTTTAACTAACTGGAACATATCTACACGCGCTCGATTAGACCAGTGCTTCCGGTAGCATTGGCGTTTGCAGAACAAGTGGAGATTCATTACATGAGCGCGTAGCTGGTAAGCCCTGTTTTTTTCACAAGTCATCCAGCGTAATTGGTTTTTATTTCCAGAATGGTTACATTCATATCCGCATTTTGCTTATTTCAGGTGCCATTCATATCCGCAGTTGGCTTACCCCAGGTGCCGTCTACCACTATTTTTTGCATCATTCATGGTGTATTTGTCATAAGATTGTTCGGTAAGCGTGTAGTCTATATCACTGCGAATACTTATGCGTATACATTTGGTTTTTTAGAGGACTTTTCATCTTCTATTCCCATCTCGCATCTTATTTCTGTAGATGCGGTTGATTACGTTTATTTGCAACACTGATGTCGCAATCAGCATAGGAGCAGTGGGTAAGCGCGCCCCACGCCTTGATTTGGTGTAGGCTCACGTATAGATTTAATTCACCATTACATCCTCGTGCACCTTTGATGCTGTCTTTTTGGACCTTGATGGTTGGCATAGGTTTCGTTTATATCCAGCAAACTATATGTTTTTTCACTTCACGTCACGTTATTATCACGCGTATCTTTGTCAGTGTGGCTGGTAGTATTGTAGACGCTTTGCAACGTATGTTTTCATGTTTTCACATTGCACAATAACTTGGTGTGGAGCCGGTTTTGTTGACAGTAGTTTCCACACCTCACTTCGGGATGCATGACTCATTCTCTTGTTGATGCACCTGGCATTGGGCCATTCCTGTGTTGTGTATGGGTCTTTACACTTTTTATATTTTCAATTAATCTTTTTCCTCCTTGTGCTCTCTTGTTTCTTGATGAGACTGTATCAGCATGGTGTTCCTGTCCTCACGTGACCCATAATGTCCCATAAGTTGTTGTTACATTATTGTACTCACTAGAACTAGCACGTTGTTATTTTCTAGATTCCCCTGACGAAGGGCTTATGTGAAAGGCCCGAAATGCATTGGGAGATTTGAAAAACCCTGGTGTTTCCGCTGATTACAAGCTGTTTCATTTATTACCTTCCACCATTTTACATCTGCAATCTTCGAAAATGAATTGGAAAGAACTCATTCTTTGGTTGGATGATTTGACTCCTAAACTTCACATTTGGATTCATGGACAATTTATGGACCACTTTTGTTTACAACAAATTGAATTATTAATTGTATTTGATTACTTTTACAAAAACTTTAGCATACACTTTATAGTGTACCAATGAGTAGTGCACTGCGTATTCCCAGATAAGTTTGGTGGCCCGCAGAGCCCCCCACTTGGTGCACACACAATTTGTTCACGTTTATTGATAGTTTATATATTGTATTATTGTTTAAGTGAGATTACTTGAGTGCATCCCAGCTGCGTCTCTTCTATTGTTCTACTTTTAGAAAGTTGGCATTTTCTTCTTCTAACCAATTGGTGCCTGCTGCCTGCTGCCTGTTCCTGTGTCATATGACTAGGTGTAGCTGGCAGTTAGTCTTTGTGTATTGCTCCTAGACAGTGAGACAAAGGGAAGATAGGTGTTGGCAGGATGGGTGTGAGAGGCCGGCTCAGTATATGATGTACACTTATGTAAGTGGACAACTTGCACTGACCCAGACAACCCTTATGGTGATTATAGTGGTCTTAGACAACTTTAGAAAGCTCTCTAAGTGGTAGTTGGAGAGCAGCCATCAGGCTTAGTCCAGAAGGAGTGTAAAGCAGCTTGTTTTACCAGAACACAATCTTGTAGGTGTAGATTAAGTGACATAGAACCACACAGTGTATTTATAAAAATATGTATTTATTATAAGACACTCACTAACACATACAGATATCTCCTAGCCACATATACACAATGCATACAATACTTTGCAATAGAAACAGGTAAGTAGCACTGAATACACAGTGGTTCCCAAGGGGACGAATGCCCACCGATGTCTGGTGTTGCAGGAGAGCTGATGGTAACCTTGGAACTGCAGCTGTGTGGATCAGTCAACGCTATGGAAGACCAGGAGCCGTACACTCGCTGACCCACGTTGGATATCGAGAGTTGAGGGGTCAGTGTCTGGCGGGAGCACTAACAAGACTTGGCATTTGCTACCAAAGTGGAAGTAGAAGAAAGTGTAATGTCGGAAACAGCAAGGTCCAGGAGACTCACCACAAGTAGGGGAGTCAAGGCAGGCTCCGAGCAATCAGGGGAGCCCAAATAATTCAAAGATGACCCTCGATAGGACCCACAGGCTGGAGGCACTGGAGCCGCAAGAGGACCTCAAGCAGCTCACCAAAGAAGCAGGCCCACGATGCAAATGACGAGGTGAGGACGAAGATCCTGGTCACTGGAGGTGCTACTTGGGGCCCGAAGATATTGGTGGAAGGAATCCAGCAAGCCGTTGCAACTGCAAGTCGATGCGGTGCACAGGGGTTCGATTGCGGCAGCTCCGACGAGGGATACTGGCCTCAAACTTGGTGAGAGGACAAGGCAGGCCACGAGGGATTTGAAGAGCCACCAATTGTGTTGCTGAGCCTTTCGGAGTCTGTGGGAGCTCAGGATCAGCAGACTGGTCAGCTTAGTTGCGGTGCCTGCAGATGCAGGTAAGTGACTCCTTCACTGCAAGGAAGATTTCTTGAGGTGTCTTGGATGCCCACAGGCCTTGGAAGGTTTCCTGTATGGAGCACAGGCATGGACGTTGCAGCAGACGAGCAGAGCAAAGAGATCAGGAGCAACAGGATTCTTCCCGGTTGCAGCCTTGATGCCCAGAGCGAAGTCCAGAGTCCCCAGACAGTCAAAGTTGATGTGGTGTCTGAATTGAATTGTGTCCAAAGAGGAATATAGGGACCCACCATCGGGTAAGCCCTAAAGTACCTTATGGAAAGGGTTGGAATGATTCAGGGTTCCCTCCCAGGGGAGGGGTTGGACAGTTGGGAGGATACTCTCATGTCCTTTGTCCAGTTTCGCGCCAGAACGGGTGCCAACGACTCCCTGAGCTGGTTTGAACTGGACTATGCAAGCAGGGCACCAGACTGAGTGGCAGACTGAGTGGCGCTGGCAAGCGCTCCCACTGGGTCCAACACACTAAACCCTGACCGGGAGGTGGTCACACCTCCCTGTGACAGGATACCTATTGTTTTGCTTTCCCCTTCTCGAGCTTGGCTCAGCAGCAGGAGGGCAGAATCGTGTCTCTGGTCAGCAGCAGCCATGTTGTGCTGTCCGGGGCTAAGAAGGCTGGTACCGGGAGCACTGAGGGCCTAATGGAGGACATTTACAGTACTTTAAATCATACCTCCATGATTCCAACATGTTTCATACCAAACATGATAGGGGTTGTTACAGGCAATTTCGAGATGGTCATCGCATAATGAGGCAGTGTCCCTCTATATGTATGGCTGCAGGGATAAAGTAAATAAAATGTATTCAAAATTTGAGGCTGCAGCATCTTGTGACTCCATAGATGAAAATTATTTTACCAATTTGACATACAACTCATATTCAAATTTTTCTCCTGTCACCGCTGAACAGGTAGAAAAACTGATCCTAGCAGCAAAATTGGCTTCCCCTGTGGACCCCTGTCCTCCGTCTGCTAAAAAACCTGATGTTGATGGATCTAACCCTAATAATTATTACCCAATATCTCGCCTGCCACTCCCTGCTAAATTAGTGGAGAAGACTACGAACCAACACCTGGCCCAACATATGCAGGACAGCCATTTGCCTGACCTTTTGCCTGTCCCCACTCAATTTGGTTTTCATTCTAAACACAGTACGGAGACAGCGCAGATTAAAGCCACAGAGGAGATAAGGGCGGTAATGGACAAGGGCGGTGCAGCAGCACTGATTCTCCTCAACTTATCAGCAGCATTTGATGCTGCTGAGACAACGTCTGAGAGCACTAGGTATCACAAACTCAGTATTTGCGCTGCTCACTTATTTTTTAGTAGACAGAATACAATCAGAAGCTCTAGATCAATTTCAATCTGCCCCTTATTCTCTGCCCTTTGGGGTTCCACAGGGCTCTCCCCTCAGTCTGACTTTATTTAATGTCTAGGTGTCTGAGTTAGCGGCATTGATTCAAAACTTTGGCATCACCCTGACTTCATATGCTGATGACATACAAATTGTGGTTTCAGCGCTCAAAAGCTCAACTCCTCTTGGTGACCGGATGAGTTAGGTGATCTTCCTAAACCTGTAACTAAAGCCAAGAATTTAGGTGTGCTGTTAGACAATAGGTTGACTTATGCAATGCTCTCCTCCTTTTTCATAATCAGGAAAATAAAGAACATGTTTCCTTATCTGCCAGCGAATACTAGGAAGACTGTTATTACAGCATTAGTGTTATATATATAAATATCCAAAGTTAACACTTAAGAAAGCTGCAGATGGTACAAAATGCAGCCGCCAGAATATTGTTAGGATTACTCAAATTTCAGTCTGTTTCAAAAGAAATCCAAAGACTGCATTGGCTTCCAGTGGGAAGCCTCCTTAAGTTCAAGGCCTTATGAGTCGCTTATAAAGCCTTGAATAATTCTGGCCCTGATTTTCTCAAACATCTATTTAATTGGTACCAGCCCACCAGAATCTTACACCCTGCTGGGGCCAAACTAATAGTTACTCCCAGATTTTAGAAATCTAGCTGGTGTGGAAGAGGTCTGATTTCGGAACAGCTAAGTTATGAAACACCCTTCCCCTGCATATTAGATCCTCGCCTTTCCTGATCTCCTTTAGGAAGGATCTCCAAGCTTGGCTTTTCCAGAACTAGTTTCCCCTTCCAGTTGTGCTCCTCGGAACTCAGTGCCAAGACACCTCAGGGTATTTGTGCCCTAAATACGTTATAATAACATAACATAACTTGTGACTTTCACCTGGTCTCGCATGACCAGATGGCCGCAAGTGGCGCTTGGGGCTTTTTTTGACGCTATTTTCACTTAAATCTTTAAAATGTCATGTCTCCGGTTCTACTAATTGGATTTTTGTCATTTTTATCTTGATTTGTTTTTTTACATTTGCTCTATTCTAAATTGGAGCTGGATTTTTCTTGTGTTGTGTTTTTACTTTATTATTGTTTGAAGTGCTGCGTAAATACTTTACACATTGCCTCTAAGTTAAACCTGACTGCTCTGTCCCAAGCGACCAGAGGGTTAAGCATAGGATAATTTAGGGTTTGCTTGTGCCTCACACTGACAAGGATTGTGGTTGTTGCTTGAGTAGGGATTCACCCTTGTCAACCAGTTACCCAATTTCTCATACCAAGCATCCAAACTTCTCAGAGGAGTTCCGTTTTATCAGGATATTCCTCCGCAAACTATAGTCACAGATGCATCGCTTCTAGCATGGGGTGATCACATAGACAATCTACAGACACTGGGAATATGGACAGAGAAGGAGAATATCAGTCTGTTTCAGTGGAGCGCTTTCCATCTAGCTCCGAAGTCCTTCTTTCCTTCTTTCAGAAATCAGTTCACTTCTTCTTCAGACAGACAATACAAGCACACTGTATTATCTAAGCAAGCATAGAGGAGCACGCTCAAGACAACTGTCTCTGAAAGTTCAAACAATTCGGAAATGTTTGTTGGCGAGAGGTCTAAGTATTACAGTAGTCCATCTACCAGGCATAAAAGATGCTCATGCAGAAACCTTAAGTTGAATACCACTAGAAAAACACAGCTGGATTCTCAACAAATAAGTATTGCAAAGCGTATTCAAGTAAGGGGGTTACCCTCAAATAGATCTTTGTGCAGACACAAACAACCCAAAATGTCCTATATTTGCCTCAAGATACTTCCAGACGGGGTCCATGGGCAATGCCCATTTGATCAACTGACGCTATATACAACAGGAGTCACCCATAAACATAAACAAGCATTTGCAATGCAATTGTTCTCGCCTTAGAGACGTTATATGTATTGAGCTATGCAGCACATTAGCCTGGGTGATGAAACATATACTGTTCTTTAACATGGAGGGACAGTAAGCACCAAACTGCATGACGCGCCAGGTATGGGAACACATGGAGAGAAATATTGCCTTTCAGCGGGAAATGGTATAATCCAAAGCTCTGTTTTTAATATAAAATCAGGGGCTTCGGTGGTCATATCACTGAAAATGCAGGATTTGAAAACAATATTGTCTACGGGCGCTCGTGGAAGACAATTCCTATGGACTGGAATCTAGAGAATGCTAAAGTGATTCTGGTATTTTACTGACCTCTGCTGGTCGTTTTCTATCAAGAAAGTTAAATAGAGGCAGTTACCAGAACATTAAAAAAAATAAAGTCCCTCAGCAGACAGCAATTCTGGTATTTTCCTGACCCCTACTGGTCGTTTTCTATCAAGAAAGTTAAATAGAGGCAGTTACCAGAACATTAAAAAAAATAAAGTCCCTCAGCAGACAGCAATTCTGGTATTTTCCTGACCTCTACTGGTCGTTTTCTATCAAGACAGTTAAATAGAGGCAGTTAAACAAGCAGAAAGCAATTGTGGTATTTTACCAACGTCTATTAGTCGTTTTCTATCAAGACAGTTAAATTGAGGCAGTTGAAGAATCAGAAAGCAATTGTGGCATTTTACTGACGTCTAATGTTTGTTTTCTATCAAGACAGTTAAATAGAGGCAGTTGAACAGAAAACAAAGTCTCTAAGCGGAAGTAGACCAGTCCTAGGGCTGATCTCCAGAGCCCACAAAGTACATACACATATAAGTATATACTAAAGTATATACAAGAGGTCTTGAATGCTCGACCTAAAAAGGCCAGCAAATAGCTCAGCTGGTGAGGCATTTTATTCTGTTCTCATGACAGAAGACAATAAGTTACCAATGGTGAGATTCAGATAAGTAAATGCTCAAAGGTTGGTGATTCCCACTCAGCAACATTGGCATCTCAAATTCTCAAAGTGTCAGTGTTGAAGAGGAAATGGAATCAGAGAACAGAGCCTAGGCATGAGACAAGCAGAAGCCAATGATCTCTGGAAGACACCCATCTGCATCAGAAGGCCTAATGCTGGCTGGCCAAATGCTCAACTGGGTGAGTTGTGACACTCCACTACAGAAACATCAGGAAGCTCTAGAAAGGTACCATTTAGCATCTTACACAAATTGTAATAGCTGTATTAGTAATGACCCTATTTCATGCATCACCAATCACCACAGAGACAGAAAAGGTCCTGAAGGGCCAGAGAAGTACAGGTGTAGTCTCACTTCAGAAAAGAAAGCAAATCACACAGGCAAAAGCAGCCTGGCAGATATCAGCACAGGTGAAATGAATGTTAATCATAAAAGGAAAGAATATGTGATTGTGCTGGCTCAACACAAGAAACTTCAGAGCTTCCGAATAAAGTTATAGTGCCTTGCAGACTACTACTACCAACACACTGCGGAAAACTAACGGTTAGCCTTCGCAAACACTCATCTATGACATGGCTTACCTTTCATCGTCTTTGAAGACGGACTTTTGGAGCTTGAGGTCCCGCAGTGCCAGTCCACCCTTGTGGCAGTGTGCTACAGCAGAGGCTGTGTGACAGAACAGTCTGGCTGTATCTTCTTCCTTAAGCTTTTTGCAGGTCCCCATGGCTCCGCTCAAAGAACACATAGGCCTTTGTCTCTCCTAGAATAATCTCAGTGATTTGGTTAATGTTGTTGTGTGAAGTTAACGACACACAGGCCGCCAGGGACTCCTGGTAGCAGCGAATGTCAAACACCTGAAAAACCAAAGGGAGAACAAAAAAACATCAGAAATGATTCTTCAAAGAAGAAAAAACTGCATCACTGCATTGCAACCCCTCGAGCATAAATGGTCAATAAAAAATAAATTTCTAATCCTAGAAGGTGCATGCATTGAGGACTGGTTTAGATGAATTTAGACCTTCTGGGTAGCAAGAGATATCACCAACATCGGACAGAACTTCTCTAAATACAGGGGGATTATTGGGCAGAAAAGATTAAATAATTCTAAATGAAGCAGCAAGGGTTGATGGAAGTGGTCCTTCGAGGTGCACACAGTCAGAATCAATAGTCTGACTGGCACATGCATCAAAAATGCCTTTTGCGATTCTTTATTAGCGAAAAATAAGGATTCGCTAATAAGGAAGCGCAAAAGCCCGTGCATGTAGAAATCGTTTAAAAAATAGCGATTTCTAAACATTCCTTAATTGCGACTCGCAAATTGCGAGTCGCAATTAAGGTATACCTCCCCATTCATTCCTATTGGCCTAGAGGCCCATAGGAATGAATGGGAAGACATTCTCAATTTACGATTCTCAATTTGAGAATCGCAAATTGAGAATGCAATTTCAAGGGTGCCAGGGTGTCAAAAGGACACCCTGTTGCACCCCTGTAATCTGCTATGAGTTCATCTTCGACACACACATGCCCCAAGGGGATGTGTGTGTGTAAAATGGAACTTTGAAAAATGCACTTTAGTGCATTTTTCAAGGTTTTTGCAAATTACCATGAAGTCCAACTTCATGGTAATTTGCACCCCGTATTAGCGAAATCGCTAATTTTTTTACCTTAATGGATTGCATTTCAGGAATCTCAATTTGCGATTCCTTAAATGCAATCGCAATTTGAGAACTCGGCAAATATTTGCGATTTCTCAAATTACGAGTGCCATTACCCATGCATCGCAAATGGTCTTTTTGCGGGTGCAAACGGCCGATTTTTGCGATTCGCACCGTTTACGCTCGCAAAAACCTTTGATGCATGTGCCCCTTAGTTCACAAAAAGTGAATGAATCTACAATCTGAATAAAAGTGTACATTTCCAGAATTCAGAAACTCGATAAATACTGCAGTCAACCTGCTTGAGAACACAGGGTGGATGCCCCCCACGATGACGTTTTTAATTCTGCAGAAACCATATGCCCCACTTATGCAAGATATGTGAGGTGCACCCATTTTATTATCAATCTGGTATATGACTTCCTCCTACTCTTAACAGCAACTTTCTAGATTAGGAAAGTATCGACAGAACCTTACACTTAGTGATAGAAAGTGCTAGGTTTTTTTGGTGGTCGTGAACGTCTTGCTGGACAGCCTAGAAGGAATGACCCCTTTCTCACTTTTGGTCAGAGAATTACCCTGAAGTACATACCGCCCAATGAGGAGATTGTCTGCAGGATTAAAGTGATCTGTAGCCAGAAATGACTGCTCACACTGATTCTGTGATTTAAGAAGTTCTGTTCGGGTTAGTACACAAGTACATTCCACTGAGGCATGCACAAGAATTTGGTACAGTGTGACATTAGTCTGTTAAAGGATTTGCCTGATAAACCAATGTGTTGTGCCTAGAAACAAATACGATCCCACGTGCAGGACTCTGTCAGCCCCCCTTAGAAGAGGGTGCTGTTGGTATTTCAGAGTTTAAGACAGAATATACAAGGTGTGTGACAAGAAACAACTAGTGATTTTTCTCCTCATCATATTGGCACCTGGGAGGAGGATGACAATTGATCTCCTCTAGGTTTTTCAGGACAGTTGGGAATGTAATGAAATTAACTTTTAAAGCCCGTGGAGCACGTATCAGGTCTGATGGTTCAGATTCTTCTATGGTCTCCCTGCTCCCACCGGTACAGGAAAAAGTTAAGTACGGCAACATAACCTCTGGTGAGGGGTGGCACAAGCAATGGAGACTTCGATGACATAGGCCGCCCAAGGAGAGGTGCTCCCTGAATTGTACACAAAAAGGCCAAAAGGTGCATAGCTGGTAGCAAACCACCACCTTCCCTCATCCTTCAAGTGTTAGTCCCATCCCCCCAATAAATGCATTGATCCTGGGGCTTCCCCAGAGTTTTGGACTCAATATTGGCAGCTTGAATGCAGCTCTTCTATTGCTGCTAGACACTTGCACGTTTCAAGCTTGCAAAGACAGGGGCGACATGGAAGTGGTGCCTTCTCAGTCCCTACTTGCAGAGCAGATCCCTCAGGTCCAACTCCCAGAGGCCACTGCAGATCCCTTGGGCCAGACCAGGGGGAAGGTCTTTCACCTTTCTGTCAGCTAAGCTGTGGAATACGCTTCCTCAGTCTCAACCTTCGCCTGGCTCCTTCCAAGAGGATCTTTAAGAAATGCCTAAAGAACCACCTGTTCAATGTTTAGTCTCTTTCCTCTGATATGGCAGTCCTGTTGTTAGTGCTGGGATGCTCTTTCCGGCGCATCCGTGCGCCTACAAATGGCTTTGTATTGTATTGTATTGTACTTTACTACTTTGGTTCCTTACACCCATTAGCTAAAAATAAAGGAACCTAAAAAACTAGGGTCCCTATAGCCAGAAAATGCAGTGAGCAATCTCTGAAAATAGACAAGACCCAATAAAATCTCCATCTCTCAATTCCAAGAACCCTCAGATGCTGAACCACACCTCAAGAGTGCCTACTTCCACTCTTAGCCCTTTCACTACCCTCATTGCAAGCCTCCTCTCAGAGCCTATTCCTTCTCTGCTGTAAATGCTTGGATTTGATGTTTACGCATCATCGCCTTTCACAGCGACTCCCACTGTCCACCACTTCCTTGCCGTATAGCCGAGTTAATTAAAAAGAAGTCACAAAAAATTCGCAATCAACCTTCAGCGGCCCATTAACATTTTTTGCAAAAGGCCCAATATGATTACCTGAAAGCGACACAAATGTACAACTGCGCTTAAGGCAAATATTACCCAAAAGAGGTAACAATGCTTTCCTGGAGTCGCACCAATGGGAATCAATGTTTGTCTAATAATACCTCGTCCCAACTGAACAAATCTCATCCGTAGTTCCCCGAATGTCGGGGGGAGGGGTGTCTGCATTTGGCATCACACAATAACCAGTCTGTAAATATGTTGACAGCTTTTGGTCAATTAATATATATCAGAAGAGGATGCATAAAAGTGCTCTTTCACTAACTGGACAAAGCTACTTTGTTGAAGTGTCAGTTGTCCCAGAAAGATATTGAGACAAAAACAAATAACCTTTTTAAAATACATGTACTCACTGCAATGTGCCACTTGTGGCCTGCCCCAGCGCATTTGAGGTGCTCTCAAGTATAGTTAGTTCTATGCCAGGGGCAGTGTTTCTTCAATATTTAATGCTAGTGTTGGTGCGCCATGTCACTGTTGCAAGCATGATTTCTACAGTGTATATTAAGTAGCAAGGCAATGATTTCCTTGAAAGTAAATATGTAGCCAGGTTTATTGACCAAAAAAACTATTATATAGCTCAGCTTTGCAATGCCAACACGTGTTTTGAAAACATTTCATCGGCGCAATCTGATACAATGTATCAATAGATCAAGAATCCATCTGCATACCGTGATTGTGTGCATTTTTTTTTTGCTTAGCTTATTCTCGTCAGTCTTTGGTATGGACTCAGTAATGTAGTTTTCTGACCCGTCCTAGAAATGGTCAGTGTGTCGAGTCTGGTAGCCAATATGAAGAGTACCTGTTGAAGCTGAACTATATAAACTACACATTTCCTTGGGCAATAAACTGGCGGCTTGGTTACCTTTAAAATCAAAAGTGTTTGAACACAATGGGGCAAACTTGAGCAGCGTCACGTGTGTAAAGATGAAACAGGAACTTTAATCCAGATGGACCCACGGCTGCTTCCGTGCACCACAACACGACAAGTGCTTACCTGGTGCTTACATTCTAGAATCCCCAAGTGAATACATAATCCACATTCCATACACTCTAACTTTACCATACTATAAAGTGACTAAAAAACCGTGCTTGTAAATCTATTGGTACTGCATGTCCTTGTCGGACGGTCAGGCCTAACACCACAGCTGAAGGAACATGTTCTGCTATGGAGACGTCGGGCTGGTGATGCAACAAAGCGTACAATCCACACATTAGCGGAGATCTGTTAGATTGCATCAAGAGGTGTGCTGAGGGTCCAGCTAAGTGCGACTGCGCTCACGTATGCCCCTAGCACGAGATGTCCTGCTGGCTGCACTGAGGGTTCCAAGCACACTGTGGTGCTGGGGGTGGGATGGGGGCAGCTATACTAGCATACACTGAGTATGCTCCAAGCACGAGATAGTCTGCTGGGTGCACTGCTGAGGGTTCTCGGCCGCACCGCAAAAACTGTCTTTGGTCCAAGCACCAGAACGACCCGCTTGCCGCACGAGATACTCCACTGCGTGTCAGAGACCAGGGCGCTCGCCCTCTGCAGGTCACTGCATCTGGTCTATTGGATCACTGAGCAGGGCAGTGCTCGATATGCCTCACTGATGAGCGTGGCTTTTGTTCTTGGCCGGCTGGTGTCCCATGCGAGCACATGGCAAGCTGTTTCCGGAAGCGATAATAACTAAGCCAGTCGTAAGAGGGCGGGATATCCGGGGCGCAGCAAGTCGACTTCAGCCGTCGTTACCTGTGACCACAGGGACAGGGGGCTACAGCGGCGGCGGAGAGGGAGGTCCTTCCTGCACGCCGACGACGTTAATTGCCAGCACTGGGTGCGCTCCATTTGCCAGCCCAGCCGTCCGCCTTGGCGATAACCTTGTGGTGCAATGAGTTATTAAAAAATAAATAAAACGATGGCGTACAAAAACAAGCATTTGCAATGCAATAGGACTCACATTTACGGGAGACCTATTGCATTGCAAACGGGAGTGCGGGCGGGTGAGAAGGCACGGACTGCAGAAGGGGGAGGCACAGGCAGAAAATAGTGCTCAGAGTATAAATAAAACCAATAGCTGCTCGCATGGGGCGTGCTGCGGGGTAGGGGAAGGGCAGGATGGGGGATAGTAAACTTGGGCATACGGAGTAACGTAATCGTTACTTTCCTCCATTCTGTTGTATGTCCGAGTTTACTTACCCCCCACCCTGCCCCTCCCACGCCCCGCCCCGCAGCACGCCCTATGCGAGCCGTCACTGAATAGAACATACTGTGCAACACTCGAAGTAAAGGGGCCAGTAGCCATGGAAGGATACAAATGACGACATGCTCGTCATAAGGAGGGACTAACAAGCCTAAAACCAATCAGGAGGCAGCATTTATTAACTAAGCCAATGATAAAGATGGGCGGAGAGTGGGCGGAGCTTCCACCGAGCTTCCACTTCATACTAGGCCTGGGCGGTGAACTTCTGTCGGTTTGCGGAGTTTGCAGGGTTTTCTGCACTCCGCACTCCGCGGAGTTTGCGGAGTGCAGAAAACTCCGTTTCGCGATGTGAAGCAGAGTTTTTCCCCGCTCGTGAACGGTTAGTTTGTGATCATGAACAGTAAGATCGCGAGCGCGAGCTGCCGCTCTGGTAGAATTTCTACCCGAGCGGCAGAACTACCAGCACGTACTGCAGTTCGCACTGCACTCCGCCACTCGCGGAACTTCACAGAATTTTTTTGTAACTTCGCAGAGTTCCGTGTAGCAAAATTCCACAAACTATGCCCAGGCCTTTTTCATACTGAATACTGCATGCCTCGCAAATAGAGCAGTGCATGCGCGCTGCCGCTATAAGTTCAACCTAAATAGGACCCAGGTATAACTGATATCTACAATAATGTCCTAAAGGTATCATTTATTGATATAATAATACATTTAGTACCATACTTTAAAAAATGTATTTTATGTTGCCATAGAGGAACCAAAGAGATAAAGAGGAGATATGGCCAAATATAGTCAAAAAGAAACTTACATATTTAATAACAATTGAAGTTTGAGCAGCATCAAGGATACACAACAAGTGAGAGGTGCCCAAAGCGTATGTGTATAACGTGCTCAGAATTGTGCAGATGATGCAGATTGCTAAACAAAGAAAGTCAAAACATCAAAAAGAGTAATAATTTCACAAATGTGCATGGAAGAGTAGATAATTCATAATGATTCTATTGCTCATGTATGTATATAGTAGTCCACATCTTTTTCAGCCAGTATCTTTTCGACCTTTCATAGTTCAGCAGGTCACAATTCTTTTGTGCCCTCTGGTGCGGTGCTGCTTTTGGATACAGGATCCATTTCTTGCCAGGCTTCATTTCCTAAGACTGGCCACCTCGGGGTCTGGTCTCAAATTTGCCTCAAGCAGAACGCCTTATTATTATTATCTCTTGATTGCAAGCCAAATTTATGACCCCAGTACTGATTGTGCAGCAATCCTTCATTTTTGGGTGTTCCTTTAATAAGTTTGTCCTGAGGATGTCACCATGGGATGGGACTCTGCGGTTCAGGAGACGGTCTTTGCAGTAGTGTTCGGTGGAAACTCTCCAAATTTGTAAAGTTTATTAAACCTGTTGATTGAAAATAAGTATAGCAGCACCACTGTTGTTGATATTGGACATAGTGAAATAGTAATTAATGGTTAGATTGGTGAAAACATCAAAATGGTGGACGAAAACATTATACCATAATTTGTAGGATATCGCCCTGAGGCAGCCTATGTTTAAGCGAAACTCTTTGACTGCGCTTACTGAAAAGGAATGGAATTAAAGCGAGAAATTACAAATAGTTACCCGATTCAACCTGTTTCTTTTAGTACTGTGCTTAAATTGTTGCCTATTACACTGAGGATTGTTGTTGCCTCTCATTCCATGTTCTATACCCAGTTCAGTGAGTACAGAGACTTGCACAAGGGAGTCAAGAGCAGCTCCAACATTACATGTCTATTACAAAGGTCCTTCTCCTAAATCCTTAATCACCCTCGCGGTTGGCTTCCTGCTACTTACCTTCATTATACCTGTAAATGCAAAAATACTGTGAGATTAATTTGCAAGGGAATTTTAGAGTTTGTAAATTGTTTCCAAATACAGTTTTATCTCCAAAGCTGTGTACATGATTTATGTTTTTTTAGGCAAGCAAGCCTTTGTCAAAAATGTAGGTCTGTTTTCTGGAAGGTCAGTTTTGTATCTGTCCTCTGATAATGGTCATAATGCAACTTGTCTTCAATGTGGGCATAAAAATGCTCTTCATTTCAGGTATTTGAACATTTTAAAAACTATTTTAAATATCGCTGGTGATCTTTTTGGCATTGGTTTTGATTCACTAAAATGCCAGTGGTAGCGGAAGTGACATCGCATACATTGACACACACACCCCTTATGACATTACAGGAAGTGACCCCCATGGTCATGAACATTAGTAACTTTTCAGGAAGGGATATTGTTGAACGTAAAAGGCCTGCATTAATAGAAAGGACACTAAAACAGACACAACTATTTAAGATTTCACACGTATATGAAGCAGGATGCCACATTGTATGCCTAAAGTTTAATAGTGATAGGCCATGGGACATGCCTTCATAGGTTCAATCATCTAATGCTCAAGTACAATTGCATTATTTTCAGACATATGTTAAATCACATCATCATAGTCTCAGGCAAAGCAGGGCGCAAACCATGAAAAGAATATGTAGGCGCTCGACTCGCAAAGGGATCCCAATTGTGTGTCCGTCCTTCATCAACCGAGTGGTTGCTTAGGACACTGGGTGTGCATTCTAGAGCCATCATGTTTGGGTAATCACTGATTTGTGTACCGTAGATAGAGTGAAATATTATGGAAACAATAATACTAAGAGTTTGGTTTTATATGCACTACACTACTTATAGATATTTATACATCACTGTCCACTTGTGGATTTAGTAATAATAATTGTTCCTATTCCACAAACTCATTGGTAATTGAAGAAAGAGAGTCTGAATCTTCCCTTTAAAGAATCAAAATGATGACTGTATGCATTACACATAGGCTTCTCCAGCCATCATTCAACCTACTGCGTTATTGCACCAGCTAAAAAGTCACAGAAATGTTTCCAGAATAGAAGATACAGACTCCTTTGCATCAAAATGCACAACACACTAATATTGTGTGGATTGGGACTTCAGAGATAGGTGCAGTTACACTTGTGTTTGAGAGATTTTTATTAAAGTGACTAAGCACCTGTTCTCACATATCCGTACCAGGGGCATAGCTGCCATCGGTGCAGCAGGTGCAGGTGCAGTGGTACCAGGGCTCAGAAGCCCCAGGGACTCCCTGAACCCTGATCATTTATGTATTTTGTCATTGGAACAGGTGGCAGTATCCTTCCTCGCACTCTGGCCAATGACACGCTATTTACTGAGCAGTACAGGTACCAAAGTTCTACCAAGGATTCCCACTCCAATCAAGGATTCCCGGCCCTGCTTCCACATTTCAGAAAGGAGAGGAAATTTCTTCCAACACTCCTTAATTCAAACCCTCAAAGTCTCCTAATTTCCGTACCGAGACAGAATCCACAAGGCACCCTCCTTCTTCTTCTGCAATACTGCTTTTCCACACAAAGGCTATGACTAAACTCGGTAAAGCATTGTATAGCACCCCACTTCATCCACCCCCACCCCGTTTGTTGGAAATATACGCAGATGGAATAGTTAAGAGCATGTAAAGATTATACAGAAAACAACAATGATTTCTTAAGCACTATAAAAAAAATCATTATATTTGAACGCAGCTGTTACCCCTGGCGACCACTAATTCGCAGCCTATGCTTTGTGGACACTAATGTTTTTTGCCAATGTATTTCTCTTGTTCAAATACAGGATATCAACACCTGCAGTGTTTTTAATGTTTGCCTGGACTAATGCAGGTTTCAACCTTTCATTGCACAAATGTTCTTTAATTATTAGAGTTTCGTAAAGCTATTTCCTAATCGAATACCTGTTCTTTTCAGTCTTTCCGATTTAGACACTGTACCGCACATTTCATGTGTCAAAACAACTGCAACTAAAAAAAACAATGAAAGAGTTTTTTAACATAGAAATGTATTCAACGTATTGACGATCTGATCATTTTTCAAGGTTGGACAGCAATTCATGAGGCATCTTCGAAAGGGTTTTGTGAAGTGGTCTCCGAATTACTGAAAGCCGGGGCTGACGTAAACAGCCGCAGCCTAGATGGGAGTATGCCAATATATGATGCTGTTTCTGGAAATCATTTTAAGGTAATCATGATGTAAAATGAATATCTAGTTCAGGAGAACAAAGAATGGAACTGAGTTGAAAATCCTTGACTGTGTTGATGTAATATCTTTCAGCTGCTCCCATGTCACTAGGGGGATTTTTTCCAGTCCTGTTTTTCGGCCAGCAGCAAATTCCAGTCAACCAATGAGCTGGAATTTGCACTCTAATTTGGGGCATACTGCCATCACTCACCACATTTCAGATAATTGGTTATATGCTGGGAGTTTTCCCAAAATGTATGATGTTAGTAACACAGGTACGTGAGTATCTTTTCAGGCATCACCATCAGTGCACGATGCTCTTAGCGATGGAGCCAAAATTCACAGCACTTTTCACGGAAAAACATATTTCAACTTTATTTTTGTTGTCATTCGAGTCGCCCATTGGAGGACTCATATTTTTAAGTGGGAGGTGTGGCCTCTATGCCAAAATGACTGTCGCGCCTCGAAGAGTGCAATGAGCACGAAACGCGTCAGGCGTGAATCCACAGGCATGCTGTATATTATATTCTTTTATCACTATAGGTTTTACAGTACTGTATGTATACACGCACTTTGCACTTTACCTCAACACGGTTTTGCACTTGGCATATCTTTGCACATGTCTATAAGTACTGTAACACCACATTCTTACTTGGGTAATCAAATAGGTGGTCTCTTATAGAGTTTTAGTGAGTTAGTAGCATTCTTATCAAGTTCTAAAAAGGAAGAGAAATATGATATATCAACAACCGATTAAATATGAACTTACGTTTTAACCTTGCTAGCTTTGTTACATAATAGTTAATAAAATATCTATTTTCTTTGCAATGGATTGTGAAATTTCATTCATGATGGTGGTATATGAGGCATTTAAGCAGAAAAGAGGGTCAAATATAATAATGACTCATACTATATCTCTTTAACCTGCATTGGTAGGAACTAAAATACAATTCTCAATCGACATATATGCAATATTGTATATAGAAAACTACGGAACTAGCAGGCTGTACATTTTTAATGCATTGATGCGAGCAGTTTTGATGTATTTTACGGTTCAAAATAGTTGGTTTTAATTATTTATCAGTGTATTTGTATATGATTTTATCATGTATTTATACTATGTATTAATGTTTCAATAGCCGGGTGGCACAAGAAATATTTACATGTTTATAACTCACAAATGCTTTTGACATACACAAAAAACTCAGAGAGTATTTCTTATGCTTATTGTCATGTGACACAGTGTGGTAGTATAAAACTTTCAGAGTAACGCTGTTCTGTAAATCTGAACAAGGCCGGTTTATCCGGCCGAAACGCGTAATGACTTTGTAAGTGAGCTGAAATAAAATTTTCACGCCAAATCCAAGAGGAGTTCGTACCTTTTTCATCGCCATTGGGAGGTTAAAGAAGGAAATCCCGTTTTGAATCTGATACAACACAGAAGTGGGCCTGCTTCCTGTGCGCGAACCCCCTCCACGGCAGGTGGCCGCCAGTTTCAGCCGGAAGCTTGTTTGAGTCTCTGGAAGAGAATCACGCGGTGGCCCCCTGTGTGACTACGAGATTGGTAACCAGCCACGGAGCAGTGAAAGGCAGCGTCGGAGGAGGCTCCTGAAGCGGCTCCACGGCAGTGAGTACGAGTAGTGTATCACAGGTGGGGAGGTTTTGATGCGTTTAGATACACTGCAATAGTGAATCGCTCACGGAATACAATATGTCAGCAGACGTGTTACGAGAACGCGAGGCAGAGGCGGAAGAACTGTTTAGTAACTTGCCTATCTCTTTCAACCGCAGTCATGCACCACAGAATACCCCCAATAAAATGGATGTTAAATCACTTTTGAAGGCATTAGAAAAATGCCAGCATAACGAAATGACAAATTGGTGGGAACAAAAATCATTGCAAAAATATAAAGAAGTGGGAAGAATACCAAGAGGGCTCCGGATCATGCTGGCCCCGAGTTTTGAGAGTCCCAACCTGGATATGCTCACAGAGTGGGCCGAAAGCAATCTGGGCGCATCAATGAACCTCGTCAGGATTTTAATTAAATATGCCCAGATTGATCGGGATGTTATATGGAAAGAGATCGAGAATATCAATGAGCAATTGGCTAAACTGGAACAAACTGAATTCATCGCTAAAAGTAAAAAGGAAATCCAAGAAAGAATAAAACATCAAGAAGACAAAATAAAAATAAGAAAGGTGCACAAATTTGCTAGAGATAAAGAAGATTATGAACTTGGGCAAATTTTTACATTTGCACGCCGCTATGAAAATGTGAGAAAACTGCGAATGGATGCAATGTCAAAAACAACTTTCAATGCGACCACAGAAACAACAGAAACTATGAGTAATCCAGAATCATCGGCCTCTGATGCCACCTCACTTACGAGTGGCAACGAGCCAGAGGAAGAAAGGAGCAATGTGCGCAGTGCTATTGACATAAGAAACACATTACAGCCAGAAGAAGAGCTGAATTTTTTAGCGCAGGACGGCCGACAGACGCTAAGACCATGAAATCCACAGAAGCAAGCAGAATAAGTGGAAATAAGAGGTGAAAAGCAAGGCGCAAAAGGAGAGGCACAAAAAACAAAGAAACCACAATGGCGGCGGTGCTAAATGACAATACCATTATCACTTGGACTTTCCTTTTGCCCCGAGAGCAATTTTAACTAAGGGAAAACTAGAATTGATGTATTTAGCTACATAAGGAAATTAAAGCTCAAAAAATTCGACATGATCAAAAGCGGTAATAACGGGCAAATATTGGCTGAACAGACAAACGCACATGATAATACTGCTAACAGCAATCTAGCAGCATCAGATACCCACATGCTATTAACACTCCATGATATAAACGCAGAAAGCAACCTAGGACCTGATGATCGTCAAACACAAAGTTCAACCCAAGAAAGAGTGGGAGCTATTATTGCAACGGAACCAAGTGCCGGAATGAGTCATTTAAAAAAGAAATCGACTTTCATTCCGATGATGACAAAAGACGCGGCAGACATCTTTCATGAAAGGGTTACCGAGGATCTTAAACAATTATACTATAAAGTATGCCATGCGAAAATAAAAAGGAAACATCATGAACTTCAATATGACAATTTAATGAACAAGTTAAAGAAAAACCATTAAATCATAATCAATAATTCTGATAAGGGCGGCAATCTAGTAATTTGGCCTCGGAAGGAATACATTCAAGAGGCATAAAGACAGCTTGCAGACACCGAGTGCTATGGAAAAGCACAGATGACAGACTTCAAAAAAGCCAAAGAAAACTTGAAACAAGCATTTGCAATGCATTAGGACTCGCATTTACGCAAGTTTATGCTATTGGCATTGTAAACGACAATGCCTTTTATTTGTTTTAAAAACAAAAACAAAAATAAAAGGCATTGTTATTTGCTATGTCAAATATGCATGGCTAAACTTATAATGTCCCAAATGCGAGACCTATTGGCTATGCCAATGCTTGTTGGTTGTGCAAGTGAGTAAATTCAAGAAAGAGTCAATGGGTGGAAGAATGCTCTTTCGTATCGGCCAGACTTGATTCCTGAAATACAACTTATTTAACATACCCCAACAATATCAATAAGCTTCAGCTGAATCAAAACACCACATACTGATACATCCTAGATTCGAAACAATCAGATCATGCGTCACAGGGAATGGTGAATGCATTGAATTCCAACAGCTGGAAGGAGATCATTCAAGTCACTGTGTTTTGTAAAAACAATGGTGTAAGGTCAAAAGACTTCACCAATGCGATCTCTTTTCCATTGGTATATCTCACCAGGCCTATTACAGATGAGCTTTTCAGCCCTCTCGTTTCTCCCAACTTAAAAAAAAAACAAACACACAGAGACCATGAGACAAAGTCTGCTCAGTATTTGAAGTATGTGTTCGTACGTACCTGCTGTTACAGATCAGTCTGAAAGCAAACTGAAAACATATATATTAAGACTAATATGTGATTGTAGTAAGCACTATCAGCCTTCAGCATAAGGGCAAGCTTTAGACTTAAACATCAAAAATACAAGTACTAAAGATTATAGGGCTGTTGACTGATATGTATATTGTATGTGTGCTTCATTGTTTAAATAAAGTTTTAAGTATGCTATGTGCATTTCAAATTGCAGGACTTTGTTCTACTACTTTCTCCAGTTTGAGATGTTCCATTTTAGCATTTTATGAAGTGTTTTAGTGCACTTATCGCTTACAATTTTAAAACTTGCTTTAAATAGGCTTATCAATTAATGGCATTCACATAGTAGATGGTAACTTTGTCATAATGACACAGTCATCAACCTTTCTGTACAACTGGCCAACATTAATTTAATCTCTATTAGCCTAATAAAGACCATAGTTGTGATTGATAGACGCAGAGGAGTCACTCAGCTGTACTCAGGTATACCTCGATTTGACACTGAGCGCACGCAGACCCCAAGCACAGCTCATACATGAGGTGAGGAGCAAAGGAAAAACGAGACCTATTGGCTATTCCAATGCTTGTTTTTGGTGTGCCCGGGCCCATTTTTTATCCCAATCCAACCCTGCAATGGAGAGCAGTTGTCACCCCTAGCAGATCGCCGTCCATGACAGATCTCACCCTAAAATACATTTTCTTGCTAAAAGGAAGGGGTCGCTGAAGGAAGTCTTTGACACTGGTGGGTAAGTTGAGGGCTTTAATGTGCCTCATTCCACCGCTGTGATATCTCATAAAAGTCGAAGAACAAGACCTCTGCAGAGTTAAGTTAAAAAAAAATACTCCGCCCGCCCTCCCATGAAGGAAGTGTACAAGCCATATTCCCATGCTGCGTTTTATTAACAGATCTCAGCCAATTGGGAGCCCTCAGAGGGAGTCTGCATAGAGCTTCTGTTCGCGCATTGATTCTGTGATGACGTCTTTCAGCCAATGGCTGCAGGGGGCTAGGTGGCGCCATTGTCACTGGGACGAGATCTTTTCCTACCGCATAACATTCATAATCATTTCAATTAAGGCCTTGCACTGTTGCACACATGTAGGCGGCGCAGAAGGCGGAGATTGGGCAAGGCACTCGTTATTGGACCAGTACGCGATGGAGTGGAAGGGAGGTTGGGCTCCGCAACAGTGAAAGTAAAAGTAACTGTTTTGCCGCGCCAGTTTTGAACAAGTGGGGAGGAGGAGTGCGGCCGAGAGCAGGCAGCGTTTACCTTTGGGAGCGAGCGCGATAATTGCTACCAGATGGCGCCGCTCGCTCCCGCAAGGTAATCGCCAAACGTGCACGCGTTGCCATTCAACGCAATGCAATGCATGCACGTTTTTGCCTCAAAAAGGGAATCCACGGCTAAAGGTCACTTTCCTATGCAGCGCATGCGCGCTGCATAGGCGAGAACTAAAAAGAACTACTAAAGTACAAAAGACAAGGACTAATATCCAATCAGGAATACGAATTCCTGCATATTGAATTTCCAGTAATTCCAACCATGTACCTGATTCCCAAAGTGCATAAAAAAATATCACCACCACCATGGAGGTCAATAATCTCTGCCATTGGAGGAGTAAGTGAAAATATCAACAGATATGTGGACTCTTTTCTCCAAAGTCATGTACACAACCTCCCTACATATGTAAAGGACACTGATGACTTTTTAAACAAAATTAGTTCTATCAACTGGGAAGAAAGATACTTGTTAATTACCTTAGACATTGAATCATTGTACACCAGTATTGACCATCAAACTGGAATATTAGCTGTCAAACACTACTTAGATACTCGATCTCTGTGCTTCTATAATCATAACATCATGTTGCTAGAATTGATACAGTGCTGCCTGTACAACAATTTTTTCATGTTCAGTAAGGATGTATATGTGCAGAAGAGAGGTGTTGCCATGGGAGCCTGCTTTTCCCCCAGCTATGCGTGTTAAAACGTTGGCTGGTGGGAGGAGCAGGCCCAAAGGGGAACCCATGCTGAGATGTATAATGCTCATGTAATCTGTTGGCTTCATTACATTGATGACGTGTTTATTGTCTGGAATGGAGATCGGACGGGTGCAGAAATATTTGTGGGGGCTATCAATGGTAACAGCACTAATTTAAAGTTTACATCATACAGTGTTGATTTCTTGGATACAACAGTATATGTAAAAGAAGACAAATTGGAAACTACTCTGCACAGGAAATCTACCGCAGGAAATTCCACATTACATGCCAAAAGTGCACATCCTCAACATCTAATAAAAAATATTCCATATGGGGAATTACTTAGAACAAAAAGGATATGTAGCACAGAAGAGGAGTTTGCCAAATGATCTCAGGTATCAATGGAGAGATTTTTTTTTTCTCAATTTGCCTAGGCGCTGGGTGTCCCATAGTGGTGTAGCCTGTGTTAGTACTCCCTTCCACCCCATCTTGCGCTGAGCTTTAAACTATATTCGAACCGTATGTGCCGTTGGACCCGTGAGTGTCAGTCGGCGTACGTTATTGTAGAGTGTCCCCATGATCCCTTCCTTGTCGAGGAGGTGTCTGTCCATTCGAAATGCCGGTTCATCCTGTGGCACATGAAGCCACTGGTTTATGACCATAAGGTGCAATGCTAAGTAGTACTGTTGGATATTGGGGAGTGCAATCCCGCCATCGTAGCATCCCCGCATTAATTTATGCAGGGCAATCCGACCCGCCTTACCATCCCATAATAGGCACGTTATGTCCGCGTTTATTGCCTTGAAGTATGCAGGAGCAACTGGGAAGGGTGTGTTTTGTAGGGCATAGATGAATCTAGGGAGCGCCATCACCTTGAAGAGGGCTGCTCTCCCGAGCAGTGTCAACGGCAAGGAGCTCCAATGTTTAATATCGTTGTGCAGTCGCGTCAGGGGTGGCATAAGATTTTCTGTTATGAAGCGTGTATGGTTATGCGTAACATAGATACCTAGGTATCTAAAACCATCCATCGTTGTTTGCAGTGCGCAGTTACATGGGAGCCGGGGGAGACTGCTAAGAACGTATAGGAGCGACTTCTCCCAATTTATCGTATAGCCGGAGACCCGCCCATATGCCGCACATATATCTAGCAGCACATTTATGGAGCGGGCAGGGGACGCCATGTAAAGGAGTATGTCATCCGCATAAAGCGAAATGCGGTCCTCCCAGCCCATCGTCCTTTTCAGTCCGCGAATAACCGGATCCTCTCGGATCCATGCCACCAAGGGCTCCAGCACTAGCGCAAAGAGTAACGGGGATAGGGGGCAGCCTTGTCTAGTCCCCCTGCCCAGGGGAAAATCCGCCGAGATGCGGCCATTCACCACCACGCGTGCCAGAGGTTTTGCGTAGAGGAGCTCCACCCAGGCGCAGAATTTAGGGCCAAACCCCATATGGCGTAGCACTGCAAAGAGGAAGGGCCATTCAACCAAATCAAATGCCATTCTGGCATCCAGGGACGGGATAGCTGCGTCTTCCTCAATCGTGTCTTTGCGAGCTATGACACTGTGCACTCTCCGCAGATTAAGTGCTGTGTTACGGTTTGGCATAAAGCCGGACTGATCCGGGTGGATTAGTGTCGTAAGGTGTGGCTGGAGCCACAGGGCCACTACTTTGGCGAGTACTTTCACCTTGGCGTTAATTAGCAAGATTGGTCTATACGACCAGCACTCTTCTGGTGGTTTTCCTGGTTTAGGTATCGTCAATATTGTTGCGAGACGTTGGTCTCTGGGTAATTCTTTTCTGTCCAGACTCTCCATAAACATATCAAGCATATGCGGCACCAGGTGAGTCGCTACTCTTTTGTAGAGTTCTACTGGGAGCCCGTTTGGCCCCAGTGCCTTCCCCGTGTGTAAGGCCCCTAATGCTTTCAGCAAATCATCGCTCGTTAGCTCCGTCTCCAGGTCTTGAGCCACGGATGGCCGCAGTGCTGGCATTTGCATGTCTCTGAGAAAGACTAGGTTATCAGCGATCGTAGTCGTGGCCTGGGCCTTGTATATCCGCTGGAAGTGTGTTGCAAAGGCCTCAACAATTTACTCTGGGTCGTGTGTGAGCTCTCCCGTTGCCAAGCGGAGCTGCGCCACCCACCTACTAGCCTTTTCCTTTTTTGCCAGTGAAGCTAAGAGTTTTCCGGCTTTATCCCCCATTTCATAGATGACATTTTGGGTGATGGACAGCTTAGATTTCGCCTCTTCCCACGAGTATGCCCTATATTCTTGTTGAGCTAAGTGTAACCGTTGCTTCTCTGACTCTCTAGGGTCCATTGAGCATTCAGTTTCTGCCTTAGCTACGTCCTGTTCCAGGGTCTCGATCTGGTGCCTTTTGTCCCGTTTGTGTTCTGTCACTAGGGAAATAACCTGCCTCCGGATCACAATCTTGTAAGCTTCCCACAACGTTGTCGGGGATGAAACCGTGTGCACATTTTCATTGAAATACTGTTCCGTAGTCTTGACCAGTCCCTTCCCAATTTTTGGGTTCTTAAGGAAACCGGCGTATAGAGGGAATACGCGACGTCGCCCCATGGTATGTGAACTGTAGGTGAGCAACACTGGGGAATGGTCTGAGACACCCCGGGGTAAGTGTGTGATCTCCTGCATGTTGTTGAGCCCCGCTGCCAGCATAAATATATGATCATTCCTGGATAGGCTGCCATGTACCCCAGAAAGGAACGTGTATCCCTTCTCCCCTTGGTGACTAAGATGCCAGACGTCCACTAGACCAATCACTTCCGTGAATTTGTGTAGTTGTCGATTCAGTCCATTAGAGTCTCTAGGGGGTTGTCTATCTAGTGACGCATCCATTGTGGTGTTAGGGTCGCCCCCTATTATGAGTTCTCCTGGTGGGAGTGATAAGAGAAATTTAGCCAGGGCCGTAAATGTCGTCAGGTGCAAGGCCGGGGGATATACACTGAAACCAAATTATATGGTCGCCACTCCCATTGGCAGGCAACGGTTGCGAAGCGTCCCTGGTCATCTGTCCATGAGTCGTGTACCATGAGAGGGAAATGTTTATGTATTAAGATACCCACTCCCCGGGATCCTGAGGTGAAGTCGGAATGTGCCGCCATTTTGTAGCCCCACCTGTCCATGGCTTTGCGTTTCAAGCCCACCACGTGTGTTTACTGTATTAGAGCGACTGCGGGGCTTTACGTTTGAGGAATTGCTGGACCAGTCCCCTTTTTATTTTATCCCCAAGACTGTTTACATTCCATGAGAGTATGGTAAGTGGAGGGCATGTCGTGTGGTGCGTCACATCCCGTGTTTTAGGGTCTGGTGTCTGTAAAATTAAGTTATACGAGGTACGCAGGATAAAGATTAGCACAGAAGTTTATTGAATAAACACCTCAGTCATCACTCTCAGATCCAAACTGACTTCTGAGAATTCTCTATCACAAACAGTGTTCTAAGTTCTAAAGAATGCACAAGAAGGAGGAAGGCATCACACATCTCCCTTCTATTAAACAAGAAATAACACATTCAATTACATACTGAAAATCCAAAGGACCATCTTTAGCACTAAATAATTAAAGAATGACTTAACTGACAAAGTCTTTTAAATGTGAAGGATAAATAGACTTCCGTCCACTCCTCCTTGGTTCAACGCACACTTTAGAATGATTGACATTAGATTTAATATCACTATCATGTGATACATTTGAGAATGACTTAAAAATTACAACACGATTTAAATTCCAAATTCTCCCATCTTGTAATTTCACAGCATTTTTAAAACATTTTACCACACGCAAAGGCTTAGTAAATTTTGACCAAGACATTGTTCCCACCGGTGCCTTAACTCTAACAATGTCCCCCACCTTAGCATGGAACATCTTAACATTCTTCCTTTTGTCATAGTATACTTTGTTTTTCTCTTGTAATTTCTTTTCTTTCTCACGCCAACTACCAACACTATTGTGACCCTTGACCCGGTCACTCCACTCCGCACGGCCCCGGTGTGCCCAGATTCTGCTGCTGCTGCCTTCTTGGCCTCTCTTGCTGCTGCCTCTCCTTAAGGCCCCTGCTCTCCAGGCTTGCCCAGGCTTGCCCTCGCTCTCCCGTACGTCTTCCTGCTCTTTCCACCCCCCCTCTGCTCCCCGCCGCTGCTCTCCTGCGGCCCCGCCCCCTTCTCTTGGCACCCGCTCCCCATTCGCCGCCCCGCTCCCAGCTGCTCCTCCCTCCCACTTCGCCATATATGGCAGAGACCGCGCGTACTCGCAGCGGCCACGCGCAGAGGGCGCGCCGATTGTACGCCGAAGGTGCGCCAAAGGCAAGCCCGTCTACGGCCGTCAACGCCTGGACCGCGCCCAGCGCCAGAACCCCTGGACTCCGCCAGAGCCAGCCAACCCGACAGAGATACAACGCCGCCACCCTCCACGCACTCAACACCGTCCGACAGCCAGCCTGCTACCAAGCCAACCCGAAACGCACCCACAGAGCATTCACCTGCCACGCCTGCAACTTCACCTGCACTCGATCTTGCACCGCACCCACCAAGCCAGGCTCCAGCAACGACCACCTCAAGTGCATCTTGCTCAACACCCGCTCCATCCACAGGCACGCCGTCGAACTCTGGAACCTTCTCGACACAGCATCACCAGACGTCGCCTTCCTCACAGAAACATGGACGAACACCTCCTCAGCTCCCGACATCGCCATAGCCATCCCGGATGGCTACAAGATCGCCCGGAAGGACCGCGTCAACCACGCCGGAGGAGGCATCGCCATCGTCCACAGAAACACCATCCGAATCACGACCAACTCCGACGACACCCTCACCACCGCCGAACACCTTCACTTCCAGATACACACCGACCCCAAGACCACACTCAGAGGCACCCTCGTCTACAGACCCCCGGGACCACGCACACAATTCAGCGAAGCCATCGCAGACTTCGTCAGCCCGCACGCCCTTACCTCCTCAGACTACACCCTCCTAGGAGACCTCAACTTCCACCTGGAGAACAACAATGACAGCAACACCGCCACCCTGCTGGACAACCTCGCCAACCTCGAACTCAAGCAACTGGTGAACACCCCCACCCACATCGCCGGCCACACGCTTGACCCCATCTTCTCCTCCAGCAAGCACATCTCCTTCAGCCACTCCACCGGACTGCACTGGACAGACCACAGCTGCGTCCACTTCAACTTCAGGAGAACCACGACCCACAACCACACTCAACAGGTTCCCCGCATAAGCTGGAGCAAGATCACCGCCGACCAGCTCACCACCTCCCTCAGCCAGAACCCCCCCACCAACACGACGGACCCCAACGAAGCAGCCCGCAACCTCACTCAGTGGCTCCCCAACTGCGCCGATGACCTCGCACCACTGAAGAACCCCCCCAGCAGACACGGCAGCAAGAAATCCTCCTGGTTCACCAACGACCTCAAAGACTCCAAGAAAACCTGCCGTACCCTCGAGAAAGCCTGGCGCCACGACCAGACTACAGAAAACATGACAGCACTCAAGAACGCCACCCGCAAACACCACCAACTGATCCGCACCACCAAAAGGACCACATTCAAAGAACGACTGGACAACAACTCCCACAACAGCAAGGAACTCTTCAGCATCGTCAAAGAGCTCTCCAGCCCCAGCGCCTGCAACAACGACATCATACCCTCGCAGGTCCTCTGCGACTCACTCGCCACGTTCTTTCACCGCAAGATTGCTGACATACACAACAGTTTTGGCGCACAGACCGCGCACCCTACCACCGATCCAGCGCCCCCCACCACCACCCTCCGCACCTGGACGACGGTCAGCACTGAAGATACCACCCACGCGATGAACACCATCCACTCCGGCTCCCCAACCGACCCCTGCCCACACCACATCTTCAACAAAGCCGACTCCCTCATCGCACCCCAACTCCGGAACATCATCAACAGCTCCTTTGCATCCGCCACCTTCCCAGAGAGCTGGAAACACGCCGAGCTCAGCGCCCTCCTGAAGAAACCCACCGCGGACCCCACGGACCTCAAGAACTTCCGCCCCATCTCACTCCTCCCTTTTCCGGCCAAAGTCATCGAGAAGATCGTCAACAAACAACTCTCCGCATTCCTCGAAACCAACGGATCCCTCGACCCCTCACAGTCCGGCTTCCGAGCAAACCACAGCACCGAGACCGCCCTCAGCGCAGCCACCGACGACATCAGGTCCCTGCTCGACAACGGGGAAACAGCTGCCCTCATCCTCCTGGACCTCCCGGCAGCCTTCGACACCGTATGCCACCGCACCCTGATACAGTGCCTCAGCAACATCAGAATCCAAGGAAAGGCTTTGGAATGGATCATCTCGTTCCTCGCCGGCAGAACCCAGAGAGTCCGCCTTCCCCCGTTCCGGTCCGTGGCCACCGAAGTCATCTGCGGCGTCCCGCAAGGATCTTCGCTCAGCCCCACCCTCTTCAACGTCTACATGAGCCCCCTCGCAGCCATCGCATGCCAACACAACCTCAACATCATCTCCTACGCCGATGACACCCAGCTGATCCTCTCCCTCACCAACGACCCCGCCACAGCCAGAGCCAACCTCCAGGAAGGAATGAAAGACGTCGCGGAATGGATGAAGCTCAGCAGGCTGAAACTGAACTCAGATAAGACGGAAGTCCTCATCCTGGGAACATCCCCCTCCGCCTGGGACGACTCCTGGTGGCCCCCTGCCCTGGGCTCCGCTCCAAAGCCAACGGACCATGCTCGCAACCTGGGCTTCATCCTGGACTCCTCCCTCACGATGACCAAGCAAGTCAACGCCGTCTCGTCATCCTGCTTCAACACCCTGCGCATGCTCCGAAAGATCTTCCGGTGGATCCCCACCGACACCAGGAAGATGGTCACCCAGGCCCTCGTCACCAGCCGACTGGACTACGGAAACACACTCTACGCTGGAACCACAGCCAAACTACAGAAAAGACTCCAGCGCATACTGAACGCCTCTGCACGACTCATCCTGGACACCCCCCACTTCAGCCACATCTCTCCCCAGCTGAGAGACCTGCACTGGCTCCCCATCAGCAAGAGGATAACGTTCAGACTCCTCACCCACGCACACAAGGCTCTCCACGACATGGGACCCACATACCTCAACAACCGCCTCACATTCTACACACCCACCCGCCACCTCCGCTCCGCCAGCCTCGCCCTCGCCACCGTCCCGCGCATCCACAAGACCACCGCCGGAGGAAGATCCTTCTCCTACCTGGCAACCAAGACATGGAACTCCCTCCCCACCCACCTACGACTGAACAAGAACCATCTCTCCTTCAGGAAACAGCTCAAGACCTGGCTCTTCAAGCAGTAGCGGATCCCCCTCCCCCCAGCGCCTTGAGACCCTACGGGTGAGTAGCACGCTTTACAAATTCATTGATTGATTGATTGATTGATATTGTCTTTGATACCTTTACCCCAAATCATCCAACCTGGGCTTAGTATTGTATTTGGAGTCCTCCCTTTAAACAATTCAAAAGGTGATTTACCAGTAGAACTGTGAGGAGAGAACCGATGAGCCAAAATACATTTCTGCAATTCATCTTTCCAACACAACGAGTTAACCCTTGATAACTGAATATTTTCCTTTATCACTCTGTTGAACCTTTCCACTGTGCCATTTGTTTCTGGATGATAAATTGAGCACCTTTTATGTTTAATCCCACATGACTCCAGAAACATTTCCATCTGTTTTGAACAAAATTGAGGACCATTGTCCGTCAAAAAACTTTTTGGAAGGCCTTCCCTTCTGAAAATTTCTTTTAAGAAAGAAATTACACTGCTAGAAGTCACCTCAGACACACTTAACACTTCTACCCACCTAGAATATAAGTCAATAAGGACTAATAAATAGGGTGTGGAGTGTTCTCCAGTAAGTGGACCCACAATGTCCATTGCAACCTCTTCCCAAGGAGCATTAGGTAGATTTTGACAGACCATGGGCAAAGTTCTTGGAGAAAGAACTTTATCGCTAACTTTACACAGTAGATATTCTCTCACCTCACGTTCAACCTCCAAATCCATTCCAGGCCACCAAAAGCTATATCTTAACCTCTCCTTAGTTTTTACTATCCCAAGATGACCTTGATGAGCTTCCTCTAATAATTTCTTCCTCAATGACCTGGGAGAAATTAACTTATCACCTCTCAAAAGAACACCATTGTCCACCGACAATTCATTTGCAACCATACTCCAGACTTTTGTTAACGACTTATCACCAGCGTTACCTGATTGACACATTTCAATAACTTTCATCAACTCTGAGTCACCGTTTAATTCTTCTTTCCACTCTTCTTCACTAGTTATTCCACCAGTTACTTCACATACTCTTATGCCGTTTTCAAATTCTTCTTCACAATTTTGATCCTCCTCAACATTACTAACTAATCTAAACAAACAATCTGCTGTTATATTTTTCACCCCTGGAAGTTGTTGAAGCACAAAGTCAAAATCCTGCACACCAATTACCCAACGTCTTATCCTAGAAGATATAAAATCAAGACCTTTCTTTTTAAACACTTCTTTAAAAGGTTTATGATCTGTACATACCTTGAAACTAGTCCCCCATATAAAATTCCTAAATTTATTCAGAGCCCAGTAGATAGCTAATGCCTCTTTCTCAATTACTGAATAATTAATCTCTGCACCTCTCAAACTCCCAGATGCACATGCAATTAACTGTTCTCTTCCATTTCTATACTGTTTAAGAATTGCTCCCAAACCTTTCGAACTGGCATCTGTTACCACTGGTGTCTCTTCACCAGGAAGAAATGCCTGTAACTTTGGTGCGTCCTTCAAATTCAATTTTAATTCTTCAAACTCTTTTTGACATTCTTCTGACCAAATAAATTCTCTATTTCTTACAAGCAATTCCCTCATTGAAAATGACTTACTTGACAAGTTTTTAATGTATTTCCCATAAAACTCCACCATCCCTAAAAAAGAAACCAGTTCTTCTTTGTTGATTTGATCGGAGCTCCCAAATTTACAATGGTATCAATCAACTCTTTCTTAGGAATCACACCCATAGAAGTTATGCAATGACCCAGATAGTTTACTTCTTTTACAGAAAATTTACATTTCTCATATTTTAACGTAAGACCTGCATTCTCCAGTTTCTTCAAAACAAGTTCCAATCTAAAATCATGTTCTCTTTGATCTGCACCAAAAATCAACAAATCGTCTTGGTAACATTTCACCACTTTGATACCTTTTAATATAGATGACATTATTCTCTGGAAATCTGAGGCTGCACTTACTAAACCAAATGGCATTCTTTTATATTTAAACGCACCCATGGGAGTGATAAAAGATGTTAGAACCTGTGACCTTTCGGTAAGCTCAATTTGGTGATAAGCTTGTGTGAGATCCAAGGTCGTGAACAATTGAGCACCATCCAAAGTAGACATAATTTCATCTATATTGGGTAAAGGAAATTTATCTACAACCACCTCTTTGTTCAGCGAGCGAAGGTCAATGCAAAGTCTAATCTCGCCATTGGGTTTGTTGGCAACCACCACCGGAGCCAACCACTCAGACGCTTCTACTTGAGTAATTATATCTTGTTTTAATAACTTATCTAATTCTTGTTCCACTTTTCCTTGTAATACCACAGGTATTCTTCTTACTTTAGCTATGGATGGTTGTGCTCCACATTTAAGCTTAATGTAATGCATATAGCCTCTCAAACACCCTAACTTGTTCTTAAATAAATTTGGAAATTTTTCCACAAAATCCATCTTTCCCTTTTCATCTATTTCTTGAATTTGAAACTGTGGTTCAGCATTTGGATTAAGCGTAACACCTAACAAACGTTGATGCGGCCAGCTTAATAAATCATCTCCTTTGTTTGCTACATAAACCTTACCTAAAATCAATTTGTTTTCCATCTCAATAGTAGCATTGAAATAACCTAGCATTTTTATGGGTTGACCCCCATATCCACCTGGACTTACATCCATTTTGTGTAGACAATTCTTCCTTTGAAACCACTTATAGAAGATTTCCTTATCAATAATGGTCAAATGTGAACACGAATCTAATTTCATTTCTAAATTAACTCCATCAATTTTTACTTTACCAACATGATGCTGATTTGAAACATCCTTGTTAATTTTACATATTACTTCTTTTACCACTTTATTTTGAAACCTTCTCTGTTTAGTTTTGTAGTATTTTAAAAAATGACCTTTTTTCCCACAACCAAGACAATTGACATTCATCGCTGGACATTTTTTGTAATTTGCCTTATGACCATTCATACCACATCGAATACAAACAACAGAAGTATCCGTGCTATCTTCTTTTTTCTCTTCACTTTGAGCGGAGGAAGTTTTTCCTTCTTTCACTACACAAACATCTTTTTGCACTTCTTCTGTAGAATTTTCTACTTTACTTTTCTCATTTTTCAATTCTGTTACACATTTTAACATATGCTCTACTCTTTTAGCAATAGAAATTACCTCTTCTGGCTCATCCTTAAGCCACAAGTCTTCCCTTATTTTCTCTTCTCTGCATTTCAAAACAATTGATCTCTTATTCGCTCCTCATTCAGCCCCCCAAACTTACAGCTTGAAGCAAGCTTTCTTAATGCCGTTACAAAATCTTCTATAGATTCATCTTTACCTTGAGCCCTTAGACCAAAATGATATCTCTCCATGATGGTGCTAGTTCTTGGCAAATAGAGTTTGTCTAATTGTAAAATGCAAATCTCATATTCATTTAGACCTCTCTGTTCTTCATTCGTTAGAGCCGGTATATTTTCTAATACTTCATGGCCTTCTCCACCTAAACAATGTAAAAGTAAGGAGTGTTTCCTTTCCGCACTTAAATTAGTTCCACAAACTCTTGCATAATGTGCGAATATTTTTTTCCATTTACTCCATTTGACTAATGGTTCACCTGGACTAGGTAGAAAAAACGCCGGAGGAGTTACGTTTTGCATTTTAAATGTATAGTTAACACACTACTAAACCCTCAATATTTTCAGAATACCTAAATAATCAATATATAGAGACCCTCAATGTTACATTTTTTTCACATATACTGATTCTTCTTATGTGAATTCTGATTATAACAATTCCACTATGAATCTTTTACACACATATATATATATATATATTAGCCTGATATATTATTAATATCCAATCATAAATATATATATATATATATATTCACTGAAAAAACCATAGGTTTCACACATGTTATAGTTAGTGGAAATTTTACTGATAAAAAACCAATGAAATTCCCCCGTTATAGTTAGTGCAGGAAACTATAACTCACGCGACCGCAATCTTCTATATATATATATAGCAAGAATACTACGTTCACTTAAGGTTGTACTATACCTATATCTATTTTTCCTTTTTTTTTTTTATGAAAAACCAATAAAAAAAATAAACAATTATCTTCCTGAAATAAACTCCCTTCCTTTCAATGTAGATCTTTGGACCGCGCAGGCTGACTTTTACATAAATATTAGAACAAATTCCCCTTCAATATGACTAATGCGCGTTAACCAATGAGTTATTTTTAGACTGTCTCCCCAGCAAAGACTCGTTCGCCTTCGACTGCTGACACGTGATCAATGACGCGCGCAGTTCACCGAATCCTTCTGCAGAATTCTACTGCGTCACCATTTGCTTCATGTCTTTCAACAGCACGGAGCTCCGATCCCACCAACGGCACTAGACCAAGATCTCCCTCGAAGCAATTTTTGCCTCTAAAAACATGCAGCAGAGTCTTGTAGTCCCACGCGTAACAATCAACGTGACAACTCCTGCCCCTCGTCTCGTTACTTCAAAGTATGCTAATTTCCGCCGCCGGGGAAGCGCAAAACAGACTTCCCTAAACAATATTCAGCCGCTGGAGGGGAACATTACTCAACACGTGAATATTACTTCACCTATATTCGCGCATGCAATGTTTTATTTTCCCTTTTCCTCCAGAAAGCAAGTCGTCTTCCTTTTAGTTTTTCTAAATATATCCGCTTGGCTTTCCTGAATAGGTTTAAATTATTGCGCGCAGAGTAACCTTTATTTGTCACAATACCTTGTCGATCCGTTAACCGATCTGTTCAGCATATATTTCAAACTTGAAGTACAGTACCCCTCCGTACTTTCAACCTGTTCCTGGAACATGTAGTTAAAACGCTTGATGTTGAGGGGTTTCTTTTACTCCTCCATTTCTGATCCCAAAATCGTCGCCAATGTAAAATTAAGTTATACAAGGTACGCAGGATAAAGATTAGCACAGAGGTTTATTGAATAAACACCTCAGCCATCAGTCTCAGATCCAAACTGACTACTGAGAATTCTCTATAACAAACAGTGTTCTAAGTTCTAAAGAATGTACAAGAAGGAGGAAGACATCACAGTGTCAACAGCTCTCAATGGAGAGGTTTAAACAAAGAGGATATAGTGATCAGATTCTCCAGGGAGCATATGAAAAAACGAAATCCCGGGATAGGAAATCACTATTATCTAAACAAGTTCACAGTACTGATACAGATCCCCACTGCAGTAGTACAAACATATCTAAGGATGATGCAACATCAAGATTGATTACTGCTTATAGTAAACAACAAATGCAGATCAGGGGTATAATCAATAAGAATTGGTCTATCCTTCTAACAGACGGAGTATTGTCACCTAAATAATCCACCACACCCACATTAACATTCAGACAAGCTAAATCCATGAGGTCGGATTTGGTCAAGAATAATCCAGAAATTGTTTCTAGTACTACCTGGTTCAAACCTAAACAGGGCTTTTTCAAATGCTCCACATGTTGGGCTTGTAAATTTGGTGAAAACAAAACCCACTACAAAATACCGTTTAGTCCCAAAGAAAGGCTTATCAGTGAGCAGCTTACTTGCCGCACTGAATATGCGGTTTACGTGCTCACATGTACATGTGGACTTAATTACATAGGGAGCACGAAACTGCAGGTGCATCTGTGCATTTTACAGCATTTGCGTGCAATATTGAACAACGATTCTAATTACCCAGTAGCATGTCATTTTAAAGCTGTACATGACAACAACCTCAACTGCATCAAATATTTTGTGATAGATGCTGTTCCAGTATCGCACCAAGGAGGAAACCGTGAGCGCAAATTGAGGCAGTTGGAAACGCGCACAATTATCGACTTTGACAGTAAGACAACATTGGGACTAAACACTATGGAAGATCTCCATTATTGCCTATGATCTAGTTCCGTCTACTTTTTAGGTTCAATATATATATAACAAGATCCGTTCATTGTAATATAAGACAAATTCTGTACAGGGTAACCAACATGGTATAAGGCATACTTAAAATATTTCCTGCCTTGCATATATGGTTTTACCATCGCACACATTCAAAACATTTTTTACTTACAAATCCCAATCCCCCCAAAAAATAGTTTTTTAGATGTAATTTTAGTAATAAATTATATTCTTTTATCACTATAAGTTTTACAGTACTGTATTTCTACATGCACTTTGCACTTTACCTCAACACGGTTTTGCACTTGGCATATTTTTGCACATGTCTATAAGTTCTGTAACACCACATTCTTACTTGGGTAATCAAATAGGTGGTCTCTAATAGAGTTTTAGTGAGTTAGTAGCATTCTTATCAAATTCTAAAAAGGAAGAGAAATATGATATGTCAACAACCGATTAAATGAACTTACGTTTCAACCTTGCTAGCTTTGTTACATAATAGTTACTAAAATATCTACTTTCTTTGCAATGGATTGTGAAATTCCTTTCATGATGGTGGTATATGAGGCATTTAAGCAGAAAAGAGGGTCAAATATAATAATGATCTGTACTATATCTCTTTAACCTGCATTGGTAGGAACTAAAATACAATTCTCGAATCGACATATATGCAATATTGGATATACAAAACTACGGAACTAGCAGGCTGTAAATTTTGTTTTGATGTATTTTACGGTTCAAAATAGTTGGTTTTAATTATTTATCAGTGTATTTGTATATGATTTTATCATGTATTTATACTATGTATTAATGTTTCAATAGCCGGCTGGCACAAGAAATATTTACATGTTTAAAACTCACAAATGCTTTTGACATACACAAAAACTCAGAGAGTATTTCTTTTACGTTTGTTGTTAATCATGTGACACAGTATGGTGGTATAAAGACTTTCAGAATAACGCTGTTCTGTGAATGTGATCAAGGCCGGTTTATCTGGCCGAAATGCGTAATGACTTTGTAAGTGAGCTGAAATAAAATTTTCACGCCAAATCCAAGAGGAGTTCGTACCTTCTTCATCGCCGTTGGGAGGTTGGAGAAGGAAATCCCGTTTTGAGTATATATATATATATATATATATATATATATATATATATATATATATATATATATATATATATATATATATATATAGATATAGATATATATATATATATATATATATATATATATATATAGATATAGATATAGATGTATATGCGCAGCCTAAAGGAATAAGACAGGCTAAGAAATACTCACATTACATAGACTTTTTTTATCTACATAATATTGAGGACGATTATCGTCATAAAGTTTTTTCAAGCTTTTTCAATTGTATAACATATCACTGTGAAAGCAATGCCGAACAGAGCAAAAACTACAAGTCTGTTTTCACCTTTTATTATTGTGTAGTTTATCACGCGTGTCGCAGTAACCACAGAAAAAAGTTTAAAAAATGGCCGCTTTCATAACTTTGTTATCAGTGAGCAAGGAGCAGGATGCTCCGAAACGCGTACGATTGAGGCCGATTAATTTTGCTGCACCACGCAAGGTGTCGTCATCCTTGTTTTGGAAGGATTTGTGCTATATATATATATATATATATATATATATATATATATATAACTATATCTCGCTCCAAGGTTTTCCTCTCTCCCGTCCGGGAAGAAGATATCTGCACTCGCGGGTTAGGTTGGTAACCAGTTTTTATTTAGCGCTTCACAAACGCGTTTCGGGTCTTCCCTTCGTCAGTGTGTTATATGACAGATACAGCGCGGCGCCATTTTATATACAAAAAATACATCACATTGACCATTACGGGCACTAGAAAGCAAGGAAGGACTGTTGCCACATAGTTTGTGTGGGCGCCATCTTTCAGTATACATATATCGTATTCACACTTGTTTGTTAATAAAGTTATATACAATATTTACAACAATGTTATCGACAAAATTCATTCTTTATCAAGTGTACTTCATCATAAGTTAAATCTTAATGAAATTAGTATCTCGCCGTGGATCGGCATTAGTGGTTCCATTGAACCACCCTATTCCTCCTCGCTTTCTTTTATCTCGCCGTGTATCGGCTAAAACCCCCAGAATGTGTGTACTTTATATTAAGAGGTATATACAGGTTTGTCTATCTTTTTAGTTTATCACCTAGACCCCCAGGTGCACCGTTAACTCTTCATTACTATTCAGACCTTTTGGGCTTTTTGTTTGTAGATCAATGATAAATCTCGACTCCAATCTCCTCAATTTGAGTACCCTGTCCCCTCCTCTGGTATGGAGAGGCACATGATCTAGCCCGAAAAATTGAAGTAGGTTCCTGTTGCTTTGGTTTTTGATGGCAAAGTGTCTCGCCACTGGATAACTCATGTCCCTGTTTGTTATAGCACGCATGTGCTCTAGAATTCTGATTTTAACACTGTGTATAGTGCTCCCAATGTATCTTAGCTTACAGGGACACATCAGACAATAAACTACATGTGTAGTTTGACATGTGATGAATTTTTTGATGGTTTGTCTTTCTTTCATACCCTTGATTTCATAGTTAAGGGTTCTTTTACTGAATGCACAGGCTTTGCATTTCCCACACGGGAAAAATCCCCTTAATTCACCAAATGCCCCTTGTTTAGCTGTGGGATTTTCTAGATGGCTATGGACCAATTTGTCTTTTAGTGAGCTCGCCTTTCTAAAAGTCATTAATGGGACAGGTGGAATATCTTTCCCAATAATCTGATCAGTTTTCAAAATGTGCCAATTTTTTCTGAAAATGCGTCTTAAAGAATCTGCGTCTACAGAAAAGGTCGTAATTATACAGAATTTGCCCTCTTCTTTCTTTCCTTCCTTTATGTTAACCTCCAGCAGTTTTTCTCTCGGTATCTTATTGACCTTTTCTAGGGTGTTGTCTAGTAACTTTAAGTCATAGCCTCTGGCAGCGGATCTATCAATGCTCTCTTTGGCTGCATTTAAGAAATCGCATTCCCTTGAGCAGTTGCGTTTCAAACGCAAGAGTTCCCCGTATGGGATGCTTCTCTTCAATTTTTCTGGATGGCCACTAGTTGCGTGTAAAGTACTATTGCCTGCAGTCGGCTTTCGATATAGAGCCGTAGTGATCCTGTTCTCTTGAATCCTCACTTCCAGGTCGAGATAGTTCACTGCCACCGAACTAATCTCGCCTGTGAAGTGTAGATTAAGATTGTTGTTGTTAAGATGGGCTATATAGTCTTTGGCACTATTGGCAGACCCTCTCCAGATTATAAAAAGGTCGTCAATGTACCTGTGCCAGGTCACTATATTGGCTGTCCATACGGCATTAGTAGGGGACCGGACCACCTGCTCCTCCCACCAGCCCACGAACAAGTTCGCGTAGCTGGGGGCGAAGCAGGTACCCATCGCGGTCCCCGACACTTGTCTATAGAGGTCACCTTGGAAAAAAAATATGTTGGTATATAGGCAGAACCGTATGAGCTCAATTAGCATCTTACTATGTTCTAGTAGTTTGATCGCCCTTTTGTTCAGGAAATATTCCACCGCCTCCAGTCCCTGTTTGTGGTCTATGCATGTGTATAGTCCTGTGATATCCAATGTTATAAGAACAAACGATGACTCCCATCTAACATTTTCAATGCATGAAATGAAATCTTTAGTATCTCTTATATAAGAGGACAACTGTAGGACAAATTGAAATAAAAAATGGTCCACAAAGACAGACAACTTTTCTGTTAGACTGCCCAATGATGAGACTATGGGTCTGCCAGGTGGATTTACTTTGTCCTTGTGAACCTTGGGCAGATAGTAGTATGTTGGAATTATAGGATTGATGGCTCTCAGAAAGAGAAACTCCTCCATAGTTAGCATCAGTTTGTCCTTCCATTTTTTAATCATTTGATGGTACTCATTAATGCTCTCCTCATATCTCTTCTTGGTTGTCAATTCGTAATTATGTGTGTCTAACAGAAAAGTTGTCTGTCTTTGTGGACCATTTTTTATTTCAATTTGTCCTACAGTTGTCCTCTTATTTAAGAGATACTAAAGATTTCATTTCATGCATTGAAAATGTTAGATGGGAGTCATCGTTTGTTCTTATAACATTGGATATCACAGGACTATACACATGCATAGACCACAAACAGGGACTGGAGGCGGTGGAATATTTCCTGAACAAAAGGGCGATCAAACTACTAGAACATAGTAAGATGCTAATTGAGCTCATACGGTTCTGCCTATATAACAACATATTTCTTTTCCAAGGTGACCTCTATAGGCAAGTGTCGGGGACCGCGATGGGTACCTGCTTCGCCCCCAGCTACGCGAACTTGTTCGTGGGCTGGTGGGAGGAGCAGGTGGTCCGGTCCCCTACTAATGCCGTATGGACAGCCAATATAGTGACCCCGCACAGGTACATTGACGACCTTTTTATAATCTGGAGAGGGTCTGCCAATAGTGCCAAAGACTATATAGCCCATTTTAACAACAACAATCTTAATCTACACTTCACAGGCGAGATTAGTTCGGTGGCAGTGAACTATCTCGACCTGGAAGTGAGGATTCAAGAGAACAGGATCACTACGGCTCTATATCGAAAGCCGACTGCAGGCAATAGTACTTTACACGCAACTAGTGGCCATCCAGAAAAATTGAAGAGAAGCATCCCATACGGGGAACTCTTGCATTTGAAACGCAACTGCTCAAGGGAATGCGATTTCTTAAATGCAGCCAAAGAGAGCATTGATAGATTCGCTGCCAGAGGCTATGACTTAAAGTTACTAGACAACACCCTAGAAAAGGTCAATAAGATACCGAGAGAAAAACTGCTGGAGGTTAACATAAAGGAAGGAAAGAAAGAAGAGGGCAAATTCCGTATAATTACGACCTTTTCTGAAGACGCAGATTCTTTAAGACGCATTTTCAGAAAAAATTGGCACATTTTGAAAACTGATCAGATTATTGGGAAAGATATTCCACCTGTCCCATTAATGACTTTTAGAAAGGCGAGCTCACTAAAAGACAAATTGGTCCATAGCCATCTAGAAAATCCCACAGCTAAACAAGGGGCATTTGGTGAATTAAGGGGATTTTTCCCGTGTGGGAAATGCAAAGCCTGTGCATTCAGTAAAAGAACCCTTAACTATGAAATCAAGGGTATGAAAGAAAGACAAACCATCAAAAAATTCATCACATGTCAAACTACACATGTAGTTTATTGTCTGATGTGTCCCTGTAAGCTAAGATACATTGGGAGCACTATACACAGTGTTAAAATCAGAATTCTAGAGCACATGCGTGCTATAACAAACAGGGACATGAGTTATCCAGTGGCGAGACACTTTGCCATCAAACACCAAAGCAACAGGAACCTACTTCAATTTTTCGGGCTAGATCATGTGCCTCTCTATACCAGAGGAGGGGACAGGGTACTCAAATTGAGGAGATTGGAGTCGAGATTTATCATTGATCTACAAACAAAAAGCCCGAAAGGTCTGAATAGTAATGAAGAGTTAACGGTGCACCTGGGGGTCTAGGTGATAAACTAAAAAGATAGACAAAACTGTATACACCTCTTAATATAAAGTACACACATTCTGGGGGTTTTAGCCGATACACGGCGAGATAAAAGAAAGCGAGGAGGAATAGGGTGGTTCAATGGAACCACTAATGCCGATCCACGGCGAGATACTAATTTCATTAAGATTTAACTTATGATGAAGTACACTTGATAAAGAATGAATTTTGTCGATAACATTGTTGTAAATATTGTATATAACTTTATTAACAAACAAGTGTGAATACGATATATGTATACTGAAAGATTGCGCCCACACAAACTATGTGGCAACAGTCCTTCCTTGCTTTCTAGTGCCCGTAATGGTCAATGCGATGTATTTTTTGTATATAAAATGGCGCCGCGCTGTATCTGTCATATAACACACTGACGAAGGGAAGACCCGAAACGCGTTTGTGAAGCGCTAAATAAAAACTGGTTACCAACCTAACCCGCGAGTGCAGCTATCTTCTTGCCGGACGGGAGAGAGGAAAACCTTGGAGCGAGATATTATACCAGGGCACCACCGTGCAAGCAGCACCCGCCAGCGAGTGATCCGTTTCAAAAGGTGCATTGGAGCAGGCATATATAACTATATATATATATATATAGTTATATATATATATATATATATATAGATCCAGCTTCAAGTTTGCAGCAAAGGCCATGACACTCAGAGGCGGGTGCTCGTCGTGGCAGTGCTCCACATAAAAATCAATGCTCCAAGACTCGCACACCTTGCAGTAAAAGTCCAGCACTCGGGGGGTCGCTTCACAGATGTTTATTAAGCCACACAAGAAAACAGACGCGTTTCGGAAATTCCTTCGTCAGTGTTTACAAAAATCGCGGTGTAGCAGCATTTTTAAATTTACGTGCACGTGATTGCGGAAGTGACATCTGTAGCCGGAGACTACTTGAATTAATCTGTGAAAGTGGCGGCCATCTTTGCATGGTGTATCGCATATACAATGATGCATGGAAACTCATATACAACGACCCTCTCTCAGTCCCAACATAAATTATGTTCAAAGGAAGATATCGATATATAAAAACTAAATAGTAAGTAATCTGCTATCGTGATTATAAGCTTTTCGAAGTCGATATCGACAAAAGTGACACCGTATATCGGTGTAATCAGAATGTGTACATCAGTTAATACTATATAGTACCTGGGAGGCCACCTCTCTCCAGAATTACATCGATGTCGAGAGGGTTCCTCGCTGTCTAAGAATCTATACGGTACCCGCATATGAGAACCCTGATCCACAGTTGTTGGAGCAGTGGGCTGAATACACTGTGGCGTCCTGTAAAGGGATGCTGGGCATTCTGGTCTAATTCGCATGGAGCGATAGACGCCTTGGATGAGATTGCGAATTTGGAAGATGAGATTGGTAAGGATAGTGACATAGATCTACTTAAGGAACTAAAAGAACAAATGAAGAAACGGCTACAGAAATACGAACTTAAAATCAGACAAAGAAAACAAGAGAAATTCGAGAGAGATGAGCGTGACTACATTCAAGGCGGAATTCTAACATTCGCAAAAAAATGTGATGCACCCCGCAAAGAATTAAGTAAGAACAAGACCGTTTCTCCACCTCCGAGAATTGAAACCTCCGAATCAGACCTCACTGAAAATGAACAGTCAGGGGATGACGGAGCGACCCCAGCCAATGACCAAGCCAAGACTCCTTTTCATCTGGAGTTCAACTTGA